>NW_026087964.1:52019992-53219992 GCF_022539395.1 Myiozetetes cayanensis
AGTGGCACTGAACAGTCCTGCCAGAGGAAATTTGCAATGGTGGCTGTGATGTTCCCTACAGCTTCCTTAAGCCAAAGAGTGATACTGACATCAAGGGACCTGCAGTATCAGCCTGGAAGTGTCACAGAAATTTCAAAACCATTTTCTCTTTTTTTTTCTTAAAAAGGTCTTTGAGATATTTAGATTTTCCAATCAATGCGGTAATTTTATTCTACAACATCTTTGAAAAACCTATGAGATCTGTGAAAGGAAATGTAATCCTAACATTTGCTTTTCCAATCTTTGGTGCAAGTGAAGACAAATTCTGAAATATCCACAACAATTCCTTCTAATGAAATTCCTTGAGTGTGGATATATTTTAGATCTGTAGGTATTTGCATAATGAACATCCTTGATAAATACTTAGTAAGTTACAGTTAATTGTCCAGTTAATTCCCAGAAAATGAATTTGAAAATTGGAGAAGTTGCATTAAGAAGAGTGAAGAGTAGATGAAAGGAAAAGGTAAATTCCATTGTCATCTAAGTCAACTTCATTTTTAAAATAGTTGGGAGAGGTTGGCAGCCTCCGTCTTACTGCTGTGAGATACATCTCTGTCACTGAGATTTCTAGCACCTTTAGCTCTGATCCTCTGTACCTTTGCATAGTAGCTCAGTCTATTCCATAGAGACCATTAGTCTCACTGAATACAGCCCACTTTCCCTGTGAAAGGTTTGCATACATAAACAGAGATGCTTGAAGGCTTCTTTGTTTAATAATATATTATTGATTTCTATGAATTGGAGTATTTTCATTCATTTTTGCAGGCTCAACATAGCACTTATAGAAAATACAGTACTACATATGTGATGGTGCCTCTAGCACTGCCTTCAGCTTTAATGACCCTTATTTGACACAGATTTGTCAGCAGCAAACTTCAGATCAACTTCTACCAAAACTGAGAGCCCAGGCCTGTATGGCTGACTAAGGGGGGCAAAAAAGCTCATTTAAGTTTTTTAAGGAGGAAAGACTAAAGCCAGTGCCCTAAAATAGACGGTCTGAAGAGGAGAGGGTAAATTGTCCTTTCCATGGACGAGCATTGCAGTCACTTGAGCATGACAGGATAGGACTGCTTGCCACAGTAGTGGGGGAGAGGTAGCACCTTGAAGAGTTTGAGACGTTCTGATATTCACTTTCTTTAATCACTTTAAAGCAGAACCTCTACTTCTCATGTGCTACTTACCAAGCCTCCTGTGTTTTAGTCATGTTTTCATGCATCAGGCAGATTTACTTTTACAACAGCTCTTGAATTGAGGAGAAAATATCTGCAATTTTTATAATGACCACTTTCAGATGTGTATTTATTTTTAGTGAGTAGAGTGCACCTTTCCTTGCTTTCCTGGGTAGTTGGGTATACATCTCCTAATAAATCACCTTTTATTCTTTGCCATTGTCTCCTGATGAACTTTTCCCTGTCACTCACACTTCCTTGGTAGCTTAGAAAGTCTGCCAGTATAAAATGTATTTTATTGATAACAAAGAGAATAGACCACCTGGCTATTTCAGCATGTGAGGTTAATGAGGGCCCGCTTTAACCTCCTGTGACTTTTTTTTCCAAGTGGGCTGTGGGTGAGAACAGAAATATGAACAGATATCCCAGATCAGCTAACCACGGATAACTGTATTGAGTGTAAGTCTTCACAATTAGTGAAAAAGAGGAAAGCTGGATTTTTCCTAGTGCTTTTCATAGCGAGAACAAGCTGACTTGGAAAGGTTTGTTTTGTTTGCTTTTAGGAAATTACTAATTGTGGTCCTGATTCAAACATACTTATATTGCTAACCACAAATTACTGATGGTCTCCAAACAGTCTTTCAGTTATTTCTCACCACACACTGTCTTACAGAGTGGCACTAACAAAACTGCATTACCTTTTTTCATCAAAGGAAGGAGGCAGCGTTGAGATGTGTTTGGCATCAGGTGATACCCAGGGGAAAAAAATCTTCATAGGATAATATCTGCTGCTCAGGTCCACCAGAATAGAAACTCAGTGGTAACTCATAAGTGAGAGATACAAATGAGGTAAAAGCAAATATATGCCCGGCTAGTCTGAAAACTAGCAGATTCGCTTTAGGATGCTTTTAGTCTTACCACCCAATACACTTAAGACCAAGGAAACAGTGGGTTTGTACAATGTATGCATTTGAAGGCTCAGAGACATGTAAGCTAATACCATATTTGTAAAGGTTTTTAGGGGCAGTTAACTTCTAGTGATGTTACTGAGTGCAGACACCTTAGCAGCTATTGAAGACGTTTTTCTTGTATGTGCTCAAGTTAACAGGATATATAAAAACCCAAAAACCAGAACAGTAAAACATTTCCTCATAGTAACGTAGCATTCAGGTTTGAGATACTGAGGTAGTTTGGTGACGGAAGGGGTTTAGATCCCTCAGAAATCCCCGGCAAGGATTCTTCATGTGCGTAAATTAATCCCTTCATATCCTTGACTCCAGTCAGACATTTCTGAGCCAAACTCATCAACTCCTTTATGGCTGGAAGCAATGCAAGGAGGTGGATGGAGGATCTCCTGGTGTCACCACACCAGGTCTTTCACCAGCCAGGCACTACCAGCAGGTCCCAGATGACAGGTGACAGTTTCCCTTCTGGGCTGAATTGAGCTGCATTGAAATCAGCAAAATCTGTCTGGACAAATCATGCTACTTACCAGTTCCTCAGAAGGGTCATTCAAGGGCTCCTTTGTTCTGTTATGTGGAACATACAGCTCACTGTGTGGTAATTAGGGCCTTTGGCAGACTTTAGAAAGGTTAGTCTTTTGTATAAGCCTGTTACAAGAGCCTCAAGGGGCGTTGAATTCATAAATACTTGCCCCTGTAGCTACATGGCCGGTAACCACAGACATAGAGCTCTTTCCCACCTAGTTTCATGGTGGGGTATCAATATTTGTCACTTGGTATTTACGGATAAAAAGCTGGCGTTTCAAGGGACACTCGGTTTCCTGTATTTAATAGGCTTAAAGTAGAGAATCAGTTCTTCGCCAAGTTTTTTCTTTCTGTACCGCTTGATGGCACACTTGCACTAACATACTGCAGGCTGGAGGCAAGACAAATCAACACGTAAATCCTGTCCAAAGTTGTTCCACTTAATTTGTTCTGCACCATGAATGTACCTGTTTAATTGATTAAAAGAATCTAGCACTGTAGTATTGAGTAAGAATAATCAGGGCATACAAAATAATTACACTAAGAAAGCCCTGTGTTTTGCAATTTTAGTCCCAGATGTTGCCTGGGTAATTCATTACTTTCTCATTCTTTCAATAAGTTTGGTAAGAAACTTGCCTTTGTCCTACTGAGCCTTTTGTTCCAAGGGTGACAAATTTTCCTTGCACAATATTTTCTTCTTCCTCTTTCTAGAAGGCTTGTAGCAGGTTTGTTCATTGCATGTGTTCATGTATGTTTTGAGATTTTCTTTTGTCCTTTCAGTTCAAAAGCAACAATAATTGCTACTGAAACTAAACAATGATACTTCTGTTTGGCTAAACTGTAGGTAGAAATTAGTTTATGTCCTTTGAGTAATAAAATTAAATTCAACTTCATATCAAAGTTACATTCTCCAGTGGGCTATATGAGGTTAATAATGAGTATTAAATATTATCATATATGCCATTTCTCTCTAGTGGTTATAAAAGCACCAGTGACTGCAGCAGATGCTTACAGACCATAGGTGGGAAAAACTTGCTGGTATGTTGGATTTTGTGACTTCATGAAGAAAGTATTGAAACATTTATTATCTCTTAAAATGGAGAATCTCAATGAAACAATGTAAACGAGCAGGATCTGAAAGTAAGACATTTCAAGGACTAGGGTGGAAACTTCAGAGAGTGTCATAAGGGCACCTATTCAAGGGCTGGGATTCAAGTTCTGAAGGAGAACCTCAAAGGGAAAACTGGAAGCACCTCAGTAGAAATGTTTGGGTGCCAAGTGACCCTTGGATTTAACAAAGCTTAAATGCCATCATCTTTAAAAAAAAAAAAAACAACAAACTTTACTTGGTCCACAATACAGTTGCTAACAATATTTTCTGACCATGACTTTAACTGTCTGTTGCTTTGACTCTTCATCAGCTCCTCGAGGGCTAAATTAGCGAGTTCAGACTTCTTGCCTTTGTTCTGTAATTATCCTTGTTTAACTATGTGAATGTGTTCTCCTCTTCCCCTAACACTCCTTCCAGGCTCCTTCAAATGCACGGGTAAAAGATGGGCTGGGGGTTTAAACCAGGGGGAGCTTTTTATGCTGCCTGAAACAACGGAAAACAGAGTGGGAGCCTCATAAATAAGTGTCATGAGTAGGTAGCACCTGAGAGGTTTTGAGGCATATACTGTCCTGACTTCCTCCATTACCCACTGAATTGCATTGGCAGTGATAATTGCAGCTTCAGGAAAAATAACTGCTAAACAATGATAACAGTAAAGCCCTACAGCCTTTCTCAATTAAATTAAGTGGAAATTTAGTCCTTGAGTACTACTTCTGAAACTGGCTGAGCAGAATAAGAGCAAGCACCTGGTGGGTTGGAGGACAGTGAAGGGCAGGAGAAGACTGCTTGCTTTGATCTATGACCACTGTCCCTACACCCCTCTCTGAAAAGTCAGTGTCCACCTCTGCCTTAGAGCTAATGTTGGCATGAGAATAAAAACAACAAATTGCAAGCTGAATCTATCTAACAGAGGCCATGTAAGCTCTTGAATTGAGGGGCAGGCCAGTGCCATCTCTGTAGCCGTCATTTCTCTTCTGGTTTTGCATCAGCAGCTGGTACTTCCACCATTTTTCATTTGTCTCAGCTGCAATCTCTTGATCTTTGAAGTCTATTTTGGCATTGTTACAATGTCCTTTCTACCTCATTTATTGCTACCCTTTCTGCTTATCCTGGTACTTCTGCTTTTTATCAACACCATCTGCAAACATCTCACATTTGCTAGTGGGTCTTACAAACTTTGGTCTTACAAACTGGGATTTTTGTCTCTGTCTGTTCTTGTGTGAGGAAGAATGAGAGTAATTTTTGGTAAGAAAGGAAATAGCTTTACATTAATTTGATGTAAACTACCCAAAATGAAGAATGAAGCGAACAAGTAAGAAGTCTTTGTCATACTACTTGGTAAATCCAGATTTTCTTCAAATAATACCTGAGAAAGCATTTACTTCAGTGTTCATAAAGGAAGGGAAACAAATTATGAACTTTATTTAGGATAAAGATGAGATAGAAAGGACAGGTTATGAAAGAGAACAGCCTGCAAATCAATATTTAACCTCTTTCTGCATGCTTAGAAACAATAACCCAAATAAGTAGAAAGGTTTTTAGCCAGCCTTTACATAATGTAGCTCTGGATGTGCCATCTCCGAAATTCTAGGCACAGATTTCTGTGTCCAAATTGTTCACAGTGCTTAGAAATAACTATCTAAAACTTTGGGAAGCAGGTGGGCACAGCACATGGCTGTATCCTAAGAAATCTGTGTGCATTCACCTTTGTCCACCATCCAAAGCTTGTCCGATGCATTCAGTTTAAGCCATTTTCCCAATAATGTGACCAAGCTCTTCACAATCCTTAGGTCTAGCCTGAAGTTCCTTTTCTTCCTTTAATCATTTCTTGTGCCAGTTCACCGTTGCTTTTGGTGTATTTTGAGCAGCACTTAACCCCAGCACTCTGTGACATGCACTTTATCAGTGTAACAAAGCATCTCTGGTCTTGTGCAAAACAGAAGTAGTCATCTGTCTATAAGTGGCCAAGACTTACTACAGGCTGTCATGCAGAGTCAGAGGCTGAGAAAAGAGAACTTGTCAGCTTTACCTAGATAAGCCCGTGAGTGTGAAAGACATGTCACATGCAATTTCCATTACAGTTATCATCAGGAATCCATGAGAAGCATGAATGAGTGGAAGAAGTCAGGCATGCAGAAAATTATTCAAACTGGAATCCTTGGGCAGTACCAGGTGCACCTGCTTTCCACAGGAATCAAGGGGATTCTCAAAATTGTCTTACAAGATCAAAGGGATACCATCCATTACCAAATGCATCCAGATAGCAACATAACATTTTCTGATAAACCTTCCTGTATTTCTCCCCTACCTCAAGCAAAAAAGGTTGTAAGTTCTCCCACAGTAGGAAAGCAAGTTTGCTATTATCCAAAAATATCTTACTGCTTTTTCCTTCTTCCTGGTTCACTTAAGAGCAGTGTACTACATCCTCCTTCCCTGACACTGGCAACTTAATCCGCATGTACAAGCACCCTCTCCTTTTGTGCTGTAGGAGTGATGTGGCTGTTGATGGAGTCAGCTTTCAGAGGACAAGAATACCAGGTGTCTTTACAATGAGAGATCAAAACCAAGGATCGTATTCTTTAGCAGCATCTCCAATTCTGTAGCTGCAGCCACTCACAGCCAAGGGACTGACACACGCTGTGCTACTCAGTAGGAAGATCCCACCCAGGAGCTGGCTACAACTCTGCAAGGAAAAGGGTCATCTTCCTGAAGCTGGATGTTTGGTGTCAGCTGGGACAGATGCAAGAAGCCTTCAACATATGCTTGTGCTTGGTTTCCAGGCACCAAATTTGTTTTAAAAGCTGATTGTAGTTCAGGGAGGAAACAAGTTTTTGTTACTTTCATTCACACTCTTACACAAAAGGTTCTGCACCTGGAAGCTGGTAACAGCACAGCATACTTGTACAAACTAAAAATATTGTTTCACTTAGAAAAAAAAATGTAATTTTGAAACCTGCACTTAGTTGAGCAAATGATGCAAGATGCATAGAAGATCTTTCAGACCAATGCTACCCCTAGACAAAGTGTTTGTTCATCACTACAGTGCTAAAAAGCATCACTGTAGAAGGTCAGCAGCCTAGCTTCAAGAACTCAAGTCAGAAAGCTGTTAGTTTTGCAAGACAAGTGGAAGCAAAGTCAGCTTGTGTCAATCAGTATGAAAATGTAATTTAATTCAGTGCAACAGAAATCAATTTTTTTCTTCCAGGATCTAAGATAACTAAATATCACACAGTCAACCTAATTAGTTTCTGATATTTGTACAATTTCACCTTTAAACTCGCTGGAAAAAAATTCAGAGTTCATGTGTTTATTCTTTATAATTCCTTTCTGTTCTGCTTTACTCTGCTTAGAAGAAGGAGGCTTACGAAGCTTTACAGTGGCAATAAAATCTTATTCCAATTCAGACTTCCAGTTGGCAACCAGGAGATGGAATCAATGCTCCACCAAATCCATCAGGCAATCTCTTCAGTATCACTAAAGCAAGCTTGACAAAAGAACACAAAGCCAGAGGTCTGTAACCTTTTTTAAAAAAGGCCTTTTCTCATCAGTTGCCTTCCCTGGGGAAGTAACAGCACATAAACTGCACCACCCTCATTCAGACAGTTATGTGCTCCCCCCAAAACGTATCTGCCCAAGGATTTTTCAGTATCAGGGGCTTCTCTTAAAGCCACCGCTCTGCCACCTCACAGTCCAGGGGCACCCAGTTGCCCAAGTATGGGATAGGAGTTCTTGCAAAGCAACCCAGGTTGCTACTGCAAACAAACTTAAGGGGCCTGTGCCTTTCTGTTGCCCTGCCCCTCACATTTCCGTTGCATTTTCTGGGCTCTCACACCACATGTGGCTCTGCAAGGAGCATTCAGGGACTTACATCAGAACAGGTCTCATTACCCGTGGCATGGGCAGACCCCTGAACAAGGGGTGCTCAGCCAGTCTGACCAGTCACTAGCACACAGGACACTTATCTTGGAGGTGGGAGACCAGCAACAGGGTGCTGTGAGAACAAGGTAAGGAGGACAAACCAGGGTGCACAGTAACTTCGCTAGTGTGGAGCTCACTGCCAAGCAGCACAGAGCAGACTTGGTGGCAATAGTAAGTCCCAGCAGCAGCCCAGCGACCACCAGACAAACATTAATCAAGTTCCAGATCAAGCTAGGAAATCTGGTGAGCAAGTCAGGCTCAACACAGAACAAGGTGGAGCCCAAACCATTTCACACAGTTTACAACAAAAGGGGCAGAAGTGTTCAGACCTGAGTTTACACAGAGCTCCTGGGCTATGGGTGAAGGCTGGAGGCACCAGGAGAGGTTGATGAGGGCAGTTACAGTCTATTAGCTCCCTCATTCCCAGCCAGCTGGCTTTCCTCAGTCTCCTTTGCATAAAGAATTTTGCGACTGGTCCAGGAGACACAATCAGCCACTTTGGTTTCTGAAATCTTGACACTTCCTCAGTTAAAAGAGTTTTACTTGTTATAAATGTCTCAAGCAGTCTTCTGCACTCATCCCTCATCCAAAATTAGGTTTGTAATGGTTGAACTACATTGGCTCCTGCACTGGGTTTGCACCTCTAAGCCCAAGAAAAGTGTGATTTCTGAGATCCCCACGACATCTGTTTTCTAATTTGCCCTAAACCACTATGCTTTTCCTTCATACACCTTTCTGGTTCTTTAGTATTTTTCCAGGCTCACATGCTTGTCATAAGCATTATCCTTGAAGAACAAAGCTAGGACTGGGACTTTCACAGGCGTTCAGAACAGGCGTGGTTCTGCTGTGCCTATAACCCAACCTGAACAGCCTGAAGTCATACAGGTACAAGAGGATGGAGCACAGATTTTCAACCCCCATAATTAATGTTATGTTCTCTAGACCACAATAAGCACTTTTATAAAGACATGGTCACCAAAGGGGCCTTCACATCATATGGTAGCTACCAAGAACTTCCATGACAACTGTTGGTTGGAGAGAGGGGGGATAGTTGCTCTAGCAGAGCTCTGTGTTCCTTTAAGCGCAAAGTCATGATAAAGTGAGAGATGGAAATCTGCATGGCTGTGCAACATGCAGTGATAAAGACGATTATAACCTCCAGTTCTCTTTAAACTTACCAAGGGCAATGGGGTGAGAGCTTAGTTAATCAATCCTGAGGAATCCTTTCCTGCTATCTTTTCCATCAGCAAAAGAATGAAATCACAAATGATGAAGATGATTCATACCCAGGGAACAAATGCATAAGAAGCTCAAAGCGCAGTTGGCTCAACACAGCTTAATTAAGACAGGCATTGCAGGAGACTGTTGATAATGCCCTCTCACATTTATTCATTTTTGAAGTGGCTACATCCCAACGAGATAGCGTCTTGAAGTAAAACTGCTCTAAAACTGAAGGCAAAGGGCATGTCACTTCCCTAACGCTTAGATATGTTGGGACAGAAGTCAGTGCTAGTGTCCCAGGCAAGGTATGTATGTCAAAAGTTATATTGGGATCAGTGTGGTTTGCCACACATGCAGCTGCTGGAGGCTTTTAGAGGGATTACCTGAGTGAGAAGTTGGTTATTGGCAAGAGCTGAGGCACAGTATAAAAACACAGTCCTGCCCTCAAAAGCTCACAATTCAGTTCCATTATTGACTCTTGGATTAGTTATAGGATTGCAGAGGTAAAAAGAAATGGATAAAAATATAAAAACTCAGACTGGCAGGGGAAGCAAGCGGGGGAAAGGCCAAGTTTCTGCAGCACATTTGATTGCCAGTGAAGGCAAGAATTCTACACGTAGTTGAAAATCCTCATTGTCATATTCCCATTGGAGTTGATCATAACATGTAAAACAAAGTACCTTTGTAGAATCAGAGCTCCAGTTACTCTCTGCTAAGACAGACACTGCCCTACAAACAGGGACATTAAAAACATCACACATGGGGTGTCAAAAATGAGAAACCTAACTTTTATATAAATGAAAGCAGGTACTGAAGCATAACCACTTTAGTCCAAGAGGTGAATTTTTCCAGGAAACCTTGAAAACCTCAAAACTTAAAAGGTTCATGCTTAAAGTCTCTGCAGATCTGATGTATAGAACTGAATAATTTTGGAGGAAAATCAGTCCTGTAGCCATAATGATACTTGTTCTTGTGAGTAGCAGAATTAAAACAGTTTCAGTGATAGAAAACAAAGGAAAGATATCCCCTTGGAAGGAAGACTTCTCTAATGGAAAATATACTTCATTTTCCCTTTGTTTCATTAGTTTAAAAGTTGTCTAGTTTCAAATTGGGGATTTTAAAGTCCAGGGTAATTTGCAGTGCACTAGCTTGTCAGAACTTCTGATGAGAGCTCGACTCTCAACTTCAGATTTAGTTTTGTCTTTCCAGCCTTACTTGCAACTTTATTCTATGAATTGCTGAGTAATCCACTCAGATTTCAACTTTTTTCTGTATTGACTTGTCTCTTAATCTTCGTCTGTCATTAATCTTTAATATAATCTGGAAATCTGTTTGGACTTGGCTACATGCAGCCTGCTTTATGCTACTCAAAATGCCCAAATTAAAATTACAACTCCTGTGTCGATTATCCTTGAATTAGAAAGATATCCAAAGCTCTTTCATGTTTTTTAGCTGGCAAAAAATAAGGTTTATGTGGGGATGGGAGATGTTCCTGTCAAGAGTTAATAACAGCATTAATCTCTGGATCACTGTGGCTATATCCACATTGGACATAGGATCAGGGCCAAACATTTAGTGTCTGAGAGCACAACTGACTTTTGAGATCATGAATAGGACAAATATTAGCACTCATTATAATATTGCTAACATCTAATAATGATGTAGAAAAATACGCAGTTGTTTTTCTGCACTAGTACTGCGTATATTAAGATCCCATGTGTATGGTGTAGCTTAGAGCAACCCCAGAGCAGCTTTAAATAACGTGGCCAGTTCTGGTCTTGAGAATTAATGCATTGGAAACAGCTTTCTTATAGTCTGCAGTTTCTAATGTGTTAATCAGTCTGCCTCAAGAAGCTGAGAGTGTTCAGTCTGATGCATTTGAAGGTAAAGAACAGGATTTTCTAAAGCAGTCATGATTCATTTTGGTTGTTTAGTAAGACATATCAAGGAATTGTCTAATTAGCAGATCTGAACATCTGATTCCCTGTCTGCTCTTTGGTGAGCTGGAAGGGCTGTTTGGTACTACCATTATTTCCAGTGTGTCTGAGAAGACAGTTTTTATTTCATTAACCTACACAAAGGTAATGCTCAGATCACCATGCTGTTATTCCTCTGTGGAATAGATGTATATACCTTATAGGATGCAAAAGGTGTTCAATTTTAGAGTGGAAGGGCAAGAAGCAAACTACAGTCATCTTTCTGGAAACTGGCAGACACACTACTGTCCCTTATGTTGCTATTGTGAGAGAATGGGTAGGATGTAATTCCCTTCATCTCACGCAGAATTACTTGGCCGTGTTGACATTTGCGGCCCTCTGGGATAGCCCCAGCTACTGACCTGTTTGCTAAACACTAGTTCAGCTGTGTCAGTTCTGTCGAAAGCTATTTCCTGGCATTTGTGTTCAGCTCACACTATTTTGCAATATCCCAGCCACGATTGTTTTCTTTCTTGAGGAAAATAACCTCCCTACTTAGGCTATTGAAAACCTGGGTGTTAAATGCCTTTCATGTCTTTTATCAGCACCGTGTGCCTGTCTTCTGTGTTGTGAGGAGCCATTGCTGTTCATAGCATGCCCATTTGTCATTCTTCACGTCCACACGCGTTAGTGGGGTTGTTTCTGAGAAGCTGCGTGGCACAGAATGACCTCTGAACACTCTGGACTGTGTGACTGCATTTATGCTTAGAAGTAAAACTCAGAAGCACAGTCCCTCGAGCAGCAGAAACGGCAACATCTGCCTTGGGCTGTGAGGGAAGCTGAGTCCTCAGAGACACAAAAGCCTGAAGCTATCTCCTTCTGTCGGTTATTCAGCTGAAGTCACTGGGAAATTACTGAGGACAATACATCCAATTAGAGAGATCAGTTCTGCACCTCATGACAGCAGTATGCACTATGCATGGTTCCTGCAGCAGCAGGCAGTAAAAGTTACTCACGGGCAGGCCTGCAATTCTCTGAACGTACCCGCACTGCAAGCAGCATAGACAGGGACGAGGCTTCTGTTTGCATGGCAGCTCTAGCCCAGATAGATAATAATTCAGATTGCAGGACAGCGCTTTTACTTTCTTCCCTCAGTTCTGTGCTGTGGACATCTGTAAGCACCACAGCTGTTCCCTACATCTCTCCTAGTGAGGTGGTTTGAATAGGTGTTATTATAACCATTGCGTTTCGGGAGCAGCTAATACCACGCGCTTAAATGGTGCACACTCCAAGGAGATTCATTTGGGGCTTATGTTTTACCCACTGAGATAACCAGACCTGAAATTCTGTGATTCAATAAGAGAGACAAATGCATTGGAGCTGGTGAAAAGTACAAAACTGGACATGGAAATAAGTTGTATTAAATTGTAATTTTTTTCCAGTGATTTTATCAAAAATATACACATTTACAGAGTATGGAAAGAAAATATTGAAGGAGACAGAGAGTCTACTATTCTGATAGTAGACCAGAAATAAGACATCGATTTGCAACCCATTTAGAAAAAGCCAGTAGCAATCTGGGCCGCCTTCACAGAAATTCTCTGGAGCACTCATTTCTTGAACATCATGCTGAGTCTGGGCATTGTGTTATCAGTAGGGAGAGGTCAGAGCTGAAAGAGAAAAAATTGATGAGCAGGTCATTGACTTGGAATGAGCGACTTGTACAGTATGAGAAAGATTAAAAGTACTAAAGTGATTTATGCCAGCTGAGGATCTGAGCTGGCTAGTTTAGTTTTGGCCACTAGCCAACCTAAAGGGTGAGAACAGAGCTCAGCGGTCTGCAAATAACTGAAGGCTGTTAAATACCAAGGAGGAAATTAAATGATTTAATGAAGCACACAAAGGTGTAACTAGAAGTAGTTGGACTTAATTAAGAAAGGGAATATCATAAATGAGTATCCAGAAAGCTTCTTGCTAATGAAATATGATAGTCTGAAAATCACCTTCGCCTGAGACTTAAAACTGGGTGTGACAGAATACAAATGTCTTGCAGGTTGAGAAAGATTGTGTGTCTATAGCATACAAATTTGTATTTATTTTGCAGTCTTGAGCTCTAATATGTGCTTCTTACCTGTTGTGTGCCATCATGGATGTTTGAGGCTCATAAACGCAAATCCACTATATTTTTTTTGCTATCTTTAATAAATATCTGCTCCTCTTCCTTGTGGGAAAAAAAAACCAACATACAAACCAACAAACAATTCTAGCCTATAAGATTTGCTCAGTAGAGAATTAGTTTTATGGTTAAATGGAGAAAAGTGATGATAACTATGTGGAAGAGTAGGCAGGACAGGCCTTGCAAAGTTCTCAGATCAAAAGATGCTTTCTGAGCTGTCTCAAAATTCTTAGAAAATGTTCCCTCTGCAGTGAAGGCGCTGCAATGAGACTGTGCAGTCCCAAATAGGAGAGAAACTTGAGCTTGGCTGGAGCGTTCAAGTACCTCTGTGATGCAAAGAAGAGACAGAGTTGTTGCTGCTCCCCTTATCTTAAAATCAGTAGCAACCGACTGGGTGAGTAACACTTCCATTTGAAAACAAACTGTGAATCATTAGCTGAGATATTTGAGAGACAGAGATTATTCTGAATTTGCTAAAATGGCCACATCTGAATTTATTTCACAGCTCATTAGGGAGCTGTGTATAATAAATTACACAGCATGTTATGTTCAGCTAACCTGCCAGCTCCCTGAGTTTTTTTTATGCTCTGGGTTGCTGAATGTGAATAAGCAAATAGTGCCTATTCGACCATTGTTTCATTGTCCAAATGACGGAGACAGTGACTTGACAGAGGTTTTTTTTCTATCTGTCAAACCTAAAGTGGTTTCTTGCAAACCTAGAGGTGATTTTTCCGCATTCTACATCCACGAGGGCTGTTTCCAATTGATAAGAGAAGACACATTAGCAGGAGGACAGAGCTACCTAAAGGCAGGAAGGTCTATTTTTCTTTCCTAATTGTTGCTCACAGGGATGGTTCCTCTCTGCCCAATAATTTCCACTGCCCAGTGGGTAGGATTTCTGGACAGGCTTGAGATGTCTTATAGACCTCAAGGACACGCTGGACAGAGACTCAGCCTCGCCATTTTGTTATTCGCTTTGGTTCGCTTGGTTTCATCTGTTTGCTGCACAGCACTGGGCATAGGGGAAAGGCTTCACTTCAGTTTCCATATGTAATAGCTGCATGTTTTGGTCTTTTTAACTTGACTGTGTAGTCCAAGTTTGCTTTGTGGTCCCACCTTACCATTTCCAGAGTTATGAGAAGACACAGTTGCTGATGTAGGGGAGAGTACTAAAGCAGGAAGAAATTGTAATGCATATTTTTAAACAATTCAACTTTTCAATGAAGAGGGACTTCTTTATTTCTGCACACTCCCCCTCAGAATTTGAACCCTTTGGGCAAGATTTTCTTATTTTTACTTAACCTTTTTCTTTTTTTTCCCTGTTTCACAATTATTACCCAAAATAGATCTCTGCAGAGTGAGAAAATGTTTCATTAACTTCTTTAGTGCTTCTAGGAAAGAATAACTCATTACTGGAACTAGTAAAAAAAAGTAAAATATACATTTGTATGTATGTATGTCTTATAGTATTTATGCTTTCTCATAGCAAAAGCTTTTGAAGATGAACAGGGAGCTTTGGGGAGATGTTTCACTATGGAATGTTTCCATTTTCTGTCAGCACCATTCATGAACAGCATTAATTTTTTTCACACACTGGCTGTTCCAGGCCATAATGATGGCTTTACAAGACTGTGTGGGGACAATTCCTGTTTCCTGTACTGGCATGTTTGCATTAAATCTGGTCTAAACACAAAAACTGTACTATCTGACTATACAGATTTCCCATTTGATTTCATTAAATCAACTCTGTCCATTACTGAAGTGTATGTTAGATTGGAGAGTGCTTTATTCAGTGTTTCAAGAGTTGTTGAAAGAAAAAAAAACCTACCCTCTGACAAGTACTGCGTACTCTTATCTCATATAAGGAGTGCCCTGTGAAAGAAGTCTGCCTTCACCAAATCAGGTTTCAAAAAGGTATAAGATTGGTGCCGAGATGGATTCAGATTCTTCCACAGAGTAAGTCACAATGTAGGCTTTGATTTACTGGCTGGTGTTAAGGGATCAGTAGCATTCACAGGTACATGAAAGCAATACATGGGTGTTAAGGCACCTGAAACCAGTGGCTGCATTTTTAAAACCAGCCAGTTCCATCTGCTGGGATGAGGCTGAGGTTTTGTCTGCTCCTGTGGTTGTGTGGCAGAGCAGTTCATGAACCGAGCCAGCACTTGAGTACTGCAGGAGTCTTGCAGCAGGCAGTAGCTGTGAGCATAACTGGAGGCAGGCTGTGCCGTGCCTCTGTTTCTACCAGCTGTGGCCAGGGAAAATAATTGCACTCCACTTCTTTATATGTGCTTTGATGACAAGTGGTCTGCTGGAACCAGGCACCAGGGCTAAGAAAAATAGCCTGTCTTTATTCCCCTTTGCAACTGGTAACACTATTAAACAACCATCCCTTTTACACGCACGTACACCCAAATAGCTCTGCAAACTTCTGACACTGACCTAAGTAGGGGACGGAAGCAATCTGCTCTGTGCAACAGAATACAGGGATTTCCATTTTCTCAAAACCATACAATCTACCTTAATTGCTTTCCTGTAATAATATAGCGATATGGTGTTGGCTTTGTATGAATAATTCAGAGCAGTAAAATGATAAAGTTATCAACAGAAGATGGTTTACAGCTGATAATTTAATGCAGTTCATAGATGTTTCAAAGACAAAAAGATATATCTGCAGGTGGAATCTGAAACGCTACGTGGAGAATGTGTACAAATGTATTAACTCTGTTACTGGGGTAGAGGAAGAATAAGAGTTAGCTGAAGATAGTGAATAAAACATTTTTATATACCCTGAATGTATGCTATCGTCTTCTAGTAAATAATGAACAGATCTTTGCAAAATTCAGATAATCTCTTGTGCAATTGGTACACTGTGTTTTATGAGAAGGAATGGGAGACTTGAAGAAGATTCAGAACTCTTTTCTAGTTGGGGGGGTTAATAAACATGGTAGCATGTGTGCAGCACCAATATATAAGGGGGCAGATTTTGTGTGTGGGCTACACATATCAGAGGTCTAGGGCTAGGGCTTAACATACAAAAACATGTCCTGTATGCAGGAGCTCCGCTTTTTTTGTCTCCCCCACTCCCCAGGTCTCCATGCTCTGCATGTGGAAGCAGTGATCAAAAGAAACAACTGAAAGCAGGTTAAAAACAAAACATGAATTGTTGCAACCCTGAGCTTCCAGGATGCAACTGTGCTTTATGCTGCCTCTCTGGCCCAAGCTAGTGCTGGAAATGGAGCAACTGAAGGAAACATCAGAGCAAAACCCAGGTGCTACTACAATCTCCGAACAGCTTCAGCTGTGCTAATAAATGTGAGAGCAGTCCACATTTCCACAAGTCCCCAGTTCCCACAGTGGCGCAGACCTGTGCGTTTTGCTCCCTGCTTGGAGCATGGGGAAAGTGGGGAACCTCTTCACAATGCAAAGCAGGATGGCCATCTGTGAAGCTATTGCAGGCCAACCACCAGGAAAAAGACAAACCAAGATGTTTTATCTAGGAATCTTCCTGTTGAATCCTCACTTCTGTACCTTACCCTCAAAGGAGGTGGTTTTCCCTTTCGGTGGCCTGATGTAAGCACTTGGGAAAGAGGGAATGCATGAGGGCACATTTGGAGAACTGCCTGAGGCTCTTTGCAGTTTCAACCTCTGCCTGTGTTGTGGAGGCTCAAAGGGCTGAGTTGTGCCTACCCATGCAGGTTCCATACAGCCCACTGAGAAGGCAGTGTGGGCACAGCCAGCCTGCTCAAGAGTACTGCAGACTTTGCAGCCTAGACCTTGAGAACTGCTTGTCAGAGACCATGGCTTATAAGCTGCTTTGGAGAACAAAGACTGTAAAGACGGAGACTTTGAATTTTTAGGGACAAATCTCAAGTTATTCTTAAGTTTGGACCACAGTTTGCTTTGTGTATATCCATGCAATTAGGTTCTTTGTGTCTGTTTACCCTTGAGAAGCACCTTGTAAGCACCACTAGAGATCTGCCCCTGAAATAAGCTTGACTATTTCTCCTGTATTAAATTACCTTGTTAAATATGTCTCTCTCTTTTTTCTTTTTTCTTTTTTCTTTTTTTTTAAACATTCCTCCCCTTTCAAAGCAAGTCAAAGAGGAATCTTTTCAGTGTCAGAGAAACAGAAAAAAAAATTCTTGACTTAAGGGTCTTGTCTCTTTTTCCTCACTGTTCTATTACCCTTTACACTATTCATTTACCTGTTTACTATTACAATAACCATCTGACGGTGGCATTATTTCGTGAAGTGATACAGATATGCTAAGTGGAGTGTGACAGATGAATTCCATAATTTGAAAACCTGCTAGCTATGAGGTAGCAAGCAGTGCCTTTTTTGTACCTTTATTGACTATTAAAACTCCATTTTGCAGCATATACTGTTCCAGTGACATGGTTTTCCATGCAAAAAAGTCTTCTTTTTTTTTTCCTGAAACCAAAAAATCTTCCCATCTGTGTTTGTGTGGGCTGTGTAATAATGGGATCATTTATTCAGGCCAGAGAATATAGTTTGTTTTGTTAAGAAAGTGGCTTTTGATTACCTTCCTAGAATGTAATTTTTAAAATATGTAAATTAAAAGCTTGCATATTAATTGCAGGGCATGCAAGTACCACTGGCATTCTTTCAATATACCTGTGCCAAAGCTGCTGCTGGCCAGAATGTGACAAGGCAAAGGGTTGTATAAATACATCTGATCTGAGTGATCCTGATGGGAAATCTGACCACAAATACTTAATTCCCTTCTGTGATTGCTTTCTGCTCTAATTACTTTTTGAAAAGACAGAATGATTGTCTTTTCGATAAGCTGACATACTTTTTAGATTGAAACTGTAAAGTGTTTTTCTTCAGTGGAGGTTTCCATTTTAATGGACTAGCAGTACTTACCAACTCAGCTTATCTCATTTTGGCTCAGTTCAGTGCAGTAACAGCTGAGGAGTAACTTCATTAAACATGTGCTGTGTGGCAGGGGAACATTGCTTTGCCAAAATCTATACTTATTGTGAAGTATGTTATTTTAACAAGGGAAAGCTAGGATTTCATTATACATTTATTCCCATAGTAATGATAATTGCATTTGTCCCTCATATGGCAACTTTCATGGACCTTAATAAACATGAATTAAACCTAACCTACCCATTTATTCTGCAGCAAAAATGATAAACATCCATCTTTAAAATTCAGTTCTCAAAATAGGCTTTTATTTTAAATATGTGTCTGCTGTTAATTGGACTGTGTGGTGAAAATGAAAGACCAGATCTTGATCTTTGTTACCCCCTAGGGAATGACAATAAATGTGCTGGGGCTAACAGATTTATCCAGATGTTTTCAGAATAAAAAGCTTGTCTGCAAATGTTAATGTTGGAATGGTCTTGTCCTTCACAATCTGGTAGCAGGTGTTCACATGCACTTCTCTGAGAATGGGGTAGTAACTTAAGTCTAGTGCAAGTCCTGTGCTACTCAAAGGATTTTTGTAGCTGAAATCTAAGGTGCAGTTTCTGATTACGTGCACTGTGACTGGATCCTCACCTATCTTTTCTAAGAAGTCTGCTAATCTCAAAATTTTGGCCATGTAGTGACTAAAGCAGATCAGAAAGCAGAGCTTTCATTCCTTGTGAGTTTCTGGTGGTGGGCATCTAGAAGATATTCAGAGAGCCCAACCTTAGGTATGCAACACCATGGAAAAGGGAAGATTTTTTTTTCCCAGGCCTGATTAAGGTGCCTTGATTTACCTTCTGTTCATTGACTGTGTATGTAGGAAAGGTATAAAAAGCAGTTTCCTGTGCCAAATGGTGTGAACAGTCATATTTTATTAGTTTCTAGGCTATAATCATCTGAATGAGATGACGAAACTGAAAACTCTTGAAGTCTTTTATCCTATAAAATGTTACTATCTTTTTTAGATTTCACAATATTTCATTTTTTAAGTGGGTTCATTTTGTTACTTTTAAGCAAGAACACAAACATGCTGGTGTTATTCAAGCAAAACAAAATTTTGTCTGGCTGCTGGAAAGAGTTTCATTTCAGTTCATGTTGTTTCTGAGCTCAGCCTCTAGGTCACTGTCCACTGAGCCCCCTGAGGCCTTCAGTTTTTGGTAAGCTCCCTCTGGCCAAATGCCCAGTCCATGCTAATGCACTTGCTGTGATTTTCACAATTCTGCCCAGATGGTCTTTTCCTCTGGAATAGTTTGTGATGCTCAATCTCCCATTTTCCTCAGGGGAGAAATATATAATTTAATTTGTGGGTTTCAGTAGTCTTACTAATGACTTGCTGCTTGTTCTGTTGTTTTTAAGTAGTTACAGATGCTTCACTGGTACGTTTATGTTGTCCTGTATTGTTTCCATCAGTTGCTGAATTTCAGGAGGGAGAGATGTAAACTGTACTTCAGCTTCAAGACAAAGCTGACAGAGCTGTTGAAAATGAGGCACCTTCTGCTGTTGAATATTTTGCTTTCCTGGGTTGCATTTTGCAAGAGAGAGATGGAAAAGTATATTCATGAGAGCAACTGCTGATTCTGAAATGCTTGTCTCTCAAAGTCTAAAGGGCATCAAGTAGGAAACCATTAACTTTTGGCACAGAACTTGCCCTTTAGCAACAGATAGAAGATTATTAAAACAACCTTTAAGGATTTTGCCAGTGAAGAAGCCTGACTACTTCTTTATCACCATCTCAGCAGTGCTAACTTAAGGCATGGGCATGAGAAGCTCAGCCTGTCTCCGGATCCAACAGGTTTGCGACACATCCCAATGGCAATGACTCCAGCCAGTGCATTACCTACAACAGGGAACCTGCTGGGCTGTATGTGTGGCACTCTTAGGGCCTCTACTGTTTTTTAAAAAAACCCTCTGTTTAGGAGTGTTTTTAAAATGGTGTGTTGCATTAGTTAGCATAGAATAACAAAAATGATAAAAGCAGAGCAAGCAGAAGTTATTTTATCCTTACCTGGTGGTAAGCTGTGCAAAAGAAAGATAGAATGCTGCTATGCTCCTATTCTGACAGATTCACAGATTCTTTTTTACCCTTGAGAGGTACAGCTATCTGAAGACAGAAATGTTTTCTGGGAGAAGAGTAACATCAAGAGAAACTTTTTTTTTTGGTCCTGTTCATTAAGGTTGTGTTTTTATTCTTGATGGAGAACAAAGTATTTAGGTTTAAATGGGTGTTAGTCTGTAAGGAAGTGCTCTGAAAGAAATGTTTCTAGAGGGAGTTTTGGTTTACTCTGTGTAGGTAGTGTCCTGTGCTTACAACAAGCTGACACCACTGGTCAGTCAGCTTTGTTCTAAATGCTGTGAAATCAGACAAAAGCTGTGAATTCAAATGTTCATTACAATCCTGAGGCTCTAATAGCTAAACCTACAAAAAAACTTCTGCAACAGACAGTAATCAAGTGTCTGTAGTAGTTTTTTCCATATCTGTTCTTGGCTGCTGTATTTGGCATGCAAAATCTTTTTTTTTTTTTTTTTTTTGAGAACAGAATGACACTCCCAGGTCCTGTGTATCAACAACAACAGCAAAGGCAGGTTCCTCATCTGTAAAGAAACTTGTAGGCACAGCCAGTTGCTCCTGGGGCTGACATAACGCCAAGAGCTCTGGCACAAAGACCGCTAAACTGGATGGACGCAGATACAGCATCTGTGGTGCTTGTACGTGGTTTGCTCTCAGGGGAAAGTTGCAGCAGAAGGCAGTTGGAGCCGTGCCTTTTTTATGGCAGTGATGACCAGAGTCATCTGCAGCTCTGGATAGAGAGGAGAGGGAGAAACGAGAGACTGTGAAGGTACAGTGTTGCTGTCACGCACGCACAGCGAGAACCCTGGTCAGCTCACACCTCCCAGTTGGCACGACAGCACAGTACACAAGGATTATGTCAAAGTGCATTTGCAGCAGTACGTGGTTTGCCAGACATCTGACAGCCTGAGGTGCTGGGTGTATGGAAAAATAGCTGATGGTCAGAAAAGAAAAAGAAAAGCTATACCTTACTGCTTTTCAAATAATTTGTCCCATGTCCTATCTACTGAGGTTGTATAGGATGTGTAGCAACATGGTTGCTGGGTGTGGGTCCTCTCAAATGCAGACATACTCCAGTCTCCTGGAGATATGGAAGATATCACAGGTAAGCCAGGGTTCTTGTAAAAACAAAAAAGAATTTATGTATCTCATCAGATTGTTGAACCAGCAATAACTGCATCAAGTCCCACTAGGCAACTGTAGGTTTTCCCTTTCCAACGGTTAATTTCTAGCCCTGGAAGATTGCAGATGTGATACTGAATCTTCTTTCATTTCACCCTTATAAATGAGCAGCACCTTCAGCCTTTTGGAGTACTTCCCACAGCTGGATATAGAGGGAGTGCATTGTTTCTATCCAGGGGCTTTATTTTACAGCATTTTTGAAGCTGTCTGTGGATCTGAGTTGCTTTCTGCAACAGGAACTGGTGGTGAAGCATGTTCTTATCTTACCTGTAATCCTGCAGTGTTGCTTCCCAGACTGCTAAATGCCAGGGCTCTCCTTGTCTTATCTATCTGTATGACCTTGCTCCCAGAACGGCTAAGGAAAATGCAGGAATGCCTTACAGAGACAGTTGTTAGCCTACTAACAGCATCAGCGTTTTTTTGGTGTTTTTGTTTTTTTTTTTTTTTTAATCCTCTTTTTAAAGAGCAAAGATAATTCTGACAGCTGGATGTAACCACATGATGGTTGTCCTGACATTGTTTGCAAGCTGATCACAGTCATTCCTGACTAGGAGTTGTTAAAGTGGAGCTCAGACTCCAGAGGTGTTGAGTGATGTGCTTTTGTCCTATTGTGTCAAGCAACAAGTGGTGTCTTTTGGCAGCCTGAGCTTACATATCAGTTCTGTCAAGGTTTTAGAGTCTACTATGGCAATCAGCTTTGGCTGTGCTTGTCCATAGAGCCAAACTACTTATCGCTGACTTGTCACATGCTAACTAATAAAAGCAGCAGCAAGGCCCTCTCCTTTTGACTTGCTACAGGACAAGGGAAGTCTGTGCTTTGCAAACCTCACACAAAGTAGTGCATTCTTCCCTGCCAACTGTTAAGTACAGAAGAAATTTTTTTACATTAAAATGCTTCTGTGCTGATGTGGATGAGATAAAACAAAGCAAGAATAAACTGGGATGTGCCAGCAACAGAGAGAGCCAGGTGAAAAATGCTTTCTTCACTAGGGATACAGGTGTTTCACAAGAAGCCACAGGAACTTTTCTGGAGTTAATAGTACCATTTTGCTTGGAGCTCAAGTTTAAAACGGTGTTCTTTTCAACTTGTTCCAGGTTGCTGTGGTATAATACCCTGACACAGATGAAACACACGCTTGTGTCTGCATTTCTTTCTGGTGGTTAACAATGGAAGAGATGGAGGGCTTGAACTCACACAGGCTTCATACTCGTGTATGGCAGGATGCCCTGATGCTGTATTGAGTCAAGAGCCTGATCTCAGGCATGTTCTCCAAGGAGCTGGAGGTAGCCAGGAGGCAGGTCTTTCTGTGCCTGAGCTGTAGAGATGTTTAGTCATGAGCAAAAGGACCAGGCTGCTCAACTAGTTTGTGAGACAGCCAGCTCTTACACTTCAGAATGGCTCATGTGGGTGTGCTGCTGGACGCCCCATGGAACCACTACTTGCTGTGATTCTGTCAGCATCGCCAGGTCTGGCTGAACTTTCTGGGAAAAGGCAGATTTTGTTTCAGGGCACAGGTGCTGTGAGGATGGTAGGTTTGATGAGGTGGTAATCTAGAGCACATGGACCTGACAAATTTGTGGTAGTAAGTCAGTGACGTTTCCACCAAAGCCTGCTGCAAGCAGAACTGCCTGGCTCAGCACTACTTCCCATGCTGGACCAGACCCCAGCCTAGCAGAAAAATGATCTGTTCTCAGGTAAAGCTTCTCTCTACTTCTGAACTATAAATAAGGAGGGGGTTTCTTGTAGTGTCTTAAATATAATAGATTTCCTGTACTGTTTCAAACAACAGTAATGAGGAGACCCTGGTCTCTGATGCAGGCTTGTCAGAAATACTGGTCAAACCAGCAGGCACTAACTAACCCAGGACAATACCCAAACTAGGGAAGGGTTACTTCTTTATGAGGGTTTTACTGAGAATAATAGTAGTCTGGGGGCAGATGATTTATCTGTACAGGCAGAAGAGTCTAAACAGGAGAATGAAATTATTATTATTATCATTAATTCTATCTGATGAGCATGCTTGGTTTTTTTTTTCCCCTCAATTTTGCTGCATAGAAAATTTCTTCCAAACATTTTAAGCTGAAAATATCTGTCACTGAACAACAGTTCTAATGAAATAAATAAAGTCCTCTTTTGTTTACCTGTCTAATTCCAAGTTTTCAGGATTTGTTTCTCAAAATCTTTTGGCTTTGAGAGAAAGATGTCACAAGAATATTTTTTAGTCACAAAATGACTGTAAAAAGAGACTGATAATTTTTCTTTTAGCTCAAGAATAATTTTTGGGCTGAGCCTGAGTATTAAAAATGTCATAATAAATGGCAACTTTTCAGGAAACTTGGAAGTTTGTGAAAGAGGGAGGTTATGATGACAGATGTTTCAGAAACTTAATTAATGAAGCCCTGAAATGAAAAAGACAAAACAATTTGGCTTCTTTCATGAGAAGAAATACCACATAACATTTCAAAAGTAATAAAAGACCAATCATTCCAAGAACTTCAGACAATAAAGAAGGATTGTAAAATAGTGGTTAGGTTTCTTTTCATCATTGTGAACTTTCAAATGTATCTCCGAATTGTCTGAAAGACTCTGATCATATTTCGTGACAATTACTGAGCTTTCAGGATTTTTGTACATTCTACATTAGCAAACAAAACCTTTTGAATATTTTAATGATTGAATAGCTCCTTTAGGAATCTGTAGGTGTTCCAGTCAAGGTTGTTCTTCCCTCCTACTGGTCAGAAATTATTGGAGACCAGATTGTTCTGAAACTCCAAATCTTTGCATCCAGATGAATAAATCTTTTAAAATGCTTCAGTGTCACTGAAAACTGCATATTTGAAAAACCTTTTGTTTTCCTGAAACTACTCCAAGTGACTTCAGCTTCATCTTACACACAATAGTTTTGCCCAAAAGAAAGATGCACCTAATCTCAGCTGTAAGAGCATGGATTTCCTAGTTTCTCTACTGCTGCCATTTGTGAAAAATGGCTTTGCCTCACTGTATTTCTTGTCATTATCCTTACTTAGTGGCTGATCAGCTTCCAATAATGTGGTTACTTGATCTTATCCTGCGAAATTACAATCCATTATCTCATCAGGATATGTTCTCAGAGGGGATTTAAAAAAATATGCTGTCAGTTATACCTATACTCAGCTTAAATTAAGTGAGGACATGGAGTAAGCTTCACTGCTGCAAAGTACAGGGTATCAGCACCTGTTCTTCATTAATCTGCTCAGCCCTTTCTTCTTTACACTGTGAAGTGGCACAGCAACATAAAACCACAATTAAGTGCATGGAAACTTGCTGCCTGTCCATGCTTTGAGGAGTCTCATGCACCCAGATGCTGCCTTGTTCTTGCTTTGCTGCTGGGCATGAGACTGGTTTGCTGCTGGGCTGAGATTGACAGGGAGCTCATCACAATGGCTTTCCTCGAGTAAGAGGTGGCACCTTAGAGTACACAAAGCCTGTTGTGAAAAGCTGAAATAAAGCCAAATATTTGTAAGCCAGTTTCTAACCTTTGTTAATTGAGGTGCCATTTTATTAGGCAGAATGGACGAATGCAGTAAGGGGAGTCACACTACGTTAAGGCAAATGTATGGAAACACTTGTTGCCACTGGAAGGCAGATGCTGCTTGAGGACATGCTTAAGGATGAGTGTAATGCTGTAGGGAAAATTCTGCAGGTAAAGATCAATAGAAGTTTCCTTAAAAGTAGTTCTTGGACAAGTCTGGGTGACATTTCTTTGTCTGCTTTCTAATACCGCTTTCTAATCTTTGCCTCAAAGAAACAAGGGGGTACAAAGCATATTGCTTGTGCAGGGACTTTACACACAGTGTTGATCTCCCTGTCTGTCTGCAAAATGCCAAGAATAGCTTAAAAATCACAGGCTTTGTTTTGGAAAAAAAAAAAAAAAAAAAATCTTTTCCCTTAGACTTTTTGAGGTGAAGTTTCAGACATTCTCGTATGTTTCTAAGGGCTACACATTTATCTGAGTGAAAAAGAATAACAAAATATATAAGTTAAAAATAAAAGGCATTTCACATAGCATTTCCCACAGTCATGTACTTCCAGATGCCATATATTTAAGGGAAAAGAACACTGTGTGCTTAAAATAATGGGAGTTAATAACATCAGGAATAGCACAATTTGCACTGATTTCATTTAAACAAGAACTGAAAGTTCTCAGCTGCACCCTTGTAAATATGCTATTTATTGGCAGTAACTTTAAAAGACTGGTCACCTATGAAGATTCATTTGGGCCTCTTTATTACCAGAAGCATCTCCTTGGACTTCTGACTGCAGTCCACCAGCTGTCTGTTACGATATATCCTGCCTGTCATCAGATTTGAGTTCTGTATCACGCTATACTTATTTTTGTAGAGAAGTAGGTGTGGGTTTGTGTGTTACAGGGGCTGGGGGTGGAGGTTTCACTTTGTACTGCTCGCAGATAGAATTACTGTGCCTGTATTTCAGCTTCGCTTATTTCCCTTGTGTCTCTTGTGGATATTTGTGGGGGATAAAATAAACACTGGCTTTGGATTTGATTTGCACTGTGAATTTGCTTCTAATTGGCACCACCCACAACAAAGTTTAAGGTCAAATATTTTCAGTTTTGAGAGCCAGAAGGATAAAGCCAGGCTACTGCAGTGAGTTTTTAAACAGCTGACAAAACATCATTGCTGTGGTCAGAGGTAAAAACTCCTGCAGGGACAAGGTGGGCACTAATGATCTCTGGGTCCTGCTTGCAAGCTGTTGCCTGGACTCTCCCTTCTCACAACCTCTGAAGGATGTGGCCTGAGGCTTGTGGCTTTTGGACATGTAATATTTCCATTGCACAGCTCACAGGGTCAGAAAGGCTGACATCCTTTGTCCGAGGAGCCCTGCCAGTATAGCTGAAGGGGAGAAACATGGGTGTATATCACTTCTACCCCGTCCCTTAGCTGACGAGGTTTAGTCCTGACTGCAGCATTATTTAAAATAGCTTTAGGATTGTTTAGTGTTAGAGTCAGGGAACTCGCCTTCTCTACCTTTTTACCTTGCCCATTACTTATTTATTAAGAGCTTTAGCTTAAAGAGATAAAATTCAACTATCCAGGTAGTTTTAGTAGTAATTCTGTGGAGCTTCTTCAAAGCGGTTTTGTGTGTATGTGTGTGCACATGTAGATAGAATGATTAAAATTGATTTTGTGGCTGCTAAGGTAGGCATGTGCAGGCAAAGAAATGCCAGAGATTCATGCAGGGTTTTTTTGGTTTGATTGGTATCTTCTTCTTCTTGTTGCTTGTTTTTTTTTACCATGCAGCCTTTTTAAACAGCATTTGGGAATAAACACTATCAAATTTCACATGCTGTACACTGCAATCTTCAGTCTACATTCTTAATATCTAACAGCCAGGCTCACATGCTTAAATTTCTGCAATGCTTCAGAAATACATTCTAGTTATTACTTAATTGATATGGATAACAGAATCAACCCAAATGTTTAAAAAAATTAGCCCCCCAAATAACCAGGTAAACCTGTTCCTAAACTCTCAGCCAGATGAAGGTAGGAGCCAGACACACAAATTATTAGCCAGACACACAAATTATTGTTAGTGTTTTTCCAAATGAGTACATTAGATCAGGTTCTTAAATTTTTCCCTGGATAGCTCAGTAAAAAGAGTCTGAAAGCACAGCTGTCCTCCTGCCTGGCCCCGAAAACATGAAATCCAAAATTGAAATGGGGAGATGTGAACAGTGCTGGTTGGATTGAGCACAATACCAGGTGTAAGGGCTGCACAGCTGCTAAACAAGGTGATGAGGCCATGAGGGATGGCATGTGCCATGTGCATGTACTGGTTCAGACTTCCTCAAGCAAGGGGATTTCACTGCTTGTTTCCAACACAGTTGAGCACTTGACGCCAGCATCTCCTTCCCCAGAAAAATGATTGGCAGAATCTCCAAAAATGGGACACTGAGGTGAGTGTGTGTGACTTTGGGAATCTGCTTTGTTTTAGGCTTCATGACCTGTGGTACCGAACCACACATACTTTGGGCTCTGGACTTTTGTATCTTGGGGGCAAAGCCTGTGGGAAAGGAATAACCCTGCTACCAACAAGCATTTGAAGTGTGTGGGATAAAAAGTGATGTGTGAGGGGCTGCTGACAAGCATCTGGACTGACAGAGATGACCCTCTGCTGTTGACTTAATAGTTGACATTCTGCAGACTGAAAGGAGGTGACCAGTTCTCTAGGGAAGGAGGAGTACAAAACATAACCAAAGATGAAAAGGAACTTCAGAAGCACCTTAAGGGCCCAGTTGAGATACTTTGAAATCCCTTTGTGCCAGGCTGTCTGTAAAATGCACAGTGCAAGAGAGCCTCACACAGAGAAGGCGTGTGGAATGGGAAGGAAAAGCAGAAAAAACAGCAGTTCCCTAACACCTCACAGGAGTTCAGTGTTATAAGCAGAAACTGAATGCTAAGTCTTAGTCCCTGACCAGTGCTTTGTTACCTATTTTGTCATGACCTGCACAGGCTGATGCTTTTTTCCAGATATTGATTAGAAGGGTGCCAAAAATCCACTACAAGTGTTACTCTTGTTGGGAAAATATCAGCAGTTCAGTTTTAACTAGAGATAATGGCCCTGCTGCATGCTTTGGGGGCAGACACTCCCTCCCTGCTGGAAAAAGCACCTTCCAAAACAATGGCTTAACAAAGTGCCTGCTTGCCTCCAAAGCGACTCATGTCAGCCACGTGCCAAGTGAGCAGAGGAGGCAGAGCCACCCTTTGAGAAGAGTGATGCCCATTCTTGTGCCCCCTAAAAATATAGGCCCCTTATATGGCAGGAAATTCAGTGCAAGTTGAAGCTGTCAGAGATGATTTAATTCTTCCTGAGTGCTCTTTGACTCCCGAGGTCAGGGACTCAGTGACTGCTGGCTGCCAGCCCCTCCACAGCTCTGAGAACAGCAACTTATGTCCGTGTAATGTGGATCAATAATCTCACCATGGGACTGATTGCTTGCACCCGTGTACTGGAATTCCCCATCTCCAGTGTTGGGGACTGAGATGAGACACAATGACTGCATTGAAAAGGAAGACGTGCCTTTTTTCCAGTAATTAATACTTCCCTTCCACGTGCACTTCTACACAGAATGGGCTGGATTACCTCACACTGAGCCAGAACATTCAAACCCATTGATGACATTTCAAGCAAGTGCAGCACTTGTTACATTAATGGCAAAATCTCCACGGCTTTTATACCTCTCCCTTTTAGAGCTTAGGTTATCAGTGGTAACTCTATCCCCGATTATTTTTGGTAGAGTAGCTCTCACCCACCTTATATGCAATCAGTATATTTGCTGTAGACATGGTGCTGCAGTCTAATCCTAGACCCATAATATAATAGAGTGAGGAAAGGACCAGTCACCTTTAGAGAAGCCTTCCTAGTTTATGTCAGAAAAGGTTTTGGGTCTAAAGACTGTTGTTCATCAAAATACTGAAATTGCATACGGTTACCTTAGATTGAAAAAATAGAAGCATATTTTTGTAAGCATTTTCCTGGAATTAGTACAGATATTTAAGTGTTTATTGGTCTGTAATAAAATTCTGATCGTTTAAATACCTGAAGTAAGGAAATCAAAAGCTTTTTTTTTTCAGAAGCAGCAGCTCAGATGTTATAATTTTAAATGTTATAAATATACCCATAGTAATGACTGTAACACCAGTTCCTTTATATACATAGAAATTAGCCATAATAATCAATATTAATCTTTATTGCCTTTGAATTGAAATAAATTTAGAAATTAATTAATATATGCTATTACATCTTACTGATTTTGTGGCTAAAAAGGGATATTATATCAGTTTATCTCATCTCTTGTACAGCACTTTGTGCAGTTTCCTTATAGTAGTCCATTCCAATAAGTGTATCTCACACTTGGATTTTAGGACCCATGTGTTCTGTGGTCTTTACCTGTGTGTTTTTAGCAAGGCCCTCACAGGTAGCCAACAATTTGTCTCTCTCCATGTTCTGTTTAGCTTATACCAAAATTTCTGGTTGCTATATTGACTCCACCAAGGTGGTGGTTCCTTGCACACCTTTCATGGGGGAAATATGTACTCCATTGATCACAATATAATCTTGTTCAGTCTAACAATTTTTTTGTTTAGATACTGACTTGTTCTGCATCAATGGCAAGATACTGACTGATTTCAGTACAGCCAAAATTTAATCTTTGTTTTGTAGTAGGTGATCAATATTGTTATACATCTGCATTCTCACAGTCAGGGCCTTCCATTAACAAAGCCAGTGAAGGCATTCATAGGCTGCATGACTGCATCAACAAGTAGCAGGGACTTTTCTCTGAGACTGCTACACCAAAGTTTGTCATGTCATGTGGACATAAAGCATCTTAGCTAAGAGTTGGAATTAGCTTCCTTACTCAAAACAACTGGCTAAAGAATCATAAATAAATTCAACTAGCTCTTGATATTGCAAATGTTTTATTATTTCAGATGTCCAGTCCTGTTACTGCTGAGCTCAGACCTGCCCATGAATTCAGCCCCTGCTAATTTGCTGTTTTCTTCTCCTATGTCTTTTCCATATGTTTATAAACAGGACACATTTCATGTATGCAGGCTTGATTTTCATGAAATTAAGCACATATACAACTTGCTAAAGCATGAATTATTTTATCAACAGCATAGTGTGGAAATTGCCTTCTTTTGGGGTCCCCCTCACTCTCATTTTACTCCTTGCAGCACCTTATCGATTACTTTCTCTGTTATTTCATAGAGCTTCTTGCCAAGTGTCTCTAGACAAGATGCAGTGACCACTGAATTTTCTATAAGTTATAGCAGAATCAAAGAAAAGAGACCTGTTCTATTCCCACACTGCATCCCAGAGGCAGTATTAGTTGTCTGGTAACATTTATCTCATGGAATTTTTTTTCCACTTAATTAAATTTCCTCAGTGTAACAAACCCATATGATTTTTGCAATAGTGATTGTAGTTTCCCTGAGGTTTTACCATGGAGAAACGTATTCAGAACTTACTCTGTGTCCCCATTGGAAAGAGCTCTCTGCAGGAATTCGTGGTGCCCTTCTGACACTGTAATCCTAAGCAGCCCAGGGAAATTTAGGGAGAATCTCAGGATGGAAAAGTGCTGCTAGTTCTATTAAATCTTATTAAAAATCCATAAATGAAAAAATCGAGCTTAAACAAGGCTTGGGGAAGCCCTTTTAGAGAAAATCTGTTGTTTTAGGTAATCTTTATTTTTACCATTAGAGCTGCTTTTGTTTTGCTGCAGATGCCCATTGTGAAAATTGTCAGGAAAGAGTAAGAAATTAGTAAATTGATTCAAGCCAAAATTAATGCCTTTATGGTTATTATTTCCTTTACTTCGGTTGATTTTTCCCTGGCAGAGCTTTAAGAAAAGTTCTGTCTCACCAAATAACAGAAAATCCATAGTGCCAAAACAAGCAGATATTTGCAAGGAGCCCCAAAATTTTGCTGATGAACTCCTGGTTAGTAGGTATTTGTAGAATAAATGACATCTGATGTGATTTTGCAGATGCATACTAAGGGAGCATACATACACACACATATACCTGTAAATATGTGTATATGTGGACACTCTGAACATCTGTCTTGGTAGGTAACAAGTGGAATTTACTACATTCATTCCTGATTCCTCTGGGGCTCTGGAATATCTTCTGATAGAGAATTTCTAGTTGTGTTGTTTCAAATGCTGGTTTAAATAAAAATAAATAAATATAAAAAAATCATTAGCAGCATTAATACAGCACATCATGATAGCAGGTTAAATATAGACATGGATTAACAGAGTCATTGTTTTCACTCCTGCTAAATAAGACAGTGCACTTAAAATGGAATGCCACTTGACCTTTTGTGCCTCATCAGTCTGTGACTGTATTTAACTGATGCAGGGAGGAAACATTTTCCCCTGGAACTGTCCCCGGTTGATATGAGGATCGCTACTGCCGGGTCACGCCATGCACCCCAGGAGCGATCCTGCAGCCGATGGAGGAGCTCTGTCCATGTCTCACAATGACTCACGCTCTCTTCTCAACCTCTCTCAGCTTGTGCTCTCTGCTGGCCAAATCAAACCATCGCCAGCACTCAAACATTCAAAAATCACGTACTTTGAAGTAGAAATTCTTGATGTGCAAAGCAAGAAGCAGATCTGCATTGTGGACAAGGTGAGTGTATTATTCCAGCACGCTGGGGTGTGCCTCGTTCACACAGTGCCAGTTCAGGGACTCTGTTTTCACTGTGTTGCGGTTTTGCTCTGTAGTAGAAGTACTTTCATTCTCTTCTCTCAGAACTTCTTGTTAGTCACAATCCTGGGCTGTTTTTCTCCAGGGTTTTTACAAATAATCCAGCACTGGTTTGTTTTATACCTCCTGGCTGCTGTGGACTCTAAATCTGTCCTTAGGCTGCCTCTTGACGGTGTTTATTTCAGAGCATGATACTGAAATGTCTGCTTCAGTGGGGATACTCAGTTTTAACAAATTTGCAAAGCTTACCATCTTTGTAATGCTGGTATCTACACATACTCAGCTTGCACCCTATTTATTAGATTGGGCAGGAACCTGGCATTTTTAAAAAATTTAAGTTTTAAACAAAGAGTCTTATCTAAAAGAGGTATTTTGAGATTTTGTTTGTTTAGTTTGTTTGTTTTAATAATGTGAGTAAAAATATAAACTACGGCGAAATTGTATAAGTAGGATAAGAGGACTGGGTGGGAATGAAGTTTACAAACCTGGAAAAAACATTTAAAAAAATGCTTCACAAATATTTTCATCACAGTTTTCGTGATTCATTTTGTGATTCTCAGCGGAAGAACTGGTCTGTTGCGTGCCATGAAAATGGGAATGTTAATCTATTTACACTATAGAATTTTTCAGTAACATAGTAGAGTTTTGAGACTTACTGTTTTGCTAGAAGAGAAAAAAATAAAAATAAAAAATTCCCTTATCCTCGTTGGCAACAGCTGGAACTGGCAGGTAAGTTTGCTTCAAATGTTTAATGCCTTTGAAATATGTAGGGTGGAATACTACCGGATTTCTAGTGTTCTTGATCATTTAAAGGGTGTTTTTGCAATCTGTGTACCTAGTTAAAGGTAAATGTCTCATTTGTTCACTCTTAATGAGGCAATAATTTTTTGGGTTTTTTTAATCTAAACAAAGAGGAAACATACAAAATGGTCAAATAAACACGATGACTATTAATACCAGTTCTAATGATAGTGTTCACATTACTTAATTTATTGAGTGATATTTACATAGTTGTTAGGTTATCTACATACTTTACTGAATGAGGTTTTGATACAAAAAAAGACTGAGTCTGTTCCTTATCTTGAGCTTTCCTATAGGGTCATTTAAAGAAATGTATTACAGAAACAGAATTAGGTAGAGAGCCACATTTCAGGAATCCTTCCTTGATGAATGCTGTTGGAATGATAGCAGACCTGTGTTTTAATTTTTATTCTGAATTTCGATGAGCCTGAAGATTTTCTATACCTTCTCCAAACCATGGACGCTTCCCCTGCAGTGGTGGAAAGAGAGACATGAGTGGTGATTGAGAAGTACTCTCCATATAGAGGTAAAATGCACATAGGGAAGCAATAACAACTGTAAACTGAAAGTCGCTGCTCAAAAACAGGAATCTGTGTTCAATTTACATGGCCAGCACACCAAAGGATTGGTGCAAGTACAGTACAAGGCTGAGATTTCCAAGACTGCCTAAAAATTTGTTTTTTGAATGCTAATTCACCTGACTGTCTAGGTCCCTTAATTTGCTGTGATAATCCCTACGTAAAACAACCCTCAAAGTACAGAAGCTGAGTTCCTTACTTCCATGAACACCTGTGAGTATTGGTGAACTTCATTTCTGTTGGCTATTAGAGCAAACAAGAGACTGTTTTACTGGATTATGCATAATCTTCTGTTTAATTAAATGTAACTGATACAGGCCCAACATGACACTTCTAATGCCTGTTTTCTGTTTTTAAGATAATTATGATTAACTTTATTTCCTGGGGTTGCACGTTATTATTACTTGTCAAGATTTATAATAGGATGAATTGGAACCATAGATTTTAAAATGTATGTATTTGCACTCTTACTGCATATTGTTAGTAGTTCAGACTATTATGATTTACTAAATACGTTTCTAATATTCTCAGATTAATAAATCTGAAGGGACAAACAAATAATGGCAGAGAGAGGAACCTTTTCTTTCTCTACCTAATAGAAACTCAGGCAGAGTGATTCAATGATTAGTGCTATGTGCTTAAATACCAGTGGCTGCTTCCAAAGGTTCAGTTTCTATGACACTCTGCATATGAATCCCATTCAGATTAGTGGGAGCTCTGTAAAGTCTGCAACATCGTGATACATTTAACTAGTCCTGGTATTTAGAAAGCAATCATTTCTTGTCCTCAATGCAGTGTCAGGGATTTAAAAAAGGTGTATTTAGCTGTGTGATCTCAAGAAATCAATTGGCATAAATAGGTTTTGAATCCAGCATAAGTAACTGTGAATTAATTCTTAATCTGTAAAATGAAGACAACATTATTTCCCTTGGCTTTCTTCCCTGCCTTATACTTTTGGGAAGGATCAGTCACTTACATTAAGTGAACTGAGTGGTTATTATGAGTTCTTGGTCATCTTTAACATAAAGAAACAGAATAAATACATGTTTGTCTGCTTTTTAAGCCCGCAAGACAAATTCACATCACACTGCAGGCTTTTCCACAGTCAAGAAAGGCAGAAAAAAAATACTGAAAGGAAGCAGAAGGAGAGGAAAATCCCAGACATGTTGTCCCATAGGCATCCCTCCAGGAGCTAGGTCTTGAAGAAAACTACCTAGTCTTGCAAAACTTGAAGTAAATTCACAGGAGTCAGCAACACTGTCGGTAAATTTTGCACATGCACACTGTGAACATAAAATTCTTCATAGGAATATAATTTCTTTTATTTAATATTGTCAACCTGCTCTGGGGACTTTCTCTGCTATGGGTATGGCATTATGCAAGTGGTTTGGTGCACACAACTTTTCCCAGGGAGTGAGTTACTTAAAGAATTTAAAGAGAAATAATAAGTAATGTGAGATCTGTAGCCAGACAGCAGTAGGACAAGAGGGCACGGTCTTAAGCTGTGCTAGGGGAGGTTTATATTGAATATTAGGAAAAAAATTTTTACAGAGGGAATAATCAGACATTGGAATGGGCTGTCCAGGGAGGTGGTGGATTCTCTGTCCCTGCAGGTTTTTACGATGAGACTGGATGTGGCACTTAGTGCCATGGTCTAGTAACCATGGTGGTGTTGAATCAAGGGTTGGACTTGATGATCTGGGAGGTCTTTTCCAACCCAGCTGATTCTATGATTGTATGATTATATGATCTTTCCCTCCACATTTGCTCTTTGCATAGAAATTAATTCTGATGTGGTAGGCCATGGAGAAGAGGCTTCAGATTTTGGGGGAGAGGGAGAGAAAGGAGGAATCAGCAGCCAAAGGCCTTACAAGAGCTGGTGCCTGAAAGCCACAATTTGGAAAATTTAGCCAAGAAATTTGGCCCATATTTTGACAGTCAGTCAAGGGGTGATAAGGAACAGTTGGGTGTCTTGTGGGTCAATCTTCAGCTTTTTCAATATGCGTATCAATACTGCATTTTAAAAAATATTCTGTCATTGAAACATGAGTCATACAGGCTTCCTGCTCAGTGAGTGAAAGGAGTATTTAGCAAAGAATAAGTCTCTTCTTTGGCCAGTGTAAAACAGCAGGCGAGCCTAGATGATCACAAGTCCCTTTTTTCCCCTCACAATTTATTAATTTCTATGGATGAAATTCTTATCTCTCTGTGAAGAGGAGAGCATGCAATTAGTGATGTCTTGTTTGAAATACTTTCAATAAAAAAAGTCCTAAGTTGTCTAAGGGTTTTGGCTTTTGTACTGCTTCCAAAAAAACATAGAAAACGACAGAACATGCAAAATTCATCAAGTATTATAAATGAAAGAAAACAATTCCTTTTTGTATTTTTTAACAAATAATCCACATTTTTTGCCAGCCACAATTTATGAAAAATACATAGCTTCTCAAAAACTGTTTTACTTGTGCATTGTTCCAAAAGGCTGATGTAGGTTGGTTTTAAAGTTATCGATGTGCAATGATTTGATTTATAAATGCTGTTGAGGCAGCTCATAACTGGCTTTTTTATAGCATTCATTGTATAATATTTTTTTCTTCAAATTAACTTGTAGTAAAATGTATTTTCCCACAAACATAGTGCCATGTAATTAACTTTGCATGAGTTGCTTTTAAGGCAGAAAGTGTTACACAATATAGTTTTTACAGAATAAATCACCTTTGGGGAAACCAGCAGAGAAAGCTTTTTCCTAACTAAAGCCTCAGAGCTCAGTAGTTTTGTGCTATCTGATTTTGCAAGTTAAGCTGTAAACAGAGGTGCAAACTCAGGTTTTGGCTACTATGCAGTGACCCTCCTTTTCACAAAACTTTCTTATTTCTACTGAAGAGAGCTTGCTTCCTAAGGTGTTCAGGGAAAGCCTCCTTTTTTGATGTGCTGCAGAGATGATGGAAACTACTTTCCTGCTGTTCCTTAAACCAACTCTCCATGCACCACTCAGTGCCTTCTCCCCCTGAAATCTCTTTGTAAAATCCAGTTACTGATAGGTAAATGCTTATGGTTAGTGATATACACTGTAGGAACATTTAACTACATGTTTGTGCTTATAGACATCTTGTGCAATGCCTACAATGAAAGTCGTGTGAACATTGTTATTTTTATTAAATTAAAAGACCACTGCATAGACACAAGTCTGTGCATCAACCCCATCACTTGTATATACACAACTCTTCTTACAGTTAAGTAAAAGAGTGTGTCTATTACTACATCTTCACCAAAGGTGAATTAGGGCTTATTCTGATTACTCTGAAAGGCCTTTCTTTTAATGAAGGAGTTCACAAGCATTTTTTTGTTTGAAAAGCACCGTAAACAAGTAGTGTCCTTGTATCTGCCTACTATGGCTTAGCAATACAGTGGATTTACACTGGCATGTCAGCAAAGCAGAAATGGTATCTCTAGTATCAGAAAGCTATTACTCTGGCCTACAGATTGCAGCTCTGTCACAGAGAGTGAGCAGCTGAGAAGAACAGTCATTGCTGGCTCTCTTTTGCATAGTCAGCTCTAGCAAATAAAAATAACTTCTCACATCATGACTTGGAGGTTAGAGATACCACATTCATTTGAGGTGAACAAATGCAATCTCTAAAGTAGGCAATGAAACTCTGCAAAGGAACTCTTTGCAGTACCAGAACATTGCCTCTAACATCAGACTCTCCTCATTAGCCTCATTCAAAGGAAGCAAAGTAAAGAAGGCCTTTCCCAGGAAAGAGATTAGTTGCTTTTTTTTTTTTTTTTTTTTAGTATTTTTATAATATTTTACTTCAGAGGACAATATATTCTTCCTTGTGGAGAATGAGCAGAACCTGTGAACATCTACAGAAGCCTCATTTCACGGAGAGGATTTTTATTATAATTTTTCTCATTCAAGCGATCTATCATTATAGATGCCCTGCCTCTGATGTCAGAGATGCCCAAAGGGACTGAATGACCAGCTGTTTCAAAGGAGGGGACTTCCATAGTAAGACACAAATAGGTGCTGCAATTCCCAGTACTAGCAATTCCCACAGCAATATGGCTGAAGGAACACAGACACAAAGCTAGCGGGACATAGGCTCATTGCCATGGAAGTCTTACTTCCCTTTGGAAGGAGGATTTCATGGTATCTTGTGCCTTCCACTGTATGTTTCCACAGCATCCAGCACAATAGGGATCTGGTCCCTGCTGGGAGGCACTGAAAAAAAATACATTACATTTACAAACTTGTTATAAAATCCGTGTGGTTTTTTGCCTGCAAAAATTGAATCTTATGTCTACCCCCCATTGCTGGAGGTGATGACAGTAGTATTTTCTTCCTCAATTATACTTGGTAAAGTAGGTAAACATATTCAAATTCGGTAGTATCAATGCATTACACTTATTTCTTCCTTCTCTACTAGAAATTCACATAATTTTAATGTCAATATAGCCACAGACAGTTTCAGATGAGAAGACACAGCTATTCATATTATTTTCTGCTTGCTCTTTGCTGTCATAATTCTTGTTTCAATATAGCTTTTTAAATGGAATACCTGGAGAAATGGTCTTTGATTTTTCTAGAAGAGAGAGACTGGGGAGCGGAGAAGCTGGTAACTTTAGGGCATTTAGCATTTTTAAAGAGATAATTTAAAGATTTACAGAAGCTGCAACAGAAGACTAATGATTCAGCTGACACTAATAGAAGTTTAGAAGTGCCTTTAAATGACAAGTTTTATACATCCCTTATTTTAGATAAAAAAGGTCTAAGCCTGGGGGAAGAAATAAAGAAGTAAATATGATAAATATTCCAAAATATTAAAGCTTGAATCAAAGTTCAGCAAAAACAAGAGAGTCAGTTCTTGGGACACCAGTGGTGCTCCAGCTCTTAACAAATGCAAGCCATTCTAGTGAACAGTAAAAGACAGCTATGCTACCAGAGCAGTGAATATTACCAAAATTGTGTCTGTAGAGACAGATTCCCAGCCAGTGTGAAAATGTCCTCTTTCCCAACAGTTACGACATTTTACCCCAGCCACATATTTGCCTCATTGCATCAAGGATAATTCACAGATTATTGCAAATTATGAATGTACTGGAGCAATGTAAGACCATAGGGAGCCATAGGTGTTTTATTAGTCTAATAGTTAACAGCACAACCCATGATGGAAAGTTAGGTGTGTAATGGCATCTCATATAGGCATTATTGTAGCATTAAAATACTCCTGTATATGATTTATTGGTCCATCAGAACATGCTTCAGGTTATTTCTGAATCAGACCTGTGATTCTTCACAAAATACCTGAGCCATGTAGTCATGGATCTATAAATATCTAGCAGTATATATTCATTCTATCTCTGTAATATATCTGCCTACGTTTAAACAATTTTGGATTTTAAAAAGTCCTTAAAATGCAAGCTTTTCTTTCTTAACAGCTACACTTCTTGTGCCTCAAAAGAACAAATTGTGGCAGTCTGACCATCAGAAGTACAGCCAGTATATTGCCCTTGGCATTGTGAAAAGTACTTGTATTTCTAACTGACCTAATGATGCCTAATTGTTCTCACATATCACCCTCACTTCCCATTTCTTTCTGCTGCTTCTCAGCTTCCACCTTCCCTTCCTCGACCATAGGAAGTTTGGTGTCTCTCCGTCTTTCCCTGCCTGTTCTCCCCAACATAATATTGGACCTACTGGCCAAGTTTAAATGCATCTGATAGAGGAAAGGAACCCCCAGGTTTTAAAAATTGACTTAGTTCCTGGTAGCAGGGAGCACAGGCAGCTCAGCTCTCACGGCAACCAGCAAGTGCATCGCAGCAAAAAAGCCTCAGATTCTTCCCCAGTGGAAATGTCTTAGGAGACAGGGAAGAGGTATGGGGCAGCTGGATAAAGCTTTGAGGAAAGTAGGGCTTTATTAGCTCTGCCACTATTAGAACCACTTGTTTGCCAATGCATATTCTTCTGTGAGTTTTCTTTTTAACTGGTTGATCTTAGTTTTTTTGTTTGGTGGGGTTTTTGTGTGTGTGTGTGTGGGGGGGTTTTTTTTTGTTTCTTTGGTTTTGTTTGGTTTTGGGTTTTTTTGTTTTCATGCAGTCTCCCAAATAGATTGAGACCATCCTATGGTAAGCATTGGTTGAGTTTCTTTGGTGCACTTCTTGATTTTAAGTGTTAGCAGTGTGTGTAGATATAAAAAAGCAAACACAAATCTCTATAGCCATCTGATGGAAAAAGGAAGACAATTTTAAAGAGGTTCTACAGCTAAGCTATATACTTAATCTGTGCTAGAACTGGCAATCAAAATCCAAACAAAAATATAAACCTCACTATAAGCCTTCCTTTCTTCCTGAGAAATGTGGGTCAAAATTATTATTTATTATTTTAATTATTTATATTTTATTCCATTTTATAAAATATGTTCTTTACAATAAACTAATATAATATTTATTTTAATTTTTATTTTATTACTTATACTTTTTGTTGTCAAATTACTATTTTTAAATGTCCATCTCAAATGTTGTTTTCTTTGAAAATGACAGTGGAAAAAAATGAGTCTTGAATTTTTATGAGGTAGAATTTGGGAAAGATTGCATTACAAATAAATTTTGGAACATTTCAATCTGTTATGACACAATAAACATTTCAAGTGCAATTTATTTTCCAACTTAATAGTGCATTTATTTGCATATTATTTCCTATTGGGTTATTTGCAATGACATGAGAGCCATGTGTTATATTATTTTACAGTATCATGATAGATGTGTCAGAAAATAATGCAAAAGTAATGAAAGTTCCATACAGATGAGAAATAAAAAGTAATGAAAATAACACAGTAAAATGAATTTTCAGCATGTTCCTGAAACAGGGGTTTTGTTTGGTTGTGGTTTTTTGTTTGTTTGTTTTGTTGTTGTTTGTGGTTTTTTGTTTTTTGTGGTTTTTTTTAAATTCCTGTTCGAGTTTTAAAATTTGACATCAGCACAAATTTACACATCCAGAGTTTTGCAAGAACAATCCCATTTCCCTTGTAGAAAAGTGTTGTGACAGAGGCTTCCTGACTGGTTCTGCTGTTAAGCTGATGAGGTGAATACAGTAACCTTACTCATCTTCTCTTAACAAAAGATCAGAAGGCCTGGGGGGGAACCAATTCTAGTCAGATTTGCTCAGAAACAGGCAACCATGGTGAATTCTTTAAACTGAGGGGTGGCCTGCACACCTTCTGTCTGCTAATGAGTTACATTCTCTTTACTTCCACTATCATCTTCAGCAGGGAGAACAAAGCTCTTTCTGGTGTCTGACACTTTTTGGGGAAAATTCTTGCAAAGAAAGAGTTGTGTTTTGTTTTTGGTTTTTTTTGTTTTTTTTTTTTTTTAATGTACGTAACCAGCTAGCAGTACAAAGGCAATTAATCATCTTTAGAGACAAACTTGGCTAGTGTAAATTGACATGACAGTACCCCGCAAGCATGTGGCTACGTGTATTCTTAGATAATTTGGCCCATAATCACTGGAAAAATTAGTCAGTTGGATTATCTCATATGCCAGAGTTCATGTGACCAGATAATAATCTAGAAGATTGCTAAGTGATACAGCCCTCTACTTACGTATGTGTACTGGAAATTACTGGAGCTAAAATGGTAGTTCTGCATATCCCCGGTTTCTGCAAAGACTGGCTTGAGATCAGAGCCAGCTGTTTGGTAGGCATTTCACTGCAGTATACCAAGTAAAATACTGAATTCTATATAAAGCCCTTGTGTGGTTGCTGACAACACTTGTCTATATGTAGTTACCTCTGTGTTATTTCCATGATGAACTCATTTATTTATATCTCTTTGGACATGACTGGCACATTGGTTCACCAAGATAACAAGGGAGCAGTGTGGGACATACTGAGGAAGATTACAGTAAAACAATATCCATTTTTTAATACTGTCTTTGAAAACTGACAAGAAAAAAGAATCTGATCTAAAAGTCAGGTTCACAAAACACTGAGATCAATTAGAACAGGTGTTTTCCTGATGAACTTTCTGTGAAATGCTGCTGATTTCTAGTGATGCAGCATGGTGCCAAGACAAGGACAGGTTGCAAAAGCAGGAAGTATTTGTTGAGTGCTGAATTTAGAAAGTACCTGGCTTTCCCATTAGCTGGTTATCTATTTTGCAGCCAGATCCTCAGCTGCAATAAGCTGATGTTACCCTTTTAAACAAATTTACCCTGGCTGAAGATGAGGCTGTGGTTAATGAGCAGCTGTAGTGGCAGAGTTTCTGAATTTCTGAAATTATGGAAAATGACTGCCTGTTGCAAAGTAGGTGACTTAGCAGTGCAGTAGGACTGTCATATCACAAGGAGGAAAAAATATTCAAAGGTTAATGTCGAATGAAAAATCACCTATTTGCTGAAATTCCACTATTCAAATTCTTATTGATATGCTGCTGACCTCTAACCCCTACAACAATTCTTTAGTGCAAGAACTGTGTGATTCAATTGCAAGCAGATCACCAGATTTGGCATAATTCCTTGACTTATAAATGTGAAAGAGGTAGGAAAGTGGATAACTATCTGACTAGCTAGCACTCACAAAAGACAGTATTAAGTTCCCTTAATATCTTCTACTTAGTGCTCTTCCTTGGGTCATAGCCCAAGATACTAATTTGGTATTTTAAATCTTAAAAAAGAAATGTGATGCTTTGTGCATTGGTGCATAAAGGAAGAATAGGACTGGTATGGATGATCCAGAAGGTCCTTTCATTCTTGAATTCCTATAAAATGAAAAGTTGCCTCAAATGGGAAAATGAAAGTATTTTTGCTATGAAGGTACAGGAAAAAGAGGATTTGAGGTTTTTAAATCATCCCTTTCTGAATAAAAAGTGTAATCAATGCAACACACAGCTGTAAAATCTGCATTTCTTCATAACTTTTTTTTTTGAAGAAAAAGTAGTTTTGAACCTTATATATGATAGGAAACTTTCTAGAAATTACCTATATTTAAAATCTGGTGTTAGACTACAAGTTAAGAAGTAGGGAAAGCCGACTTGACCATTAGACTATAGAAGATTTGTGCCAAGTAAGAGGTATTTTTTACAGTGAAATCCATCTTGCTTTAAATAAACTAAGCATAGTCTTTCACTCTGTTTTCTCTTTGCATATTTGAAAAGTGCTGAAATAGAGGAAAGGAGAGGTTATAACACTTTTACAAATAATTCAAAAGAACGAAAGGAGAGTAAGACTAATAATTAGAGTGAAGTATTCCAGAGTGTTTTATTCAGTTAGCACAAAGGGTAATAAGAGAAGATGCTTTTCTAGTCCTTACAATTCTTAGCTTGTCTGGATGTACAATGAAAAGAACAAAAGATAATTAATGGTCTATGAAGAGGACAGTCTTAGCAGTAAGCCGATGTCTCAGCATCCATCTTCACATTGATCAATATTAGAAACTATAACTTCACTGGTTGTTTTATGAGATCTTTAAAAAAGGACGCAAAATTATCAAGATCATAAAAAAAATGTATTTCATTCTTTTGTGGCCTTATTATTCTGCCTGGAAAAGGACACTGATTCTTCTATGTCATAGCCCATTCTGAAGAGGAAAGTATTTGTGTTATTTTTCAGCTCATGATCTGTGCAGTTTATCTCAAGTGGAAGGGTCCTTCTCTAAGCCAGCTGGCTCGTAAAACAAACGTGTTCCTGCCCTCCTGGCTGGATGTGTGCTCCGTGCCTTCCCTGGGCACCCTCAGCCCGACACAGTGTGGTGCCATGCGGAGCCACCAGCCTGCGACCAACCAAACAAGCACACGCTCTGGGCCCGAGCTGGCAGGATTTAAGCCAGCTCTAGCCTAAAGCAGCTTGGATGTAGTCAGGCACAGCAGTGCTCCTGCTAATGAGCTCTGCCTCTCTCATAGGTGTCACACAGAGCACCGTCCTCCCAGCTGCAGCTACGCGGTTCAGGCACCAGCTTTGTAGGTAGGGGAGGTGGTGTGTGATGTGTGATTCTATGGACACACTCTCTGGTTCCTCTGCTGCAGCTGGCCACTGTAAGCACAGATCCTGGCAGGCACTTTGTCACTTTTAAACACCTTAGGCATGTGAATGGTTTTATAGGTAGACCTAAAACACTATCTTAGAGAAATTTTTTTAGCAGCTAAAGTTAGGTGATATTAAAACCATGGCTGCCATAGGGAGCCATTTGGAGCGGAGAAAGCACTGAATGTCTCAGGATAAAGAAAGGGAGAAGGATGTAAAGGTAGATTTGCTAAGAAGGGCTGGAGTAGACATTTTGAACTGACTGAGAACAGCTCTGTCGTGAAGTCAACACATTCTCAGGAGTACAGGAGGTGGAGATCCTGGGCTCTGTTTCAAGCAAGCACTGTTCTGTACGTGTGCTAAGCTTAACAGTTTTTCCAGCTTTCTTTGACTTAATCAGATGATCAGCTCTCCAGAGCACGGGTTGGCCCTGGCTACTCTTTTCCAGAACCCATCATGGTGAGATGCTGATCTCCTCTAAAGATGCAGGCCCTGCAGTAATGAGGATTATACTGTATTTGGAAAGCTGGCTCATCCTCCATCATATTGGAAAAGACTATCCCTGTTCTTCATTGGGCAATGCCAGTTCTGAATACCTGCAAACCTGCCCTGTAATAGGACACATGACAGATTCTGGTCTGCGGTCTTGTGTGCCACATTGCTGTTGCCAGCTAACAGTGCTTGTATCCGTATCTGACAGACTCTGGGATCCAAGCCTCACAGGTGTGAGATTACAAGGTGTGAGCAAGCAATTTCAGACATTTTTAGAGACTTTGAGAACATAACCCCCCATCTCTAGTATTCAAGTCCACAGAGGCGGTACACATTACAAGAAAATGCACATGTATGGATGTTGCATGGAATGGCTTAAGTGCAATGAATAAAGATAAAATTTTTTTCTTTCCATTTTCAACCAAGAAAGATAAGATAGCTTCTTCTATTGTTCTCTTTAGCTGGGAAGAAAAGGGACCAAGCTGGCATCAGGAATTCAAAGGTCAATGTCTCCTTCCTGGTGCAGTACTATTCAACACAGTTCAGGTCAACAAAAGTGTCAGGGCCAGCAAAAGGGTAATTCTTGGTTTCAAGGAGCCCAGCCCTTGATCTGGGTGGAGTTGGCATTCACATCACAGAGACAAGTCAAGGTTTAAGTAGAGGTTCACTTACAGCAGTTTCTGCAAATAAGGACTTTTCCAATGCCCTGTAAACCCCTCTGTAACCATGGAAAAGAAAGTGTTCTCATCTAAACCCAAAGGAAAAGCTAGGAAAACTCTGTACTTTACAACCTTTTAGCACAGGTGTCATTTTAAAGCTTTAGATAATTGAAATCTGTGTTGAGCTTCCTGTCTGTTCATCTTATTACTGGAAAAAAAGTTGCCTTTCTCATAAGTACTAATGGCACATATACTGTATATTTGTGTGGCGTGTGTCAAAATATATAAGAGTAAACTTTTCTTTCTGTAGTGATTTGTTGCCTTGGAGTCAGCAATTTTATTTTCTTACATCAGTATTTCTCCAAACTCAGTCTCTTCAACAACACAACCTATGTTAAGGTGCTGACTGATCTCTACTGGCAGAATTTCTTATGTTCTTCTCAATTCCTTTGCATGGGTGTTGTCACAAAAACAGACAGGTGTAAGCACATTTGGAAGAAGTGGGGCTGTAGGCTAGACGGTGCCAAGATCCAAGCAAGGCTCAGTAAGTCAGTTAAGGCTTAAGTGTATGAGTTCTAACTAATACAGTGGAACAGGAACTGCAAATCCCATAGAGATCTTCAGGTGGGCAGTGACAGACAAGCTTCTGCAGAGCAGGACTGTTGGGTTCCTGTGTAAATGCCAAGGAGGCTATGCCAGGCAACTGCTGCATTCTGGTTAAACTGAGGGAAGCTGGGGATGGGGTGAGCCAGGTGCTGAGTGCCCCAGACAGGAAAAGTGGTGTTATGGCTGTTTCTCTACCTCAACCCAAAGAAATTCTGCTACTCCTCAAGGTTTTGCTATATGTCATCACCGCTTCATACTGGTATTATTCTGTGCTGCACAGGTGCCTAAATTCTTCAGGGGAGGGGGTTTTCTGCATGCTGCTGTGTGACTGCAGAGATGAGGTCTGTTGCTCGAACCAAAGCAGATCCCTATAGTTAAGACAGAGTTCAATTTAATGCTCAGCCTCTGTGCTTAAACGAACAATACACAATATTAAATCAGTGTCAACTGCAAGGGGATGGTGTTGTTAAAACCTTGATCTCAAGCTCAAGGACTGCTTCCTGAAGTGTCCCATTGCCTTTCCTTGTAAATCTAAGTCTTTCACTCTAGTAAGTTCTAACTGTGTTTCTCAGATACTTTGTAAAAAGTATATTAAGAGATCAATATACATAACAAAATAGAGCCTAAAAGGCTTCCAGACTGCCATCTAACACTGTGACACCTGAACTGCATCAGTGCACACGAACAACAGCATGCAGCAGCAAACGCATTTCAGGCAGAAAGGACAGAACCTTCCACCTTGCTACTGGCTGTCAGGAAATCCATTTCATGCCTCATCATGCTTGAACCTAACTTTAAAGCTAAACCCTTCACATTTTCTCACTGGTTTGATCATGGGGGCAATTATTGCCTCAAGCAGGATCAGCAGCTTTCCCTCAACCATCGTGATTTTACCCTTCCATTGGTCAAGCAGAGGTGGTCCAGGTAATGTGTAAGCCAAACGTGGACAATCCTTAATAACCTTAATCAATCTGTGAGAACAAATTCCATGATTTGTTTCAATTTTGTCTAAAGAACTTGCAGACAAATTGAATCATCTCTTCATTAGAGGAATGGAAGAGGGATCCCAGAGTGAAGAAGACAAGAAAATTAATCTGCATGCATTTTGCTTTCTTTTCCAGGTACCGCCAGCATCTACCATTCTTGACGTGAAACACAAATTTCACAAAGCATGTAAGTACTATGGCTAACAGGCTGGAGGCATGGTTAGAGGCCTTTCAGCTTGGAGAAATTGTCAAATTTATTTTTCATGAAACCTCACACAAAAGCTGAGACTTGCTTGACAGCTCCAGTGCTAAATAAGAACAGTGTTTGAATTAAGGTTCTACTGTACCTATCACAGATGTGCGAGTGAAAGGAGAGAACTGCATAATTTATCACTGCCAGCACATGAGGAGCAGTTGTTTTCTATCTTCCTTTTAGCATAACACAGTGCTAATCCAAGGCCATCGCTGATTTGTTCTCCCAGTGTTATGTTAGATAAACTTCAGTAACATTAGACTGCTTCAAGCTGGCCATAAATAGATCACATAGACCAAAAAACTACTGTAGTCAGGAATTTGAGCTTGGAGTGATTAAATGGCATCTGGGATAGTCTAGATTTCTGTAAGACCTTTCATGTAGTCCCACGTGACATCCTTATCTCAAAACTGGGGAGATGGATTTGAAGGGTGGACTATTTGGTGCATAAGGAATTGGCTGATCTCTGTATCTCTGATAGAGTCAGAGAGTTGTAGTCAATGGCTCTGTGTCCAGGTGGAGGCTGGTGAGGAGTGATGTCCCTCACTCAAGGCTCTGTCTTGGGACCTGTGCTCTTCAGTATCTTTATCAGTGACACAGATCGAGTGCACCCTCTGCAAGTTTGCTGATAACATGAAGTTGAGCAGTGCAATCGACACAACACAAGGACAGGATGCCATCCAGGGGAAACTGGACAAACCTGATAGGTGGGCCCACGAAAATCTCATGAGGTTCAACAAGCCCAAGTGCAAGATGCTGCTTCTGAGTCAGGGCAATCCCAGAAATGAGTACAGGCTGGGAGAAGAAGTCACTGAGAGCAGCCCTGTGGAGAAGAACTTGGGGATTCTCGTGAATGAAAAATTGAAAATGACCTGGCAATGTGTGTTCACAGCCCAGAAGGCCAATCATATCCTGGGCTGCATCAAAAGAGGAATGGCCAACAGGTCAAAGGAAGTGATTCTGTGCCTCTAGTCTCCCTCATGAGACCCCACCTGGAGTACAAGAAAGACATGGACCTGTTGGAGCAGGAAATTTTCTGAAGGGCTAGAGCACCTCTGCTGTGAAGACAGGTTGAGAGAGTTGGGCTTGTTCAACCTGGAGAAGAGAAGGCTCTGGGAGACCTCATTGCAGCCTTCCAGTACCTAAAGGGGGCTTATAAAGAATAGGGAGACTGACTTTTTACTTGGGCAGATAGTGACAGGACATGGGGAAACAATTTTAAACTAAAAGAGTAGGTATTTCAGTTAGAGATAGTAAGAAATTATTTACTGTGAGGATGTTGCATCCCTGGAAGTATTCAAGGCCAGGTTGGATGGGGCCCTGAGCATCTTGGTCTAATGGGTGGCCTCTTAGATGCTGAGCTTTCATTATTTTTACAAAAAAGTGTTTATTAAACTAAAGGCTAGATGCCTTTTGCAAAAAGAAAAAAAGAAAAAAAAAGAAAAAAAGAAAAAAAAAAGGTTGTCAGTCACTAAGATTTTGAGTTCAGAGTATTGTAAGTAGAAGAAGAATTGTGCTTCTACTCAGTCCTTAGAATTTTATAAAACAGTAAAGCTTAAGGCTTCTGTGGTTGCATACAGGTTCAGTTGAAGAAGCAAAATGCTGTTGACCTGACTGTTTTAATATTACTTATTTTCACTGCCTGTAAGGGCTTGTAAAACACAAAATGGTAAAAGTTCAAAAACCGCATTGCTGAGTAGAAAAAGATGGAATGCATATGTTTTAATATTTCAATAAGGGTATGTCCTCCCATCGCTTCGTGAAATGCAGTACTGTTCTGCCTAGAATCTCTTAAATCAATTGAAACTGGATTTATATTGATGCAGTTTAAATCAGCTGAAGAACACTGGCACAGAGGTTTATGCCAATATAACTGCAATGAGGTTTTAAATGAATTTGGGCTAAAATGGTGCAAGTCCCTGTATAAGCCATTTTAATGGTGCCTATTTTGATATCAAGAGGTATCTTACTTCTCAGGTACCCCTGATGATGTAACTGGAGCTAGTATCAAGGAAGACAGCATACGACAAAGCATAGTACAGACCGTGAACCAAACCTCTGACAGTACAGCATTTTAAAGCACATGGAAAGGCTGGCATGTGCCTTCAGTGCTCTTTTGGGCCTCAGTTTTTTATGTCAATTCCTCCTGTTCCCAGGAGTACACCATAGCAGTGTCCTGTGTCCTTTCTTCCTATTTCAGCTCATTGCTTTCTATCTCTCTTTTCCAGTTCGTGACTTAGGGATGTTTTTGTCTCATGAGGTTCCCCCCACCTCCCCCTCCCCACCCCTTCCTCCTTTCTCAATTGCAAAGACCAAACCTTCACTTTTTCTCTTTGCGTAGTCTGGAGCATGACAGGTAATAGAATACAGTTCTTCTAGGCAAGAGCTGAGAAGGGGCTGAAGCTGATCTGTGGATGCCTTTGGTTACCATGCTATTTTGTACTAGCTCATGCATTCATTTCTGTCATTTCGTGTGTGCCAGACTCACATGTTCCCCTATAATCCCTCGTTAAAACACACTTCTACGCACACCCCCTTACAGTCTCCCTGTCTCTGTACATTCTGCTTTGATCACCCATGCAATTAAGCTTTCTCCTCAGCTGGTGTCTTGTCAGCCCTTCAGTGAGAGGAACCCCTGTGCAGCAATTTCACAAGCATCCTCCCTGTCACAGAGCAGGTTTTGCTGCCTGATTCAAGAAAGGAGGATAAAGACTGAATTATGAATTGCAGCACAGGAGGCTATTAAACATTAAAATAACAGAAATGAGATGCAAGTGACATGTGCCATCTTACTGCTAAGTAAGGTCTAAGTCAGTCAAATATTAGTTTGGATCTGTGTTTATACAGAAGGCAGAATATGGGTTTAGAAATCCAGGGATAAATACTGAAATACTCCTCAGCCCTCACTTCAGCAGAACTGTCTCTACTGAAACAACCGCAGCAAAGCCTAGCCATGTGTTTTCACACATGGTTCAGAGGGGCAATCCCAGTGTTATCACTGGAGATTCAGGGATCTTAGTGGAGAATAACCATTTAAGACAAACTGCCATTTCCATGGGAATTCAAAGGCTTTGCCCAGACGGAAGATGGTTGCTTTGAATCATCCCCCGGTTGCTGTAGCCACTGCCCGTGGGAGGGACTGGCAGCACCAAGGAGGGACAGCCCAGAACAGCAGTTTCCCTGTTGCAGCCTTCCAGCCATCAGCTCTACAGGGGCTTTCTGTAACAGATGTTAGAGCCAGGCTGTCACACTTAATAGCAAACATCACACCTGCCCACCATGAATCTGTCTAATCCTTTTAAAACATGTTTACAGTTTTGACCCCGGCAAAATCCTCTGGGAGGGAGTTCCACAGTATAAGTATGTTGTGGACAAATGTCTACACTTTTACAACTCGATATTTTCTGCCCGAAATTGAGTGGCAGCTGAGCGTCTGGGTGCCACTGGCAATCATGCTGTATTGTCTAAGGCATGGTCAAAGAAGCCTCAATCAAACTGGTGCTGTGCTGTAGGTGACTTTACTAGTATTTTCCTTGTTCCTTTGTCTAGCTGGCAGAGGTGGAACTCAGCCAAAAACTAAGTGTATAAGAAGGAAGTCTCTTGACCCATTTTCTCAGTTGCTTATAATGAGTTAGGTACCTGGCATTTTCTTTATCTATACAGATTATATTCTCAGTGGAGAAAGAAATATCTTGTAGGCTAAACTGCCTGAGCTCTTGTCCTTGGCAATAACTTTTCACCTTTAATTTATTTTTATCTTTGCAAAATGTATTGGACTGCTGTGGGAGGAAATCTTACAGATAGAAAATGAAAAACTGTAATAATAATGCTAATTCATGTATCACATAACTAAAATAAAATACCTCTAGAACAGGTAATATAGTGGAGTCAGTGATCATTAAATATTTTCAAGGTTACTGCATGGAACTTGCTGAAAAATCTCTTGAAAGAAGAGGAAGAGCAGAAAGGAGAGGGGGAAATAAGACCTCAGCAATACTGTAACAAACTCATGGAGGCAACCTCCTGCACAAGGGCGACAGCACAACTAAAACTATATTTTGAAGCCAGAAGAGTGAGCGTAGGGAACCCCAAATTACCTTCTAGGCAGAAGGAGCAGGCAGGGAATGGTGGAAGCCTGGTGGTAGGTGAAAGGAAAAAGGGAAATCGAAGAGAGAACTGAAAACATCATGAGTATCCTGGCCTGCAGCAGGGAATGAGGTGCTCAAGGAATAAGGAACAATTCAAACTGCCAGCTGTCCCAGTAAAATACTAACTCCTAATCATTCAGCTCCAAAATTGCAGGCACCTCTAAAAAAACCAGATGTTGCACAGAGCATTTAAAATAAGCAATATCAATGAAAGTAAATCACTAAGACAGAAATTGTCAGTAGATGGCACTCAAGAATAAACAGCATAATTTCTGGAAAACAGGAAATTTTAGAATCTTGCTACACCATCTTCCTGGGAAAGCTGAGATATTTTCTGTTGCTTTCATCTAGAGACAGGACAAGTTAAAAAAACGCAATTCCTTCATTATGGGACAAATCTCGCTTTTAGCCTCCTCCTTGTAGGCTGCAGGGCAGTGTGTTAGGATTCATCTACCAGGTTTTACCTATTGCTCTCATCCTGCATGTTCCCCAGAAGCTGTAGGAGAACAGGCAGTCCCACAGATTTCTTCACTGCAGACATCCTGGTTAGAGCATTTCCCACCTGACTGTCTGCACAAAAGCAGGATCAGAGCATCCTGTGCAGGTCCTTCCAACACGCCCTTTCACCAAGTGCATCAAATACTCCCAGTGACTTCCAAATGCTTGAATCAGACGTTTATTGCCTAATGCAAGGAGATCCCGTGTCAGAGGGCAAACAGGAGCAGAAGAACTGCATCACACAATTCTTCTCCAGCTGCATGGAAGGCCTGGGCATATTCTCCCTCCTTCCCTCTTCAGAATGACCTGTTACTGCCTTGAGCTTGCTTCTGCCCCCAGTTGCCTGTCAGTAGTGCTCAGCTCAGGCAGTGCTCAACAGCTGGAGGGAGAGTAGCATTTTAAAACCAACAGGTTCTTGTTCACACAAAACCCTGAAGCAGATCTTCAAAACACAGAACAGCAGAAGTCAAGCTGACATGGCGAAGAGCAAGGAGAAGAATCTCTCATTGCTTAGATATCACAAGGCAAGCCTTGTGAGTGGAGCTTAAGGCACATGAGATACTAAAATTAATTATTTAGTGGAGGAGGTCCTCTTTCTTTTCTCCTTTTCAGAAAGTCTGCTAAGGGTTTTCACGCTCTGAATCTGCAACTTTCCTGCTTTTAATGACATCTGAGAGCTAGTAGCATAAGTAAGGAATAACTCTGTATTTTGCCTATGATAAAACACAAGAGTGGGATGCAGAGCTGTTGCTGGAAAGGATGACTATTTGTACTGCATCACATAATTCCCTTCTAGAGGCTGGCTGTGATGTTAAACTGCAAGGCTCAGAGAGGTGAGAAAGGATGCTGTGGGGATTAGTCATTAAGAGCAGTACCAGGGCGAACGGTGACTGCTAAGCCAGTGCCTTGCCTGCCGGCTCTGTATAATCAGGACTGTCTGATAACACAGTCTTGCTGAGAACCTGCAGTTCCTCTGATTTCTCCACACAGTCTGTTACAGCTGGATTCTCAGGTTGCAGAAAGTTAATGAAATCTGTCAATTTTGATGCCTGGAGAGACTCATGTGCCTGGTGAATACATCTGCTGGGGACTCAGAGAAGCTGAATTATGCTATTTATGGCTCTACAAAGTTGACTTCATAGTCTTGGCCTGTCAATCAACCGTGTGTCTCACAAACCAAAGAGACCCAAATAAGTTATATCTAGGGCACAGAGCCTTTCAGAGGGATCTTTCTTCTGCCCTAAATTAGGAGATCAGGCTTTGAAAAAGCCAAAATTTTTGAAAAAGGGCCACAGTCTGATCCCACCATGAGTCGCCTTGAGCTGGATGCACTCTCTGGACAGAAAGGCAGCTACAAAGTCTATGGCTTTTATCAGATCTCAAACTCCTTCCTCCCTGATTGTGTCCTAAGTAGTTCACACTAGCCCAGAATCCATATACGAATGAGTTTTTGAAGGGATAGACAATATCCCGCTGTGCAGGCGTCTGACTGCAGAGCTCATAGGCCCAGCATTATGTCCCCAGTGCAGATTCACAGAGTACGCTGGTCTGGCAGTAACATCCAACTATTGTTTTTATTAAATTCTCCCCTCTCTGCATTCATAACAACTCAATTGGAAATTACAATGAAGGCGAGTCACTGGGGATGGGCAGTTATTACAAATGGGCACTAAGAAGTACAGTGATTTCAACAGGGCAAATTGCTCATTCATCTGTGTTGGCTTTGTAAATGGAAATTACTAGATTAGGAGGAAACCTGTTTTTTCATCTTATATTTATAACTTATTTTTCTTTTGTCTTTTTGTTTTTCTAGTCACACAGCAGATATCAGTATTTCATCAGCTTATGACGAATTTCAGTATCCCTCAAATGATGCAATTCTAATATTTTTTTACTTCTTTATGTCTGTCATCACAACTCCATTTATTTATAAACTCAGTTTATTAGAAACTCATTGAATTTCTTGTTTCTGCCACATTGAGGCTTGTATATACTTAAATTCTTTACTTTTTGCTTCACAAAGCACAGAGTAAGCAATAGATCCTTCCACAAAACTCAAACCAGTTGCTACCATCTTCCTCCCCAGCTCACAGTCAGAGATCTAATCCATGAGTAAATTGCTTCCTGCCTCTGCAACACGTGCCTGTCAGAACAGACACTAAATTCTGGTCTTGGCATGGTGCTTTAGCCACAGAGCCAGCCTGTCTGGTAGCCTTCATTTCTGATCTGTGCAGGAAGAAGCATCAGGAGGATGACCTCCTCTCAGCCTATTTGTGACATATCTGTGCAAATCTTTCTATACAAAATACAGCAGTCTGTCTGTTGGTACAGATTCGTGTGACTTGAATTGATGGCTTAGCTGTCAAAATAAGCAAAGCACTCCTGTGAAAGCTGGGAATACTTTCACTTCTTTTCTAACAGCCAGTCAGGAAATGGGAATGGCATCATTGACCTAACACTGTTAAAAGGAAGGAGAAGCCAAACTGAGTTAGTCTCATGATTTTCATCTTCAAAGTGAATGAAAATTTACCTTAGACACCACCCCCACCACACCCCACACCACATTCTCTTTTGGAATCACAGAAAAACAATTCTGGCTAGTTTTCAAAAGGGAAAGACTTGGATATGCCCTCCAGAAGGCTCTGTGTGCTTCACAGACACTGTTTTGCATCTTGAGCTGTGGTCACAACCCTCCAATTCAAGCCATGCATCTCTTGTTGACAATGCTAAGGCCCGGAATTTTCATTTGGACATTTCCAACTGGGGTGCTGAGATAATAATAGTGAGAGCAAGCACCAGACTGGGCACCTGCAGTTCACTTCTCTGCTGAGCACTTGAATCTCATTATAAGTTGTGGAGGAAGAGATATTAAAGCAGCCTGAAAAGCATCTGATCAGATGTCCCCAAAGTTTTGCTCTTTGAAATTTACACATGGTTACAAAGAATATTTTCATTATGTATTGAATTAGGAAGCTATGGTTGAGGTTTGGCTCACCCAGCTGGTTTAGAAGCAGGGCACATAGGACCTTAAGCAAGATTTTTAGAGTCAGATTTTAAAAGCATTCTGGTAGTCTAAAGATAACAGCAAAAGCCAAAAGGCCACCTGGGACTTTTGAAGTCTCTTGATTCACACTGAAATGAATGGGATGTTTAAGACTTAGGTCTTTAAGACTTGACCAATGGGAGTCACACTATTGACTGGGGTGAGTTGTGTGCTAGACACTTTCTCCCTTTTGAGCTTCATTTTCTCGTCTATAAAATTAGAATAATTAACCTTCCTTTCATCCATTTTGGGATCTTTTGTCTGTTTTGCCTGTGATCCTGTAAGAAACATTTGGGACAAAGGATGACTTAAATATATGTTTAATGACGTATTGAACCAGAGGGAGTAAGGTGTCTAAAACACAAAAGCGAGGCTATCCATTAAATGCTTATAAGATGACCTTCAGAAAAACAGCAACATTTAAAACAGCAATGGAAAAATGAAGATCAACTAAAAAACTTAATTGGAAATTCACATTATTTCTCTCTTTTTTTGGCAGCTTCTGCATCTGATGTTATTGCATTTCATTAACAGGATTACAGATATCATTTCAGATGACTAACGTAATAAAAGAAAAGGCAGCAAATCTATTGAGATGTAGCTTGAAGCAGAACTGTCCCTTTCTGCTCTCTGGGATATTGTCCCCAGCTGAGATTTATAGGGCTCTAACAATGCATCACAAATGACATCCTATGTAAACAACTGGAGAACAAATGTGAAATGCTATTTAAATGCCTCATTAAGAAAAGGAAATTTCATAGCTAGATTCTTTGCTTTTCTTGCCTTTGCAGTAAAATTAATTGACAGATCTAGATGAAAAACAGCAAAGTTTGTTTACCAGAATTGACTATTATTATTTATAATGTGTCTTATATTAGTGCCTATGGCTCAACTGAGAAAACTAGAGTAGAAGACCCTATAGAAGTAATCCAGGCACTAGAGAATATCCAGACTCAGAAATTAATGAGGAATTAAAGCTTACTTAAATATTATTAGAAGATATCAAGGTAGTTTTGGTTTTTAAACAGCTCCTACATCAGTTGAAACTCATGTATTACATTTTTTGTCTGAAGAACAGATTGATTTCCAGTGTTAACCAAGTGTTCACCACCACATTCATGTGGGTCTAATGTTCATTCAAGGAACTCAAGATACTAAAAGCCCCCGTGGGCATTCATTAGTGTGAAAAGAATCTCATGGTCATTAATAAGACAGGTGTCTGTTGATTAGGGCAGTGTCAAGATCACTTCAGGCTTTAAACGTGCCCTGCATCTGCATCAGGTTTTTCACAGGAGTCCCTGTGCTTTTGAACACCTGAGTCGGGCAAATGGCTTTACTGAAAGGTCCAACAGCTTCTCTTAGGAGGAGATGCATGGAATGGGTCTGCATGAGATTTCCCAGGTCGTCTTGTGAAAGACAGCCAACAGGCATTGAATAACAGAAGAGGAAGTAAATGTCCCTTGCCAAAAAGAGAGGAACCTACTTCCTTCTTGAAAAACCCTAGGAGAACTTGAGAAAAAAAATTACAAGGCCCATGGTGTCACTTCTGCTAGACAGGTTAGGGAAGAGGTAGCAGTTTCAGCTTCTGAGTTCAGACTTTTCCCCAGGTCTTCTCTGCTTCATGCCTTCCCTGGCTGTGCTTCGGCAGCCCCTGGATTCCTCTGGGCCAAGAGATGTGACATAACAAGTAGCTGCAGTTCAGGGGTTGGGTCAGGTGAGAGGAACAAGAGCACAGGAGGCTGTTCAGGCCTGAATGTGAAGGTTGCCAGCCTGTGATGATGATTTGTCTTGCGTTTGTTTACATGTGAGGTCTCTCTCACATTTGTAGCCTCTTTATTTATTTATCTTTCTATTTGGACATGGAGGGAAAGAAACACTCAGAACAACCAAAATAAGAAAGCTTTTGAACAAAACTTGGTATTTGCGAGTTTCAAGTTAATGAAAGCAATGCATCAAAGACAAGAAGCTGAACAAATGATTCTCAATAAAAATAATGTAGTAGAATGGTGTTCTGCCTATTTCTAAATTGTCCCCAAATTGCAATGATATTGAATATATTTGCTGTTGAAAATTATTCACCATTGAAATAAATGATGTGTGAGTTATACTGGAACAATGTATGTTGCTCTAGTTTAAATACACACTGATGGGGAGGCAATATTATTTTATATTCTGCCATTAGAGTGCAAGTTCAGAACGCACAAACAGTCTAGGTGAGCTGTGGCTATAAGATTTGCAGAGGGAAAGCAGTAGAGGTGTTGAAAGGCGTTTGCAATATTGATTGGGATGAAATATCATCCCTCAAGTATCAGAATGAAAACTCACCAAACAGTGTTGCCATTGTCCTGTCCCTCACAATCTGTGTATACCTGTGGAAAAGCACTGTGATGATCAGATTTAAGCGTGTTATGCTCCTTTCAATGTGGCTGCCTCATGGTTGATGTGCAGCCAGCCTACCTGGGCTCATTTCCTGTTGGAAGAGCTTAGGGTAGTGGGTCTTGCACTCTCACAGAATCACAGAATCATTTAGGTTGGAAAAGACCTCTGAGATCATCAAGTCCAACCTTTGACTGATCACCACCTCGTCAACTAGGCTATGGCACTAAGTGCCATGTCCAGGTGTTTCTTGAACACCTCCAAGGGATAGTGACTCCACCACCTTCCTGAGCAGCCCACTCCAATGTCTAACAACCCTTTCCATGAAGAAATTCCTCCTGTTGTCCTGCCTGTGCCTCCTCTAGTGCAGCCTGAGGCTATGACCTCTTGTCCTGTCGCTAGCTGCCTGAGAGAACCCACCTTGCTACAGCCTCATTTCGAGTAGTTGTGGAGAGTGTTAAGAGTCACGCCGAGTGCCTTCTTCTGCAGGATAAACAACCCCAGCTCCCTCAGCCACCCCCCACAGGACTTACCCTCTAGACCCTTCACCAGCTTCATTGCTCTTTGCTCCAGCACCTCAACATCCTTATTGTAGTGAGGGCCCCAGAACTGGACACAGGACTCAAGGTGTGGCCTCACCAGTGCTGAGTTAAGGGGGATGATCACTGCCCTGGTCCTGCTGGCTGCAATATTTCTGATACAGGCCAGGATGCCATTGGCCTTCTTGGCCACCTGGGTGGGCACACTGCTGGCATATGTTCAGCTGCTGTCAACCAGCACTGCCAGGTCCTTTTCCAACAGGCAGCTGTCCAGCCCCTCTCCTCCACCCTGCAGCACTGCCTGGGATAGTTGTGGCCAAAGTGCAGGACCCGGCACCTGGCCTTGCTGAACCTCACACCGTTGATCTTGGTCCATTGATCCAACCTGGCCAGAGCCTCTATTCACTGGAAAGGTACTATAGCCTTGTTTCGCAGCAGGGGAACTGCAGTATGCAGAGGGAAAATTATTTGTCCTCTTTCATAGATCTGAGATGGGAAGAGCAGTTTCCCAAGCCTCATAGCAGTACTTCTGAGGCACAGAAACCTCTGATCAACCTAAATAAGGTAGTGGGATAAGAGAATTAAACCAGCTGAAACAAACTTCTCCAGGAAGGACATGGGAACGTGACAGCCTCTGGCTCACGCTGCTAATGTCTGATCTGCTACCAGAGCAGGGCAGATCTCTGATGCCTTTTTGCTCATTGCTCCTGGAGAAATTACAATTTAGCCCTGTTCTTAGTGGGGATTAATTTTCAGTGTGGTGAATTTACCAATGAATTTATGAGAAGTTAATTTGTACTTAGGAAGAAATCATGTCAGTTCAAATGCGTTCAATTAATTGTTGATGGCATTGGTGCGGCCATTAGATACAAAAAACACATTGCTTTCGGGGTTAGCGAGGGAACACATCCTGATTAGATTAGTGGCTGGAGAGAAAGCCATCCCCTGGATAGTCAAATATTGAAAGAAAAGTATACTCAATTACCATATTTTAATAGCTAACTGAATGGAATGTATGGAATACTTTTAAGGAAACATAGCTAGAGCTTGGGTTAGGACTCTCCTCTGCCCAGTACATCCAAGGGGGAGGCACAAATGAGCTTTTGAGCCACCATTGCTGTATCAGCTGTGATTGTTGGACTACCGTGTACTTTCTGATGCTGGAATGTAAATCATCAGGGCCCCGATCCTGTTGTGACGTGTGTTGGCACCGTACTCCATTCAGGCAGCATGCAAACAACACAGGGTTGAAACAGTGACCTTGCCAGTTCTCTGCTCTCTGTCCCTCTTGCAGCTCTTTGGAGAGCTGCTACCTACTGGAGAGCTGCTACCTACTGCTACCTCTTTGGAGAGCTGCTACCTACTGTACTCAGCAGTCGTGCTGATTGTGGCAGTACCCACAGCAGAGCTTTCTGAAGTGAGGAAGCAATGACCTGTGTTATCAGTGTCCTGAAACACAGCACATCTGCAACATTGCAAGGCACAGCATTGTTTGTTCTCTTAGAACGTGGCACAGGATGAACATGAATAAAGGTTTTAAAAGAAACAACATTTTAAAACGGGCCTTTATATCTTACTCCTTGTGTTTTCTGAGATCATGAGGATGGACAGATACTTGTGTTTCGATGCTCTGCTTTGCTGCCTATGGAAACCTTGTCTGGGTTGGCTACTCCACAGCAGTAAAGATATTTAAGCTGTTATGGATTGAGATAGACAGCAAATGATTTCATAAGCCACCAAACATTAAGCTGCATTTTTAAAAATGCTATGTTAGAATATGGACAAGTAGAAAGAGAAGGAGGGATATTTTTTTAGTCCCTGAATATTTAGTTTAGCAAATGTATGTTCCTTAACATGCAATTTCCCAGATTTGGGTTACCCTTTGTATGAAAGCTTCACTGACAGAGTTAATATTTAGGAAGAGAATCCTGCTGGAGTTCTCACATTCCCCCAGATACCTCAACCATTATCTTTGTTACCCTTTCCAAACTTGTAGAGACACGAGAATCAAAGACAAAGATAACTGCCAGAATACAGATACTCAGTTGGCATAAATTATTTCTCTCTTAGTTGGGGCTGGCATTTCAGAGCCAGAACACCACTGCCTGCGAATACAGAAGCAAACTGCGCGCTGTTTTAGAGCATGGATGACAGGACATGGCCCTCCCTGGGAGACCCTGGTCAAAAGACTCCCCAGACCCTCCCAGCTGCACTGACCACCCCGCTCACAGCCACCCTGAGTGCCCGTGACTGTACGTCCTGGGGGCAGCAAAGACCAGATGTTCAGCACCTCCTCACTCCCTGGCACTGACAAAGGACAGTCCCCTAAAGGAAAGCTCCTTCAAGCTCCAGGATTGTCAGAGGATCTATTTTCTTGTTTCTCTGTATTCCGCTCTGTGGTTGTTATTAATGAAATAAGAGGTGGGCCTCATTCCCTTTCCCTTCCTTTGCCCACGCACATTAATTTAAATGCAAATTCACACAGAAAGATCAAAATTAATTATACTTTCTGCAGCAGGCTACATGGAAAATTGAAATGCACAGGGCTGGCTTTTCCCTTTTTTTTTTTTTTTTAAATTTATTTTTTGGAAGTGCAAAGGAAAAACAATGCTGCAAAAATACTGAAATATGCATGTAAATGTTGAATGCTTGCTTGCTTTTATTTTCTCATGCTTTTTGCTTGTCTGAATTTCTACAGTTGCTTTCAGTTGCAGGCTGTTTCAGTAGGAATATTGAAAGGTTAATCTGCTAGTGACATAAATTGACCTGTAAATGACAAATAATATTCTGTTTACCACTATAAGAATCAATCTTAATTAAGAAAAACTATGCTGACTCTTAAGAAATTTGTCCATTATTGCCTAAGTAGAATATAGCTGAAGTCTGAGAATATATTTTTTTTTTCATTGGGAAATAAAGACATGGGGGAGAGGAGTGTTCTGTTTTTCAAGGACTTCAGGCATTTATATAAGTTTTTTTAATGTTCCAGCAGGTTTCTCAGAGTACAACTAATGTTTCTGTAACACATAGCATACAATGTCTCCACCCACTCCCTTTAAAAAAAAGTCAGATTTTTGCTTTCCTTGCCCAGGATCTGGCAAACAGCATAGCCCTGTCCATATGTTGGTTCTTGGGAGCAGTTAAGCCGCTGTGACTGCGCCCAGATGTGAAACTCCAGCACTCTCTGAGACTGCACTGCACCTTGAGTAACAAATTTACCTGAGAAACCTTCTGGAGTGGGCTCTGTGGGGCTTCACTGGAGGTGCCAAGGAGCCAGTTACATGACTGATGTAGGAAAAATGGATGGTCTCAGATTTTAAGTGTTTAAGGCCAATGAGAACAATCAAATGAGGAGCTAAAACAGAAGCATTTAGTCAGATATTTAGTCAGGCTGGGGCTTACTTGCTTAGTCTGTGGGAAGTGTGTGTTGTCCTGCTTCTAGGCCAGATCCGGTCCTTAACACTGTTGTTCTTATCCAATATCTGGAGACATCAGTTCAGCCAGCTCACTGCTTGCTCTCCCTCTCCAAGTGCTATGGTTGTAGGTAGATGAATTCAGGTATTGTAAAAGCCAGAAGAAAGAAATGGAGGCTTATGATCAAATAGCTCATTTTTCAAGTTCCACATGCCATTAGAAAAGCGCTTTTTTGTGTCCCCATAGCAACTAGAGTTCAAGGTGCCTTTGTAAAACACATGGCCAGAGATCTTCCCTGGAAAGCTTACAAATGAAACAAATCAGAGAAAAAAGCTGACAAAGAAAAGGGATTTATCCCTGGCTTCAGAGCCATTAAAAACAACATTGAATGTGGTACTCTGCTGAGATTTTACTGAACAGGACACGCTGGATCTGCTCTTTGCACTAATTTCCCCTAAAAACATGAATCTAGTTCAAGACCTTGCTAATGCTCTTTAAATATTCTGATACACCCTCTCAACAGTCCTTCTACAAGAAAACATAGCCTAGCTGAATGATTTTGGATCCAGCAAGTGCCTTCCCAAGGTCAGCCCTTTGCCTTAAAGACTAAGAAAGTGATGAAAGCAGCGTACAATTGGTAGACTTACCCTTGTGAGCCCAGTTGGGCTCAGGAGCTCAGTACAGTGCTGGGCCAGTATAGCTGAGAGTACCTGGAGGGGGCCTGGCTAGAGCTGGTCTTTGCACTAGCCCTGAAAAATAGACCCAGGTGATTGTGTTGGCATTTAGTGGGTCAAAGCAACAAAACATCCTTTGGTCTGCAGCCAAAGGGGGTCTTTCAAGTGGGGCCATGTGAAGAGATGCCAGTGCCCTACATGCCCCAGACTTGCTGCTGAGAGCTGCAATTCTTCAAGTGGGATGGTTGTTCAGATTGCAGTACTCAGCAGCTGTCATTTATTACAGTGGGGGCAAGCACAGTAAATAATCTCTTCAGATACTTTCTCTCTTGATCTTTTGGCCAAGCTTAGTTTTACTGTGGTTTCTTAGGTGTGCTTTGCTTTCTGCCATCATGCTCGGGAATCACTCAAGTGTAGTGTTAGCACAATAAATCTCACAGGCTTTTCTTCCAAATAAAAGCAGAAAGCAGTAGCTTCTAGTCATTTCAGCATTCTGCTCTCCTGCTGGCAGCTCAGCAGAGCAAGGGTACGCAAACTTCAGCCCAGGCTGAATTGTTAGCATGGTGATATCTCTATCCCTGTTTTCTCAGAAGTGTTCCTGAGAACACTCAGACACGCTAGCTGCAACCGAGAGAAACAACACTGTGACCACTGTCTGTTTAAGGTCAGGGACATGGAGCAGCTGTATTTGTTCAGCATTTGCTTGTCAAGGAAAGACCACAGCAAGTTTTCAGATAATCTGTCTGTCTCTATATATTATGCACAAACCCACCATCCCCACACATACTAATCTTTCCAGCAATCTCTTCTTATTGCTACACATATCAAAACTGCCATCTGGTTAAGGTGGTGGAATGCATTTCAGCTGTGCTCAGTTCACATAAGCATAAATGCTGTTACATTTCTCAGCTCATGTGTAACGTTTTGTGATCGGATAAGGGAGATTGCTGCCGCAGTGGTTCCTTGGAATTTCCTCTATTTCTGCAAATTTAAACAACATACTGCTGATGATTGATTATAGTAATTTTGTTGTTCATATCATCCTATTCATATCACAGTAGGTATTGCTTGTAATTATTAAGGCTATTTGTTATTAGAGATGCATGGGCGGTGAAATACAATGAGAAGCAAACAATTTAACTGGTAATAAAATTAGCTGATCATGGAAAGTCAATCTGCTAATTATCTCCAAATTGTGTCTGTCAGTTCTGTTCTGCATTTCTTAGACTCCTTGCTCCCCAGTGAAAAGCTTTTCCAGGTCCGCATTCTGAGGAACAGACCGAATTCCTCATCAAGAGAGGTTTTCAGGATGTTAAACCTTTGCTCTCATACAGGTTCACATAATTTCATAAATACTTTGTGACAAATAGGCATTTTATTGTGTAATTTACTGCACTAATAGTGCACTAATTTTTTTATAGAAGATTCTTTATAAAACAATAAAAATTAGGCTGATTCCTTCATTTTCATAACTAGTGGAAACTACCCAGAACTTGGATTTCTTAGTTGTTAAATTTTCAAAACATCTCGTGATACTGAAGTGGTGAAACACCCAATAAGGTCAATTTGAGTCATGTGGATAGAGAGTATCTTTGGACACTTCCAAAAACTGCATATAGGTTTTTCTAACTGTCCTTGGTTCCTGGGATTATCAGCTGTTTAATTTACCAAGATTCTAGTATATATGGAGAGAAAAAGCAAATCATCTGGGCAGCAGGATCAGTAGAATTTGGTTTTCTGTGCATTTTTGCATAGTGGTATTGGCAGCTGGCTATGGCACTGAGGCTTTCATTTTAGTTAGTATTTGTATGGTTGTTTGACAGCACTACATCTTTTTTATATCCAGTATTAATAGGTCATTTCATAGCTGGGTGTGGGAAAATTAAAGGTGACTATCAATTTTTATGTATCTGTCAGTTTGCTTATATTTTAATTTCTGTTTTAAATATGGACAGGTAAAGCAAATAATCCATCTGACATTAAATATTTTTCCTCCAATTCATTTTTTAAAAGAGATTATTAAAAGTAAATATTGAGTCATTTCCCAAGAAAATACCATCCTCTGTTGAAAAATTATAATGCCTTAAATGAAATAGAGTTAAAATATAATATTGGGTAAATAGAGCTGTGGTTTGAACCATCATGGCCATTCTTATTTTCTGGAGAGTCTACATCTACTTTTCCAAGTCAAAACCAGTCTGGAATGTGAGCTGAAACGTTATCTTTACAACTTTGTTCCAAGTGTGAAATACATATTCCAACCTGTAACCCTGCACAAGGGAGCTGAACAGCTCTGCTAATCACAGGAAATCTACAGAGACTGTGACCTACTAAGTACCACGTTGCTGAGCTCTGATGCAACAACCCAGTGTCAGAAAGAAAACAGCTATAGGTGCCTGGTCTTAGATGCAACAGGAGTTACAGGATAAACTTCACTCACCCGTTGTCTTGGACTGTCATTAATCTCCATAGGAGGCAACAGTGGAAAATGTTAATAAGAAAAAAAAAGTGAATTAAATCCCGAAACAGCCCTGTGAAAGAGAAACCCTTCAACTTTAAATTGGAAGCAAGGGGAGTTCTGCCAGGTGTGGGAATGCAGAGAGGCCTTCAAGTGCTGTGCACAGCTGCAGCTGTGCCTCTGCCTTCAGCCAGTGCTTGTTTACTCTGTCTGGGAGCAGGCACTCTCTTCGTGCACTTCCGAACTCCTGCTGATGGCAGGTGAAGCTAATCCGTCAGACAGTACTGGCTCCAGATATCCAAGAGAGCCTTTAACCCCTTGTTCTGACAGGCAGTAGCAAAAATTAATACAAGTGATAATTAGTTACTCTGTTTGGCTTCTTTTCACTGTTTAAAGAGAGCTTTTCTCCTATAGGAATGAGGTGAATATGTGACTGCCAGAGTCAGGCTGTGTTGGAATGACTTCCCACATAGCCAAGTAGCAACACGGAGCTGTCCTAGTGAGATCTCGGGAGGATCCCTGTGGAAAATAGTCACAGGAGGAAGGCAAGTAAATGGTGACAAGTGAGTCCAGAGGCCCTTTGGCTGACTGCTATCAAGTGGTGAGCAGGATGCCCAGGAATCTTTGGGGTTTTTTTGAAATGAGTTTTATCAAGCTGGGAGAGAAGACTCCTTATGGAGGTCACACTTCTTCCCCAAAAGCAATGCTGGCTTTTGCAGGACCCAGGGCAGCTAAGACTTAGGAACAGCCTTGCTATTCTGCTTCCAGTAAAGACCAAGAGCAGAAAAATTTTGTGTTCAGACTCAAACCAACATAGAAATGTGTTTTGATTTTGTCCCCCACTCTGTTTAGCATTTCCACTTGACATTAGCTAGTGTCACCCCATCCAGTAGTAAGAGATGGGAAGGAACAGATAATTCCAGGTCACTCCAGCAAAATACACACAGCACCCCAAGCATGGCCTGGAAACCAGGGAGGCACTTTGTTGTGATAACAAGGTCACTGCAGACAAGCAGTGGCAAAGGCACACTTCTATCTATCTAAATCTTTGAGTATGTTTGAACATAATGGTGTACCAAGGCTAAAGGACTGGAAATGTGGGATGGCATGCTTAAACCCACAACCTCTGTTTGCCCTTGTGAAGATTATGAGCCATACCTAAAAGCACATTGCCACAGGATCAGGTAAATTGACTTTTATTGAAAAATACTGTAATATGAAGGGGGGGAACATTCCAATTTAACACAAATACATTGCATTTCAGGCTCCCAAATAACTATTGATATCTGCTGTCCTGGAGCAAATCATATCTTCCTTGACAAGTCAGACAGCTGCTCCTTCTCTATCTTCCCTTTGTTATCTTTAATAGCCACGGATTGTTGTGGTACCTTCAAAAAAATATTTGCAACTTACTTGACAGATGTTTCACCTCCTGCTATTAGCCCTGGTTCATGGGTTCATCTAATGCCTGTTCTTGCTGACAAAAGTCAGACCAAGTGCTTTTGAAATGAGAGTGTACTGGATGGCACTGCACAGCACATGCTTTGTACAGCTCTTCTTTCCCTCCAGCTGGAAGCTGGTGGGTGAACAACCTCTCCAGCCATCCTGTTCATCCTAATGTAAGTTGTGGTAGAAGCAATCTGCAGAACTCATCTGGTCCAGGCCCTAGCTCAGAGCAAGGCCAACTTTCAGGTCCTAAAAGACTGCTCATGGTCATCCCCAGCTGAGGCTTGACTATCGCCAGGGAAGTAGATCCCACAGCTTCCCAGGGCAAGTGTTCCCACGTTTGATCACAGTCACAGGGAACATTTTTTTCCCATTTGTTAAATTATAGAAATAATGGTATCTTAAAAACACAGGATCACTAAGAATTCTAAGATAAGTCTAAAGAAACCCATGGTTATATTTGACCAATTTCACTCAGACTTTGAAATGAAAAGACAAAGCAAGTCTAATAACACCAGGGTCACAGGTTTGATCCCTGTACAGGCCATTGACTTAAGAGTTGGTATTGATAATCCTTGTGGGTCCCTTCCAACTCAGAATATTCTGTGATTCTTTGATTCCTTCAGGCTATCAACTGTCCTCAGGTGTGTCAAAGGAAATGAAGGCAAATGTGGTAGAAATGGATGGGGGTGGTGATACTGCAGCAGGTCCCTTGCCTTCCTCTGACAGTCTTTGCTGCCCACAAATCTCAGTCAATACCATAGGCTGTGTAAGGTCTCCCCAGACTGCCTCAGGGCAGCCCTAAAATCCTTCAACAGCAAACTGAAGAGCCTGTATGGGTTAAGTGACTTTATGTGTCTTTGTGATGCAAAGGAGGAGTGTTTATACTGTCCATTCAGCAGCACAGCTGTAGAGGCACTACAGGCACTACAAAGAGCTGGCCATGTTAACAATTTGAACTGTACCACTTAGACCAAACTGACAGATGTGGTCCCAAATCATCAAAGGCCATCCTAGAACAACTGCCAAGGGCTATTGTGCATTTCAGGATGACTTTTAGCGCATTTAAAAATCTACTTCTAGGAAACATCCTTAAGTTGAGGGTATCATGGAAGTCGTATACAACCCAGTATTAGCTGGCACCATGTGCCTCTACTTTTTGTATCTCTATTTCTCTGATTAATCCATGATTAAGAACTAATGCAAGCTACATATCCCTAGTCAGTTTTTATATTCCTGAATGGGAAACATCACCCCCTTTGGACCAGACTGTAGCACAAGCATCATTTTAGGAGGGGCAAGACCGACACATTTAGTACTGAGTTTTGGCAAATATAGTAATAAATAGGGTCCTCTTTATACTTCCCAGTGGTGCACATACAGGTCTATTTTTCATGTGCTGGTGGAGCATTCAGCATTGAGATTGACCCTTCCAACACCTAAGAAGAACAGAGAAGGAACTTGTCCTCTAATGTGTGTAATTAGTGCTACTCCAGCTCTCTTGTATTCTCCTTGTATAGCTGAGAACAAAAGAAAGGTGGGGTTTTTTCCATCTCGCTTTTGTAGCTATCAGCTGAAAAAAAAACCCCAACTAACAGAACTTTAGATCCTTCACCATGAAATTAACAGCCACGCTTTGTGATTGGAACAGGTCCCCAGTGGTACCCTTCTCGTGTTGGCCTGCAACTAGAACGCAGTAAGTATTCATACGGTTGAATACAGCCACCTAATGTATTACTAATCCCCTGGCAGATTCTCCTCCTAACAGCATTGCTCTCTCTATACGTGTTATTGGATGAACTGTTAGCACATTTTCATTAACGGACATCAATTATTAACTTATTAGTCTTCTTATTAAGAAAGGAATCTAATGTTTTCATAATGTTTCAGAATACAGTATATGATCAAATAATGAAGACAAGGCAGTTTTAAACCCATTTGCTCACTTCCCTCGCTCGCTGCATGATCTGTTTTAAAACTTGCTCACAGCCTCATCAGAAGATGCAGCTGGCTGCAGGAGGCAGCCTCTTTTTTAATGCCAGTACACAAGTTCTTGGTGGACATGGCAGTGGGAGATAAAGCTGCCATGGGCTGTGTGGTATGTGGTCGGTGGACATGTTGAATTGCAAAGCCACAGAAAATAAGGGCTCAGCAGCTGATGGAATTTAGCATCCTTGCTGACGTAAACAGTCAACAAATGTATTGAAAGGGAGACACAATGCATAAAGCAGAAGAGAACAAAGAGGTGCAGCAGCCATGGCAACATCCCATGCCAGTGGCTCTTGGAGTTTCCCAATATCCAGCTCACTGCCCCTATAAAACAAAAGAGAACCAGATATTGCCATTTTATCTCTCTGTCTCTACACTCTGTGTCCATTAGGAGTGGAAGCAGATGCCTCAGAATACTGTGAAAAATAATGTAGTGCTCACATACACCTGGTCTACCTAGGTCAGAGCTTGCAAAGAAATCTTGGACAGTGGGCCTTGGCCCAAGAAATTGTCATCATGAGGTGCCACCTATTGTGAAATAGCCTGAGGATGTGAATGCTTGAACAAAACAGTTCAGCGAGGGAGACACCGCATAACATCGACTTTGCCATTAGTCTTGCAAGACAGAACAAAGAGTGCTCTGTGGAATTGTCTGTGTGATTGCTTGGCATGTCTCTAATGGGTTAGATTAACAGAGATAGTATCATACAATTGCTACGCATTGCTGCCCAGTGTCATGTCAGCCTGATGCTTTTGTTAAAATGAGATGAGAATAACTCTCATAGAAGAGCTCTAAGTTGCTAACCTGGAGAATAAGTACCACGTCACCAAAATAAATCAGAATACAAGCTGGGCTGACACCTGGACCATTATCAGGGCAGTCTATGCATTATGCTGAGCCTCTGAGAGGATACCTGTTGTTCATGCCATCTCCTCTTCCTTTTTTGTCATTGCAGACGGGCCGTTTTTGAAGGATTCAATTAACATTCAAAGTCTTGCTGTTTCCTCCATCATTACACTGTATTTTACAGACCTGGGTCAGCAGGTCGGTTGGACCACAGTAAGTATGTCCTTGTAACAATCAACAGGATATGTCTTAATGTATAATGGGTTTTAGAATTAAATTACTCCAACTTCCCCAGCAATCTTTCCCTATGTAAAATGGTGTAAGTACTTTATCAGCAGTAAAACCAGAGTTAAAGGGATAGTGAGCCAAATTATCAATATGCTAACTCTGGCATCCAATTAAATATTAGAAGGTGGACATAAAAATATTGCCTGAGGGGAAAAAAAATCAATTTTAAAAAAGAGTTTTAGCTTATCTAGGGTTTGTATGCCTGTGCAGAACCTGTAGCCAAATACATTAATTTGCTGCAAGACTCCTCAGCTTTGAAAGTGGAAGGATATTAAAAAGAAAAAATGGATTTCTAGTAATCCTGTTACTAATGTAGGAAAATTATTGGATGAAAACATCTTTCTCTTTGTTCACCCAAAGAACAGTTCCGACAGAGAAGCCAAGGATTCCAGGCAGAAGATGCCCAGCTAGGCTCAGGAGTCACAACTTTTGAATCTCTTTCTAAAACAAAAGTATTTGCCATGAGCAACAATATCCGTATCATGCTCTAGGTAGACGTGGTCTCAGTCTGACTTCAGTTATTTTCCTGTAAGTATCTTTCAGAATAGAGTATATGATCAATATGAATAACACAGTTGAAAGTTCAGGGTGGTGGAAGAGAGGCAACACATTCCACCCAAATGAGCTCGTGGGGAACTTTAACCTTACAGGCTCTTCTGGGAAAAGAAGAAGAGAAAGATTCAATTTGTTCATAGCCCAAAGACAGAAGACAGTAGAAGTGTTTGAAAGGACAGTGAAGGAATGGGAGATGAAGAGACCTTTCCAGTGTCCTGCACCAGGCATATGTGGTGGAGCTGAAAGCAGTCTCACTACTAGACTGACCCAGCTTTTGCTGTAGTTGGCACGTACTGCACTACCTGGGGTAAGACACAGCCCATATCTGTATATCAGATAATGAGATTCCCAATTTCTGCAGTGAGAAGCATGAGTAAGACAGAGCTACTGCTTCTGAAAGCCATAAAAACCCTGACAAGACTATTCATAGCAATGGAAAGCAAACCACCAATTGCTTGCAATTCCTTTAATGAAGCAAGTGAGTTTTCGCTAACTGGCATCATGGCTGTCGGCCAACTTATTAATTCTTAGCATAGATAGCACACAGATCCCACCCTGCTCATGCAGGGGAACTACAAGACCCACTGACAAGCCACTGTCCTTCCTTGGCAGTGCCCATATGGATGAAGCTTGTGAGTGCCAGGTCTTTGAGCAGCTTGCAGGTGATAGTACCTGTTTATCTCTCCAATAGGTCACTATGGGCTAGGAAGCATTACTACAAGACACTTGGAGTGAACATGCTGCTCTCAAGTTCCCTATCTCTTGAAAGGTACACTCAAGGTGAATGTTACTGCCAGAGATGCCTTTGACCTTGGCATGTCAGCCTCTGGATCAGTTCTGTAAGGTCATATATCCATCTCACCTGCTGAAGCTCACATACGTTTCCCCTCTCCAGGGAAGCAGATTGCCCTGATCAGCAAGAATTCTGACAGGTTTTAGCCCCTTTGAAGAAGAACGTGACATGTATCCATCCTTCCCACTTCCAACAGGACCCAAATCCCCAGGTCAAGCAGTTTACTTCAGTGGAGCTCTAGCATTTCACACCTGCCTGTTTCAGTGGAGGTCTGCGAGTTACCAAGGCTTTGCCCCACCCTGATTAATGGCCTATTGGGGGCCACACTGATTAATGTCAGTCCTATTTCCCCCCTGAATCCATCCCACCAGCTCTCATCTGTGGAATTTCCTTGCAAAGCAAAATTTTGATTAGTGCAGCTTCCTGTTTGCTACAATTAAGTAATCTGCAAAACCCTTATTTATTCTCTCTTTTCCTGGTGGTTTATGTAGCCTAAGACAGTAACATAACTAAAGCTTAATATCCCATTATAAATAGTGCAGTTATGACCAGGAGTTGATACTGCAGGCAGTGGCATTTTTTTTATGATTTAATCTGCATGCAAAAAGTTGACTCCATGAGTTTCTGAATATTCATGTTATCCCATTCTGCTCCATATTCTAAATTGTCTCCATTCTTAGTGAAAGAAATCTTCTTCCTAGCCACGTCATTTAAACAACCAGGAGATTTTTATGTTATACCTAGTCTATATCAACAGAGAAAAAGTTCATAGAAAATTGTATTCTAACAATAGCAATTAAGAATGCATTTGTACACAGGATGTGTAGTTTTACTGCCATTTTTACTGTGCTTAGAGCTCCCATTCTCCCATCCCCCTTGATACTCTATCAGATTTACGCACACAGCGAGAGATGTTTCTGCTTTAAAGGGCTGACATTTAAATAAACAAGGCGTAGAATGAAAATATTCTTATCTCGTCAGCAAAACGATAGCTAAGGTACAAAGGGCCACATTCAGGTCTGGACTCCAAAAATAGATACAGAAGCACATGGAGACATGCTGGTGGCTCCAGAGGTCGATGCTTTAAGGGCATGGATCTGTCTAGGGGAACACTAATCACAGAGGTGAGTCTTCTGGGGCTCTGTCACCTCATTGGAGATCACACTTGAGGATCAAGAACACCAAGACCCCCAGTGCTGGGGATTTACAGCAAGACAATGACCTGTGGTTTTTAAAAGGGGAAAATAGTACTGACCTCCACTTTGACTTCCTGGGAGCAGTACCTTTTCCAAGCATGTCATAAAATAGAAGGTCATGCTGCTGCCTGTTCCTAAACAGAATTTGGGTCTCAATAAGCCTAGGAGCATTCTTCTGAATCAGGAAACCTCAGCTTCCCTTTTGGAGCATGCACAGTCTCTGATTTACAGTCCTTGTCACACTCCACCTTGGTGGCTCAAGAGTTTGCTCTCTCATCTTGTCTACTTAGCTCCTCTATGAGAGGATGACACTTTGTAGGAAGGATGTTTCCTTCTTTTCCTCAGCCTTCTTAAAACACAGTGCACAGTGACTGAAATATTTTTGGTGTTTTGTGCTGTGAAAGGCCAGACATCGCCTGGGCTCAGATTGCATCACTGATTTGAGATTGGTTGACCAGTTTTAAACAATTCCTAGAGACTGGGTTGCTCTGATGGAGGAGGGAGGACAAACTGGAGAGAGGGATTTGCAGTTCTCTACCGCTGGAATAATTATTTGTCAGTCTCTTTTGAGAATGTGATCCTTTCCTGGGATAATGTCAGTAGATATTGCCTCAGCTGGCTCCTTTAGAAGAAAGGAGACCCTCAAGGCTGATTTCCAGAACACAATTCAGGGATGAAACAGAACCTGTTTCTTAGTATCATCGATTTTGTGAGAACTCTCACTCTACTCTGCCTTCTTTTATATCAACTATTTCCAGAAACACATAATTTACTTCTGCACAAAACTTGCAATTCTTTTACTCTACCTGGAGGGTATAGCTGAGGTTTGCTGACTGATGTTGCAGAGATACTGATGGGAGATGAGTTTACAGATCTTTTTTATAAGACCCAGCAAATATTTTACTCCTAGGGGTGTTTGAAATTCCCGCCACTGGAGTGATGGGTTGAATTTTTAATCTCTGTTCACTTTTGGGCCTAAGCATGTTTGACAGACACCTCTTTTTACATATTGCAATGCAATACAGTAAAAAAAAAAAAAAGGCTGGTATTTTAATACTAATAATGCATACTGCTGCTGTAGTCAAAAGGAAGAAAAAACTCCGTTCTTCATCCTCAAATTCATGCTTCTGCTAAAGCTTTCCTCATTTGAGCAGTGATTGCAATTTCTGATTTATCAGCTTCTGTTGTCCTGTTGCCACCTGGGCCAGCTACCAGAAACATCCAAGTAGAACTAGGAAAACAATACAGAATTGTAGAAAATGTATTTTACCTACAAGTCTGTGAATTTCAGAAGATTAATCCTGAAACATAGGACTTCAGCAAATATTTTTTGTAACTTTGATTTCAGATTAGGAATTGCTTAAACACTTTGACCCTTGAGGGCCTTAAAATAGCAAGGCTGGCAGCAGAACTGCTCCATTTCAAATTTCCCAATGAAAAAGAATTCTGCTCAATTTAGCAACGTAGAGACTAATACTTATTTAAACCCAAGAGCATCTTTGAAGTCTGAAAACCCACGTTTTTCGCTAATTAATCTGTTCCCTCCTGGCTGGCAAGCAAATTTATCACCAAGTTAGATTTTGTGGAAAATGCGCAGGAAGCCAAGAGATCTATGTTTGAAGCTGTGTGGTTATGTATAGCAGCTACACACAGTGGGGAAGTGCAATAATGAGATGTGCCTGTTCAATCAAGGGGAAGGCAGTGTTTTGGTCAGTGTGCTTCTCTCCTCTTACACACACAGTGCCAGTGTGCCAAAGTTCTTCTGTCCTGAGGGTGTGGGTGGGTGGTGAATAGGGGAGGAACGTTTTTCTTCTGACTGTATGGTACAGCTCAATGAGATGGTCCTGTAAATGTGGAAGAGTCCCATGAAGCCTGTGGGATGATTGGGATAGCAAGCAATTTGCATACGGATGGGTTTGGAAAAGAGGCAGCCAAACTGCTGCAGACTCATTTTCACCACCTCCTCTACAGGTCAGCTTTGGGCTCCCCATGGGGAACAACTTAAGATATTTTCTCTAATTTGTGAACAGAAGAGACTTCAGGAAAGGTTTATAACCTCTCAATGGGATATAAAAGTACAGACAATTATAGTAGAAAAAAAAAGAGAGGATCTGAGGAATTTGAAGGAGTGAGAGGATTGGGAGTCCCAGAAAACTAGTGAGCCAGTGTAAAGATGATAATTGTAAGAAAACTGATATGATCATAGCTTAGAAAGGAATTTGAGATCCAGGTGAGGGAGGGAGCTGAGGATCTGTAGGATGTATCAGAGAATGTCACTGAATATATTCTCAGCAGATATGTATCAGAGTTTGCATATTTTGTGGCCAATTCAATCATGGTTAGTTGTGGGAATAGGATCCTACAAATTGAATAACATTTTCAGGGAATTTTGGGTACCTGAAAAAACTTTGCAGCAGTGCCAAGTAAACAGAACATGTGATTCTGTGTAAATCTGTGAGTGGCTTAAGGACAGCTACAACAAAGTGCCAAAGAGAAAAATCCCCAACTGGTTTTTCATTGCTAAACCTCTTGGATCAATAGATAATTTGCTTACAGAAGATGATCTCCAGGAAAAAAAAGAACTCACTATTTCCTCGACAGCACCTTTTCCAACTCCAATTACTTGTAATGCAAAGCACCTCTATTTTACAGCTAACAGTTTGTACTTGGCAGAGGTTTGTTTCTGCTTGAATACACAGTAAATGTTGCTCTACCTTAGTACAGCTGGCCAAGTCTTGAGCTGATCCCAGTCAAAAGCCATGGACTTTCGAAACATTGTGACCTTTCACAAAGGCAAACTGCACACACAAAATTGGTCTTACTTTTCATTTAATTAAGTCTAATATTTTTCAGCCTCCAGGATTATCAGGAGAGAACAGCTTGCACTTGCCTGATTTCTTGCCATGTTTTTATATTGTTCGCCTGTGCCTGTGCTTGGGCCACATATACTTTTGGCTCTTTGTTACTGCCCAATGGCAGTATGAAGTCAACAGATAAGGGAAGGGGAGACCTCTGAAAGTGCCCAGCTGATTTGGATTCCTCAGATGCTGCTTCTAATAATGCAAACCATGCTGCAATAATTTCTCTTGGTCCCAGCGACAAATACCACTAGCTCGTGATGAACCATGCCAGTAGGTCCATTTTTCAGGTGCCAAAGGGAATTAGGGAGCTACTAGAAAAATTAATTTTGAGGGGTGAATGTTTTAGCTGCTGTTGAGCATAGCAGGCTGAAAAAACCTATGCCTAAGTGTTTATAGGAATGCCCTTGAGTTTTTACCACTTCCAGTGCAAAAAGACGGTAGAGGGAATTCAGAAAGCCTAAACAGACAAACTGATTATTTCAGTTATGCACAACCTTATGCTTAAACCCTTCTGCTACTTAAGGAGCAAAGAGCTACTTGATGTATGCTGATGATAAGTGTAGATGCTTTCCTAATTGTATTCAGAGTAACTAAGAAGGTTGACATTTTGTCAATCTATGCAAATTTTAGCAGTTCTGGTCCTTCTAGAATGTGTAACTCTGCCAAAATTATTTTATATGGGGAATTTTGACCAACCCCATAGAGAGTGTAACGAGACCACGAAGAGCAGAGTGAACCATAGAGTGAACCAGTGTTCAGGAGAATGAACCAGAGACTGAACTAGTGTTTGAGAGGCCCAGGTGCCCTTTTGTCATTCTTTGTCCACCTTTGTGTGATGCCCTTGACAAGTCACTGAATTTCTCCGTATTTCAGTTTCCAGATCTGTGGCAAGAAAATAACAGTATTTTTCTCTTTCCAAAGTCCTTTGAGGCTTCTGGATGAAAAGCACTCTGAAGAGCTAGATGAGGTTATTTATAATAACCAGGTCTTAAAAAGCACTATTTCATTTATGTATCTAAATAGCAGATGATAAATATATATTTTAAAATTATGCACATTATATGGCAGATTTGAAAATGCTGTCAAAGCCCAGTAAAGATTTGGCAGCAAATCTGAACTCACATTGGTGTTTGGTTACAAACAGAACTTGAGTGCTTTGCTGAATATTCATAGGCACAAAACATATACAACATGCATATATATGTGTACATAAGAATAACATTCATTAATTTGCAGTAATTTTCCATTTTGAGTAAGAAGCATGAAATGGCTTGTGGTCTCAGGGAAGAATTTTGACCACGGTATGAAGTGGTCTGATGCCAAGGTTTCAGTCAGCTCAGTCTTAAGAAAAGAGACAGGAGGAAGCTGGGATTTCACCTCCCTTTTCCCACAGTGCAAGCATAGGCCTGACTCAGGGACAAACAGGGTCCATCTCTGTTCACTCCCCAGCTCCTGATGCTGTCCTGAGTCAGCTGCAATTTGCCTATAAAATCCTACAGCAAATCCATCCCTATTTCTGGCATTTGCATTAAATATTGAGCTGCAGCCTGAAATACTCATAGACACCGAGTCACTGCAAAGTCTGCCCAGACAAGGGAAGTTTCAGGTGCCCTTGCATGCACTATTTAAGTTTTGCAGAATGGATTACATGAGAACTGGAACAAAAAGTCACTGAATATTCAAGCAGCCCGTAAGAATTGTATTACCTGATGCAAAACTGCTGTTGCTGTGGATTTTTGCAAGCAATAAAATATGAAACTTTTACAAAGGTGAAGATTTAGAGATAGTGCTAAAATTATGCCATTATCATCCCCAGGTAACTGTATGGCCTTTAATGAGGTAACAAAGTGTATGAAGCAGAAATTAGTCTAGAAATTAATAATGTTTCTTAATGATCATTAGCTCAAGAGTACTTAGGGCTGGGATTGCAAAAGGAGTCTGAGGTAGTTAGATGCTAAGTTTAATGTGATCTGGGGACTTGGAGGGATTCAACTGCCTGATCTCTTGGGTTTCTCAGAAGCTGTGCTCTGTACACTCACACGTAGTAATGGTCTGTCTGTCTGATATCAGTAGATCCTCCTCTTTGTGCTGTATGTACCGCTTCAGTCTGACCTTGGCTCAGACCTGCAGCTAGAGCCTTTGCCTCGCATTTATCAGAGAAACTAAGTCCTGTCCATTAGATAATTTATACACTGCATCCACTTTCCCATCAGAGTTACCCAGGACACGCTTGAGCTGTTTTGTATCTCTTGCTGTGCTGAGAGCTACAGACAGTGACCCAAAGTCATTATCCTGGCTGCAGGTATTATCCTCATCCCGCACTCTCTGCTTCCCTGCTTGAACCCAGACATCCCGTGGACAGTGGAAGAGAAAACAGCCAGCACCATTGAACTAGGAAACTGCCCCTACATGGCATGGAACGAGCTGCAGTAAGGGATCAGTATGGAAGAGGCTGTATGGCCTTTCCTCAGCTCTGCTGTTTGTCATAAATGAGATAATGTGAGACTATGCCAAGAGGCGACAAGATAGGGTGTGTTGTGTGATATTACAGAAAGGGCATGTCATAAACATTACGGAGAGGAATTAGCTGATGCCCTCATGTGAAGATACAAATATGTGGGCTGTTCATTTATGAAGATTCTGTTGGAATTTTTTCAGATTACCTTCTCTCCACCACCTTTGTTTATAATTTCCTTTTGTCCTTTTCTGCCTTTTTGCAACCTGTACAAACGGTACTATTAACTCAAATCGAAATCCTTTCCATTCCCTTTAGTAGACCTGTTGGGGTAATGCCAGCTGTCCCTACCAGCCAGAAAATCCACCCCACCTTCCCTCAAATAACTTTGAAAAACTCTTTTCACCTCTGCTCCCTATAAGGTCTGGGATTTGAATTCCTGACCTGGTGTAACTCAGTTCAGCAAGGTGTTGCTGGCATGGTCAGCTGAACAGAGATAAAAGAAGCAGGTACAATCTGGCTCATGTAAGATGAGATGCCTTGCTGGTTTGCAGATTAGCTGTTGTGCATTGTTTTACAATTTGTCCCATCTTCTCTTCAATGATGGAAAATCCCATCTCTGCCCTCTTTTGACATGTTTCAGATCTGTTTTCCTGTTTATGTAGTAGATATTTCCAGTTTGTGTGTTACTGAATCAGATCCCCATGGACCTGATTGATAATTGAGAAAATTAAAGAACCTTGAGTTTATCACCCTGTATGGAGCTCATGCCTGTGAGAGTTTTGACTCAAGAATACTTTGATTCAGGAACACTTTCTCTATGCTACTGAGAATGAGAGGTATATAGAGTATATAATGCCAGACAGTGGAGAAAGGAGAAGGAAGGTAAGAGAACTGGACACTCTGCATGCTATGAAATAAAGTGTGCAGATGTGGAAAAAAGAAGTAATCTCCTCTTTTCTCTCTTCAGAGAGTAAATGATGAGCCCAACAGTTAAATTCTATTGACCTGTGCTCACTGTTAGAGAGACATAATGCTCCTCCAGGAAAAGATCTTTGTGTTTATTATGGACTACCATATTTGGTTGCACCAAATACATCAAAATCATCTAGGCAGGATCACAAAGAAAAAATATTTTGTTTTTTACATTTCTACAGAATAAAACTGCAAAACTGCTCTGTGTTTTAAATGATCACTTTTTAAATGAAATGGTATTTCTTCTGTTCAGAAACAACAAGCTACAATGTTATTATTTTCACGCTTTTGTTTAAAATGTGACTATTATTTTTGCAGGATATGTCAGCAGGAATTAGTAATTTTGAGCACCTATAAAAGTGATAGGTTGAACTGATCCTTGACACAACTAATAACTGCCCAAGTCCAGCAATTAGTCATCTATAGGATGAGTATGAAGATATTAGGTAGGCTTAATTGAATACACTCACTGAGAATCAATAGTTCAAAAGATGGTCCTTGCCCTTGATTGCCAATGGGTTGAAATTATTGTAATGTTGTGTTAATTTAAGACTGTTTTCCCTTTCACCTGCTTGAACTCATAGGAATTTTTAGCAGAGTTTCTCTGCCTGCCTTTCTGGAACTAATTTTTAATTTCTGAGGAATTTAAAATCAGTGGGCCAGAGAACAAGAGCAGTGGTTGCAGCATGGAAGATGCAACAGAAGGAAACAGTTTGAAACTCAACCAAAATAAAATACAACAAAAAACACTACAAAAAAGTTGAACCTTATCCTCTAAAACAGAATGTTACCGATCTTAACTATGTTCCAGCAGTGTGGCACAGTTATGACAAAGGCAAACATAGTCCTACCTGCCAGACAGTACCTACTCTCATTGCTAATCTCATGACTGATCCTGGACCACCTTCCTCCACATTAACACTGTGACTGACGCACAGATAAGACTGAACCCTGTCCCCAGCCATAACAGGCTGTGAAGGTGAAGCACCCTGAGCATGCTGGTGCTGCCCACCTCCACAAACCCTAACTCAAGAACTGCTTCTCTGAATTGCTCTAATGGGACTTCATCACAGGGATTCAGGTATTATGTGGCTGGTATTATGTGGCTGGTAGCTTAGGCTGTTAAATAGAGACTGGATTTTGAAAGTTTCCTTCTTTCAGCATCTGAAATCAGTTAGGGGGCAAGGGGGGAACACTTGGTGCTGTGACAAATAAGCACCACTTGGCGCTAAGTCCTGCTAAACTCTTCCTGGCAGCTTTGTAATATGCTCATGCCAAGCAGATGATAAAAGCTGGCAGTTAGAGATATATTTTGTGGTGCAACTCATGGCTGAGAGAAAAGGCTACACTGAAGAAAGCAGCTCATTCCAAGCTCTTATACTGACCTGCCCACGCCATATTTTCTGCACCTCTGTCCTCTATACCACTACTGTCTATATTTAGTGTATCATGTTTTAAAAGTGGAGGTCATCTCTTACAGTGTTTGCAGAGTGCCTAACACAGTGGGTTCACAGTTAGGAACAGACCCATACAACTGCTATTATGACAAAACATAAGCCCTTGGTTGTGGGGTATTCCACAACAATGTGCTCTTAGACTCTCCTAGATTAAATGTTTTTACACACACACCTGCTCTGGGGATCATGCAGAGTCTAAATGGAGCATAGAAGTCATCATGTCACATGGAACAAAAGAAAATTTTGGTAGAGAACAATTCAGTCAGTTCCTTTTGGAGACAGTCCTGCTATGAAAGGCTAAAATTTCAAAAAGTTTCTCCCTTTAATAGAAGAAAAGAAATAGTACTGGGGGTCCCAAATGAAGGGAACCTAATTGCAGCATATTTTTGCAGGAAAACCTTTCTCCAGCAATGCTCTTCTGAAAAGCGATTAGAAGAACAGCCTCCTGGGAGGCCAAATACTAATTTTGAGACAGGTAGTCTAAATTCAGTGTTGCTTGCTTAAGCCACGGGTATTTATTCATTACAATTCCACAGCAGTGTGAATAGCCACTTTAAAGCCAAATGGCGAATTAATTATAAAACTTTATCCCTTAAGCAATGCTATGCACTTGAGTTATGACTTGCCAGTCCTTGTAAATGTGTAGGACTATACTGCTTCCGTTTCATTCTGAGATCAGTTCCAGTGGGGACAGCGGATCAAATCCAGACCTCACATCACTCTAACCTTGTTTTACTTCCTCCACCTGCTTGTGGCTTAGGAGTGTTCCCCAATAAAAGGCAATACAGACTGTACCAAACCAAAGCCAGGAGTTAAAACTGAAGGAGGCTCATGGAAGCTCTATGACTCTACCTTCTCTTCCTGCCCCTCCTCTCAGCATTCGGTGTCTAGCAGGGGTGACAGTGGGAAGATGAAATTATTTTTTCCTGCTTTGATCACAACAGGGTAATTTACTTGTCAAGTCTGCCCAGGCAGAGTACCACTCAGTCACTGAACAAAGGCTCAAAGCACCATGCACCAGGCAGGCTGGTCCTGCTCTTCCACCCACCACCAAATTTCAAACAGTGATCCCTCCCATCCAGATGACTCTGCTAGCAACCAGGAGTCGAGGCTATGTTTGTTTCTGTCATGCTTGGTTGGCTTTTAACTGACTTATCACTTAATTGCAAAAAACTCTGGCAAAAAAGCAAGCTGCCTTCAGCTTTTGGGCCTTGGTTTTTAGTGATATTTTGATTCCAAATGGGCTTTTGATGTCACAGCCAAAAGTATAAAGAGGAGATAGATAAATATGATTTTGACCACCTTCCATGAAGCATTCCTGACTGGGTTAATTTTCTACACAGAAACCTCTCTCTCATTTCCTAGATGGATTTTACTCCTTTGCTAAAGAAACAGCAGAAAAAAACCTCAGCGTGTCATTTAAGTCCTCAAGATTAAGCCAAAATGCCATTTGAAGGATGAATAGGGTTGTGGATAGGAGTATTCTTTTTCTCATACCTTCACTGGTACAATTTTCTACTCTGATACAGCTATTTTATTTTTCATTTCTAGTTTTTTCTAACAGAATACACCGGACCTCTTCTAATATATCTGCTCTTTTATATTCGCCTCTCAACTATTTATGATCAAGTGGAAAGCAGGAAGAACTTCCGCCACCCAGTGGTTCAGTAAGTGACACTTGTGTGAACAACTTTCCTGGAGCATGAGGAGCCAGAGGGATGGAGATTGCACTTCCAGAGCTGAGAAGGTTATACAGAATATGAGGCTTCATGCCTGCTTTCAGATTCCATTCTTACCAGTGACGGTTTGGCATTTTAGCAGAACTCATAAGTCTGGCCAAAAACGGTATCCCAGTTGCAATGGTCACCATGGGAGATGCAGTATTTTCTCCACACAGTTTGCACTCTAGACAAAAATCCTGAACAGAGGATGAAATAATAAAAACAGTGGGCAGTAACCCAAGGTCAATCTTGACAGAGAAGAGAGGGCAAGACTTCAGGTGTCCCACTCCCAGTCTCTTAATAGCGCATTCCTGCTCATGAAATGAGTAGCATCTGCATCCAGCACAGAGGATAACTACCCCCACACCAGCGCTCACCTAGGCACAAGAAGGAGGAAACTCAACTGGTATGCATGTCATGAGTCAGGTCAAGAAATTCTAAAGGTGCATCTCCACGGGATGGTAGTATAATGCACCAGGAAGGCTGGGAACTTTCACACCTAAGGAACTTCCCTTCAGTTTGATTGTTCCCATACTGGGCGGTCAGTGCCTGGCAGAGGGGTAAAATGTGATCAAGAAAAGCCTGTCATCTGTGTAAGTTGGACCACTTGTTGGAGGGCACACAGGGCACTAGGAAGCTCGAAGGACTGTACAGTTTTCCCACAGTGTTTTTCCACACTATGATTGCAGAATCAAGGGAACTGGTATACAGCAGAGAAACACAGTTAGTAATAATACCTTTTACAGATGGAGGAACAGACACTTGGAGAGACATTAAGGGAGTTAGTGGAGCTGGGAATTAGAACAGAGAATAACTGAATTCAAATCCACAGCTGCAAGATGTTTGTCTTCCTTCTCTTGCTCATATGCTTAAAAGGAGAGCACAGAAGAGCCAGTAACACCTTTACCTTCTTTTATGTGGGTAAGGAGTGCACAGAATCCTTCCAGTGGCCACTCCTTAATGGGTTCATCTGAGGTCCCCATCCTAAGCCAAACTCATTTTAAAATTCCCAGCAAAGCTGAAAGTTTGCTCCAGGCTTTGGATAAGTCATTAATTGTTTGAAAAATTTTTAGCTCAACTCTCTCTGGTTTAATCACTTTGAAATTGTTTAATCTTTGACTCTGGCTACCATACAAGATGCATAATAAAAGTATCTGAGATTTTACATGCTGAAAACCACTTTTCATTTATGTCTTATAATTGGTTTGCAGAAAGATGGGCTATGGTAGCGCAGTAAATGTAACCAAGATAAAATGCCATCAGGAATCACTCTTGACATTTGTTTCAGAAACTCAATCACCATGAGCTGCAACTCATTCTCGGAAGCAAATCAGCAATGCTTGTTATTGTTTCATAATTGTTCTCAAAAGAGAATCAGTATAATAATTTCTACCACAGTTACCTCATTTCTTTATAACAGGCAACAAAAAAGCCATCAGAATGGATTAACTTTGCAAAAAAATCCCATTTTGAGTCCACAAGGAAATGAAATACAAACTACCTCCATGCAGCTACTTGAGTTGGCAAAGGACAAGGAAACCATTCAGAAGATATTCAAAATGTTTTTAAATGTCAGGCACATCCTACAGGAGCATTAAGGTGGCCTTAAAACGTGGGAGGTTTCTTTTCAAAAAGCACGTCAGACGCCTGGTTGTATACACAGCTGTCCTGTCTAAATGTCTTGTCAGGGCTATGTATCACGTTCAGAGCTTGAGGAGCTCTTTCTAATCCAAGGCTAGTAAAAAATAAGTTTTTTCCCTGCAAAATGCAAGCAACTTTGTATAACACTGAGAATGATTCCATTAATCTTTGGTTCCAGATGCTTCAATTAAGACAATAACTTAAATCCCACTATTTCAATGTGACTGCAGTTTTGGAATATTAGTTCTTATTCCTTTCATGACATTAACTGTGAAATAATAAAAAGCAATCTTTCACTTATCCTAATTTCCTTTCTTTTTTTTTTTTTTTTCTTCCAGCTTGGCCTGCTTCTGTCACTGTTTACACTACATCAGACATCTTCTGGAGACATTATTTGTTCACAAGTTTTCGGAAGGGCACACTCCTCTGAAAAATATGATAAAGGTACCAATATGTTTATCATTTTTGTAAGAGAGAATATCCTCATATCAAAGAGTCCTTGGAAGGAGATAAGGAAATAAAAATTAATTTATTTTGTAGCTCCAAGAGCTATGTTTAGTCAAAATACAGACACAGGAAAATTTCAGGGCCATGTCCCCAAGGACATGAATTAAAATTAATGTCCACTTTAGTTCCTGCATGTCAGTGTCCACTTTGACTCATTCACCCAAGGGGCTGGTTGTCATGTTCAGGATATTTTTCAGACTGAATCGTATTTTATTATGAGACCTGCTGCTGCAACGTCTAGCAGTGTTGACAGAAATCACACACTACTACCTCTGTGCAACATAAATACAGAGAGAGAGACAGGCCTTGCATTAGGAAGTGAAAATCAAATTACAAGTAGAAAAAAAAAATTCTTCTATAGATGGAGGCCTCAGGCAGGACAATACTGAGCTGGCCTAGTCTTCTGTCTCCCAAAGCCTCCTGAATGTCAGCTGTGTGTCATTACTCATAGGCTTTCCTTTCTTTTATGTCACACACTCTATAGGCCACTTTGTATCATGCTCCCACCCCGTTCAGTGTAACTTAACGACCTTCCCTTTAAATGTTTTGAATACATTTAAGGTTTTAGTAAAGGAAATAAACATATGGCCATGACAGGGGGCTTGACTGAATTCCAGTCAGAGAGGAGCTGATCAGATGCACAGATAGAGATGCATAAGCTAAATAAGCTAAATGGCTTTGGAACCAGAGTGCCGTTTCCAAAGCGACTCATGCACGTGGGAGTTAAAGACCCACAGTTACTGTTCTCACCTTGTGTACCACAGTGACACTGCATAAAAAGATTAAAAAGAGAAAGCCTGACTTGCAGCCCTATTTATGGCATGGAACTGCATCCAGTGGCAGCACAGTGCTCTACTTCAACAGCTACTGAGCATGGGATGCTTAACTTGGGCACACAGAAAAGTTTTATCCAGTCTCCAGGGCGGTTTTGGTTGTTCGACTGGTGGATTTTATTTCACTCTTGTAGAAAGTAAGGGAGCAGTGACTCCTACACAGGTCAAGAACATAATCACATTATCTCTGCTTGGGTTTTACTAAGCCCGTGGCTTCAATCACCAAGCGAAGGCAGTTGGGGTGCTGCTTTTTATCAAGATGATAAAATGGGGTGGAATTTATGGGAGTAGAAATAGTGTGTAGACCAAATATGTTTAAAGGAAGTGTTTTCCTTTATTTTTGACAGAGTTAAACCAGGCCTGTTCACTTTTACTCCTTATTGTTTTGTCTGGTTTAGCATTCTGTTTTTCTAGCTCTATCTTGTTTAGGAATGCTGAATTTAAGGTACAGTAACAGCTCAGCTGTATTAACCAGCCCCAGACTTTTAGAAGAGAAATGTGTTCTTCAGCAGTAGAACCAAAGAATGAGAAAACAAATCCCAATTCCTACAATGGACATAAAACACATTTAACACAATAAGAATAATAAAAAACCCACTATGCTGTGTCCTTTTTTTTTTTTTTCCCTAGCTTCACAGCATCTTAAAAAAAGATATATATTCTGAGACTCACAAAGCCACTGCAAAGTCTCTCAATGGCCATCTGGGTTTTGCACTTACCAGAACTTATGTTTATAAAGTTACAGTTCGTACTTGCTTATTGCTCTTTCAAAAAGATTACCTTTTTTTTTTTTTTTTTTTTGTCTGTTCCAGGGCTGTGCCTTTTACTGGGGATTCACATCCTGGATCGCCTACTACATCAACCACCCACGGTATACACCACCATGTATGTATGAGTAGAACACAAAACTGACCTCGGTTTTAAAAAGTTTTGGGCATGTAACCTCAAGTCCTCTAAAATCAATTGATTGCCCCTCATGAGATCCTATGACTAACCTAGCAGAAATTAGCCTTTACACTCTGTCAGAAGGAAGATTCTTATGTTGGAGGCACCTCTGCTTGAGCCACCAAATGTACGTGCCTGTTCAGCAATGGGCAATCACTGTCCAGTTTTATCAACTGGAAACATTGGCCAAGTGGAGAAAACACAAAAATTTTGCTCATCTTCACAACATTTGTATTAAGAATACAGGAGAAAACTAGAACTGGCTGCAGTTCTTGGAAGAGATGTTTATTTGCTAAAGATATATCCTTTTCATGAAAATTATGATTTTCTTTTTCTTTTTTCTTTTCTTTTTTTTTTTTTTTTGTGAGAAATTAGTAAAAATCCATCCCATACTGCTGATAACAAAAAGATCCTATTTTTTTAAAACTTTCACGTTTCATTCATCATTTTGTTCCCTCTAATCATATTTGATTGTTGCATTGCTGTATCTTCATTTTTTTGTTTGTTTGTTTACTCTTTGAGCCTTTGCTTCTTTTGAGCATAATTGGCTTAAGCTTTATTTTCTGCTGCTTTACTTTCCTTGCTACACCTTACTCTCTTTTCCTCTGTATATTAGATTTATCTATGAGCTTTGGGAACAAAGCAGTTGGTTTGCCATTTTTATTTACACTCAGGTAAATTGGTTTTTTCAATAAAAAATTTCTCATACATGACACTTGCTTTTCTTTCAAAACAGTACAGAAGTTCTGCTTCAAAATTATGTGATTCATTGAAAGACAGTTGAATTTGCTGTGGCTATAACAACAATGCTGCAAACAATATAGGAACCTCCCTAGACACAATTTTTAGTGGTCTGGGCTATCAAATCAGTAGGTGCAGCTTCTTTATTGAGGAAACTATTTGTTCAAGACACAGAAGAAAAAGCTTTTAGAAGAAATATTTCCAATTGCTTGCCACTGCCTTAACATGACAATTATAGGTATTTGATTCTAATGATGGAGATCACCAGCCCTCTGGCATAGTTAGTGGAATCAGTAATACATTGATGGTTTATGTGGGATGCAGGGTAACCTCCACAGCAATGACTGGTTTGGGGACTGGCAAGGAAAGGCAAGATAGTTGCAGAATTTACCACAGGAGTAGTAAATTAAGCCAGGTTGACAAAGGGCCTGTGAAGAACATCTGCTTAGCAGCTGCATGCTCACAAGTTTGGCATGTGCTGGTGGTTCTGAGGAGGTCTTTTAGCACGTGCCCGTGGCATCACTGAGGAGTCAAGTGCCAGCCAGAAAAAAGGGCTCTAAAAAGTGAAGGCTTAATGAGACTTGGTCAGGGAGAGGAGGTATATACATATGGTTTGTGTCCATCAGCTTTGAACAAGGTTGACTTGAGAACTGCAAACCTTTGGAGATGAACATGAACTCAATTTCACTTAGTAAGACTGTAAAATGCCTTCTCAAACAGGTTAGATGTTTGTTTTATTACTTCCTTCTGCATTTCAGAGAAAGTTGCAGGGGGAAGCTGTGAGCAAACTATCTCCCTGGTATGCAGAGTGATAACATGCTTCCAGACATGTACAAGGCCTCTGTGGGCCAGAGAGGGTGGGGAAGGAGAGAGAAAATATACAAAAAGCATTGGAGAAGGCAGGGTATTGCCTTTTTTCCCTGGGGACCATGTGTGTGCAGCATCATTAAAAAGTGGTCCTTGCATCTGAAATAAATCTTTTTTTTAATCATACCACTGCCTTGGCATTCTTGGGAAGAATACCTATGTATGTTTTACCTTACAGAATGGCTATGTATTGGGTTCTCTGCTCATGAGGATAGAAAGGCCTATGGAAACTAGTTGGCCTGATTCTGCCACTGACCTTTACTTCTCTTTACTCTCCTTGCCTTTTCCATTTACCACCACCAGCTGCTTTGACAAAACAATTGGATATATGAAGATGGCAAATACGTAAAAAAAGATAGGTGAAACCTGACTTGAGATCATTGGTGAAGAGACTGGCATTTCAGAGTGCTATTACTATTTGTATAGTCTTCATATTGTGTGTGATAATATCCAATCTTTCTGCACAGCCTGTCAGGAAAGAAGTATTTCTGCTCCTCAGCACTAGATTAATTTCACCCACAGCAAACCATGTGCATACCGTAAAATGCAATTTATCATTTCATTCTGTTTTCTAGCATTTGGCCACAGACAAGTTTCTTATGCTGCCCTTGCTTTTCTGGTACGTACAAAAATGAAGTTTAATTAATGATTGTGGAAAAGGAGTAAATCACGATTTAGTAATATGTAGTAATGCCGCTATGCATTTGTGTATATACATATATATATATATTATACATATACATATATATATATGTATGACCATGCCCACAGTCCTGTTCCTTTGGCTGAATTTAGTGCTAATCTGTTAAAGTATCTCAGTCAGGAAGTCTTCTGCTACTACTTATGTATACAGAGCTTAATGTGAAGTACTGTATCTGAGAGCCATGAGAACATCATCAGCGTTGTTACTACTGAGAATTGTGTTAAAACAAATATTTAGGCAAATTGAAACTTGTGATTTTTAAAACATTGAAGAGTTACATCCTAAACAGACTTTGCAATAGTTCAGTGTATCCTGAATAACTTCACCTCAACAACTATTAAAAACAATACAAACAATCCCTGCCAAAGTGGCTTAAGCCAAGGGAAAGTGCAGCTGACGAAGGACAGCTGGAACTGATGATTGAATGAACGTAATCACACAATGAGACAGAAGCTCATCAGTTCTCACATGGAAACAAAAATTCTCCCTGTCTTCTGTGGCATTTTGCTTGGAACTGCTGGGTGGTGACTTACCCAAGCAAGCACAGGTCAGTATCCAAAACAGTCGGCCTCTTTAAAAGTCATATACAGATCAGTTTCCAGAAATACAACAGGAAGATGGGACAGTAACATGTCTAGGCTCTTTCAGGCAAACACTATTCAGAAAAACATTCAAAAGCTCCTTTAGCAATATAGAAATGCTTTTGTAAATTGGGAACCCTTAAAGATCACAATTTGGGCAGTGTTTGTTTCTGGGGCTGGCCATGCAGTTCTCAGCTTTTCAAGCCCTAATAAGGTATAGCAAATACTCAAATGAAGAAGTTCACACACTCCATGAGTCTCTATAGCCGAAAACAATAACCCAGTACTGCAGAGACAGGAGGTTGTGGCAGTGGTGGGCAGTAGTATGCCCAGAACCTTGCTGTCTGTGCCCTTCCCAAGCTCGGGGGTTATTTGAAAACAAGAAAACTTCTGAATACCCAGTGCTATCAGAAAAACTAGTCCTTGTCAAAGTCTCTACGTAGAAAAAGCCTCCTTTTCTATTGAAACATTCTTCCTTGCCTCAACATAACATGCCCTGCTATAGCTTTTAGGGAAATTGCTGCCATTAAGCAACAGGATGAGTCCTGTTGGGGTTGTTTGATATAAAATACAGCAATCCCCTTCAGATCTGCATCAGCACCTGGTCTGTGGTCTCGGTCCTTACAGTTCTTTTGAGAACTCCCTACCCATGGAAACTGAAACCCTTTCCCTTTCAGCTCTTGTGCTGGCAGATTCCCAGGCAATGATTTTAAAACACCAACAAACAAAATAAAATAATTTGAAGCTGTTTTCACAGGTTTCTAAAACATAGGAATAAAATATTTGGAAGATTTCTTTTTCTTACCCTCTTTTAAAGCTTGTGTTTACTACATATCCTGATTTAAGTGTATACATCTGCAGCTGCCATAAACAATGGTACTGAGTAATATGAAGAGTGTCTGCAGGCCCTTCTGAAATATTCTCATATTTAGAGAAATTAGTCTAAGCTTTGCAGGGATGTTTTTCTCATGGGGTACACATGGCATATAAAGAGGGAAAACAGTATGTAGACTTCAGTATTTTAGAATTGTAAATATATAAGCTTTTCGGTTGAGGTTCCCCACTCCCCCATATTTTATATCTGAGACACTAAGGACTAGCTTACATTTAGCAGTACTTCTCAATGTAGAACATTAACAGTCACATTTCTAGAGAGGGACATAAGAGTTAATTACAGCAGAATGCAGCTGCAGAGTCAAAGGTAAGCCGATAAAAAGCCCTGCAGAAATGCCCTTTGCTTGTTTTACTTAGAATCGATTATAGAATTAGTAGGGGTTAACTACAGTGTGTGAATATCTCCTGCTCCACAATGGTGTGGGCATCACACATTTCAGTATATTGTTGCACAAAATGACTTTTAGCTACAAAACCATTTTCTTTGAAATAATAGTAATCAGGAAAAAAATCATGTTTCTAGCTGATAATGGGAAGTATATAAATTAAAATTACTTCTATTGCTATGGCTAGAGTTACAGCTTTTGATATGGTATTTTATAATAGAATTTCCTTTTTGGCTATTTATTGTTTTACATCTGGTATTTATAACAGATGACCATCAGGTAGTTGTAATTAAAAAAACATAAAAGAACAGAAAGATTTGAACCATAACTACCTATCCATGCAGAACAACAGCTTTGCTAATAGACCTGATTTAAACTCTCCAAATATACCCCACAAAAACCTCTGTCTAAAAGCAGAACATTTTTCAGCAATGCTATCTACAGTGTTCTTTCAGATGACACATTTCAATATAAAATGAAGTTACATATTCTTTCAATTAGTTTTAATTTAGTTTTCAATTTGGTTTTATTTAGTTTTGCAATTTAGTTTTAAAGTTTAAAGTCTTTTTTTTTAATTAATTTTTGGACTTTATGCTTTTAATGTCTCTAGGTTTTAGTATTTTCCTTTTTATTTTAATTTCTTAAAGTTTTTTCCAGCCTTGCAAAATTTAGAATGACAAATTGGGTAAGAAAATGGAACTTTTTAACACTGCATTTTTTCATCTGTAGTGGACAAGTCAGTCTTTAAACCTGGAAATGAATAAGAAAGTTCAATTCATTCTGAAATGTATACAGCATTTTGATTTTCTTCATAGAGCAAGGGAAAAATTAAACACATAAAATTACATAGTTGTGCTGATGGGCCTTCTTTTCCAGGAATTGAAACTGGTTTTCCTACCAGTTCCCACTTTAAATATGGGTAAATATTGGGCTTGATTCTTCAGTAGTTGTAACTGAGGAAGTACTGAAAGCCTCAAGAAAATCTGAAATCATCTACTACTACATGCTGTAAAACCAAGTGGGGAGACATGATGCCTCTTCTAATGATTAAAAACATCTAAATATTAATGACCAAGCTTGAGACGTTGGTTAGGGCTGAAAATGTAAAAACCAGAGACTTGCAGAACCAGGAGTGATACTGGCTCCCTTCATTTATCAGTTCCTGACTACTATCCATTCAACCAGTCTGCCCTTCAGAGAACCACTGCCTTTTTATTCACCCTATTTTTCCTTCGTGTTACACTGAACACCTTTGAAAGGCATCTTACTCACAACATCTTTACAAAACCAGTGGTCAGCTTTTCACCTGCTTCTTTGCAGCCTAGATTAAATCCAAAATAAATCAAGAAGAGCATCTTGCTGAATTCCTTAGACCCAGGGAGCCTCCCTGATCTCCCCAGAGCAAAGCATGGGGCACATGCTGAAGACCTGCCTGGACCAAGCTCTGCAGTGCCTGAATCAGGGCCTTTCACCCCAGGCTGCACCCACGGTGCTCATTAGACACTCGTGTGCTTCACGGAGATCACGAGCTGCATTTCAGAGTACATATTTTCTGGGTACAGAGACTGAGTTGTACTGGGGGGATTCTGGTTATGCGCTGCAACACAGTTACTGCAGCATTCCAGGCATATGACTGAAAACATGTTTTTAATGTCTTGCAGATGTGTGAAGCTGGAAATCACTTTATCAACGTAGCTTTAGCTCACCAAATTAATTCAGGTCTGTCTTTGTTTCCTCTTTGTCTATTTAAGACTGAAGTGTGCTTAACCTATCCATCTTCTGCTGGTGTACAGTAATTTATGTACCTACATCCAGAGATTAAAGAAAGATGAAGTAGGTACCATGCTATCAGTCTATCTTCAAAATAGATGTGGTGACAAGAAAACATTAGCAACACTGTTGTTGTTCCAAAGCTTATAGTAAATCTATCTTAATTAAATACAACTCCAATTTAAATATGGATTTAAGCACAGTTCTTTAAAGCATGCTGGTGACTGACAGCAGATTCCATATTAAAAAAGTACCAAAAACTTTTAAACTATATTGCAGAGTTTTTAGATACATGCATCTCAGGCAAAGATACACACACATATATAAAATTACACAAAGAGAGATTCATGAATACCTATACAGGCATCAATGTATATGTATGCTCTTAAAAGGCTAGTCCTAAAAAGGGTTTTCAGGACCTTTTGTATCATGAGAATAAAAGTTATACTATATATACTGGAAAGTAAAATATAGTTTCAGACAATAATAGTACAATTTTCCACTATAACACTCTGTTTAAGAAACTACCACAGTATGATCAGCTTCATACACAGAAGTCAGTTTCTATTCTGGAAGGCTTTTCATGCACTGTGGTTAGGCAAGTGCTTATATTGTTTGGTGCAAGGGGCCTAATTCAGCTTAAAAGCAGCAAGAGCTAAATAATTATGTTCTCAGCGCCTACAAGTATTAAAGTAGCATTGTTGCCAGCACTTAAAAATATTGATAATAGATAATTTCTGCAATTCTTTTCTTACTTTTTGTATAGGGTAATGCAAGTCCTTGATGAGAAATCACTGAGATATTTCCTAACAAAAAATCTTTCAATTCCAACTTCAGAATAAAGGAATTATTTTTACCTGCTCACCAGTCCAAGGAAGCAAGGAAAGGGAAAAAAACCAACCAAACATAAAACCCCACAATAATACAAACCAAGCAAAAAAACCAACCAACCCCACATGTTTACAAAACCACTGAATTTGTATTAGATATTAAATATCTAAAACATAAAGTATACACTATGACCTTTTTGTGTGAGCATTATCAGTGACCATAGAGAGTCATCCTGTTAGCTCTGGAGTTGTTTTCCTATTCTAACCAGAGATGTAGGGTGAGGATGTGGGAGCAGACAGGTTCACGTTCCTGAGCCAGGCTGAATAAGATACAGCTGCATCCCTTATATCCCAGTAGAATGCCCTTAGTCCTCACCTGCTGGCTAGTACGCATTGAACTACTTGTCTCTCTCTTCCTCTGAACAGAAGTTGCATCCTCTGGACATGCCAGACCTTCTTGTAAAAACTGATGCAAGGTTCGCTAAGCAGCGTTCTCGCTGGGATACATACAACTTTCACTATCTCCAAAGATTTCACTGAAACTTTTCTAAAAAGTTGTACTCTGAGAGCGTTGGCCAAGGAGATGCCTGTTACATAGGCAAGCTGTGATAAGGCTCAGTTCATCCCTCCCTGTATTGAAACTGGTTCTGTCTGATTTTTCCCCCCCTCCATTTTTTTTTCTTTTCATAAGGAAATAAAACCTGTTTTCCAAGTCCAACTTACAACCCCTTCACATGGCTCTTCCTGCTGGTATCCTGTCCCAACTATACATATGAGGTACATGACTTTCTTCTGCTTATATGCAAAGGGTAAGGTGATTACTGTGCTTCAGCCTTTGTCTCCAGAAATCAGCAACACCTCCATGCAGTTCCCTCTACACATCAATCATGGTGTTCTGTATGTCAGTCTCCTTGCTCCCACAAATATTTCTCCACCAGACCCTTCTCTTCCCTCACATCACTATTATGGCTCTTGGTTTTATTTCCCTCCACTACAGACTCCCCAGTGATCCAAGGATTTACTATCCATCTCTTCACCCCACCCAGTACACTGGGGAGTTCATTTCTAGCTATTTTCCCTCTCCCATTTCAAGTACAAGTACCACACTCTTTCTCAGGGGATAGCTTTTGAAAACTTGACATTTTGCTTTACAAAAAATATACAACTTACAGTGCCTTTTTCTTTGCAACAGGCTGGGTCTTGGATTAGTTTCACAGTGATGACACAAACTCTGCCAGGTAAGTTTGAAACAGAATGAAGACAGCATCTGAAGTGTTGTTTGTGGAAGTGAATTCTGGAAATATAAAATTTGCCAAAAAAAATTTATAACATATGAAATATTGCCATCAAATTCCCCTAGTGAGATATCTGTGTAAACCTTCAAAGTGCTACCCTCAGAAAGCTGTGGAGAGCGTGAACACTACTGCAACACCTTATTTGATCCAAACCAGCTCTCTATTTTTTGTGACATATTACTGTTCCTTCCATTTCCATAGTGAAAGTAGACTTTGAAATTGAGAAAAAAAAAAAAAGTCAGTATTCTTCATTTACAGTCAGTCATTTTTGATATAGGAAAACTTCTTTGCATTGTAAACCTGGAACAATACTTCTAACAGGGAAAAGAAAACCCACTAATGTAGAATTTCAAAAACAGGAAGGGCACACATATTCTTGGTACCATTTCCCTGTTTACATGTATCAGGCAGCCAGCCCATAACTGTAGCCACCTCAGCAGTGTTTGTGACTCTTGTTCAGTACTTTCCTGCATCCTTAGAGACCTAAATACTCATAAAGATATGGTTCCTGAAACTAAGCTTTCTAAAACAGTCACTTTTTAATTATTTTATCTTTTCAAAATAGAAACACATAAAAACTACTTGCAAAAAGTAGCCCCACTTGGTTTACAAATGAAAAAGCAATGAATTTCAAAAGTGGGTTAAATTGCATCATGCAAAGATTAAACTTTAAATTTTGTTTGAAAAGATGAAACATTTTTGTGCTTTAGGCTCTGATATGGAAATTATCTGAAAGTCTGGGGACATTGTAGGGCTGTCCCTACAGTGGCAGGAGCAGTAACATATGAAGCACTCTCCTTCTTGCTGTAATTGTCCCAGACATAACTCGAGCAGATGCCAAATAAATGTTTCTGTTTCACTATCTTATTTAAGGAAGAAAGGATAATGAATTTGCCAAATGAGCTAGTAAAATCATCCCCCACTTGGTGCCACTCAACCTGAAGGGAGAGGTAACCAAGATCCACTTTCTGGCTCCTGACAACTACAGCAGGGTCCTGGGAAGTCTGTAGATGTTCGACTTTTTGAGACTACTGCCAGGCAACTAAATCAGGCAGCTACTGCCTACTTGCTCCAGGGCCAAGCTCTCTTTCCCCAGAGCCGGATGTTACAGAACAGCTCCCTGTTATGGTTGGGAGCCAGAGGTAAAAACAAAGAAGTACTGTGGTCCAAAAGCAAACCAGAAAAATAGTTGTGAGAGGCCATGGGTAATTCTGTGTTGAGATGCCATCATGGCCAAGGAGGCCTTGTGAGTTATGGTGAAGTTGTAGGTGATACATGTGTGTCTAACAGATGTGAACATCATCTGTGTGAACTCTGATGCTGAGGATGAGCCTCAGGCTATGGTGTATGAGCAACTGCAAGGCTGAGAGTCAGGACAGAGTTGTCTCTGCCCACAGAAGAGACTGCAAACATTTACATAAACCCTACTGTATTCACAGAAACAGGCATGGAAAGAAGACACATGATCTTTTTCTTTAAATCTTTTTCATTGGTAGTTGGCATTTTTGCTTTCCTGATGGTCATCCAGATGTCTCTCTGGGCCCAAAAGAAACACAAGCTGTATCTGAAGAGATTTTATCCAGAAGTGCGGAGAAAAGCAGCTATGATTCCTATCATCTTCTGAGATCTTCATAAGAGTTGGAGCCCAAGTGTACAGTTCAAGAGCCAACTCGGAGCCATTTCGTTGAGTAACCAAGTGGATCAGAGGAAGAACTACTGGATATCTTTTTCAGACAATTCACAGTTCAAGAAGAAGAGCTTTTAATTAAGTGCAAAAATACAGCTCTTGAATTCTTGGTTCCTTCTAAAGATATAATTTAATTAGATTTTCTGTAATGGAGCTAATTGGAAAGGGACAAGAAAACTGCTTATATTGAATGTTAGATATTTAGCTGGTGTAAGTGGGCACAGATGCTGTTGCAATTAATGAACACAACTCATCTGCATGCATTCAGGTCTGGTAATTTTAAGGTTCAGAGTTAAATGTTGACAAGAGTCTTGAATTTTTGCATCAGAAGATGTTTCACAGCCTTATCTCTATTAAACTGCACAAAACCAGCACATTCTGCCTCAGCTCCTCTAAACCGTCACATCAAAGGATGACCGCTTTGCTGTGAACACCATTTAGTCCAGCTTCACAAGGTTTTTCTTTCTTTTTTCTTTTTTTTTTTTTTTTAAATCAAATTTCATATCAAATTGTTCAATACAAATTGGCTTAAATTGATCACTGCGAAGAGGTCTAACTTGCTTTTATTTTCAGATAGGCAGATCATCTCCACAATTTCAGAAGGGGACTATTTGTGAGGTGCTCCCCATTTTGCTACTAATTTGAGGCATGACCTTGGGTACATCACTTAAGTCTGTCTCCCTTTCCTATTGAACAGTCTGGAAATAGCAGAAGACTTTTTGATCTAAAAAGCATGTTAAGATCTCCTTGTTCAGTGGCCGACTGCATCCAGACACTGTTCACCTTACTTGTATCAGGCACTGTGAAATCCGTGGGCACAAGGTGAACCAGAGAACAGCTTGTTATTGAAAAAGGAAAGCGATCCTGCCAAATGCATTTCTGTCCATATTTGAACTGCCTCAGATGGACACTGCTGAAAGGCTTCAGCTCCCCTTCAGTTTGGTCGGGCTCTATCTGCTACTTTGCTTTCCAGGACATTATTTCTAAGGGATTCTCTAGGCTTGTATTCAAGTCCTGAAAACACTGTGTAGCTCCATTTGCAAATCAGTGGCATCCATGTCATGCAGAAGGACAACTTTAGTTATACAGAGCAGAAAAACCAGAGCTGCCTCAGCAGGTATTAAGATACGGAGAGTTAGGGCATTAAGTCCTGTTTTCATTCTATTTCTGCTGCACATTTTTCAATGTCTTTTGGCTCCCTTAGGCTGGTGAAAAAGCTTGCCTGAAGAACTTTATAATCATTAGAGAAACACTGTAGTGTACACAGGCAAGGAAGGCAGTTTGTCTCCTAAAGGCGCCATTATCTTTGCACCAGCTTAAGTGTTCTAACAAAGTTAATTTGCCCAGTAAATTGGGTTCATATCCCTCATCTAATGTCTAACTTGCAACACTTACACTATTAGCCACTGTAACTCAATTTCATCTTTGTAATGTAAATAGATCACTTTCCATATTTTTAAACTTGTAACCTGTGAACACCTAAAATTTTTATTCCTCTCAATGGAAAAACCCTAATCAAAGTGAATATCCACTTCTCTAACCCAGACTGCTAATAAAGATCTATTTTTGAAAAATTATTTTCTGTACTCTATAATCGCATACTTAGCAATATTTTTAAAACTTTTTTTTTTCCAGGCAGTGTTAAATGCGTGAGTCAAGACTGTTGTCTGTTTTTATTAATGTAGCTACAGGGGATTCTTTTAATTTCATGTTTATGAAATGTCTCATTTTATCAATCTTCAAGTTTAAAATAGTCCATGTGAGAGGGCAACTTACCAAAATTAGTTACTTATCTATTAATTTCTTGATTGCAATGGCTGCAGCTATAAGTCTGCTCAAGGCATATTTCCAGTGTGATTCTGATGGCTAGGAATATGGTTCCTACAGATAGCTTAGGCAAAGGAAGTACTTCAGGAATTGTTTAAGCTGTTTCTTAATTGGTTGGTCAGTAGATGGGATGGGGAGGAGAAGGGTTTTAGCTCTTGTAGTAAATGACTGAAGTTTTAAAGTAGAGTAAGTAAAGTAAAGTAGGGTGAGAGCAAACACTAGGTAAGAACAAGGGAAGATCCATCGCAGAAGGCTGTCTCAGATACACATGATAAGATATTTTGAGATTCATCAGTGTGGTGCTGATGAGCTAAAACTGCTCTGAACAGTGTTAAGTGGCTTCACAAATGGCAATAAATCTAACTTCCTGCACCTTCACAGATCTTTCTCTATTACACTGCCTTCTCTGATTTTCAGGGCAAGTTCTGTGTGACTAGAACAGGTAAGTTAACTTCCTGGAATGGGGAGTTTTTAAAACTAAAAGTATATAAAAATGGTCAGTCTTTGTTTTGCTAAACACATTGGATGCCTTGCTTTTAGAAAAAACCCAAAACACAAGAAGCCCAGGCAAAGGGAAAAAAAAAAAAGGCAAAAATTAAGTATTAGTATATAAAAACCTATGATCACCTAATCAGTAATTTAAGCCCACGAGCCCCATGCGCATTTTTGAACAAAAACAATTGTCCTCACACAAACATTTTCATGAGAAAGTTTGTCATAATTGTGCTGATTGCCTGGGAAAAATACCTTATCAAGCTCTCTCTATACTGGTATTTTTTGTATTAGGGGTTGATGAGGAAGTAAATGGTCAACTGCAAATTCCTTTGGCTATATTTCCTCTTAAGCACAGACCTACTTTTTTCAGAGCCCTCAGTAGAAGGAAGGCATGGGCAAGGCCACCCCACTGCCAGAATGCTGCCGTGTTTCAAGGTCAAAGGGAAGGAGTCAACCTCCAATATGAGCCATCAGATGCAACTCAGTACTTTTCATGTGAAGCTGCTTCCAAGGCATTGCAAAGGATGGCACCACTCCGGTGAACTGAAGGCATTGGTGTCCATGGAGAAGGGAAAATAATTAGGACAATGTGAATTACATTTTGCAATGCTGCTTCTCCATGAGGGCCATAAAATTCACTACTTACAACAAAACCTGATTTGTGCCTTTGAGCTAAATCCCTTTCTGATGCTGTTCTCCTCAGTTTCTGTATTTGGAAAGCTGACTGAACACAGGGCAGTAAATCTCCTCCCTACAGTGCTCTGCCCATGCTGTTGCTCCCAGGGCAGTGTGAGCTGCCCTGTGGCTTCTGTCAGCACCAAAGCCTTCCTAACTGCTTGTGAGGCAAATTACAACATTTCTCATGAAAGGCAGGAGGCAGCAACACTGTACAGCAGAACAATCAAGTGGTTGAAGCTGGAGACACATTCTGGTTAGCTGTGAGGAGCTCATGCTGTCCCATGTATTGGAGCAATTCCTGCTTAACAGTCCTCAGGAGCTAAGCCACCTAAGCCAAGAAATCACAAAGAAAGCAAGATACAGACACTTTGGGGCTACTAGGCAACAGTTCTGTCATGAACTGTGTAAAAATAAATCAGATGGAGTATGAATAGATCTTTCTTGGCCTGCCAATAAGGACTGTGTGAATGGCATTACTCAGCCAGTGGGCTCAAAGCGTATCCCAAAATAATCACTCCCTGGTCTACCTGGAGAGACTGCCCAACATCCGGGTCCCTCCGTGTCAGATCACCCTGCAGATTACAGCTGGGTTTCTGCTGTGACCCTCCAGATGGGCAAGTCTCGTCTTTCCCAAATTATTCCCAAGACTTTCAAATTCAGGATCCTGAATCTGAGCCTAAATTTAAGCCTTCAGATACGCACACCTGGATTTTTGTGACTAGCTCTTGCCATGAAATGCCAACCTGGAAAAGAGCAGGCACCAGCTCAGGCTTCCTGGTAGTGCAGGGAGGTGTTGTGATGGGGAACCAACGTGGCAGATGCTTCTGTACACAACTTGGCAGCCTATATTCGGATTCCCAGTTTGAAAAAGCCCTTAAGACCCAGCCATATGTTTGTCTTATAAGATGGTTACCACATCCTCGCAACTGACAGGACTGGAAATGATCTCAGTGATTTTGTCTTTCCATAGGGAAAGGGGAGCTCAAAAGGACACTGAAAGTAGAAGTGAGTAACGGCAGATGGTCATCCTTTTTTTTAAAGATGCTATTATCATCAGAATATCTTGTATTTTCCATTGTTTTGTATAAAGTAAGTGACTCTAAATTGGCTTTTATCACACTAGGAACTGAGATAAAACAGCCTACTATCAAAGTAGTTCTCTGAAAGAGAGCTTGCAGTGATAGCTAAATATAATAAAATAAAAATCACCGAATGTGAAACTTCTAAAGCTCACTATAAGAGGAAAAAAGCTATAGGAAAGCAAGAGACTGTTTATCTATTTATAGTTTTAACAAGTTCTGCTGAACTAAAAATTATTTCAAACCATAAAGAGTTTTTCAGCAAGCTAATATTTTTCACATGGTGCTTTATTGACTTTCCTGTTCCATATTTTCCTATGCACAAGTTTTGCCTACAAGTGATATTCCCTGTCATTAACGTTCATGGAAGCTTTTAGAGAAACACACTGTATGCCTATCCCAGTGTTCGATGAATAAATGCAGATGAAGTGTTGTGCTGTCATTGAACACAGATTAGTATCTATATGAACAATATTTTTTCATGAAAGGCCTGGTTTATCATAGGTGAGTGCACAGAGGCTGCTGTATAGATACAATTAAAGGGGCTTTTCACATCACACAAGTTTAGCATCACAGAAGAATGTTGATTTTAATGGTGTCTGCACATCTTCAGCCATCTGCAACTAAAACTGAAACTCTTTCTGTGGAAAGCAGAACCGAGAGCTGAGCTGTCCCACAGCTGGTCCTGGCCATGGTCCTTGTGTTTGGTTATTCCTTTGTCTGGCAAACCAGAGATTGGCTTTCACCCTGCTCTGCCCTGTGAGGACATCTGAGAAAGCATTAATTTTTTCCTCTGTCCGACTGGACAAGCAGTTGTCCAGGTGAGGAGTGTTGTTCACTGTGCAACTGAAAAAATCCACATTGAATTTCCTTGGAATGTAATAATCAATCTAAGACCTCTTTATAAAAAGAAAAGTTAATGGTTCCTGAAATACATGTGCTTAGATTAAAAAACATCTACCACATATTAACACCTCCACATTACCCAGGCTTCTAACATGTACCTGCTTCTATCTAACTTCTAAAACCTTTGAAGATTGAGGAACCAAGTATGAGGAAATCATTTATAATAAAAGAAATATGCAAGAGTATTCAGTAATACTAATGAATTCTATGTATAAAAAAGTGAACCATATCTTTTGTCAAAGAAATCTGATTGTTAGTCAGTTTCTTCCTAACATAGAGTATTCTTCCTGTGAAAAAGAAATATATGTCTACCAGTATCCCTTTCCTTGTTTCAAGTACCTGGCCATACTCAATGGGAAAAGGCTTTTGCTTCAAAATTACAAGTTCCACCATTTGGGGACTCTTAAAGCACTACAGGACAGGCTCCAGAGAAAACAGACCACATCAATCATTTTTTCCCTTCTATTCATACTGAAAAGTTTATGAGTTTTCAGCTGGCTGGTGAAACTGTGACACTGTCACAAAGCAAACAAATATTTAAAAAGGTGTCCCTCTCCTCAAGACAGGAACAGAAATAAAAAGTACTTTTTACCTTTTCTATTAATAATATGAAGCCATTTCCAAAGTTCAAGGGCATCCTTGCAGAAGGAAACGTTGATTAGAAATTTGGAAGAACAAGAATGTGGTTCCAGTGTGCTTTTAGGGATTAGCAGCTATGTCTTTTTTGAAAGAAATTTCACTCTTTCTGACAACCAAGCTTGAAAGAAATGGATTAAAGATGACACATCTCCAATATCGCATCTAATGAAAAACAAAGTACCTATTCTTGAACCAAGAGGGAATATTTGTCACATATACAAACACTATATTCTTCCACCCTCTGGTTTACATCATCTCTTTGCAGAAGGTGCTTTGAACTGGACTTGTACGCCTTTCATTCAAACTCTTAATTATTTACCTATTAGAGCTTTGATATACACAGCTATGTCACAGGAAAAGCACTTGATTTCAAAACACTGAGGATGAAGAATCTATTTGTACACTGTAAACCAATTTCAGCCCTGTTGCCCCACATACGCCTGATTTTTTTGCTGCCATTTTCAGAATATCCTTCCAATAACCACATGAAGAACAATGTTCAGCCATGTTCAGAGACTTGCCAAACATCCCACCCTAGTCCAGTTGCAAAGTACAGAACTAAATCTTGAAGCAGTGAATTGCAATACCTGGCTCTACCTGAGCCCTAACTTCAAAACACCTCTCCTTGCTTCCTTTGCTCCTGACCTCTGCAGGGCTGAAGCTACTCAGGGACTCCTCTCTGCAAAAGCACAGGTAATTCTTCCAGGTTTGCATCAGTGTCTTACTGTGAAATCATAAATCTGGAACAACAGAAGCAGCAACACTCTCAAGTACATGTTTGACATGCTTTCTTATTCAGCGGGCCCTAGTAGATAAAACAAAGATGGATATTGTGCTTTTATGGATACAGAGACAAACTGAACAGGGCTATAGTAATTAGAGAATTGGCTTCTCCTCAGGGGTTCAGTGCCTTGGCCACCTATCCCAGGAGAAGGCAGTGTAATAAAGATTCACTACAATCTAATAAAGGTGATCTTGATTGTGGATCTGAAATTAAATAAGCAGGTAATATATTCTGATCACATGCAAATATTTGCCAGAAGCTTTACCTCGAGCATTTTTGCACTTGGTTTGGAAATACTAATTTGAGAATAATTCTCACTCACACACTATAATCACCTGAGGGACTTGCAGGGAATGTGAGAGAACGAAATGCTAAAGGGTTAATGGCTCAATGGGCCTTTTGCAAAAGCAGCAGGGTGTTTGCTGAGGCCAAGTTTGCACCTTCCAGCTGAAGGCAAGGAGGAGAGTTTTTAGGTGTGTGGTGGTGAAATCTCTGATCTGCTTAAGAATGCTCAGGTGCTGAGTGGGTGTGCACCCACCACTGGAGGATGACCATGACAGACTGACCTTTGTTAAGCAATAAGATGGTTTTTTTAATCAGATAAGGGAAAAGGCTGATAAGAAGCAGATCCTGTGAGGTGAGATAATGCTTTTTATCATGTCAGTTTCCTCCCTTACATGAGTGTCTCAGGTGTAAAAATCCACCCCCCAGGTAAGGTATTGGGCCATTCACGAGTAGGCCTGAGGGCATTCATCCCTTCTGATGGGGCATGTCTGGGTAAACTCTGCTGATGAGAGAGGCAGCTGTCATGTCTTAGAAGGTGTCATAAACCATCAAACCTTCTGCTCCCAGACTCGTTTCTGAAGCCTTCTACCAGAGGACTGTGCATGACCCATTGTGTTGCATAAGACAGTGTAATACTTCGCATCCAAGGGGAGGTACCTGGGCATTCCCACCTGAACCTGGACATATATTAAGCCACTAAACTTTATGTTGTGTGGGCTCACCTTGGATCAAGATTTTGACCACCACTTTGACCAGTGGGCATCGAAATTGCAACAGCCAAGTCTTGTTCCTGGATCCATGGATGGTGGTATCTTGCCATTGCTCCGCCTACTCTTACACTTTTTCTTTCTTTCTTTCTTTTCCTTATCTATTTTCTGAAGTGACATCTTTATACTTTTTTATTGCTATGTTTCTCCAGATAATAACCAGAAATGGCTACATCCATCATCTCAACTGCAACCAAATTGTTCTAAAATAAACCGTATATATATATATATATATTTATATATATACACACACATATATACATACACACACACATATATCTATAAATATATAAACTCTGGCCATTCAGTGTCATTTTACTCTAATCTGCTCCAAGAGATCTATTAACAAGAATCTCAGTTACCCTCACATTCAGGGGCAGCTTGTAACAACAGCGTAATGCAAGTTATACAGGGAATTACTGCGTGCTCTGTTATTATATACACTTGTCTTCATTGTTTCTCAGGGAAAATAAGTGCTTTTCCTACCAGTGGTGTGAAATTTTCCTGCCCTTCTGAACTGCAAAACCAAATCCTTAGGGAAGACAAAAGACTTTGACTGAGGGTGTCAGTGTGTGTGAGCTTCACAGAGGGAGTTCAGGAGTCATAGATAGGAGAAGAGAGTCCCTACAGACTGCCCCACTCCAGTGCTGCTGGTCCTGAGCCCATGAAGGAGGAAAGCCTACCTCAGCCCCTTCTTCTCCCTCTCAGAGTTCCTTTGCTGACAGCCCTGGCCCTGCAGGAAGTTTCAGTGCATAAGTCCTCTTTGAACTGCACGAGAGCTGAAGTGCCACAAGCCTGGCACAGCTGTGCTAGGAGTTGTGCTGCAGGTGCAAGGCCAGGATGCTGAAGCCAAAGGCAAGATGGGTTTAGCCATATAAATAAGTAGCCCACCGAACATCTTTTTACCCTGAGCAAGTAATTAATGTTTACTTCTTATCCCTTAGGCAATTCTTGTGGTCCTTCCTATCCTATGTTTTGTTATGGCTCACATCTGACTCGCTCTCAGTGGCAGAGGATGCCCAGACCAACAGAAGTGAGCACAGCAGCCATTGCTATCAAACACTTAGAAAAACGACCACTTTTATTTACTGGCAAACAATTCATATAAGAGCACTAAATCTGGGCATGTGTAAGGCAATATGGGGAAGTCTTGCCTATGGCAGTTCCGGGACTTTGGGACTGCAGATGCATATATCATTCAGAAAGGATATCTAAGCAAGTAAGAGGAAATACCTTGTGTAATCACGTTGTTATTTTGTAATTATATGCAAATAACACATTATAAAACATGTGGACAACATCCCCACTTCTCAGAAGCCCTTCAAGTAGTTCACTTTTTAGATATCATTGAGCAAACGGAAATAAAAGCAAATCCTTCAGGGCCCACAAATATATAGTTGACATACACAATCAATAGGCAGTTACAAAGAGAGAAAAACTGCAGGAGTTTTCTTATTCAAGATAAGGAGTGGGGGGAGAAACTTTGCTTCCCGCTCCCCTCCACTTTCAGCAGAGAAAATAAAATTGATTCATTGGTTACAGTGCAAGGAGATGAGCATCTCCAGCAGAAATTAAGGGCACAAACAAGGTCACAATACATAAAAATTTCAAGCAGCAGCAGACAGAGCTGGCTAAACTGACTGCCATTTTAACTGCAGTTGTTGATAAAACGGTCACATTAAGAGGCAGGCTGAAGGATGGTCAAAAGGTTAAGCCAGGCAGGCTGGTAGAGAAAACATAAAAAATGTCCTTTGCCACAAGAAACGTCTGCAGATGAGGCTTCTCCTGCTGCTGTCCTTATGGGAAGGAGGATGGAAAACTCAGGGCAAGTAGGGGTCCTGCTGATGCTTTGATCTCAGGCAAACCCTGTCGGACTTGTCGTTTGAAGCCAATGAAGGTTAGTGGCACCAAAAGTCTTGCCTGGTATTTCTATTACTTCTAGAGCTTCTAATGATTTTCCCTGCAACACATTTTCTCTCTATCTCATTTTCCTTCATCCCCAGAGGATATACTATATGTCTTTATGTTGCAGCAAAATATTCTACAGATGTAAGTAAAGAAAGCCATCTGTTCTTTGAAAATAAAGTGTCTCAGCTAGGATTTTTTTGGGTTAGTTTTTTTCCCCTTTTTTTTCTAATTAATACAACTGATCTATCAGCTTGTGTGCATTTCACACATAGCTGAAGAACTAAGCATTTCAGTGTAAGCTAGGAGAGAAAAGTTCAATCAATCAAAAAATCACTGCTTTTCTCCCTTTCGATTTTTGATTTACAAAGTGTTGAATATTTATGTTTATACCAGGAATCAAAATGTACTATTTCCCACTGGGAGCCTCCTTTCCAAATCTCCTTTTTAGGAATGAGTTGCTCACAGAGCTTCTTTCTCTTAAACCAAGCATCATTTCCTTGCTAATTACTGCAAATTACAAGTGCAAGGGGCAGCATTCCCTTGTTTTCTGAGAAAGAACCATGTGGGCTGAACGCTGCAAACTGGAAAACACAGTGTTTGATTTCTCCATCAGAAACATACTCTGACTGATCTGTACATGGGAGTTGGACATAGCTTGATGCTTCAGACCACTGGAAAGTCAAAAGCAGCAGCAGGAAGATTCAGCATGCTGCCAAGGGGGAAACAAACTTAGCTGGAAAGCTCTGACCTTTTATTTAACAAATGTAATGTGGCATAAGACTAGGAGGGGCAAAAGACTATGCCATAACTATGACTTACTGTACACTCTGAATTTTAACCCTGAGAATGGGCTACCCTTAGACTCAAAATGGGACTGTAGACATGGGGCCAGTGTCCAGGTTGTCCCATCTGTGGGATGGATGCAAGAGAAATGGGTGAGAAACAGGCTGCCTGTCTCCTTAACCCAAGCTAGGGGCCAGGAAGAAGCAGAGGGTCTGATGGAGCAGAGGGTGTCTGAGACCTGCTGACTCCCAGGGATAACCTGGTAGTGCGATGGGTCACGCATTTCCCCACACCTTACTTGGGGATCCAGCCCCAAGAGGCTTCTTGTTCTGTCACCAGTCTGCACTGCTCCAGAGCAACCTCAGGGCAAGAAGGGCCAAAGGCAGCAGAGACACTGAAGTGTCCCTTTACCAAGCAAGCAAAGCTTATCGCTCCAAGTGAGCTAACATCCTGGAAACTCTGCCCTATCCCTCATGTTCCCCTGCCATCAGTAGTGCATTTCTTCAGGACAAAAGCTGTCCACAGTGCAGATGGCCATTGTAATATCCCTGAGTGACATAAATAAAGTAGATGAATGCAAGCAGACTAATGATCTACTCTAGGAAGGTTGGTTGTGATGCATTGAAAAGAACAGCTGGTTGTCGGCAACATATTTATCAGGAATTTAAAAGAAAACAACAGGCATATAATCCAGAGGATTTAATGACAGAGTGGAACGAATGCTGAATAAATGCTCCTTTTGATAAACTCACAAACATTTTGGGATGCAGCAGTGATTTATATTCTTCTGAGAGAAATAAACAAATTAAAGATTTCATGGCCTCGCAGAGAACAGATTTTGTAAAAGTGAATTTCTGTGTACTTTCAGATAAACCTTATCTCTCTTGGTATTAGTGCAAAACAAAGCATGGTACTTTCACCTTACAAGAAACTCTAGATTGTTGGTATTTAGTTGGCTTGTTAGTCTGTTCTCCCTAAATCAGTTAAGAAACATTTGTTGCTTGCTGAGCAATGCATTGCAGAGCAGAATTTTGTACCCGGTCTATAGTGAAACCATGAAAACTATACTAAAACTCTGTGAATGTCGAAAATGTCTGACTAAAATTTTGGTTTTCATAGTGTCAAAATGCTTGCTTGCGACATGGTAAAATCACTGTAACTCACAGGGTTGCAGATTATGACATTTGCCTTTAAAAATTACTAATCATCCAAACTAATACAAATAGGTAGTATTATTGATGGATAAAATGAAACTATTTTTAAAAAAGTGCTCTGAGTTCATCTGTTGCATATCTTCCTACAGAATTTTCAGATGTTCAACAAAAGAGCATTTTCCAACAAAAATTGTTCCAAAAATGGCTTTGGCCAGCTCCAAGGAAAGTGACGATAGCTAAAGGTAAAAAGTGCATGAATTTCTGACCCTATGTGCTCTCAAGCATCAGACTTCTTGCATCTGTTCTTCCCAGTACTTATATTTCTATACTGTCTAAAGTCACAGGGACAGGCAGGATGACAGAGACTCTCCTGGATGCAGCAGCACTGCACAGAGCACTGTTAGTTCTCAGCTCACTGAACCCAAGTGTGCAGAAGCCGCTCACTCCATGTGCACCCTACAGTACCACAAACCATGGAGTTCGAGACTGGAAAGAAGCACTTAGTTTAAGTCAGCACTTAGGGATGCATTGCCATTGAATTATGGCCATCACCTTCATCACATCAGATAGATAGCTCTAAGACAGAAGTAAGAGAACTCGTTCCTGCCCCACACTGTGGGCGCTGGCAGGATTTGAGGCACATCCCATATGGATTCTCTGATGAGATCAGAATTTCTCCTGCATTTGCGACTTCTTATGGGGGATGCAACTGCCCAGATGGCACTCAGCAGGCTGTTATGGGACAGGAAGCCCTAGATGCATAACAACACAAATTAGACATGTCTAAAATGCTGGCAGGACTTTCAGACATGGTCAATAGGTAGAGGATCCTACTGACAAAATCTTTCTCTTACTTGTTGGCACACGATGTTGTTGCTGTCTTTTGCTGAGGTCCTTACTGAAATGCAACTTCCTCCATCATCAGCCACAAACCTTCAGCTGTAAATATGCATCATTTTCACTGGGCTGAAGGTAGTTATTCTGTACCCTAACTGCTACCAACATTGTTATTAATCTGCATTACATGGGCATTCAGAACACTCCGGTTGCCATCCTGAGCCAAGACACAGTCACACACATACTTAACCCCAGGTAGACTGCAAGCCCTACAAAAATCAATGGGCTATGACTTCTGCAGCCCTCAGGATCTGACATTTAACACCGAAAGCAGTATTAAAACTCTTCTCCTGCCCACAGTACTCAGCTATGTGAAAAGGACATTCTTTTAGCATTGGCAAAAAGTTCATGAGCTCAGCAGGGGAATAGTGTTTCAAGTTCACCAAGATGCCCATTTCTCTTTCCGTTGACTGCTGAAGGAAGCAATGATCCATATTTCCTACCACATGCTCCATTCCTCCAGACAGCTCAAAGCCTCCCCATGTTTCCCATACTTAGACCTGCTGTTGCTTATTAGTTGCTACATTAGCACCTGAAGCAAAGATCAAGACATCATTATGCTAGGCTCTGTAAGCAAAAATAAAAAGGAAAACAATCCCTTACTCCCATCTGAGCATGAGGAGAAGAGGCAAATAATGCAACCAGGTATGAGGATGATAAATCTTCAGTTATGGAGGATAATGTGGAAAGCAAAAATCCTTCTAGATTTTCATTACCAAACTCATTTGAGATAAACTGTGGGAACGATATTTTCTTGGAGCGGAAACGAACTTTGTACAGTTAAGTCTTTGCTGTCAAAAGCAAAAGATAAGAATGACCTTTGCTTTTAATGTATTTGTCTTTCCATATCCATTATAGACAGTGAACTCAGTCTATTAGCACCATTGGTCTAACACTAAAAGTCAATTTGATTTAACCATACTTGCTGGCACTGCAAACTGCCTGACTATCACTCAATTAGAAAAGAGACATTAGCTCAGGTGTTGCTTAAACTCTAGCTGCTCCTTCGCCTTTGTAATGTACCTGAGATTCTGCTTTAATTCGATGTTCTGTAATCACCTGGGTTTAAATCAATCCAGCATTGTCAAAAGCATATGGGATCAAATGAAAATGCAAAATTTAAAATACAAATAACCACTGAAGGTAGATTTTAAGTGCTAGTGCTGTATCATTATGGCGAAGTTGATGCCATTTACAGCAACATTAAAGCAAGTGTTATTAAGAGAAAATGAGGCATTTGTCAATGAGTGTTTTTAGTATCATTAAAGGTCCTAGAATTAACACACTTGCAACATTTTGACTTAAACAAGCTCATTCAAAGGCTCTTTTTAGCACATTAGCATCTTGTTAGACTTTGAGGATGTTTCAGATCTTCCTTCCTTAACTTGTAAAGGAAGAAATCAAATTCCAGTAGGAGTGTTATATAACGGTGGAAGTGTACTACTTGCTGTTGCATGTACACTTTGAGATACAAGTACTCAAAATAGACAGATCAGCCTTTTTGCTGGAGAGTATAACATTTAATTTCCAGGGCCCCAAAAGGAAATATGAACCAAGTTCTGATATCCCCAGTCATTACTGAGGAATTTTTTTATTATATTAATTACCCATTATCTTTTATAGGACCATTTCTTCAGTGAGAATGCACCCGCTGAGATTAGAGGTCTGCCTCCAGCATCATAAAGTTAAAACAAGCTGTGAATATCACAGATGGGCATACATTTATTGCAAGAGAATTTTTTGAATATTCAGTTGCAGAGAACCTTCTGAAAACTAGAGTTGTTTGCAGAGTCCTTAAAAATGTATTACTCTGTCTCACCTCCAAACACCTGTAATGTCTTGCATATGTGGATATCTCAGTATAGAAACACACATGAAAACCCCCATACATTTCAAAGAAAGACATATTTCCCTCTTCAGGAACAAACACCTGGATTTTACTCCCAAATACTGGTGTATCAGCACCATTCCTGGACCAGCCCAAACCCTTGAGTTTCTCACTCTCTTTAATACAATGCTTCTTTAGAGAACTGCCTCAAAAAGGGTGACATTTCTGCAGTACATTGGAGGGGAACATTCTTACCACAGAAAAACAGGTTTAAAATTTAATGCCTAGTTCTGGTTGTGTACCTTTTGGTGTTCCTATTAAAAGCCCACATTACACCCAGACTACCTTACAAATGAAAATGTGACGATGTCATAAAGGGTCATGAGACTGTAAAAGGTTTGGGGCACAGCTGTGAGCAGCCTGGTCCAGAGCAGAGCACAAGGCTATGGCCACCCTGCATCACATGAAAGGTCCATTTAATCTGGAATTTTGTTTTCAAAAGCACCCAGAAAGCTGGACAGAGAAGGAACATAATAACAAAGTGGTTGCATATGACTTAGGACTGACTCAGCAGGTGTATCTACATGGTAGAAGGCAAAGCTCACTGCACAATCCAGAGTTAAACCCAAAACATTTGTAGAGCAGAAAACACACAACAGCAATAGCACATACACCCAGGCAAATACAGTCTGCTTAAGAGATCTGTATCTTGCAGACTACAGTTGCCACACACAGCTGCCCATTTTCAAGCACAGCAAGACAAACAAACTGTAGTCTTATTTGGTCTTAACACCTATCTACCTGGTGTTAACTAACATACACCTCTAACTACTGTATGCATTCATTAGAACACAAAGCCCTCCCACTGTGCTGAAAAGTGTGAGGAGAAACTTCAGGCTTCTTTCCCAAATGGTTTTCACATCTACTAAGTCATATTTATAGGTCCTAAGCAGCTCGTGCCATGTGAATGGGGCTGGCATCCTCAGTTACTGAAGTCCACATGTGATGAGATACAGAGAGGCTACGAGAGTGCCCTTCCAGTTGGCTTACAGACAGGGTGAGAGAAAAGAAAAATGCATGAAGACTCTGGTATAAGAACAAAGGATTTAAGTTATAAGAGACTGTGATATAAATAAAATTGTGCTAAAATGCACGTGGAGCAGGCTCTACACGTTGCCACTGCAAGGGCTGTCCCTTTCAGCTGAGGAAGGTCTGGCTCTGTGGCTTATTGCTCAATTATAAAGTTAATCAAAGAACTAATTGAGCTTGGTCTGCCTGGTCTTTTGAGCCTTTTCCTATGGATTAACTTTTATTAGAGCTAACAGAGGACATGAAGAAAGCTGTAAAGGGCAAGGAGATGATAAGCCTAATATGTAAGAGGAATGATAGTAATATGTCATATTTCTGAAGCCAAAATTGGGTTGTAGGAAGGAATATGACAGAATCATGTACCTTTTAAAACCCTATAACCTGCATGGCATTTGAAACCTTTCTTGTAGTGTTTTGCCACCTCAATTGTTCATTTCTTTAACTGTGCTTCCAGCTTTTCTAGCCTGTTTTCAGCAAACCAGTGCCTCATGTAAATGATATGATCTGCTTGTAACTGGAAACTACGGACTATAGCTCTTTTCTTAGAACAAAATGATCTCAAGGATAAAACTTAGTTATCAATGTGATATTAAAGATCTGAATGTATAATAGCATTTAAATGAAGAAAAAAAAGTTCCTGAAGCGGCGCAGCACTAATATAGACCATGCAGAAGAAGGATGATTTCTTAAAGATGTTCAAAGTAAACTTGCATTATTGTATGTGGGTTTCAAAATGAAGGCTCTTGGTTAAGTTATGTGAAAAAACAGCAATGAGTTACAGTTTCTGACACTTTCATGCTGTTCTTCTAAGACTAATAAAGAGAAAAAAATTGTTCTACACTTCAGAGCAAATAGAATATTTTATGGTTTAAAATTGTTTTGGAGAGCGCATATTCTGCAAATGTCTTAGGCTCATACTGGATAATGACGAGCAAGTGAAACAGAATGTCATGCTTTCTAAAATGTAAATATAAGGAGGCATTCTTTTCTCTTTCCAACGACTATCCTGTGCTACAATGATCATTCTTTTGGCTGTCTAAATGATATTCTCTTGATGAAAAGGAAAGTGCTCATGGGAACTTCCATCACGTGGTTACAAAGGAAGAAAATAACTTATTTAATGCACAGCAGCCATGATTCAAAGGGAAAGAATTAAAATTGAATATGTTCCCTGGCTATAGGATTTTTGTTCATATTTGGACTGGTATGAGATAAGAGTTACTGACTGGAAATACATGGCTAGTGTAAAGTTTAGAGTCAGGTGATTGGGTACACACATTCACTTCTGAAACCTGATGCAATATAAGCCATTTTGGTGATGCTGATTCCCTCCTTCCAGGAGACAAGAGTATCATCTTCCACAGAAGACAACCTGGGGAGACCTTGACTGAAATTCAGGGGACAGTTCTTTCCAGCTCTGTGCAAAAGTAGAAACCCAAGAGGGCGCAGGCGAAGGATGATCAAAGAAATGACAAGTTTATCTTTTAAGAGTGAACTAAAAGTGTTTGTCTTACTTAGCTTAGCAAAACAGAGGTCGGGAGATCTGACTGAGCTCTGATGCATGCCTAACTGGAATGAGACTGCATGGCCATCTGTGATAGCAGCAGACAGAATTTAAGTGATCCTTTCCTGCCCTACTTTTCCACATTAATTTTCTTGGTGGGATTACCATTTACAGAAACTACTCTGCTTTGCAGTCTAGGATGTTATTGATGCTTTCAAAGACATGTAAGGATGTCCCAGTAGGGCAGATACTTGCCTTGGTGAAACAAAGCCTCTGGATTTTGGACCAAATTTTGTGCTCCTGCACAGTATGAGAGTACACATGCCTCAACCTATATGATCCTTCTAAAGTCAAATCTCTGCATGGTACAAAACAGTAGTTCTAAGATACTAATATCATGAACAGAAATATACAGCAGAAGGGACAGCCCTTTATTCTTTAATTAACTCGCACAGTTCTTCAGCCGTATCGTACATCAAGCCTGGCCATAAAAATGGCAATTTTATAGTGTGTATAAAAAGAATAAAATGATTCACAGAGATTGAAGATCCATTTACAGCAAAAGTATATGCCTGTTTGAGTACAACAGATTCCAAACAGATACATTACTATGACCCATAAAACTACTTCAATAACTTATTTACTGTAACTTTGGGTGACATTGTCATAGATTATTAGTTTTGTAAAGGGTTTAGGTTCATCAGGTCATCATATTGTTCTCGAAGGGATTTTTTTTTTTTGTCAGATGTGTGATGTTGGTGTGTAGTGAATGGCCATTGCAATTCCTTGATATCCATTATTTTGCCTACGTATTGTTAGGATATAAAATGAATGGGCAAACACCAGAATAGTTTTGGAAATTCAAGACAAACCTAATTAGAATATTTTGCACCTAAACTTTTTACCCTGAAAACTTGAAAGACAAGATTTAAATGCAACATAATTATGACCAGTTTAAAAAAAATAAAAAAAGAGATAAAGTTTAAAATGCAGATGGGAATAAGAACTTAAATGCTGTAATCTCTGAAGAGAACCAGCAATCAAAGTCTAATATCCTCATATTGTGCCAGATAATGAAATATTAAGCTGGAGATAATAAGATTTCTTTCCACTGGATAGTCTTCAGCATAGTTAAACCTATGAATGAACAGCTGAAGTGTTTTATATAAGCAAAAGGTTATATGTCAAGGATTCCGAGGACTGAAAAAAAAAATCTCAGCCCATTTACTACACACATTATCCATTCCCTGTTAAAATTGTGCCATGATTAAATGCATTTCAAGAAAGACCGCTCATGTGCACTGAGGGGGACTGGGGATGCAATGGACACTTTGTATCCAGCTTCCCTAAGGAAACAAAGGCTAGGTAATTGTGCTGCATGTCTGTGCACACCTACGCCTCCCATCCTATTTGGAGTAAACGCAAATATTTCCATCAACTTTGACAAAAAGCCAGAGATGTTAAGACAGTAAATTCCTAAAAGGTTTCACAGAACTGGGAAAGCTAACTGAGAGATGTGTTAGCAGCCTCTGATGGAAGGAACAGATGGGGACAAGTCACCCGCATCAGCCTCTGAGAAGCCAACACTGGCACAAAAAGTCATAGGAAACCAAACTAAATTCATCCCATGACCCACGGAGCTGCCAGCTCTTTAACATGCCAGTGAGGTGCAAGAACACTGGCAAAATAATTACTGCACTGACTGTTTATGGTACTGGATTTCTGTGGTCATTCACCAGAGGTTTTATATTTTGAGCTACAAGGAGTAGATGAGTCCTCCATGCCCTCTATGGAGCAGAAAGAGAAAATTGATTTTTACACTCTAAATAAAAGTGCAGAAGAGAAATACTTCTCCTGGGGTCTTACAAAACCCTATAAGGCAAGCACAACTGAGTAAAACACAGCTCCCTGCCTCCTCGAACTTCATGTGGAAATCCAAGGCAACCATCTCAGAAAAACCTCTAAAATGCAAACCAGAAATTACATACACACCCCTTGAGGATCAATTCAAAGGTCTATGGAGTGAGTTTCTACCTCAGAGCTTGACAGGAAGAGGCCCTTGCAGAACAACATTGATGAGGACATAGGCAGAGTGTCCATTCCTCTGGGACTCCCTCCCACCTTCTTGCAGTGTAGGGACTTGCATCTAACAGGATACAAGTGGGCCATTGCATGTAATAGCTACCACTGGCCCTCCTTCCTTCCAATTTCTTTAATGCCTTTTTTTCCTGATCCTGCTTTTTGACAGATATTTGGTCACTTTTAGAGAACTGGTATGGATGTTTTGCCAATTTTCAAAAATGCCTTTGAAACCACAAACCGTGATGCTCTACATGCTCTGTATCACCATGCTCTACATGATCAGCCTGCTCTACAATGAACAAAAAAAGAACAATCTCTCACACTATTTTTCAAAGTGTATTAAATTGCTAACACAGTGAGATGAGCAGTGTTTTCTCACGGAATAGTTTTTGAATATATGCTCTCTTCCATATGCTTATGAATGCTTATGCTCCTGTTAACTATCACAAATATTCTCAGGACATCTCTGCTTCATTGTGATTTACAATTGCCCATTGATTAATCTCTTTCCTTCATCTGCATTTTCACGTGATCCCTTTTGTAGACAAACTGTGGAGAGGCAGACTTGGTCATAAAGCCAGCATCAAAATCAGGGACCATAGGAGCTAGGTGGACTTTTGTTTTCAAAAAGAGAAAAAGTACAAAGATTGTATAAGCTGGATGGGAAGTGCAGTTTGGGAGTCAACCCACCAAACCACTGTAGAGTACAAGATCAGACACAGAGTGTTGCTGCACTGAATGCAACATTGCAATTAAAGCATGGGATGCCAATGTAAGTAACTTTTTTTTTTTAATTTATTTTTTTATATTTTATATTTTTTATTTATTTCTGCTGAATTTTTTGTTAGCAGAATCTCACAGAAATACTATTCCTTAACACATTAGTAAAATTGCTGTAGAAAACATGCATAGAGAATGTGTATTTACATTTGTAGCTGAACTACCTTTCCAGCAAAGGCAAAGGCAGGTTCTCTTGGGAACATATTTGGTCTTTGCAAAACATTGAACACATTGGGATTTTTCTTCTCTTTCTAAAATAAACTACAGTAATGCACAAAGAAGGTGGCAGATGGTCGCTTCCTAATCTGCACATGAAATATCTTCCAGATACAGAATTTGTTTCTTAATGTCTCAAAGTCCATATTAATTATACACACTAACAGAGGGGCAGTACTGAAAATGACTGGATCTGGTTGTGAGCCTGCACAGTCTTCAGTGTGGAGTTTAATTGTTGTTCCTCATAAAGCAGCTGAAAAGCTCAGACAACGAAATTTTGCCAGATGGTTGTTGATAACACAAGACATTGAGCTGCTTTTTCTGCTGCAAACTACTAGGGGAAAAGCAGGCCGCAAAATCTCCCCTGGGTTTGAGGATTTGGGATTTTTTTTAAATATGGGATAGTATTCATGGTTTTTTTCGAGGTGACAACAAGGTCTATAAAGTACCTTGTGAGACTTTAAAATAAGCTATAGGTGGCATTTGATTGCCATAGAGGCCCTGTCCTGATCTTCTGCCAGGGCTAAATACTCAATAGCTTACTATCAGTCACTGAACTTCAAGAAAATATGTTTTCAATACACATATTAAGAAATCAGATTAATTACACACCCACGCTCTCGTGAAGCTGCAAACCTGCCATAGAGAAAGCAGCTATTTTATTATGCTGAAAGGAAGAAAAATACCATGGCAACTTTCCTGTGCTATTTAATCACATTTACTGAAATTTTACTAGGTGCTTTTGAAGTAAAATGGCAGGAAATAATCTATAAAAAAATAATGTGGTTTTAAACACAGAGACCTTGAATTTGAGTGTAAAAAGGGATCCAAATCTCTAATTTAGTGGAACAAGTATGATTAAAAATAATTACATTTGTAAAGTGAACATTTGGAGAAAAGAAATGATTAATGTGCTTAGTAATAACATCCATCTAATTTATATAATGAGCATTTTCATTTAAAACCATGTTTTCATTCAAAATATGAGGAGATTAAAAAGAAATAACACAGAGTTGTTAGCATCATCTACTCATATTTCATCAGCATTCCAATTTTGAGTACGGCATGGCTTTGTGGCCATCCAGTCTTCACAAAAAAAATCCAAGAACAACAACTTGTAATTAAATTTTTCAGTTTATAAACTCACATACATGCCATGAAACATTAATTGTGGTAAATCAAAAGAAATACCAGACATTTAAATACTGACTGCTCGCCATGTAAGCAAAAGCACAGAAGTTAGTAATCTATGTGAATATAAATTAATATTCATTAGTGCTCTATTAACTGTCCCTGATAACAACCTCAGAAAATATTATTTTGCCTTACTGTTTGTGGTTATAACCTTAGATTGTCAGCTTATTTTTGCTCCATCCCAGACTACCCCCTCTCTATTTCTACAAAGGGCTTGTTCATCATTTTTATTGTAGCGGGTGATAGAGGATCGTGAACTGGATACTCTACAGCTCTTTGAGTTAGCCTCCTAAAAGGATGCAAAATGAGAAGTCATTTAATTTAAAGAAACAGAGATGTTGTTGCTTAGAACATGCCTTAAAAAATCTGCAGCATGAGACCTGCTGTCTCAAAGTCTACCCTGCTCCCATGGCACACATGGCAGGAGCATCTCTCCTTTTCCAGGACTCCGCCTGTTGGCTACTACTTGGAGACTGGCATGGCCTGGCCTGCCCTGGGCTAGCAAATCAAGCCCTGCTGCAGAAGAGAAAATGCTGGCTCGTGCCACCCCAGGAAATGTGTTGCTACAGTCCGGGGAATGCCTATGTGACCCTGACGGGTCACTGATGCCATCTCTGTCTCACATGCCTGCACTCACATCCCATAATATCAGTGCTCTGTGCCTCACACCAAAGATGAGTTCTGACTCTGTCTCAGAGGTGGAAAACAAACCTGCTCCTAAAGAAGGCATTTCACCATCTTCAGATTACCAGGCTTCCACTGCAAGTGATCTGAAAACCCTGTAAATGCCAAGACCCCTGCACTGAGATGGCATCTGAAGGTTCACAGTGGCCTGGAAAGCCCTAAGGGGTTCTCATAGACACCACCCAGCACAGGCACTGCAGAGGGTCTCAGAGCCTCCCTGCTTTCCTGCCAAATCCCAAGATGTGGCACACCAGTCTCAGAAATACAGCATCACGCTTCACCTGAAAGCTTCTTCATTCTTTATAGACACCCTGTATCTGCATCTCACCCTTCTCCCTGATGGAAATAAAGAAGTGTCTGAAGGAGTTTTCTAGGAAAGCAGCCACTTAACTCACTATTCAAGTGAATAGTTAAAAACACCCTAAAAACTCAAAATTTATCCAAATCTGGTGGGCAGGAAGAGAGGATAATCCAGAGAATAGGTGTAGGTCAGCTCTAGCTCTAACTTTAGCATTCCTTTCTATTCTCTATAATTTAACTGTTCCTTTAAGTGTGTGTCTCTGATGTAGTTCACTGCATTTCAGGTCAAATTCAAGAAAAGTTCTACAGGAAAATGGAACCTCATTTATATTACTTCTCTAATGCAGCGGTTGTTTAGAATAACTTCATTTCCATCCACTCCCTAAAGGTTTTTCAAACAAAATATGTTTTCCATTTTCTGGTTAAATGAATGGAGAGGAAAAGAAAACAGTTCACATTCAATCCAAATTACTGTAAGGCACTAAAAATGAGAATTCTGTTCTCAGTTCTCATTTTTCAAGGAGACTTCAACAGGAATTAAAAAAAAAAAAAAAGAAAAGGTAATTTCCACAAACTTTCTCTAAGTGTGTCACGTTCTGTTTTCTGAATGCTTAATAACACTTTCAAGCTTGCAGACTTATTAAACAAGACAAGGACATTGAATTTCTCCTGTGTCTCTAGCCTTGTCTATGCCAGAAAAGTTTAAATTTTTATGTTGTCTGACTAAGCTGGTTATAACCGTCTGTGCTCCCAGCACTGAAAGACTGAAAGTTACAAGAGAGTTACAAAAACATAATCTAATATTTTATGTGTTAGATGCCCAAGGTCAAGGGTGCAAATCCCTTAGCCTGAGTGGTGCATCAATGGAAAATTAATGGGGCTGTTAAATGTTAAGAGGTGTTTTAGTCACGTTATTATGCTTGGTAGCAGGGCACAGGGCTGAGATGCTACGGAGGGCAAAGCAGATGATCTAATAAAGTAACCTTGCAAGGGCCTCTCTTTTCTCATCTGAGGGGCAACAATCTGCCACGACTGAGGTGGAGGAATTTCTTCTACCAGCTCCTCTGCCACAGAGATCATATCCTTCATATGCACTGCACCACAAGATAAACAGGAGCGTTTGTTGCTACAGCAGCCACTAGAGTTTCTTCACCTTTTCTTTCCACTATTCTTTCATAAGGAGAGAGGTTTTTCCCAGCTCCCACAGTTCTTATCTTCTGCTGCTGTTCTGCAAGTATAGTTCCCTTTAAGAAAAAAAAAGGTCAGGATAGGAAAGCAGACTGTCACTTCTAAGGTAAGACAACTAAGAATCTGTCATGACCATTATTCAACTAATCAGGGATAACGTCAACGACCTCATTCTGTCAAAAAATATGTACAGCAATGACCTCTTCCTTTATCAGGAGCAATGGGATACGACAGTACAGCCATTATTACTGTGTAGATAAGAAAACATCCCCTTGCTGTTCCCCTGAACAGTAATGTTTGCCCACAGGTTTTTCTAATGCCTCCCATTTCTCATGTCAGGCATATTTTGATTCCGATAATAATATTATATTTAAATATCCTTGTATTAGTTTGTAGATATACCTCACTAATGAGAATTAATTGTTGATGGTGGGATACAGTGTTAATTTGGGGAGGGTTGGCAACGTCATTTACTTAGCAAAGGACAGATGGTTATTGTGGCCTGGCTGCAGTTTAGCTGGGAAACTTGCACACAGGGTAATTGAACCATTCTGTTGTACAAACTTCTCAGATAATTGGTAGTGGCTTAGAGCTTTATTATTCTAGTTCAGAGTCCATGACCTGCATTTCCAAAGTGATTAACAAATTTTAACCCATTGTAATAAATTTGCAAGAACCATTGCAATTTTAGAGACTTATGCTCCGCATAAAGCTGGGCCAAAGATCAATACCGAATAATCTCTGCATTGACCCTGTAATTTCTGACTGAGCAATAGTATTTACTTTAGAGAGACGTCACAAGAAGATCATTCACCCCAGCTTGAGGTTTGCTGTTCCTTCTCTGTTAAATATTTCCACTTTATTTATATACTCATTTTGGCCAGCTTGATTTTCCAGCCAATTATTTTCATGATGCCTTTTTTTCCCCTAGAGATTTCCAGTATTAAAAATCCCTGCACTTCTCCCTGAGCCTAAAGTCTTTTTGCAGTTTTTGTTTGTGAGGAGCTGAGTGTCAAAGACACTATGAGAAATCAATGAACCCCAAATTTTTTTTTTTTTTTTTTTTTTTTTTTAATAAATCTTTAGGGGACAGAAAAAGAAGGGGAAGGCTGAGAAGCCAGAGGCATGTGCAAAGAATCCCTTAACAGTGTTTAAATTAAATTCCTTAATGCCATGCTCATTAAAAAGTTTTTCCTGCCAAATGCTGTTTGCTTATGACTTCAAACTGCCTGCATTAATGATGAATAACTCTTCCGAAAGGTATTTACATGTTGCCTTGTCACTGCCACAGACAGCAATTTTATGAAGTGCGAGAGAAAGAAAGAGGGAAAATCTAGGGAACGAACCTCACAAATGTCACAAACTGAGACTCTGTACTCACTGCAAATGACCACGTGATAGCGCACGACAAGTGCTTTCAACACGTGGACTGGGAAAGCATTCCTGTGCCATGTTATAATGATTTACCACAGGCAGATATTTGCAGAAGTCATCAGCTCACATTCTGTTGGCTGATACTCTTGCAATGCTCAGTTCCTTTCCTGAGACACTATTTTGTGAGATACTCAACACCATTGAACCAGTAGGAACTACAGTGTGCTTTCCTGGATGTATAATTTTCTGTTGACTGTGCTTAAGGGGTAGTTCAGATCAAGCAACGGTACCACACAGTCTCACAGGACCCATACAAAGCAGTTGTATCCATTACTATTTTTCATTCTACTAATTCTATAATTTTCACTGTTCTTCAGTTTTGTTTGTTTCATAGAATCATAGAATTAACTGGGTTGGAAGAGACCTCCAAGATCACCAAGTCCAACTCCTGATCCAATCCCACTGTGATTACTAGATCATGGCACTCAGTGCCACATCCAGCCTCATCTTAAAAACCTCCAGGGATGGTGAATCCACCACCTCTCTGGGAAGGCCATTCCAACGCCTGATCACTCTCTCTGTAAAGAACTTCTTTCTAATATCCAACCTAAACCTCCCCTGGCAGAGCTTAAGCCCGTGCCTTCTTGTCCTACTGCTGATTGCCTGGGAGAAGAGACCGACACCCACCTGGCTACAACCTCCTCTCAGGTAGTTGTAGAGAGTGATGAGGTCACCCTTGAGCCTTCTCTTATCCAGACTAAACAACCCCAGCTCCCTCAGCCTCTCCTCATAGGACTTGTGCTCAAGTCTTTGTTTGTTTTGTTTGATTGTTTGTTTTTCCTGACAGAGACTGGACAGTTTCTTCCAGACTACAGAAACAGATATTGTAGACTACTCAGTCCAATCAGGTTCCTTGGGGACTCTTCAGACATGAGACCATTTTTTTGCTGACTCCCTATTTACTAATGCTTTTAGGTATCAGTAGACATACTTGCAATTGGTTCAATAACAGAGGTGTGAGATGAATGAGATGAATGTAGACATCTTGCAGAAATCGACAGACATGCTGACATCAGGGGTAACCATGTTTGAGCTCACTCTCAAAAAGAGACTCACTCTTCTGCCCAGTGCTAGCAGTTCATTTCATCCTGAAATCCAAAATTCTCCTAACTGAAAGAGCCAAGCTCACACTGAGCTGGATGCAACCAAGAAAGGAACAGCTCAGCTCACTGCAGTTTGAACTACAACCCTATTCAAAACAAGAATGTGGACAGCAGTATAAACTTTGAGACTTCACATGCTCATGCCCACTTCCATACCTGCAGCTAGGCACCCAGAGATACACCTCCCTGACATGCTCCTGCCTTCCCTTACTTCTCTCCTCCCTCCAGTGTCTACCGTGCCAAAATCCAACAACCCAATAAGGGCAGCATGCCGGTATTTCCTTTTTTTTTTTTTTTTCGGTCTCTGAGAGGCCTTATAAGACCGCAATTGCTTGCAAAGAATATCTACTGATCAGTTCAGGCCTTGACTCTCTCCCAAAAGCCTTGTCACAGAGGATAAACAATCAGTCATTTGTGAATTGAAAGATGCAGGTTCAATCTGACTTGCACTGTGGTTGTACTTTGTATTAAAAGTCTACTGGATAAGCGGCACAAAATTTAACACTGCTTGGAAGGTCACATGTGAACTGGAAAAAACAAAGCCACTACAGATGTCCAAATAATTTTCTTTCACACCAATTATAAAGCTCCATGCCAATGTGCAGTAACAACAGGTTTCCAATTACACACATTTAAACACTGAGCAGGACCTGAGGATATATACTCTACAAGGTTAGAGGTAAAAAGGAACAGCGAATACACAGGGTGTGTGTGCTACTGGCACGATTTGTTTCAAGCAGTACATTAGATAGAAAATATGTGCATTTATGGCAGTTCCAGCAGTCCCTGCTGCCCTGAGAATCTGTGAATAAATCAAATACCTAGACAGTGCTTCCTTGGTTGTTGCACTGTGGGTGCAATTTCAGTCTAGTTTCTGTAAATTTGGCTTGGCTGAGCAGAGACAGGAAGCACTGGGTTTCGAGAGATGCGCATGAAGACCTGCCTGCCCCTGCACATCCCAACCTCACACAGTGCAGATTGCCCAGCTGGGGCAAAATGAGACTGATCCAGAGCAAGCAGAAGCAGAGCTATATCCTTCATAGACAGATTTTCAAACTTCAGGGCTGTATCTCACTAGCTAAATGACACACTTTCCAAGATGCAACAGGCTATCCCCTCAGGGTGCGGCATGGTAGTATAAGCATACTCAGAGCTTCAGCAGGCTTGGCAATGTGCTCTGTTGAGTATGCACATATTCAGGGTAGACATAGCCCCCCCCTCAGTGGAAAAGCAAGGGATAGATGGAGAGCTGGATGGTCAGAAAGAAACCTGGCTGGGGGGTGAGTGCACAGTGGTAAAATGTACATCTGTACATATGTTAATAATTTTACTGCTACCCTTTAAACTGAGTGCATTTGGAATACCAGCTATATAGCACCACAAGCCATGTGGAGTAAATTCTGAAGAAAGGAATTAAATATGCAGTTAATTTTTCCATGGGTTAGAACTAGATTTTACTTGCTACACAGATTCCCAAGGAGACCTATTTGAGAGAACTAATGAAACATTAATGACTGCAAAAGATTTTTAAGAGTGGTACTTTAGGAACTATTTGGCTTTGGTGAAAGGTTTGACTGCCTGATAACCCTAGAGCCTGCAGTTATAGTACAATATTTATAAATGGAAGAGACATTTACAGCCTCATAAAAGCTTCTGTTTATTGTTATCAAATTGCAGTGTTGCACTGAAACATTAATATGTAGCTTAACCTGTTTCTTGCAGCTCTGTTATGAGAGAGCAGCTCTGTTATGATTAAGTAGCTGAGCAAGCATAATGGACAGAAAACTAGCAAATGCCAAGTGACAGGGACAATGTATGACAATAAAAGAAAACAATCCAAACACTGCTACCAAATCTGTAGCATGCCTTTGGCTCTTGAGCTATCCAACTCAAGAGCATAGGTAGTGCAATGTTTCCTATGAAGAAGAAGTTGCTTTACACTGACTGAATCCTCTGATGTCCTGATGCTGTAGGACACAGCACAGATCACAAATCTCACTAGAAGAGGTATGATCAGAGGACTGGAGAGTAAATGGGGTAATACATTCTCCTGCAAACCCTCTTGCTTGGCAGATGTCCATCCATTTCTCCCTTGGCCCCTGCACTGACTTGTTCTGGAATACTGCTCTGTTCCTGTATATACAGCTAGAGGAACTGAATAAACGTACGAGAAACAACACCTTATTTGACTGGGTAGACTCATATCTTGATCCTGAAATGCGTAGGGTTTGGTGTGGGAGTTGGGTAATGAGCTGTCCTGGATATCTTTGAAAATTTCCAGTGCACAGGCAAGTTTTGAGTAGGAACCCGGTTCCTTGGAAGTGCAACACAGCAAGACAGTGGAAGAAGGATATGGCTGTGAAAACTTTTGTTTCCACTGTTCCACCTTGAAATGTAGCACATTTCACATAGAATAGCAGCCTCTGTACGGCTGCTAGTGAATCAGAAATAGCATGATACTTTATTTTCCTCTCTGATGGATATATACCTATGGCAGGCTCTGAACAAATGTATTTCAATTTAAAATATTATGAGTTCATAAAGGATTGCAGAACTGACATTGATGCTTTTATTTTCAGATCGGTTCAGCGTATAACCTCTCTCCTTCAAGGAAAGTCTTGAGCAAATAGACCTTGCAAAGTGATGTGAAGGTTAATGAGCATAGTCCTTGTGTGGCTAAAACTGACAGAACAATGCTACAGTGGCTGCTTCTTCATTTGAGATCCCCAAGGTGGCCTGTGGAAGTTGTAACTCTTTGCCCTGCTTGTGGCCCAAGATCCTTCAGTGAATTACATCTTCCCTAAAGCACTGTGTCAATCTTGGTGACAGGCTGTGAGGTACAGCTCAGTCACGTATCTTTTAGCACAGTGTCTTCCTGGAAGCACCAGTACTTCAGGAGATCCTGTCCAGAGGAGATGGAAAGGGCTCAAAATACAAGTTACCAGAATAATGTACACCCTAACCTCTTTTCCAATTAGCTTGGAATGAAACTCCATAGATCCCTAAAATTCAAAGATGGAAAGTGACCTGAAATGGACTTTTCAGTTTTTTGTCTGAAAATAGAGTGCCTTTAACAATCCAGCAGGAATAGTATTTGCTGCGGAAATATCTTTTGGATATCAGTTTCCTGTCCAGCTCTATGAATTCCTAATGAATTCCTAAGAGACCAGTCTTCCTAAATCCCATAAGTATTTTGGAAAGCCTCATTTTATTTTCTTTTCTACCCACTGAGAACAAGAATCTAGTGTTCCATATTTCAATCATCTTTTTTTGTTACAACTTGTTAGGCAAAACATCAGTGAGACACTATAAAGGTCCTCAAGGTCTTTTCATCATGCACATCTCAGTGCCTTTAATACAGCTGACACACACACTGTAGGAGGGCTTTATGTTCCATCTTCAGCACTCTGGATTACAAGTAGCAGGAGTGTCCTACGGACCAGAGGTGCAACACACTGCAGAAGTGCTCCTCGTGGGCGTGCTTGTAAAGTGCTGGGGAAGGGGATTGTAGAAAACTGTATGCCTGAAAATATTCCCCAGGCTAATGGTAAGAAAATAATGAACTGGGAAAAAATTGAAAAACCAAAACAAGCACACCACACCACCTTTCTCCCCCAGGCTGAAATATTCACCTTTATGGAAGGGCAGAGGTTCTAGGAACAGTGTGAATACATAAGGTTAACTACTGAGCTACCCGTTTCACTGTGGGTTACACTCAGCTAAAACAGAAGGGCTTAATCACTGGTTTTCATTCACAAATTTCAAATGAAACTAGACCTGGTCAGGAATCTACAGAAGTACCTCTGCTGCTATACACACCAGTGGGTCCCACCATGGATATGGATGATCAGACTGAGTTCTTAGATTTGTAGGACAAGAGGAAATAAGGGCAGAAGAAACTCTCAGTAATTGTCTGTCCATCCTCCTTCCCATTCATCTTACACTCCTCCTTAACCATGAAATGTTTATTTTGCATGTGTGTCTTCATATTAAGGCTTAGAATCTTTTCTTCCTCTCCTTAGGAATGTAGAGACTTAATATGAGCCACTAAGAATAAAAAAGGAAAAGAGTCTTTTGGCAATAGTAATGTAGACTTGTATATCTTTACTTCTTCAATTCATGCACTGCATCCTTTTAGACTTGTTCCCTGCTGAAACCAGTATGATAAGTGCAAATTTAAAATTTGTTCTTAATTTGAAGACCTTTGAGTTTTGGTACTCTAGACTTGTATTTTCAAATTTCATGGCATTTATACCAAGGCACCAGGGTTATTTAAATTTATTTTTCATTATCAGTAAAAGAGCCTTCAATATATTATATCATGATTATTTGAACACAAGTGCCTGAAACAAACAAAAAGTAAGGGGAATGCTTTTAACTCTCAAGTGTTAGCACTAACTAGTTTTTCATAATGGAAATATCCTATCTTTTTCTGCAGCTTACTTAAGAACTTCAGGAAAACAGAGATGAAGCTCTTAAAGTAATTGTCCATGTAAAAGCTTCTCTGATCATCTAACTCCCCTCCCAAAAAACGTTCTGATTAGTTTGTTTCCTAGCGTTCAAAACATTAGAAAACAAATATTTTACTAGTGTCACACTGTCATCCCATTTCAAATGCTGAAAAGAGTATGCAATGAAGACCAAACACATAAAACTTTACTTCTAGCTGTAAGTACAGTTTCCTTATCGTGCAGACCTCAACCTAAATGCACGCACAGAGTGCCCCGAGATGCCTTCCTCCAGTTCCAACTGCCAGCTCACTTGAGTGTACCAAACTGCTGTCAAGGGTGCTTGCCAGCTGTATTGACTCTAACTGCATTCTGCAATTTCCCTCTCTTGGCAGCTTTGGGGAGGCCTTCCCTGCTGGAGAACAGAGGAGGCACAGATATCCCATCACTGCAGAACACAGCTCTGGCACTCCTGGCTGAGGAAGCGGCAGCCCTCGGAGCTTGCCTACTGGGAATGGACCCCGCAGTAAGATCATCATCTTAGCCTGGGTGACAGCAGCAGGGGCACAGAGGTGTCACGCCCTGCTGTGCTCAATTCAACAGCAATTGCTGCTGCCAGCCTTGTGCCACATAAGCTGGCCCCAGTGAGCTGTGCATGTAACACAAGAGGAAGCTTTGCCGGCAGCAGGGTGAGCTGAGGCCATGCCTAGGCCTTGGAGAGAAAGAACAGAGATGAAATAACGCTCCACCCCACATATTCCTCCAGCAGAAGCCAACAAACAATTACTGCAATTTACAGCTGTCAGCCCCAAAACATAATTAATGTGCAATCACAGCCAGACGACCATCTTAAGGGAGAACTTGGTCTACTTAGCTCACTTATCCATAGTAAAAAGGACTTCATTTTCAGGGATCACTGCTAATGGCAGACAGTTTCTTGGGGGCCATCAGGATTTAAGCAGATGTGGGAACAGATGGCAGGACAATAATGCTTTTTTGTATGATTGACTAATGCCAATGGTAATAAAGATATTTTGCCAATCTTAGATCAAGCAACAAGGAATTTTTATCCCAAGAGATGACAGGAGTTGCATTTTTCTTTTCTTTGTGTGTTTGTAAGCACCAAGAAGTCCTCACAAACTATACTCAACAACGTTTTGCCTTCTTTCCTTCAATCTAAGAAATAGTTTTTCTCTGTATATTTTGAAAAAAGGTAATTCAAATATTTAATCAGTTTTGTCATGTCTCTACTCTGTTGAAAGCAGGATGACACATATACCAAAGCAAGGGAGTAAAATCTGTCCAGCAGAAGGGAAAATTTATGGCTGCAATTTTGCAGAGGGGTCCCTATGATGCAGTAAACTGCAAGAGTGAAGCATGAAGAGTTTATTAAAGCCATAAGAATCCTGAGATGAGATTACTGCCTTTATACTCTGCCACGCTTCAGATTTGATAACGCATGTCTCCCACCAACCCCCTCCCTCTGCCAGCTCTCCTGGAAAGGCACAGAGAGGAAAAAATCCGCAGTAGATTGATTTTGATTTCATATGTAGCGTTCTCATTAATTTTCAAGGCATCATCTCGTGCAGATCAAAGTGGCAGAAGACGCTGACATCAGCTTTCATATCTGAGAGGTTATCACTCCCTGATGATAAAATTGCCGGATTATCAAGGAGTGCATCTGAAAGTCTATAGCTACTGTAAAAAGCATTGTGACATATAAATGCACAATGTGACACCATTACTGTATCATCTTTACTGGAACACTTAGCAAACATTTTCAGTGTCACCAAATGACAGTCATGCCTTTAATTTTATTTCTCAGTTTTGTAGCCTTGGAAACTATAATTTGGGGGGATAGCACATTTTTTTCTTTGTTCTGATAGCCTCCAGCTCTGACATGACCATCTGCGGTGGAAAATGTGCCATAAAAGATCTGGACCAGCATGGCCAAGAAGTCTTTCGCCTTTTTCAGAGCTGCTGCTGAAATGTCATTGTAACAGCAAATGATCCCTTAACACCACCATTAGAAATGCTTATTTTAACATTTCAGTTTGTTGGGTTTTTTACACTTGGTTTGCTCTCATGCAGAACCTCAGGAGTAAGAGACGTTGTTCTGTGGGCTTTATACAAACTGTGACCTCTTGTTTGCTTCTTCTGTTAGCAGGGGAGACAAGTCAAGCAAAATACTGTAACTTTCTCTAGTCTTCCTGCTTAATGCTCACTACTGATAGAATTCTAAGACCACTCAGGGCATAAAATAAATGGGAAAACATTTTTCCAATAACCCTGGAGTGTATCACCTCTGGTACTTTCTGATTTCTGACAGCAGAGAGAAGGCTTGCAAATCCTCTGTTAAGCAGTTCCATTCACAGCCACTCTTCTTCCTTGTTCTATTTACTACCATTCAGCATAGCATGCTTAGGGATGAATTCACAACAGGAATACAGAGGAAGGGCTACCTAAAGAAGCTTGGACATTCAGCTAATACATTTCTCTGAAAGCCTGGTTTGCTGTACTGCCCTAAGAAAGTTTTAGAGAAAACAAACCTGTAATATTTCTTCCCATGCTGGGAATCATACAGGAGAGCAGATCTATCCTTTCTAGATAATTGCAATGTGATCAAAATGCACCTCACCCGTAGTCATAATATGTTCACATACTACAAGGACTGTAAAAGTAAGGGGAGAAAGTATACTTGTAGCACACCTCGTTTAGGTTTGTTTCTTGTCAACCACTGAGGAGGCAGGAAGGAGGGAGAAGGCTATGTTCTTGTTTACCACAGATCTGAATCAGTGCAGAAATCTTCAATCACAATTACTGCATGAAGACTAAACTTCAAAATGCAATTCTAAAATCAATTATGAAACTGTTAAAACACCATCAAAAAGTTCTGTGTGAGCAGACCAAAGAAATTTATTTTTATAGCTCTAGCCTTGGCCCACCTACCAACAGCCTACCAATTCAGACTTAGTGCATATCTACATACTACAGTTGGTTCTGCACTGCTGCACTCTGTAAAGCACTGCATCTCAGCTCTGTCTCAGTGCTTTCCTGATTATCTTTGATCTGAGAGAGGACACAAGAGTTTTGCTTAAGATGTAGATCATATGCCTCGGTGAGAAACTCAAGACACTTGATCAGGTTTATATGAGACAGAAGCGAGATTCACAAAGGCAAGAGGCTTGCAGTAGAAGCAAACTGAAATCAAGAGTCATGTCCTTAGGGACAGGGCAAACATCATCTGCAGAAGAAGGCCACATGCCACTAGCATAAATTACAGACAAGAAGCTATAAAATCACAATCACCATCACAATAGTTCATCCTGATATTAAAATGACCTATTACTTGGTGGGTATGTTTTATCAAGCTCATTGTAGAGCAGCTATTTGTGTTGCTGATAATGGTGTGTCTGTGGCTTTGAGTTGACTGTAGGCTCCAGAAAGCTCCAAAGAGTGCACACACCCAGATGGTCTGGATGTGAGCTCAGGCTAACCCGTTGGCTGTGCTGCATAAACTGGCTTTGAACTAGCCCATTCACTACATCTGCTCCAGGTATCCTAAGGAACTATGTAGATGACTGACAAAAACAAACCCTTTCCAAGGAAAGTGACTAACCTTACCAAAACCCCCCAAACAAACAGAAAGTACAGATGGTTGAATAATGGGAATAGCTGTTTGGTTTGTGATTAGAAATAATAAATTGCCATGCAGAGGAAAAAAAATCCTAACCAAAAGAACAATGAACAAACCACAAAAACCAAACAGCAAAGAGTGCTATGCTAGGATAACCTGAATAGGAATTGCATAACATGCCTTTTTGGAAAGTAATCAACCACCTCCTTTATATACAGTGTGAGGTCACAATCACTGAAACACTGAATAATGCATACCTCTCTTTTTCTTAAATGTAAAGAGCAAGCCTGTGATACAAGATCAATATGATGAGTACTTAAACACATTCTAGACAGAACTCAGACTGAAGACATAATGATGAAATACCACCAGCAGAAGTAATAATACCTCCTGTCAGTACTCATAACAGTCCAAAAGCAATTTATTGACTAGAACCGTGAAGAAAATATTTCTGTTCAGTGAAGTCTTATGTCATTATGAAATGAATTTGTATTGCAAAATAGCACAGAAGTTGATATTTCTTGTGAACCTTAAAAATACTTAAAAATTCTTGTGAAACTTGTGAAAGACCAAAAAGCTGTGTTTTCATATAGTTGAATCTTTTTTGTTTAAAAAGAGAAGAGGATGTTTTAAATCAACACTGAAGCAATATAAAAGAAAATAGAGAACATTTTAGCATAAAATGAATGTTACAGTACAAAAGTCTCAATGGAATTAAACAGTATGAAAATTAAATGTTTTAACTAATTGAGACAAACAATTCAGCATTACTTAAATGACACGAACAAGCTATTTGCTTCCACTCCTACCAGTTGAAAAAAGGCATCAAAATGTAAATGTGTCCATGAAATTTCTGCTTTGCTGAAACTGTGCTATTCCAGTGGAAAAAATGTATTTTGATACATTTCTTATTTGTACATAAGAAATATGGAATCTCCTGCAAAAAAAAGAGGCTCCACTGTTCATGGGTAAGCAAACTGGCTGTGACAGTACGACCCTGGTTTTTTTGCAACTCTTATCTGAGGAACTCTTATCTAAGCTGGTAGATGGTGAGGTCTTTTGAAAATGGTGTTCCTTTTAGCTCAATGTATAAATATTTGTAATGGCATCTTCAGATCGTGCCTGGGAAATTTCTCTGTTCAGCTGAATTTTGAGAGCTACGGCATGTTTGATGGAGCCAGATGCAATTCAGATGTGTTGACAGTGATTTAGAAGGACCAATCCTAGTTAGTGTCACTAAAAGTATATCAGATTGTGACCTTCCCATATTCAAAATATAACATCATTATGCACAACACAGCCTATCATAATGCTCTTCTACAACCATCTACTTACTTTTCCAACTTGTCAACTCAGATGAGGCTCTTTGCAATTATTCAGCAACACTACACTGATAAATCCAAGAATCTCACTGATGTTCTCAGCCTGCTTTTTACTGCAGAGCTTCTGGACACTTTAGCACACAAAGTGAGTGTCCTTTGAGTGCCAAAAAAAAATTTCTTTGTCAGCTAGGGAAGGCGAGGATCTGCTAACCTGAATGAAAAGCTGCCACTGAAGACACATCTTGGAATTTTAAAACCTAGATCATCCCAAGTCTCTTCTACCCATCATAAGGTTTCTATTTAACCTGCAAAATTGTATTTGATTAAGAGGTCAAGCTTTTAAAGGAGTTCATATTTTGATGCTATCGGCAGTGAACCTGTTGAGTTAATGCCCATATTAGGTCACCAAGTCAAGTATTCTGGTCTATTAATATTTATAGACAAGCAACTGACTCAAGATATTTGGCACCTACACAGTGCATTACTTGGGTATACACCCTGAATGCAGGAGATGGCAAATAGCATGACTTTCAATTTACAGAACAAAAGGAAACAAGACGCAGAGGGAACGGGCTGGCACATGCTTACCCAAGATGACTGTGAATCCCATGATGCTAGGAAATTGCCTCAGCAATTCTGGCAGCTGTCCCTTCGGAGACACAATCTCTTAACCAATATGCAGCCCTGACCTGAATGACAAAAAGGAGCCTCCACATCTCCAGGCACGTTTTATGGAGAAGAGATAGGAGAGAGGGCATAGTACAGCTCATGGCACTTCCATGGGTAGACTCCAGGAGAGCAAAAGGCAGTCAAGACAGTAGACAAACATGATTACCAACACCGTTCACTATTTTCAGACCTTTTCACACTGTATTTTTACACAAAAAAGTGGTGTCTTTTAAAATGTGCTAATAATATCTTCATTTTCAGTTCTTCTAAAGTTTGCCACAATGTTAAGAGTAGAAATGCTTCACTCTGTCACAAAAGTGGCTCCAAACTGAAAACTTCAAACTCCATGTTGCAATTTTTGTGCTCTATGGGTAATTCATTCCTACACTTTCTGTCCTCCTCTCTTGCTGGGTTCGTAACATCTTTCAGGTTTAGAACTGGATTAATGACTAATGAACCTTCCTATTTTTTTACCTGAGATTTTTCAGTGTGTTTGTTGACCTTAATTAATCTTGACAGGATTTGTTATACATATATCTTGAGTTAATTCAGTTGCATTGTTTTAGGTGTTCTTAGTACCACTCTTTATAATTACTTCTGGAATCATAAATCTCTTGTAAACCTGACCTTGTTTCAATTGTTGCCTATTTGAAAGACATTCACACTGAGATGATCTCATCAGCCTTTGCAAATTGAGAAATGAAATGCTGCTAAACATTTATTTCATTCTCTTCTTGATCAAAACCATGTATTTCTGAAAAAGGTTCCATATTCTTCTTGTTTTGCAGAAGTGTCTTGTGAGCACCTATGAACTGGTACAATACTAGAAGTGCAGTTGATTTATATGGAATTCCAAACCACACTTCCTATAATATGGCTCTAAACCATTTTCTCAGGATCCAGTATAAATATACTATATCATCTGAACAAGATTGTATAGGGGCCTCAGTCACACAAAACGCATTATTCAACTCCCTGAAAAAAGTGTGGGGAGGTGTAATGTAGAGTCTGTCCCATCTGATGTCTCCTCCAGTCCTTCTTAATTCAGCAGCCACGTGGCCCTGCAGCCTTTGCCTGTGGCAGTTCCCTTTGCAATTTGGGCTGATGGCCCAGGATGGGGAGATCAAAACTACATCTTGATTCCCGTCTGCTGCAGAGACCCACCCCCTCTCCCAGTAGCCATTGTGTCTTATGCTGCATCCTGAAATTGTGCTCCATGAAGGACAGTAAGGGATCCATCCCTTCTCTGATCAGCCTGCATATAAAATGATACAGATGATGTCATACATCCACATGCACATGAAAGTCAGATCCAATTAAAAATTAGACTGTTCGAGTCCCTCTTTTTTCTTGGCCTAGAACTGCATGGTCTGCTCTGCAGGTTGCTGGAATGTGAGCTGGAATCAAACCATGCCTACCCAAGGTGCAGTTGACCTGACCCTTTAAGAGGCACATTCACAGAGATATATAAATGAACCTCTCCATAGTACAACCCCAAACTTAGACAGTACAGTCTGTATTTGCAGTTAAAAGTTACATTGCGGGGAAAAAAAAAAAAAAAAAGCCTTTGATAATTTGGTCTTTATTTTTACTCTTTAAATGCTTTCCTTTGTGGCACCTGACCTCCTCACAGATCCCAGAAGATGCAGCCAGGAAATGTCACCTTCAGAGCCCACGTATTGGGACAGTAAATTCATTTTTCACAAGAGAAGGGATGTAATGTAGCCACTGACGAGGACTGTGTTTGGACATGCATAGTGAAAATAGGAAAGTGTTACCCTCACGCTGACCTGACGCCAGCCCGTGCAGCAAAAAGACCAGGCAATTACAGCCAAAAACCACTACACCTCCCTTTTCGTTTATGTTTGAATTTACAGCATCGGTGATATTACAGCTCCAGCGCAGGATAAAGCAGGATGTGGAACTTCTTGCAGAGTGCAAACCAGAATATCACAGTACAGCTCCAGAGCCAGCTATCAGTGCCCATACAGAATTCCTTATCCAGACAAGCCTGCTGTATATCTTGTACAAACTCACAAGCATATACTTTAGGCCTATAGTGTTTCACACAGCTAATGCATTTATGCTCTCATTCATTCTAGTCTGATGGTCAGCCCTTAGGCATACTGTCACAGTCTTGCCTTTTCCAAGCAATTCGCATCAAAGCTACTGCCTCTCCTAAAGAAAATATCAATAAGAAATTATGCAGCTTTGCAGTACTTTCTGCTTCTTTTACACTGGGGAAAATCCTGAGAGGAAACTGAGCCCAATGAAAACTTCAAATATTGATGGAACACAGGACAGGAAGCAAACAAAACAGTCATGAAATAAAGTAACTGTGTTCTTGCAATCCCTTCTCAGGCAAATGGTCTCCTAACTGTTCTTATGGCATGAATTAGGAATGATCTGATGTGCCAGAGAGCAACAGGCTCTCTCTGTTCCAAAGAATATTTAATGATGCATTCAACTTTAAACAAAGGGATGAGGGAAAAAAGCAACTCAGTTTACAAGCTGGTAGGTCAAGTTCTCTGCTGGGGTGCAATGAACAAAAGTTATCTCACAGCTGGGACATGGATGATGTTTCCTGGATCCCCTGAATATCCAAATCCTGACCACAGAGAATGCAGTAGTTCTAGAGTTTGAGGTCTGTGAATGCAAGTACACCTGCAGACATGCACATATTCATGCTCCCTCTTTTCTTATTTTACCCTTTTCTCTTCCACAATGCAATAATTGCCTGCTCTTCAGTTTGATTTCCTCTCCTCAACAGACCAAGCATACGATTCAGGTTTTGTTCACCGGGCCAAACAATCATCTCTGCTCCAGCTCTCGTCTACCACACTCCTGCAGCAGCTACCTAGTTCAACTAAACAGCTCAGACAACTACAATCGAATAGCATCGCATAGAAATTATAGCCGCTCAAAGAAAATTAATCTAAAGATTAATGACTCTCAAGTAACTGGAAATGCTAATGTGTTTTTGTTCTTATTTTAATTAAACTTGTTCAGGTTTAGAATGCAAATGCAAGGATTCAAAACTTCCAGGTCTGAAAGAGAGTGAATTTAGATTGGATATAAAGAAGATATTTTTTACAATGAGTGGGGAGAGACACTGAAACAAGTTTCCCAGAGAAGCTGCAGATGTCCCAAGGGAAAAGTTAAAATTGGACAGGGCTTTAAGCAACCTGATCTAGTGACAGATGTCTGTACCAATGGCAGGGGTGCTGAAGGTCCCTTTGAACAAAAATTATTCTGTAATTGTATGACTTTCTTAACCACCTCTGATAAAAATGTTGAAACGATACCAATCCAAAGGTAATGAGCCTAAATCTTAGCAGGAAGAATTCAACCCTTGAAGTCAATAGATTTGATTATATGAATAACTCTCACTACAATCAGAGCTTTCAAAATAATTTCAGAAGGGAAGCATGCCTAAGAAAAGACATCTACTGTAATCGTCTTTTGTCTCTAACAACTGTGCCACCATCTCCGGGAGAAAAAAACCTCCTTCTCCCTAACACAACATAAAAGAAGCCCTGCCATAGATGTAGAACACACAATTTTGGTAAACTTACTGTTAAAAAATAACATTTCAGCTGCCATAGAGAGCATGGCTCAGATGAAGGCACTAAAGTCACATACTAAGAAAGCAAATAGAATACCCCACCTCCTTCAGCCATTGTAGGCTGCCATAGGAAACATGACAATAGAAATCAAAGCCAAGTCAGTAGAGCACTATGTGTCCTGCAATAATTAAACTTCTTCTATAAGACTCCTCTTTCCACTCCTACAAATAGAATATCATGCTCAAAACACATAGACAGGAAGCTTTTCTGATGCTGATGTTCTTTCATGGAGCTTCTCTCCTGTGTGCCAGACAGCAAATAACAGTTTCTTTTCCTACCCAACCAGTGGAGGGATAAGTGATTCAAATGTTTTGGAGACACAGTAATTTCATAAAAATATAGAAAGGTAGAAGATTGTATTTGGGATATTGAAATAGTCTGTTCTTATCTAGTGTTATCTACCATTATAACTACCAGAACTTTATTCCAAATATCAATTAACAAAAATATTGTGTCTTTGTTAGCAAACCTGATATCCCTCAGCTTACTTTCTTGTTTCTAAAAAAATTTGAGAAAAGTTTTTATTATTATAATCATTGATCCTTAGTGTTTCTCATCAGACATTCTCTACTGCCTGTCCATGTGGTTGATATTTAAACTATTGGGCATTGCTACTGACAGACTATGTCTATCACATTTTAAATAGCAGACAATGAAGGCACTTTACAAGGTGCTGCTAAGAGCTGTTTTTTGATATACTGAAGGGAAACATTGTCTCCATACTTAGCTTTGTTGTTTTTCTGCCCTGTAATATTGATCACAGGATTTTTGTTTTGTTTTGGTTTGTTTCTTTCGTAGCTTATGCCTTTCAGAATTCAGTGTGTCTCTTCACAAGATTCTGCTGCAGCACTCTGATGAGTAGATATCCCAATCTGAAATAGTAAGGAGCAAGTGGACACTAAAGACACTAAAGATGCAGGTAATTTGATATATGCTGAAATGTGCTGCAGTTTCAGGATCTGCAAACATTTCCAGCTCTTTCAGGCAGAGTCTCCAATACTTGTGACTATTTAGTAATGTGTCCTTTGCCAATCCAGATGCTCATTCAAAAATATTTCTATATCTACTTGAGAGTGTTTATAATAAGGTATTCTTTCTATATCTACTTGAGAGTGTTTATAATAAGGTATTTGGCTATCCACAGGTATGCTTTAAATGCACCTCACTGCACCTGCACAGGGGGCCTTGCCAGAGTCAAAATGCGAACTAAATTGGTGCTTTCAGGGTACTCTAATCTGTGCGGTTAACGAACCTGCAGTATTTCCTACGGAGGAATTAAGAGGCTTCTGTGTAGAGGTATAAGATAAAGGTATGCCTTGATCACTGATTCCTCTTTTCTTTCTTATCAGATGGAGTTTTCATTGCAAGTGCTGAGCAGGAATGAAGATCAGCACCCCTTCAAGTAGTCACTGGGGAAAATAAAAAACCACCACTGTTTTGCCTATTAAGTCTTAGCTAAAAGTACTTTTTAAAAAGATTTCATATTGGAAAAATGAAAATTAAGAAATTTATAGATATTGATTATGTGTCTTAGGCAGGAAAGGAAAGAAAGCAAACGGAACAAAAAGACGATGGGTTTATTCTGGGAAGTAATGCTGATCCATCTGATACAAATCAAAAGAAAATACCTTGACATATACTTCAAAGCATAATTGATGAACAGATTATTAATTCTATCATGCTGTCTTCTGTCTTCCTTTGTCAGTTTTCTTTCTCACTAGCTCTCATTTTGCAAAATTATTTTCTATTTAACTGAAGAATTACATCCTTGGTTACCATGATATGAGATGCCACAAGGCATACAGACAGACCATAGGACACACAGAAATATTTCTTGCATTATTTGAATGGTCAAAGTCCACAGAAGGTCACTGTGTAAACTGCAGAAACCTGATATACATGACTATCAACATTCTAAATTTGCACAAGGATACCTCACTGACAACATATGCAGCCTAATTTGCAAAGATGCTTGGGACACACAAGTTGATCTCCACAGGGATTCTTGGAAATCTGGGCTTTTAGAAAGGCCTATCCTTGGGGAAACGTGCTTGACAGTGCTAATTATATGTCTTCAAATTATGTGGCACTCTTCTCCAATCTCCTTGGCTGCTGCTAGGAGAACACTTTCAAGAATCAGGCCCTATTAATTCCCAAAGAGTGAAGATATAAAATATTTTATAGATACAATGTGGAAGGAAAAAACTAATATTTAAGGGTAGAAGCCCAAAAACATTGTGCTATTCCAGACCAGGTTTGCCATGGGCATTGCTCTAAGCTAAATTTCCCAGCCAGTCAATGACTAGGGTCACCTCTTTCTCTTTGGGCTGTTGAATAACCATGTAGCTACCAAGAACTGATTTGGGGTACAAACCCTGTGTTTTAAATAGACAGCACACAAGATGTAACTTTCATTAGAGACATCACAGTTGTTATTACTTCTCTATCAGCAGCACTGTGCCTGCAAATGGAAATCTATACCATGAATCTCATTAATATCACAATATTGACCATCTCTCCCTCCCCATGGTAATTCATAGTACCATCTCCCTGTTTTATTACTCTGAAACTTCAGGTGACATACTGCAGATATTGACTGTGTGTCTGCATTATAGTTTGCATCACTCAGAATCATTCCCTTCCAAAAGTTTTCCAATGTGTGTTACTTTTAGCTGACCATTGTGATTTCCACTGATCAGCTACACAGTCAGGATTGAAGTTTGTTCCTCATAAACTGGCTGGAAATTTTGCTTCTTTCAGTAGAAATTGTAGTGGGTAAAACTGAAGGCCCTGTGGGACCCAGATCCCAGCCTTTACCCAGGGTATATACAGGCTATAAAATCACATATATAAGTTAAATCAACAAAAAAATCACTAAAAGACAGCCTTCAGTTTTTGCTGGGGATGAAATATCTTCACTCAGAAGTGATGCATACAAAATCTGATACTAGAATTTAAATACCATATTATTCAGTCTCCTCAGTTGCTGGGGATGTGCAGGAGCAACAATTTCTTTTGAGTAGTGGTGGTGGTGTTAGTTTTTTTTAAACAAAACAGAAATCAGTGTTTCTGAAGTACATTGTTATTTAGACAGACAATTACCTCAAAATTATGAGTAAAAGTGGATTTAAAATAAAATTATTTAAAACTGAGCATTTATGAGCGAGGACACTGTCTTTGGAGGCAATCCTCTCCAAAGTTTATTACATTTCAAAATTAATTAAGTTTGCTTAATCTATAGTTAGCATCTGCACTGAGTGCATTTTTTCCTAAACAAAGATAAAATGCCATGTATAATAAACTAATAGTTTAGAAATAGCTTTCACACTAATCACCCAAGTACTAAATTGGTGCCAATCCGTTTATCTTGTCTGTGATACTCTCAGATAGAATGATACATAAGTAAACTGCCACAAAATATGGAGGTGCTTAGCTCAAGTAGAATAAATTCCAGTGTTGGTTAAAAGGAAAATATGAAAGAGGCCATTAAACACATGCTCACACAAATTCATTTACATTAAAGAACAAGGGGATAATTTGCTGTAACTAAATGTAAGGTAATTAAAAGTGGGAATTACGAATTAGAATCTGTATATTAGCGATAAGTAGTCTTAAAAATACTGCAGTGCTGAATGAGCCAATACCATCAGTCCATTTTATTTTTCAGCACTGCCATTTCTAAGAACTCTACACAGCATTTTTAGTCCACAGCATACTTCACTGATTTCTTATGAGGACAAAGCACACTGAATTTCCCCTGGAATTAAAGTTCAGTAACAGGCAGCACATATAAAGTAGCCTCCCCTCCACGTTGCTCACTCTCACTCTACGTTGACCTAAACATGAATTCACTTAAATCCAAATTTTAGGATTGTTTGTGTAGATTGACTATAACCTGTATCAGCAACTACAATAATACAGCAATAACCTGATAAGGAACTACAGAGCACCTGCAGAAAAAGCAAGGCCTGATGGCCGCAGGCTGGTGTCCAAAATGTGGGGTCCCCTTCTTTTCTGTCTATGCTGTCTAAGCCCTCAAGAGATCCCTTCTTCCATGGATCTCTTTCTAGTCCTTATCATCAGGGGACATTTCCAATGTAAAAAATAAATTTTTTTCCTTTGAAACCATACCACCTGAAGACCCATTCAGCTCCTGGTACAGGCAGGGCCAGCTCTGAGTTTTAGGCACTGCCACCATGAGCCTGAGAAGAAAATCAGTGTCTCTGTCAAAAGGAAACAAACCTGGGGACCATCAGGAGCAGGAGTGAGATTGGATAAGTGACACACAGGTACCTTCCCATTTATGACTGAAATGGTGGAATCTGCAAGCACTTCTTGGGTAGGTAGGAACCATGGTGTGCTCTGCTCTGACCCTGCTCAGGAAGGTCTGGAGAAATCCACGTACTCTTTTATGCAGACCGCACCTAACTCCTACTGCAATCCTGATGCATTGAAAGATGCCTTCTATACAGTTACTCTGTGTTTCTGTATATCCTCCAGCCCCACAAAGTCTAACCAAAGGCACAGAGAACAGCAGAACGAGCTGCCAAAGGCAAGGCTTTGGTGGCAGTGTTGCCTATGTAGCAGTTTACTGCTCTGAGTTCATGGTTCTGAGAGGCAGCACAGCGACAGGACACAGCCAACATCAATTATACCTAGAGCCCAGACAAGCCTGAAGCCCAATTCAGACCTGGGAGCCAGCCCTGCTCGGAGATAAACCACAAGACTCCCTCCCCTGGTTCATAAGCAAATATTGTAGGTGGAATTACCTTGTTAAATAAACAGAGTTTTTTTTTTGTGAGGAATCAAGAGACAGAAGAGCTTCAGGTGCTTTTAGCATGAATGCAGACATATATCTTCCATTAGCTCAATAGAGCTTTACATACATAGGCACATTGAGAAGATACTGTACCCTCATACTACTACTGATAGGAGAGCAAAAGTACTGAATTAATGGCAACCCTAAATACACTGGTTAATAGAGTATCACATAAAACTGACAAGCAAGATTATATGCCTGCAGCCAAAGAAAAACATTTTTATTATCAGTAAGTAAAAGCAAGTGGATATAGTGTTTCTTGAAAATTTCTATTTAGACATTTCATAAAACCCCGATTCCCTGTAGCCCCATCCATGAAAGCACTTAATTTCTGCCAGTAACCCGATTCGCTCTTACGACAGCAAGCTTTAGTCACTTCAAAACAGCAAGACTGAGACTACTGCAGGGTCTGTTGCTTGCAGACTAAGGAAGTATCATCCATGAAGATCTCCAGGATGACAGTCCCCATCATGTTAGAGATACATATGAAGACAATGATGTGAGTCTGCAGTAAGACTGTTAAGAACAGCAGGAAACATGCAAGACAGAGACAAGGTGTCCTAAAATTTAGCGTCTTTCAGAAATATAATGCCCCCATAGCAACACATCAAGGCCTCAGTAGAGGTATGTGCTGCATAGGTTTCTTAATTCCAAAGTTCTAGCACAATGCTTGGGTGAGACTAGATAGGAAAGAGGGGAGTCAGAGAGGGGAAATTGCTTATGCTTATGGTTATTTCACATTTAGGTCCAAGCTGTAGGGTGTCCTCAATGTAGGCTTAAATACTGGTGTTGTCTGCAAAATGGTAAATATCATCTCCCGATACCCCTAGACATCTTGGGAAGTCTGGCCATGAGCCTATATGGGCGGCAATCTTCATAATAAATAAGATCCGCTGTGTTTGTCTCATTTAGCGTATAAACTGGTCTCAAATCAATGGGAATCATTGTTTTAGTTTTAAACTCACCCCTTTTGATATCTCTGAACACCTATATACCTTTCAGTATGGGTTGGGGGGGACCATACTACCTTCTCCATTAATCGCTTTATAAAACTTTGCCCTCTATGGCTTTGTCAGGACAAAGGTCTTCTCTAAGGATGACAAGCGTTAAGCTTTCACATTTCTCCAGGCCCCTTTCTGTGGCCTCATATTTCTTCTCCTTACTTGTGAACTCCATTTATTTGCTCACAAACCAACTCATGACAACATTTGTCAATGAATTTAATGCTCTAGTTAGCAAGGAAGAAGCTTGTTAGCTAACACTTATTATAAATTCTCTTCACTCAGTGAGCAATGGACTATACAGACATTTGACTAAGAGATAAATTACAGAAAATAATTTTAGGTATTTTTTTATCCTCTGGAAGTAGTCGATCTGAACTGAATCCAACAGAATGATTTTCATGGCGACAGCTGTAGCAAAAAGGCTCCTATAAAAGATATGTCTGTACATAAAATATAGCTATTATAAAGAGCTGCCTTAAGATAGAAGGGAATACACAGTACTGAGCATAGAGCACTTGTTATTCCAGGCAAAGGGCTGCTGGTCAGTGGGTGTATGAATGCAGACCTAGGACCATCTGAAACATTTCAAACAGTGAAGGAAGGGAAACTAAGCTAAGCATCTTATAGTGTTGCCTACAGAGATTTGGTCTCTGCTTCATACTTAAAACAGAAGTTAGATTACTAAAATACTTTTGAAAATCATATGCCTCTCCTTCTCAAGGGGCCCATATGGTCTGTGGTGTCTGGCCTTCAAGTACGTCTATTGGGATCTTAAATACAACTCCTGGTCGTCTCAGAATATTTCTAAATTGCCATTTTCATAACACATTTCCTAGAGGAAGCTCTGAGTCAGAACAACTTCTGCTGGAAGCACCAAAAGAAAAACATTACTATGATGCATGGAGCATTAGTCGCACACTGCAAAAAGAAACAAAATAATAGAATAACACTGTAATGATTTTCAAAACTATTAACTTTGTTGATGAGTCATTAAAAATGTACTCCCTGCACTGATTCAGTGAGAGAACACAGTCATTCATTAAAATCTCATCCAAAAGGTTTTAATCCAGTTGCCTCTTGAAATGTGCGGACAATGCATATGCTGGGTTTTAAATTACAAAAGTTTGGGCTGTGGATACTAGTCTTTTTGGAAGGAATAATGTAAAAGTTTCCTTAAAGTATTTACTACAGTTTTATTGCAGATGTGTAACTGCAGCTAAAAAAGCAACACAAAAAAGAGATGGACTCACATCTATGATATACACTAAATCCTCAGCTATTTATCATTATTAAACACCTCTGCTCTGCTGTTAATCATAGGTTTAATGCAAAATAATTAACTGTGAGTTCACAGAACAGGAGGAATGCATTAAAGGACAGTGGTACTTAATTTTCCAGGAACAATAATTCAGTTTTAAAGGGTTTTGTTTTTAAGGAGTAGGCAAAAGACAGAATCTGGCAGTCCTGCCAGCTCCTATGATTTCATTACAAATCCAGTGACATTTCATGCTCAAGTTGTGGCTCCTGAAGCCCTCTAACATGAAGGAAATTCTCAGCTTTTCTTTTATTCATAAGTGACTTGCTTTTCAGCTGGCAGAGGAAAGCTTGAAAATATAAACCCTAAAGAAATACCCAAGAGAAATACACACACACAAACAAAATCTTGGAGTCTCAGGATTTTAAGGCAATCTCATGACTTACAGAATCTTTGCTCACAGTTTCTCTACTCTGGCAAGTACTGGAATTTTCTGAAGTAATCTATGAATATGAATACGCAATTACAATATCAACATCAGACACTATTGTATTTTAAATTAGAACATTTTCCTATGACATGCAGTGAACTACCACACAATAGTTTAGTGAGAAAAGTCACTAGGGAATAAAAAGCAGGCACTTCTCAAGAGCACACCAGAAGTAAGGTGGCAATCATGGTGCCAATTCTGTATTGCTATGGTTTAGGATCTTAGATCAAAAGTCCTTCCCAAGACAGAAATGGGAACATCTGCTGGAGTTGTCTAGGTAGATAAGTCAAACGACATAATCTGGAAAGAGAAAGAAACTGAGAGACTTTTCAAGTCAGGTAATGGTAAAGACAAAGAAAATCTGAAAGGCATTCTTAGTTTGTTTTACTGTTTCAGCACAAGCAAGACTTCGACATGCAAGATTGCAGGAATACCCTTTCCAGCATCAGTCTGGACTCGCAGTCACAAAAACCTCACTACCCTCCACCACTCTGGTAGGCATTTAAACTGGTTCTCTCAGGATCCTCTATGAGAAAAAGTGCAGTTTTCAATGAAACATCTGAGAGCAGAATCACAAAAGAAATCTCTTTATCTTCAGTAAAGAGAGAGAGAATGAATTACTAAGAGGCAGGAAAGTTTTATATATTAGTTTCAATAAAAGGGTTTAGATCTGTAGAGAAGCTGATAAACCTACAAGACTGCCCACAATATTCAATGTGAATTTTCTTGTGGGTCCCAGAATTCTTCCAACCCTAATGACAATTATTCTGTGTATTTTCTAGATTAAAGAAAAAAAAATCCTACTAGAGGAATACAAACATTAAGAAAAATGTAAAGGAAAATATTAGGTGCAGAAGGCTGCACAAATCTCATGCAACAGTAGGTAGCACTAAGTGAAAGGAGTACTGTGGTTACCTGAAGGTCAAGCTCCACAGCAGAGCTGTTTTAATCATCCTGACAAATGGATAAACTATAATTAATTACCCATCTCACCAATTCAGGCCAAAGATGAAGAAAATAATAAACCTTGCTAAAGACCTTCAGTCAGATCACCAATGAGGTTGATTAAGAAAGTCCTCCCCTTGGCTGTACTTATAAAGGTCTAAGAACATTTACAGCAGGAGGGTAGGACGTAAGCTCTCCTGCTGCCATCATCTATTTAGCCAGGAAGGGGAAGCTTTCAGAACTGTTCAATATGTGTTCATGTCACAGGCCAGAGCATATGACTGCTGTGCCCCTGATCTTCTCAATGCATTTACTTTTGCTAAATAGCAGCGAGGCAGAATAAAAAACAACAGCTTAATGGATTTCACTATTTTTTTTCCTGCCATGAGAAACAGCAGCTGTGCTAGCTTCTTTTCCCAGTGCTACTTCTGGCCTCTCCCTTTGCTGCTGCAAGAGTTTGTTAACCAAAGGCCATGAAAGCAAATGTCAACCTTTCTAAAGTTGTCATTAAAATCATAGTCAAGGTCATTATGTGAGTATTCATATTGGTCTAAGGCAGAGCAGGACTGTTGAATACTGGGTTGAGATGAAGCTCAAATTAAGGGTCACTAACTCCAGTAGGACCCATATTTCACCTGTAAATGCATTCTTGCCTCTGGCACTAGGGCCCTGGGCAAGCAATTTCACTGCTCAGTTTTTACCTTGCCTGTGCAGCACCAGTACCTGTGCTGATAATTGTGTCTACACGGGAAGGGTCCATCTACTAAAGCTCTATCACTACGCTTACACAACAGTTAGCACAACAAATCCCTGAGCTCAGCTTTTTCCTGTCAGTAGAGAATGAATACATTTAGAGATTTTCTAGGGGCCTTTTGAGAGAGCCATCCCCATATTCCTGTTTTATTTTCAGTTCCCCTGTCTAGGAGTAGCTTATTGTGAGCAGGAGAACAAGGTTTCAAAGTCTCCCCACAATAACCTCCATCTTCTCCTTGCCAATGTCCAGAGAAATTTTCTCAAGGAGATGCACACGCTTTCCAGTATACCAGCAATCTCCCAGCTGCTGAACTGCTCTTGGGAGATCTCTCACATAAACAAACACAAATGTGTAAGCACAAGCAAGGAGACACTTTTCCAAAACAACAGATAGTCACTGGAAATGTGACAGCAACCATGTTAATAAATCATGATTAAATGTCATCTTTAGTTACCACATTTTTCAATACATTTTATGTATATTTGTTGTGTTTTCTTGTTCTCATTGCCAGTGCATGAGCTGCTCTTGTCTATGGTGGGCTGATTCTGGAACGTGCTCAGGGCAGCTGTTGAGGTGCTGGATGCCTCTAATTTCTATCAATATTGTATGGGAACTGAGCAAGCTGAGCAAAATGTAGGATGAGGCCCAAAGAACATTTTGAAAATAGATGTTTCTTCTCTGGCATCCAGCAGGGACAACACGCAATCGGCTAGCACACTGATAATTATTTTTCCATTACTCTGAGAGCAGTTTCATCCTTCTTTATTTTCCTCTAATTGCCTTGACACTATTTTCTAATCTGATCAGAATGAAACAGATTTTAAAAATATATGTTTTCCCTTCTCCACATGTTGTTAACTGTTGACAAGCCTTAAGCAGTTTTGTTACGCAAAAACGGCTGCTTCCTCTGGACCATTTCAAAATATGAGAAGCATAATGTTTCCCAATTGCTGTGTTCTGATTCTTGTGCACATGAAGGATAACACAAGATTAAAGTATCCTACTGGAAACGAAGGCACTAGTGTGTGCCTCAGGGCTGTGCTTGCAACTCCATGGGTAATCAGAAAGTATCTCTTAACTTCTCCCATATCTCCCTGAGTTGATCAAGCAAAAATAAAAAAATATTTTCTTTCTCTCAGTATTTTTGCCTTATCTACTTATTTTAGCACATCTTCTGGGACAGGGGTGTCCTGTGCTGTATGCACAAACAATACAGCATTGCACAGTATGCCAGATCCTGGCTTGGCTGGTAACCTCTTGCTGCCACAGTCGTATAAAGAGTAAGAATTATTGGTCATATCTAAAGGGTATTTGAGAACTGATCCTGCTGTAACTCTGCTGAAAACCCCTACTGTTTCTGCATTAGAATTAGTTAGCTCATCATCAGATATATTCCTCTTGAATTTTTTTATCCCAAACTACAACACAAGATAATTTCTTATTGCTTTCTGCTATGAAGGTTACTACATTAGTCTCAGCATAAAAAGAACAAATGAGCTTTAGTCCATGTCCCCAGAAATATACTCCAGATGGGCTCCTATTTTAAACATGAGAAATGTATGTCCACTGAGGTCAAAATGACAATTTCAAAGTCACACTGGAAGTGGAAGCAAGGAGCGATTGCTTTGGTCTGAGCTGAGCAGCATTGCCTCTTCACATTAAAATTCTTCCTGCCTGTCCCTGCACACAACACTGTGGACTGGTTTTAGCATAGCTTTAACCTTCAGAAATGGTAGTACTTTCACATTTCTATAACCTGTTTCTCAAGACATGATTTCTAAATTATCAAAATACTTTCTCTTTGAAAATGTGACCTTTATTTCAGTATTTTGAAGCAAAAGCAAAGGAGCGAGGCAGGAACAAATTATTTGCAGGTTCAGGTTGCATTGGTGGATAGTTACAGTTAATAAAAGCCATAATTTTTTCATCGGGTAAACTATTCAGCCAAAGCCCTGTGCACATATCTGCTGTGAACACTTTAATTTGGTACTTCTTTATTGGGTTTTGGAAGGAGTTATTGAGTTTCCTCATTGATTTTTAGTGAGTAGGGTTTTTTTGGATCTTGACTAAGCTAATTGATAAGTGCTTGCTAATAAACAATAGCAGTGGCAAAAAGATAAATGAAATTCAATCAATGCAACTCAGGGCAAAAAAATGACTTCAGAAACTTGCAAAATGGTATCATCACAAGCCAAGTGTTGCTGCAGAAACACTTCAGAGCTGTTGGAGTAATGAGTTCTACTGGAAATGTAATGACTGCACACTGAGTAATTAACATGTTACATGAATTACTGGTACATCTAAGGATGCATGTTTATTTTAGCTTGCTGGGTAAGATTAAGAAAAAAAAGTATTCTATAATTTAATCAGTATGGAGTTTTTATTTCCTACAGCTTGGTTATAACTTAAAATTGAAGATGCAGTAGCAGATATATCTTGTGCATGCACAGTTAAATAAATCAGTAGGGTTCACCTTAAAAACTATATCAAAGACCACAGCCTGATCTCTCATTGCAAACTATTAATAACTATTGACCCAATGTTCAAAGACATTGCGAATGGCAAAATACAGCATAAGTCACTGTGTGTTGTTGGTCTAAAGCCTTCTAAATCATGCATGATGCAATTTTAGTCAACTCACTCAACAAGCAGAAAAACACCCAATCCATGGTTTCAGAGCAAAATAGTCACTTTGCCCAGATAATGCAGATATAATGTAGCTGTTTGATCAACTAAGAGAGTGCTTGCTTTCCTCCATTTTCAATACACACCCCCTTTGAAATATTATTAATGCCATTATGAAACTGGCTACAGGTGATAGTTCGAAACCTGAATCCATATGGCCAAGGAGGAGAAGCTAATGCTGATAGTGTGGAGAATGTTGCACAGATACAGAGTTCATCCCTTCAACACTGCTGGATAGTAAGGTTAAATTGTACAAAAGATGACGGCAAAGGCTTGAAAAAAAATGTAGAAAAGTATTTTTAACTTTTCTATTTTTAACTCTTAACTGAAACAGATGGGGGGGTTTTGTTTTTGTTTGGTTTGGGTTTTGTTTGTTTGTTTTTGGTGGGTTTTGTTTGTGTGTTTGTTTTTTAATGGAATGTTGAACACTGAAAATTGTCAAGTTCCACTGTCAGTTAATTGGAAATACTGCTGTGGGTTCTCATGGGTATTTCTGTGCCAGAGACTCTCTCAAAGTCATGGGCTTCTGGTGGACTTCATTTCCCACGAGATGCTGAAAAAATCCCCCTTTGAGAGTTGCTGTGGCCTCAGAGCCCTGAGTAGGCATGGTCCAGAGGGGAAGTTCTGTCCCTGAGAGGCAGGGAGAGGCTCACTTACACCATCCACCAAAGTTACAGCAATCTGTCAGCAAAAGACATGCCCTGCCTCTCACCAGACCCACATCCCTTTACATCAAGGCTTGCCTCAGACCCAAACTGACATTTTTTCCCCTTTCCAGATTTTCAAGTTTGCTTACTGCTTCTGCTTTTTTGACTTCAATTAAAAGATTCAAATAGATGTTTCTCCTGAAACTTTAAACAGTGTTTCAGACTTGCCTTAAATGAGTCCACAGAAGGAGATGGCAGATGAGCACAAAGACAGTGTGCTTGACTAAAAGACCCTTCGCCTATCCCATTAGTTGTAGCAAGGCTTAGGGAAAGGGCCTCTTCTAAAGTCTGCTAGCCCACTTGTTTGTATAAAAAACACTCTTAGTTTATCAAGTCTACTTACAAAACTGGGAGAACATACATGCAAGAATGCCTGGCAGTCTAGTTCCTGCACACACCAGACAATGACATCCTCACACTTTCCATGGAAACAGACAGACAGTGAATTGTAGAGTATGCCGAAACTACCCAAATCATCACACAGACAAGCCAGTAAACTGAGACAAAGTGCTTTGGAAGGGAAAATTCCTCTTAATACCTGCCAGGCACCTGATTAGGTCAGGCCACCCCCTTTAGCATCCTGTTTGAGACAAGAGGGACTGAAAATGCAAAAAGTGGAAAAAGAAGCTACTATTGCTTGCTAACAGGAAGATGCAGAAGGAGAAAAGGGAATACAAACGGGAAGGGTTGGAATAGGTTTTGGCATTAAAAGTACTAACATGGTTAGTAAACATGTTCCTTTGAGCCTTTTTTTTCTTTAATTCACAGAGCAAGAGTTGATGCTCTTTAATCAAAAGTGATAAATGCCCTTGCTCTGGCTCTTGCTCACAGCCTGTGCTATTATACACCTGCATGGTTCAGGTAGAGCACAGCTTCCTGACAGAGAATGAAGGATGGCCCTACTTACCCATATTTCACAGGCCACTGGAATCAGTGCTCTCATCTCATGGAAAGAAGAGACATTTCAGCCTTGCCAAGGCAAGTCAACACCAACTCACCCTGATCTCGGTGCCTCTGTCCTGCTGTACATGCAAAACCCAGGCTCCTTATGTGAACAGGTTCATCAGTATTATACTTATTCCCTTCCCTAGGAAGAAAGGCACATTAAAATGTCTACTTTACCTCACAGCCCTCCATAGGGGTCAGCATGCCCCAAGCAACCACAAAGATCAAGGATCTCTGGGGTAGCAGTACCTGGAACTAAGGAGTGAGTAGATGTTCTGGTTTTACAAACAATTAAGGGGTTCCCCCACGGCTGAAGCATGATTGGGCATGAGCATATACAGAACTGGCTTTTAAAGCAGCTGTTCAACTGCTTGTATCCTAGGTGAGACTTTCAAGTTTTTGCAAATATTCTTAATGAGATTTGTCAACTCGCAGGGAGAAGGAGAATCAGACTACTGTAACTATGGCAATAAGATCCTTACTGGTGCGGAAGACCTAGCCATTCCCAATGCTTCAGCAGCCTTCATGCATGATGCCAATTAGACAAATTCTTTGTGATTCCCTCAGACTTCTACAGCATCGAATGCAGGGGCTCAGCCTCTAATGAACAAGATTCACTTGAAATTATATGACATAACCATTGTTGTAAAGTATGTTAAGCAAATTTGGTCATTATTTTCCCAGGCTGTATATCTTTTTCCACTTCAGTATCATCTTTAAGGACTTCAGTATCATCTTTAAGTTACTGAAGATGGAGACACGTGTGTGTATTGTAGTGGGTCAGAGCATGCTCTGCCAGTTTAGCCGGTGCATATCTCTTCATGATGCTTGGGCAATAGATAGTTCTCAAAGAGTGTTGAGCCATTCAGAAATCTGGTCCCTTTGAGTATACAGAGCTCTTTAAACAATCATCCCTGCTGTGGCTGCTTCAGATGTCTGGAAACCAGGCACATAAGGTGATTAACTGGATGGTATTTGGTAATCCCATGGTCATATCTGCTCATTCAATCTTGCAAAGACTGGACACTTATTCAATTTTTTTACCGTGAATGGCTTCCATGACATTGTTTTGACCATTCCTTAGTGTGAAATAAAAAACATGTGCAAACATCCCCGAGGGTTTATACCTGACACTGACTAGCTACTTTTCAGTAGAACTGTTTCCATTAGAAACAGCTAACTGCCAGAATTTAAAGGCTTTGATAACCACTTCCCTTGCGGTGAAGGATTGCTTTTTCCCTTCCTTGCTGGCTGACCTTACTAGATCCTCAGCAGTGCTCCTATGAGCTATTGGATTTCCCAGCTCTCAGCTACCAGTACATGGAGGACTTACAAGGACCACACATCCTATCTGTAGTGCTGCTCCTCCAATTCATCTGCTGGTCCAGCATGCCCAAGACCTGGCTTTCTCATAAGCTAGCCATGGCCTTAGACCCAACACTGATGTTCTCCAACTACTTCTACATTTTCTAGCTCAGCACAGCTCTCTGCAATCTATGTTCAGGGCCCAGTTCTTTATTTCCTCCAAAGCTTTACAGACAAAATAAGACAGAGGTTAAGGAGAGGGAGGTCTTGATTGCCTGTGAAGCACTCATCTTTTTCCACATTTGCTTCCTCCCACAGTTTTAGCCAAATATCACTTTTCTTTTTAATTCTGGCTCAAGTTGTTGTGCCACCTTGCTCTGCACCGTTAAGAAGTTTCAACTCCGATCTATGCAAAACCTTTTTCTCAAAATACCTTGAGACTACTGAGACAGATAAATAATCAAGACCTACAAAATGCTTTGATGTTAATCACCAGATGAAAGATGCCTTAGGAACAGAAATATTGTACAATAAAGTAGAAAAAACCTTTTTTTTTTTTTTAATAGTTTCTTCAGATTCCCTGCATATTTAACTTGTGCTTTGAATGGGGCAAAGTAAGTCACCACTCCATTGAAGATACAACAGCACTGTAATAGCAGCTTAAAAAATTATGAACAGAAGAAGTGTCAACCACTAAGGCTGATTTAAACCAACAACTTACTTGTAAAGCCATTGAGCCTACTGTTTAACTCTTCTGAGAGAAAAGCACAGCATTCAATAGGAAACATTTTTGAGCAGAAGCGGACTGGGACGATGAAGTGGACATGATTTAGTTACAGAACAGAAATCTAGCTCTCATCACACTTTACTAGATTACTGTGCCATCCAAACCAGTGGAATTACTGTGCTGGAGTCAGGAGTGAAAAGTGAGAGGAACTTGTAAACATCCTGTCATTAAAAAAACTTGTATTTACTGCAAATCTCTCTGAAACACCCTCATTATGTGTCTTGCACTGCCTGTTTCAACAGCTGTTCTTATTTACTGTCATCTACATTCCCCTTTTATAGCAAATTATTCATCTTACTGGTCAACTCTCCTTATTGTGCAAAAGTTCCCTGATGCAGGCAGAATATTAGGTGTTTCTTGTAAAGGTCGTCTTCTTGTTACTGTTCAACAAGCAGCTGTTCATAATCCCAAAGCTTAACAATTATATTAATTTTAAACTAAAGGTTGGAGCCATAAATTTTCTCCAGTATTTCCTGCAGCTAAGCTCAGTAATCAATAAAAAGAAAACACTAATAATATTTCATGACTTTTTTACTTTCTTGTCACACATGCTGCAGTAATGTATGGAGATAAACAACTGCCTGTTTTCCTGATTTCATTTTGAACACAGAAATCACTGTAGGGCACACAATAAAACTTGATTTTTGGCTTATGCTCCACAATCAACAGCTAATTCTCAGCTGAACATCTGATACAAGGTGCTTTGCTTAACCTCTTGTCTGCTGTCTCTGTCACCTTTTTTGCGTGCTCTTTCTTTTCAATTAAGCTGTGACTGAATATATCACCTCTGGGTATTATCTTTCCTTAAATTAAACAGCACTTTGCCTTGTGATCTTAATCAAAAGCTCCTTGAGGGGGTGTCTCTGCTGTTGCACCCGGGCACCGAGTCCTCCCCTCCTAAGCACCTCTGAGTAGAGCAGTGTGTGTGAGAGACCAGAAGAGGAATGGAATGTTCTACATTCTACCAGTGTTAGTATTTCTGTGATCCTGAAAAATTACTTTTCTATGGACTGTGAAATGTCTCTGTGAGGCTCCCTGTGAAGCAGGGGGATACTGTTGCTGTTACTGCTGTCACTTATAAAATAAGTGACCACTTATTTAAACAGTTCCTTGGATATTTGCTTCTAAAAGATGAAAATGCTGAAGACCCACAGCTTGGATGGAAAGGTTAGCCAGCCCTAATGAGAGCTCCCGATGTTTTCACTACACCCATCATCATCTTTCTTGCTCAGATCTGGTCCAGTGCAAACAGCTCCACAGGGCAGACAACCAGTGAGACAGACATATCTACACTACCACTACAAATGTCCTCTCCTCCTCTGTCAATAACTACATAAAACTACAGTGTATTTACATTAAGGTATTCAGAGACTCCCAATCCGAAATCCACTGAGTCCATGCTAAAGATTCTTATAAAAATGCTGTTGTTAAGTAAGCATTTGACTTTAAATAAGTCTTACAAGAGATAACAAGGTGCAGCAAAGGGCTATTCAGACAGCCTGCATTAAGCACCTTCCTTCTGATGCTTAAGCCAGGAGCCTGGTCTCTGCAGGCTGCCTTAACATCACAGGAGAGAAGCTCAGATGCAGTGACAGTGCCACAACTGAACAACACTTCATCTTATGTGTGTAGATTCAAATGCCATAGCAGGCGACTAAGAAAAACAGCAAAGGAGAAAAATGAATCTAAAAAAAAAAAAGAATCTAAAATCAATGTTGCCTCACGTAAAATCATCGGAACTCCACAGACCAAATTGCAACATGTCAAAATCACATCAAATGTGTTGAAAGCTGTTACTGCAATAAAAGTTGCCAATTAAGAAACACACTTCGATTTGGGAATATATATTCATCTTATGATTGATTTTACCCTTTTTGGTTAAAAAAAGATAAAAAAGTCAGGTTTTAGCTAACTACTAGACAAGAAAGTAAATACTTTCTGCACTGCCAGAGTTCCCATGATCTGTAGATAATAATTATTAGTGAGTTGCTGTAAGGGAGTGCTACATAGTGCTGCAGTCTCCACAGAAAAAGTGGTGATGCTACAGACATTCAGTGTTGCTATGAACATGTAGTTCTGCCTTTTAATTGCTGATTTCTCTGCTTGCACAAAGAAAATTATACAACTGCCTCACATTGCCACTGCCCCTGCACCCACCTCCCCCCCACTCCCCATCAACAATGACCCCCCCCCAAAAAACCAAAAAACCAAGCCCCCCCCCAAAAAAAACCAAACCCCCCCCCAAACAAAAACCCAAACAAAAAGCAAAGAAAAATTCCAAACTACTATACAAACCAAAGCAGAAAAAAGGCTTCTCTAACATCAAAAGGGTCTGATTAGCTACAAGGGGATCTGAGAGGTGTATGCTATGTGCTTTTCTACCTGTCAAGTCATCATCTTTTCCATGCTCCTTACAGATCAGCAGGGCAAGACCACTTTCCTTCTAAAAGAAATACTTTAGATTTACTGTATCCTTAAAGATCTGACATTTCAGGGTCTCTATGGGGACATGTGATGGTGAGCTCGTAAGTCAGTGCCCTTTTCGAGGTAGCATGGGATGCTCCCTCAACAAATCCTGCCTCTGTACATAGAGAGCTTCATTCCCTAATGCCACACTTAAGATGTGCACACAGGCACGTGGAGGGATTGTACCCCTACGCAATGAAGCAGAAGCAGGGTTGCTTACTTCAAAAGAGGTGGGGTAGAGCCAGGGTGGATCCCCAGGGGCTGTGATGGTTTTTTTGTGGATCCTTTCAGCCTGTCTTGAGAAGTGTCTGCTCCCCAGATCAATACTTGGCCTTCTTCTACCATAATTCCCCACTGCACCTGAATGCAAACACAAACACATGCAAGTATGATTGCTCTCTTGTGTCCTTTGGGCTTGTTTCTTTTTATAAATGCCAGAAAAGTTCACCTCCATTTCATGAGTGGAATAGAAAACACTGAACAGCTTTACTCTCCAACAAGACTCTGTTTGTTCTTGGGAAAATATTGTCTTGCAGCTGCCATCCTTCAACCATGTGTTCAGTATCCATCTAAGGGTGCAAGTGGCAGAAATAGGGGAACAGTGTTGTCACATGTACTTTGATTAACCTTTTTGCACATTTCCCATCTCTGCAGCACACCATTTACAATTGCCTAGCTGTAGACTACACATTTGTTTTAGTTAGCCTCAGTCTTAAGTAATTTGTTACATTTTGCATGTGTGTGTGTATACGCGCTCTTATTTTTGGTAAGAGATTAAATCTCCCTTCTGACACAACCACACTCTGGAACCTTTGGCATGTCTGATTTTTGCACCAGTTCCTGGTAAGAGGTATGGATGTTTCCTGGTCACTGTCTATCATAACTGTACACAGCTTAGAAAAATGGTTTCTTTAATTATTAATGAACTCAGTGCTTCCCGCATCAAGAAAGTGCTCTCTTTTGTGATTTTAAGCATTATTAAGATATACAGGAAAACACCCTGTGCAAAGAATTGGTTAAAAGATTCAAAATTCTGGTTGTTTTTTTTTTTTTTTTTAATTTTCTCCTGTATCAAGCCTTGTGACAGGAACAAGATGGTATTTCTGCCTGCAACAGTCTTCTGCCTCAAGTTCGAAGTGACAAAGCATTAATGTATGCAAAATATGCAGCCTACAGCTTGTTCATTAGGAAAACGAAGAAGTAGAGGGGAGTATGTAGACTAAATGTCACCAAGGCATATAAAACTCTTTGTGGCTATATAAAACTCTTCACCATACATAGGAAAGTGCAATGTATAAAAGGAGAGAATATGCAACTGCTCCACTGCCAAATGCCTAACGGTGGGTAAGTGTGACATAAGCCAGGAGCACGTGGAGGCTGTAAACTTCAGTGAGGACACTTCTGCCGCCAACTTGAATATCTTCAGGGCTAAAATTGCCTGCAAGATGTCCTGGTTTTACTTGGATTCTCAACTCACAAGTTTGCTCCACCTGGATGTATTTTCTGCACTTCTCAATGTCTTGACCTACTTACTCTTCCCCATAACCTGTATAGGCTCATGTTTACCCACTCTCTGTAGCACTAGCAGCATTGGGGATGTTGCTATAGACGGGCTGTCCCAAGGGACTAGGAAGGTACAAGGAATAAGTAAATTTCAGTCTTGGATTACTGTTTCCATACCACAGCCTTGGGCCTTGCATCTTCTCGCAGCAAGTATCTTGCTGAAGAAACTGGATTTGACTTTCCTCTCATGAGACTAATTCACAATTTCCTATTCCAATGAGCACCTTATGTGTAATGGTTTTCCAAGTTCATGGCCATATGTAATACACAAGATCTGAAAGCTAAACAATGATCCACCAATTCCGCTAATTGCCAAATGGGGGTGAAGAATTATATATGTCAGCCCCATTATTAAAATTCAACAAACATGTTTTTGAGACCATCCAAACTGTCACTGAGTTTAAGTCAGGTTCAGAAGGCAGTGGTAGGAAGAGGGAAATCAAGCTGTTTAATGGTAACATTTTTAAAACAAAAGTTTTCAATTTAGAATGCATTTAAATTATATGAGGTAGCCCAAAGTTTCAGTAGTGCTGTTGTAGTCAATTCACAATGGAAAAAGAGCATAGAAGCTAATTTTTAGCTGACCTTACAGATGCCTATACTAATTTTCACTGCCCTGCTTCCAGGCCCTAATGTTCATGCAAAGTCAACAGAGACAGTACAGTTCACTGCCACAAACCATTTTATTTTTCACCAAAAAGATGTGTCATTCATTTGCATCACTCATTTTGCTGAAAACGTGAAGCCATGCCTGCACTGTCTGAACAGAACAGTTATTTATTTTGAGCATTGCCCTATTTTTTTTCTTTGCAAAACATGTGATCAAAATCAAAACAAAACCTCTGCCAGATCTAACACTAATTTTTGATGAAAAATTCATTTCAGAATTCTTTTTTGCTATTCTGCTTGGAATAAAAATAATTTCAAACTACAAAACAGCTTGCATAACAGAAAATCTATGCCCAATGCCTTCCTAATATAAACAGAGAAAAAAAAATGAAGCAAGAAAATACCCACTTCTAGCATTTGAATTTTATCAGAATATGTTATTAGTGAAGAATTAGCTGTATGGGACAGTCAGTGACTATTCCTGTTTTTAGAGCTGGCTTGAAGCTTTGTTCCAGGGGTCACATGGCAAGAGTTATAAATCAAGAAGACACTGTAACTCAGATACAATATTTGACCTTCTTCATAAAGCCTTTCCTCCATGCTCTCAAGAGATAAAGGGGTGAGGTGAAGGGAAATTTCTTCTCGTTTTCCTAAATAGCTTCTTAGCTCTCATGATTGAGGAAAAAGCCTCCTGATCTCTAAAGGCATTAAGCCTAGAAAATATGAAACCCTCCCCAAAAGGAATCAAAAGATAAGGGTCTCCTCTTTTATGGATAATATCTAACTCAAGGAAAATAACATGTCTGTATGTCTGGTGCTATGCTTATGTTTTTTCACTAGACAAAATCCCAAATCCCAGACAAGACATATTTCAGCAGTTTTGTCTTATCAATCTACAGAGCCAGCAGATGGAGCTGAGGTTATGCTTTTAGCAAGAGGGAGTACAATTAATTTCTGGAAGGATTTTAGTGAACATTATGCATGTGTATAACAGACAAATGTGTGTAGACACACCACACTCTGTATAAATTAGGTATATTTAAGGTTTAAACAAATAATTTGAATGAGCCATAGGAACCAGTAAATCAGGTTCACAAGTGTCTGTTCTGCATGCTTTCCTGCTGTCTAACAAAGGGTTAGCTTTTCTTGACTGTGGCTTCTCTATGAGCTACTAATCCTTTAAAAACTTGTAGGAGTGCAGTCCCTCTGACACCTCTGCTTCTCTTCAAAATGTAATTGAAATTGACCACCAGCTTCAAAAACTGTTAAAGAGATGAATATACATGTTCTGACAGCAGAATTATTTAAAGTCTGAATACCTGCCCTACCTAAGAGACTTAGGCGCCAAACACTGGGCTTATGCTCCCTAATACTTTGCATATGGAAAAATAGAAGCTTTTTTCCATATATATATGGGAATATATATATATATGGAGATACATATATATATATGTGTGTATATATATATATAAATACATGCCCATATACTCACACAGAGGGAGCAAGTACTGCAAAGATTTAAGCCAAAGCATTAGTGGGACCCTAAGGAAACCATGCCACTTCCTCCTTACATTCACACAGTGTGCAAGAAAACACAGACTAAATTACTGGGACAACAGTATGTGATTCAAGTCAAAAGGTGTATATATGCCAACACCATTTCAAATGACTTGCTAAGATTTTCTTCCACCGTTTTAATGAAGTTGGCTTGATTCCCTGGAGTTTAAGATTGTTAGAACTCAAATGTGTCAAACTTATTATATATACAGTTGTTGTTAATGCCTGTTACAAGATATGGGGCCTGAATTAGTACCACAGTAGACCCTGGAAATCTTGATGGTAATTTCTACTCCTTTCTGCTTCACGGTTTACATAGGAAAAGGCAGTTCTTTTCTGAAGAGATTTCACCCCAACCAGTGAAGATTCAGGGTAGGAGGAAGACACTGCAGTCTGTGCTATGCAGCGACTCTACCGTAGCCAAAAGTAGAGCACCTGAACAGAACTGTCCCAAAAATGATGAACATTTGGTTTCATCAACAGCTTTGAGATTTCCAATTCTGAATTCATTAAAAAGCAAAATTAAACATGACATTCCTGGAGAAAAGTAATTGCTTTGGACTGATCTAACATTGTGCTATGAAATAAATTAGATTACATTTATTCACTCCAATATAACTTAAAGATGCCACTAAAAACAAAATCAAACACAAATGACAAAACCAAAAAACAATCAAACAAAATTCCCACCCAAATGGAGACTTCTCAGAATCAAAATGGGCTGTTTTGACATTGTTCAATCTTTTCCACCTCCATTCCTTCTGAAATATCATTGCAGAAATGAATTAATTTTCAGGAAGTATTTGGATTGTGATGAAAGCAAAATGAATACATCAGTTTCACAAGGGTTTCTCCAACTCACCCAATCCTATGGTCCAATTCAGGCCTTGAACCTTCAAAACTCATTTAATGTAATAATTATTGTATTTTTTCAGGACCAAAAAAATTGCGCAGATGTCCTGAAGCCTACTTGCTTTCCTCCAGATGGCATAATCTCCAGGAGCTTTAAAGCATTCAGTGACACAGGGTTCATCAGCCACATCTGTCCTCTCAGACATCTTCAAGAATTCTCTTTGCTAACCTTCCTCATATCCTGTGCTTCCTTTGTAATAAATGATTTTTTTATTGACCTCTTTGCCTGAAAAAATATTTTCTGATCATTTACCCATGTCCAGCCAGACCTGCTCCCTCCTACAGCTGGTGCTGGGGTGACAACACAAGTGCTGCTGATTGAAAAGGAGGGACAGGACTGTGGCCTGCGACTGGAAAAACGTAGAGCAGTCAGCAGGGAACAGCATCCCCTGGGAAAACTTTCTTTCATTAGGCAAGAAGGTCATGCCTTTATTAGCCTCCAAAGCTGATGTGCAGTTCCCCTTCTAGGCTGGAGGCTCACGTCTATGCAGCTGTGGCCTTTTACTGCACAGCAGAACCTGCTATTGAAGTGAGTTCTTCCGCTGTACTAACGTATTCATGCTCCACATAAAAGGTATATAAGGATGTGCCTCCAGGAGAAAATACACTTTCTTTTAAGTTATTTTCCCCATAACCACCACTGTAGATAAGCTTTGTCTTTTCCTGACTTGGGAGAGAACTGCTGGTGAAAGACACTTTTGCAGCTTGAATGATCTAAAGCTACTTCTGGATGGCAGATGTCTGAGCTGCTCAGAGATAGGAGTCTTTCCCCTCTTTCTCCTCTACTCTAATTCCTCAGTCCAGCTGAGGAAGTACCAGAAGTACAGCAGTACCATGGGGTATAAAGTGCCTTCCTACACCACCTCATGCAGTCTATTAAATACTGCAATGGGGGCAAGAGTTGTCGACCACTCAACCTTCTGATACTTGCCCATGAAAAGAAAATGCCTCCCCTACAGAACCCAGGTTTAACTGTGTCCTCTTGCCCCAGAGGTTACACCACAGCTTTTATTTGCTCTGCAGCTCTGACAGCTCATGAGAAGAGAAGCCCTGATGCCAGTGGAGTCCACTCAGGTTAGGTGGCTATTCATTCCAGCCTCAGGAACAATGAGATTAGCAGCCAAGACACAGGATGCATTACTACATGTCCCATGATTTTCTTGTGAAATACCAGAGTCAAGCTAATATTTCCAAGGGATTCAGCAAATCCATACTCCACACTTTCATGGCTCAGCTACAAATTAAGGGTCTTAGGTAACAATATAGCTGCCTGAAAGGAGAGTGAAGAGGCATCCTTGTCTCAACATGGGTTTCTAAGCTATGGCTTCATTCTTTTGTTCAACACCTTGAGCATGAGATGGATGAGAACTGCAAACCTGTAGACTTCATCACCTACTTGGCCTTCTTCATGTAAGATTTCCTCAGTAACTGTACAAAACAGGTGTATTTGCCATCTTTATAGCAGCTTTAATATGAAGGGTCTCCAGTGTATTACACCTAACCACCACTTAGTAAACCATAACATCACTGGTGCATGCTCCACTTGTGTGATCAGGTAAAGGAGTAAGAAAAGAATTTGAGGATATGAGTCAGGATAGAGGGTAACCTGTTAGCACATGTATTCAGTCACCAGACAGCAACTTTGGTGTCGGGTCCAACCCTAGATCCATAAGCAACATAGAACTGTGCTAGAAATTTCAGTGCTGGACAAACTTTCAAGCCCTATCAGCCCTCTTTAGATATGTCAAACTCCAGATGGGACTAAAACACTTTGAAACAGTTTCCCACTGAAAGAGCTCCCATCCTGAAGAATGCACAAACCCTAAGAGAACAGAGAATTTGAGGTCACTGGAATCCAATTCTACATTAAAACAGTTTCCTCGGTAACCAAAAGTCAAGGAAGCCTTCAAACAATGCAGACACACAAACCTTTCACTCCTTACAACTTTTCAATTAAAGAGAGACAAACACATTTAAATTATGAAAAGGTAAAAGCTTTCTAAAGTACCCAATGCAGTGTAGCAAGCTCTCACAGCAATCTATCTCAGTTAGATAACAACACTGCCTGCAAGGTTTCAAGGACAACCATAAGACATAGTGGAAAAAGAAAAGGATCAACAGAATATGCTTTCACACTGCACTCACTGCAAGTATCATAAAGTCTGCGTATGAGTCCTTGCCACAAGAACCCAGTTTGGACACACTGCAGAGGATACAAGGCTAGCTTGAAATCCAAGCTCCACTGCCTTTAGATAGATTCTGGTCTGATAATGGGCTTGGCAGTAGCTCTAGAGCACCCCTGCCATGCAGCCACAGCACCAAGGTCCCCAAAGGCAGATGAGGACGTGCTAAACCTGTGCAGCAGCAATGAGGTGAGGCAGAGCTCAGTTCACTCCTTGTAGCAGGGCCCAAGCCAGCTGGATTGTGCTTCAGGGTGGAAGCGTAAAGAAGCAGTGCCACCTACTACCACCGGAGCAAGGGCTCATTCCTCGATTTGACAATGCCTGCAGAACCATGGATTAGAAAGAAGCACTCTGGTGACAAAAACCTGCTGTGGCAAGACAAGAAGTTGCCTTGGATGTAGTATTTGGGCTTGGAAACCTGAAACTCAAGAAGAAGAAAAGGCAGAGTTATGATTGATGACATGGTCTGAAATAGTAAGTTGACTTTCCTGATGCCAGAGAAGTTACGCCTTTTTACAGGAGAGGGAGGCTGAACAAGTGTCTCTTTACCACCGTTACTTTACTTTGCCAAAGAGACACTATGAAATTGACTCCTTCACCTTAAATGACAGTGTGGGCTGTGTCCTGTCACCGCAGAAGATGGGACTTCATGCTAAGCAGATGGGTTTCTCCAGGTGCATACTGTTATGCATCAAGCCTGGTGAATAAATTGGCTGGGAATGGGCATATCCATCCCTGTAATAAATACAGGTGAATTGCTAACAACAGAACTGAAAATATTCATATTCAGGCAAAGAACAACATTTCAGGCCAATATTTAGAGTTATCATTAGGAAACTGAGAGTGATTAGTGCATTATAAAGAATAGCAGCAAAAACATTTTAAGAATAAGGCTCAATGCCATGATTAAAAGGCATTTGCCTGATTTTGTGAAGGCCTATAGTCCTCTGTGTATGTATATGGACATACATTCTCATTTTTACAGAAGATCACCTGTTTTTCTCTTCCTAAGGATTTCATGGCTTTATGTACATTCTTGTTACATTTTGAATCTGCAATAATGTTACCAATGAAATTGTCTATGAATAATACATTACTGCATCACATAAAATAGTCAATGATTTCTTGAGGGATAATGAAAACTACTAGTACTTACTGGGTGTTCAGGCCAGGCAGTACATTGCTTACTAATTCATTTCAGTCTTTGTTAAATAAAATATTCAATTAATTAATCTCTAGCGTCATACATCACACTGCACCAGAGCAAATGAGGAGTTGATCTGAACACCCTGAACGATATTGATAGCCCACAGCTCAGCTCTGCTGCAGCTCAATTACAAGGGGGATGCTGAGGACACATTGGTATGCTGCACTGGAAGGCACGTGTCACCGCTCAGCTTTTACCCTGGTACTCATAAAACTTGAGCCTCATGAGCAGTGCAGAATCTAAAACATCCACCATTGTGCACACTAGTCAAAGGAAATAAGCAAACAGGCCTAATCAGCCGGATCTTTGCAGGTAGCTGGGTATGTTCAAAGGGCCCAGGATAATTCCAAGGAAAGCTGTGGAAGCCAGCTGTGGGAGCCTACCCCACGTTTTGCCAGAACAGCCTTTTCTTCCCCAGCCACTTGCTAGGACAAGATACGTCAGTGAGTAACTTGTACCAGACACCTTGAATACTTAGAAAACTTTCAGTTCAGTCTTTTTATGCTCAAGGACTTAACCCATTAGCCTCTGCAAAATGGGGAAAGCCCACTGTCTAGTGAGTGCATCAAGCAAGACTGGCAAATAGTAAATTATATTTCCAAAATACAATTCCTGTTTAAGTAAGGATACTGCAAGGTGCAAGCAGAATTGCTGAGTAGAAATTCAGAAAATAAAAACTCTGGTTTGGAGGGTTTATTATCATTTTAAAAAATTACTACACACAGGAAAACTTATTTTACCAAACAGACCTGCCTTCTGAAGACTCTGCTTCTATTGTTTACTGTGTAAAATGTTGCTTTTGAAAAGGTTGTTTTCATGTATGCTGCATGTTCCAAGTTTCATTAACAAGTGTTAACATCCTTGTTAACTAGTCTTGACAGTGGATTGTCTCGCCTGGCGCTTAGAGCTCTTACTGCCTTTCAAGTCCTGAAGCAATGACAGCATGCACTGCACAGCAGAGCTCAGCCAGAACCCAACAGTGCAGGTACTGTACAAATACATAACAAAAGCCTTCGTCAGGCACTCAGGCACCTGCTGATAGCACACCAATAGAGATTTTAAATCCTCAATATTTGACTGCAAGATATCTGAAAATATTTAGACTTTCCCCCTACAACACTTGGCAAACAAAATGCTACCAAACTGAATAATCCCTGCTTACTCCTCGGGGAAAAACTGACATACTGATACGTCACTCCAGTGATTACCAGACTGAAAACTGGCAAGAATTATCTGTACTCTTCACATGCTATTTCATTTGCTTACAAAACATCAGAGTGTTTTGTTATAAAATATATTACATTGTAAGCAGTGTTTCCTTGTTTCAAACATACCCAAAGGATACACTTTTGCCTCATCCACTTCACCAATAGGTAGAGTTGGCTAGAGTGGTAAAACCTTCTGAGAACCAAATTAAATTATATGCTGATACAAATCAGAGAGGACAACTTAGGTTTCATTTTTTGCAATTTTTTTCTTTCTTTGCTCTCTCCTTTTTATCACTACAAAGATGGATTGAGATAAGAGATAAAGCTAGAAACAAGGAGCAACAGTCTCAAGGGGAAAAAAAGCAAAACATCTTGTCCCTCTTCAAAAGCAAATAAAAAAAAGTTGCACTTCTCTTTAATTTTAATCCAATAGTTTTCCATTCATTTCATCAAATAAATGAATACCAAAACTGCTCTTTTTTTTTTCCACAGCTCCTCAACCCACTTTTTCAGGAGACTCTATTAAAAACTGCATTTATCTTTTCAAAACTGAATAAACTAATGCAGTGCCTTCAGCTGCTCCAAATGCACTTGCAAGCGGGCCACCTACAAAATGTGCTTATAGAGGACCTAGAAAAATTTTGTAAGAAAGGAATACTTGAGGTTGGCCCTGGACTGACTCTGTATTGGTTCAGTGCCCAAGTGACCTTCAGACACACAGTAATTGCTCAGGAGTGGGATCCAGTCCAAAGCAGACTCCCTGAGAATCCAATAGATGAAGCTGTCCTGCACAGGCTAAAGCATTTACAGAAAGGGTTGGGGTTCCTGTGGCAGGACAGGAGTGAATGCATGCATCTTTGGCCAGATCACCTTGGTCATGCTTCTATTCTTACCCTCCTGACTCCAGTCACAGTAGCAGAGACTATACAATTCCCCATGAAGCTTTATGCCAGGAATCACATGAGGTGTCCATGAGTTGCCACTTTCCAATAAAAACGGGCTGTTATAGACAGCTGAGCTGAGCATGGGGGAAACAATCTGAAAGGATCCATGTAGCTTTTAACAGCATCCCAGAAGACTGGGCTGTTTAGGAACTAAGACGTCCAAGCCCTGGCGTAAAGAAAGCTGCATCCTTTCCGTGCTTTACATAGATGACCCTTCACAGCCTGCTGCCATTTCCCACCAGCTAGGATGGAGGAAGGCTGGTAAGCAAAACTCAACCTCTAATACACCAGCCCAGCTCTCAGTTTATACAATAAACATAGGAGACTTTTATGAGAAAGAGAAAGGGGTATAATTTGGTTAGCTGAACAGCAAAGGATTGTTCCCCTAAGAAAAAGGAGGAAGAAGGAAGGGATCTATGCATCTGAATAGATGGTATGCAGGCACTTGAGAACTGGCAGTATTAGGTTAATGGTTATACTTGATCTTAGAGGTCTTTTCCAACTGAAATGACTCTATAGTTTTGAAGATACAGGAAATGCTTTCAAGTGTATTGCACTGTAGTATAAAACAAAACAAAACAAACACACCCCACAAAACACACAGACAAAACCATTAAGTTGAACAGAAAATTAATCCCTCAAATAATGAATTCCAAAGAAGCAGTGAGTTCAGCAGCAGTGAAGTGATATACAGGATTTCATGCATATGAAGAATGATGATAATCTTCCTTAAGAAACTGCAAAACACAACCTCTAAGTTAACACCTTACTAAACTCTGGCTGCCAGGGAAAATAACAGCAACTGCTTCTAACATTTTATTCTGCAGACAGACTCTGTCATTCAGGGGAGGAAGGGAAGAGCAGCAACCAGAAAACCTTCACGCTCATCTGCTCTATTTCCATTTCACATTATTATTCCTTTTTTGTATTGCAGTGTGCATGCAATCTCATTCCCTGGGAATATGAAACCTGCAGCCTCTATTTCTTTAAAGACGAGTTTCTAAACAGTCCAATCTCACTGCCTTTCTTTATGGATATAATCTCCATTTCTCTAGGTATTGTCTATCTGTCCAAAACCTCATCTGTAATCTTAAAACTCAAAAGGCTTTGTCACAAAGTTAAGAGTTTACCAAAACTTACTGCTTCCTGTGATAATCTCCTGTCTCTCCGGACAAATGGCCTTCATATAAGTCCAAACCCAGCTATCCTTAATACTTTAAGAGGGACTCTTTTTGGCTTGTGACACTGATGTTCAAAAATAAATGCTGGTGGTCTGCTTCACACTGCTATCCACAATCTCCCTCAGAAATCTGGTCTTTCCTGTTTAAGCCTGAAACTTGGCATGGCCTGTGGTACAGCATAAGAGCAGAAAAGTGTTTCTAGTCTATTTGGGTCTTACATATTGATATCTAAATCAGATGTTTTGAACAAAAATATAACAATTGTAGCAGCATCAATCAGCTAGCTGTTTTATCCTTTCTTCCTCTGGCACTTTTTCACAGCCCTGAGCAAAAAGATTTAGTTGTACTATTCTGAAGATGGAGAAACTGGAGTGAATTAAAAAGGATATGTCTTGTCCCTGACCAAGTGACAATTGAGAAGTTAAGCTGAGATCAGCACCAGGTGTCCTGGGCTCCAGCCTAGCCTGCCATCTCAGGCAGACTGCACTAACACACCAGAGCAACCTTGAAGTACATTTAATCCAGTACATCCTGGGGTGGCACTTGAGCAGTGCACTGATGGGAGCCCACTGGACAGATCAGCACTTCCTGAAGGAAGCGTTTTTTGTCTGATACAGCTCCTCAGGAATACATTTCCATGAGAAATTGATTTGAATGCTTTCCAAGGAAGTGTGACACTGCCTGGCTATACACATTTCAGCACGGCCCCTTTGCTGTCATCTTCTAAATCAATTTCTTTCACTTGGTGCCAACCCAGCATATTAGTTTTTAAGTTGCCTTTTCACTGAAAACCTGTGAATTTTATTGGTTATAAGAAACCTTTGAGAGCCAGGAGAGTAGAGAGAAATATCAAAGCTAGACTTCAGACCATATATTGCTCTTCCTTTCAAAAGCAAAGGGGAAAAAAATCATTCTTTATCTTGTAATGTGATTCATGGCTCTTTCCATAAGGCACTGATAATATAATTCATTAATCTGGCATTGGTAATCTTCCCTATTTTCTTTGTATATATTTCATTAGCATGAGCCTGTCCACACTTTAAAAGGTGTCTTGCCATAAACATGTCAGCACAAGAGCAGTTGCATAGAACACAGGTGTTTTTGTGAGGGAAGGTGACCTGACACTACAGACAAAGGAGACAAATTCAGAGTTTTGGAGTAGCTTATTAATTAATTAATTAATTAATTGGTTTCTTCTTATAAAATTGTGTTACAGAAATTTGATTTTGAGATAACAAGCAAAAGAAAAATGTTAACCAATAGACCATTCCCAACGCACTTTATGGATAAGGCCAAAATCATTGCTTTCTTTTTGAAACCCAGCCAGGTACAGACACCCAAGTACAGCAAAATGAGTCACTCACAGCAGTCTAACGACTAAGGCAAACCCCCACATTTCATTGCTGTGCCTACTAGCCTGAAGACATATTCTTTGGAGGTGTAAAACTGCCATTAGGAGAAAAAAAAAAATAGCAAGCATCAGATTTACCCTTCTGTTACAGAAAAGGTTAAAATATTAACTGATAGAGCATTTAATGAAGTAGTTTATCACTATAAAGTCAAGTTTCTCTAGAACAGTGTAGGATTATACCAGCCTATAAAATAGTCCTACAGAAAATGGCACATCCAAACTACATGCTTCCAACCCTACAAGATTAACTGATAATAATTCCTAAAATAAAATACCTAGGTTGGAGTTTCAAATCATGGAAGACATTCGGGCACACATTTCCAATCAACTTTCAGTTGGAAGAATTTGACCCACTTCTGCATTGATTCTACTTTGAATAAAAACTACACTTCCCATTTTGGGTGATCAGGCTTGACTCTTGATACAACAGTCAGCCTTGTGATATTCCGATCACAAACAACCCTGGAGACCTATAAATGTCATCTGACAATAATTTTTCCAGATATATGTGGCAAACAAGAATTTTAACATGGGGAGGGAAATGCTTGTGCTGCATTGCCTTCTTTGCTGACTGTTGACTCATGGCTCATGTGGGGCTGATATTAGCGGCAGCGGATCATAATCTAAACTTTCATATTTTTAAATGCTTTGAATATGCACAATGGTGTGTAAGTGCCAAATAACATTGTTTTACTTTAACAGCACTTAGCCCTATTCATGCACAACTGACTAAATCTGTAATCATTTGGACACAAGAGCATGCTGAACTGTAAGAAGCAAAGGGGAGCAGTTAAACATCAGTTTTCACGATAATTTGTATTACCTAATTTCTAGCTAATTCTAGCAAACTAGCTTGCCTCTCTCTTGTAACAACAATTCATGCCTGACAGATAAACAAAATGATCTCTAGGAGGAATTTATTGAGAAAATGTACTGCAACAAAAATACTGTAATATCTAATGGCAGATATTCAAGGCTTACCTTTATTTGCCAGTATAATCATCAGCATATATCCAATATGCATACAGTGTTCTTAAGCACTGCAGTGTCTGTATAGCATGTATTAAACTTCTCTGAGCTGTTCATAATGGATCAACTAAATTTAACAGGACATAAAACAACCCCCAAAGCAAATAGTGTTTTGGGAGAGGTAACTTCTTCATCTTCTTGAGTAACCTACATTTACTGCAACAGCATCTAGAAAGCACTGCCATCAGGTACCAGTTGTGGTGCTAACTGATGTGGATTTAACTACTCCGCCGTGTTTGCAACTGTCTTTGGTATGTTAACTGTTCTTCTGCATCACTTCCTTGTTCACCTTCTACACGCTGCCGGGATCCTAGAGCAGGAGGAGGAGGATGCTTTTACCCTGCATGGCACCAGCTGCTTTGAAACCCTAGTACCTGCTGGGGTTCCTTGAGAGGCTGCAGGAGCCACAGAGTGTAGATGGCAACAGCACTGCCACCTCACATCTTGGTACTGAGAACAGCTTGAATCAAATCCATGAAGCACAACAGGGTTGCTCTCTGAACACCTGCAGGATCTTTGTTTTTGTTTCCCTATGAGGCCTCCAGACTGAGGCTATTAGCAGCAGGTTTTAGTGACTCATGAAGCATCAAAGTAAAGCTCTTCTTCAGTCTTGTAATCATGACAAGCTAAGCTACTCTGAATTGTACATGTACTGCTAACTCTACAGAGACTGTATGAGACCAGTTCTTCCCACTTCAATACCAGCGTTCACTTCTACCCTTATTAAGTTCACATTTTCTAAGTCTCCTTTTTTTTCCCCTACCTAATTTAACTCATGTTAAGCTGTAATGTGCAAGCAGCCCTGAGCCCTGCAGCCCAGCTAGTGGAGATATCTGGTTTGTGATCAGTTCCATGCTGTATTTATCTGAGATACACAAAGAATACACATACTTAAAAGGAAAGAGACACCAGCTCACAATTTTACATTACTGCAGCTCGTTCTGAGCCAGCATGGGTATTTCTTCTGTACAGCCCTGGCCCATGTAGATGTACCCTATAGGAGTTTACTTGCTTAGTTAATGCTACTGATATATGAGAAGATTTCCTGTTCCTACAGACTTCTGTCAAGAACATTCCCTGCTGCAAAAGATTCATAATTTAAATTTAAAAGGCTTTAAATAATTTCTGAAGGTAATACTTATGAAGGGAAACCATTCTTCATGGTAGAGCCCCAAACAAATGATTATCTGTCAATAAATCTATCATGCATGACACCTGTGCTCCCATGGGGTAGACCCCACAGTAAACAAACAAAACACTCTTTAATGATTCACCATTGCCTAGAGGGTAGGAGAAAGAAAACATTAATTTTTCTTAAATGTAGGATGACAAACCTACGTTGCTGAGAGATTTACATCCAAAAGATATTTTCCTTATGCAGGGACAGAGCTTGTTTCTAACATGCTCTTTCTATTAGGGAGTGGCAGGGAACAGCCCAAATCAAAATCAAGTGCTCCAAAGTTGTGGGGCATAAACCACTGATTGCCCTTAAGCTTAAAGCTAAAGAGTAACAACATTCCTCAATAACCTGTGAGATGTGATAGTTTAAAACTGTAGAGAGTCATTAAAAACACCAAATATAGCAATTTCTCCTTCCTGTTTCCATCTACTGCGGGACAAAAGAACATCTAAGTTGTTCCATAGCTAATGCAAGAATCTGACAGAGAAGCCCAAATTGCATAGAATGAAACTCTTCTTACTCGTCCAAACAAGTCCCCAAACAATGTGCTGCCTTTACTTGAAGGAAGGTACTTGGACCTTGTTTTTCCCTTGTTTATCATTTGACCATGGGACAAGCCTTCACCATTATCACTACAAAGCACGTGCTGGTTAGTGCTTCTCACTTGTTCAAAACTGTGCCATCACAACTTTGGGTCTGATTGGCCCTGTGCATTTGGGGTGAGATAGATGCCAGAAGAGAGCCATACTTGCACAGCCCTGAGCCTCCCTGGCATAATGGGAGAGCATCAGGAAAATGCTGGAGCTGGAAGCAAGGATGTGACACTGAAAGTGAGTCCAAAACCGTGAGCACAGCTTGGTCTTCCAATAAGAAATTTGAGAGAAAGAGTGTAGAAAAAGGCTCATGGGGACTTTGCATCAGCCTAGCTGGAACAATACTAGCAAATAGCTTGTGATGTTCAGGATCTCACAACTGAACTCCAAGTTTCCTGAATGAGCATTCTGCTGACAGAAGTTTTGGAGAAGGAGTGTATATCAGAGAAGCCCTCATCAGATGCTACATCCTGAGTACTCTGCTCAGAAGGGCTGAGGTGGGGAGCCTGCAGTCAGCTTTAGTTGAGCAGTTGCTTCATGTTAACCTATTTAACAAGGTCTCTCAATTTTTCTCTCCAAGTTCCTGTGCAACTGAGTCCCCTGAGCTAGAGCTCACATATACTGCTATCTGCCAGTAATGAGCTTTTACCATAAGAGGTTGGAAAGAGCTTGGCTTTGCAGAATTTGATGGTCCATTCTATCACACCACTTCTCTGTTGCTCCTACACCAAAGGTCACACTAGCATGGATGGGGACAACAGAGTGGAGATCAGGGCCTATAAAGCACCACAGATGGTATTCATGAACTGAGCTAGCCCTCATTGTGTGGAAGTACACTTGCATCTAAATACACAGTTTTCAGCATTTATTACAACTGAAAAAACATACACATTACAGCTAAAAAAAATATAACCCATTCCAGTCTAACAGGCCCCACTGGTGAATAATTCCATGCACAAGTTGCACTGCTGAAGATAAATGAGCTAGATTACCTAGGTAATATCTCATCCAGCTGAGTAAAGGGTGCTAAATGGTGTATGAATATGCGTAAAGCCAAGTGACAGAAGTACATGCTCATTTTCGAAAAAGGAAAGAGTAATAGAATAATGTTATACCCAGGCTTTCTAACACAGCTCAAATTAAGGGTGGATTTTCACTCTATCATTATTTCCATTATGCACTTTTATTTGGAAGGGTTAAGAACTCAGCTATTAAAATGCACTCTTGGATGAAATTTCACAGGTAGAGCATTCCAGCATGAAAAATCAGCATTATATATCAGGAAGAGAAATTGTTTGTAATTTTTACATAAGAGTTCAGCACAAAACAATTCTCAAACTTTTCCATTTCTTTCAATTAAAGTGTCAGATGTCGGTGTTTGTAATGAAGTTCTTAATGAATAAACTATCAGCATATAACGAAGTGCACACCAGAGCAGACACTGCAATTATCGTGCATGTTAAAAATATTCTTTCTCCTCTACTGCATATATTGCTTAGTTCTTCCAAGTTTCAGGAGGTAAGATGAAAAATAAAAAAACCCAGAAGACATAAAGATATGTTCTCTGGCCTGCAGATCAAGATTATTCAGTATTTGTCTTCGCTTCTGACAGAGCGTGGGCACTTGGGAAAGTCTGGAAACAGAGAAGTTGGGAGAGCTCTGCACCTAGCCTATTTAAAGTCAGGTACCATCTCTTACTTCTCTTTCAGCAGAAGGATATTGTTACAGCTTCAGAGTTTACACTGAAGATGTTCATAAAGACAGCTACCACTGAACTCACAGACACAGTGAACCCCCAGTCTGCACAGCACAGGGTGCTCAGTAGAGCTACAGGGTGCTGACACCTGCAGAGAAATTTTCCACCATATGTAGGTAATGTGAAGTATGGGAACTCTCTGGAAAACTCGCTTCCAAATATCGAATCAGCTTTAGAAGATGATCTTTGATGATTTGACCTTATACAATGTTGTCTTTTTAGTTAAACAGTGGGAAATATTATTAAATACTTCTACTATATCTTAAGATTAAAAATCTTATGGTCTGCTTATACTGCTATATTCCAAGCTATTCAAGCGAGAGCAATAAAGACAAATTTCATTTCAGCAGGATCTGTTTAATTAGTCTGCAATGAGCTTTGCCCTGTTAGAGGTTTATAGCAAATTTTGTGGAAAATGCTCCATGCAATTCTATTTAGTCTTACTCCATCCCATACAAACACCCCATAAAATATTTTAAAAGCCTACCATTACAGGAATGTGCTGCTCAGTGAGACATATTACTGAGCTAGCTGGTGGTGCTTTTACTTGGGAGAAATGTTGCCCAAACCACTGCCACTTATAATTTACAGAGGAAGAAAAGACATCTCTCCATCAGCAAGGTGCAACATGTAACTTAATGTGAGCTCATTCAGCTGAGGCCGTTTGACCTGTCCTGCATGTTGCAAGAGGTCTTGATGCCCAGATTGTTTGCACAAAGTCCAAATATCACACTGGGAGCCCCCTATAGATGGGGGAAACAAACCAAGAGAGGTGAAATGGTATGTCAGAGGTATCTAGCTTGTCTTTGTGGTAGATTCTGGAATTTCAAGTCTAGCAGCATGATCAACAAGATGAGCTTTCTCTAATAAAAGGCATCTGCGAGAATGGTAGGAGCAGCAAGGCTTTCAAAAAGCCATGTTTGTTATAACATATGTGAAATAGAGGCCACTTAATGTCAAAACATAAACTCAGATTTTAAAATCTCCCCAACAGACAATCTCTGCTTCTTGAAAAGCAAAGTGACAGTTCAGGCTCAGAGCAGTTATTTGATTTTCTTCCACCCTTGTCTTAAACAAAAGCAGTAAGAACAAAACTCCCAATTCATAAAGTCTTAATTCTCAAGCCACTGTATCATTCCCAGGCAGGAAGGCCGCATTCTCCAGCGAAAACAGTCACTTCAGCATCTGAGGACATAGTTTGGCTCCACAGACACACATTTGCCTCAAAGCAGAAATATTTATTTAGTTCTCAACTTTAATGGTTGTTTGAAGTGATGTCTCCCTAGCAGTCAAGAGGAACTAGGAGTGACTATAAACATATTTGGATCTTACCTCCTAAATTAAAGTCCTTTCTCTATGCATCCTGACACTCAGCACAGAGATAATAATGAGCCATTCTTAGAAACAGCACTGTATGATGAGATACAACAAGCAACTTAGCAGAGAAGAGTGCCTACATATCACAGCCTGGGGTGGAGAAAAAAAGAAATCACAAGATGGGGAAAGAGTGGGAAAGGTGATGCCAAAGACTTTATAAAAGTGCTTTATTTATCCTCACAAAATGAGATAACCAACTATTTGACACCCAAATTATGATGGCCATCAAAATCATAAGGATAATGATATATAACATCTGGCAGCCACCTGAAAATAAATTTGCAGAAAGTCAGGACAAAACCAGAGATCTACTTCATTATGCCAAATTACAGCAGTAAATGGAAACAGAGATAAGTAAATAAACCTGGGTCCATGAAGGAAGCCCTGGAGGACACATGAATTAGTCACTGTAGAATTAGAAGTAAAGTAGGTAGACTGGACAAACTTGGAGACAAGTGACTATCCAGGAATCATTCTACCTTTCTGACTTTAAACGGAGATCCTGAAAATGACTCCTTGAGGACCTGGTTAGATGTCATTCACTTCCTTCTAAACCAGGAATACTTGTCAGCACTCAATTTGGATAGAAGATCACTTAAAAAAAGTAGTTCAGAAGCACAAAAAGTATTTAAGGCTATCAAAACCAAGGTGAGATTTGAATCTGAAACTTCAGCAGAACCCCTCTCCTAAAGAGCCTAAGGACAAGTTACACAGCAACATTTAAAAGATCCCACTTTTGATACTCCCTACCCCAAAGAAACCAGCTCCAGAGCTACATAAAAACTCCTACTCCACATGTGCTACAGTCTTTATTGTTCAGAAGTGAGATTTTTTTATCATCTGAATATAAAAGTGTCTTCAAACGTGCACACACGGATGGCACACTCAGTCATTGTTAACAAATGACATTAAAGAAAATGGTTTGGCAGGAGCTGCTGTCTTTAAAAGATAACTGAAAAATATATTTATTTGCATCACAGTTTCTCAACAGTCATAAAACAAGTAAAAAGACATAACACAACCAACCATCCAGATTTAGAGGACTCTATTTTAAAATGCTGCTGTTTTTTAACACTACTATACTGTGAAGGTTGTCAAGGAGATAACAAAACCTAAAAAAGAAAAAGTCTAATCCAAAAGGTAGCCGATTAAAGAAATATATTGTGGGTCACTTGAAGGCTGGAAATGACTGGTTTGACAGGAAAGATTCCGGAGAGAAGTCAAACTGTCTTATTTAAAGGCACAACCACATTGTAAATCACTTCCCTGAAAGTAGTGGCAAATATTTGGCCTTAAGCCACAGCAGAACTACATTACGGCTCTTGTGAAAAGCACAAAATTCATTGCAGAGCTCCTAACTCTGAAACAAATAGTTTTTTAAGCCATAGCTCCTTCAAAATTATCTTTTCTATTACTTTGGACTCTCTTCAAAAGAATTTTAGACTTAAGCTTTTCATGCCCAAAATTTTGAACAGAATCAAATAGAGTTCTCAGTCCCACCATAAATCCTCTGGAACCACAGATTTCAAAGGAAAAATTCTGCAGCTTTATTACTAATCTGTCAGAACCACAGTGCCCAATACAAATGATCCTCCTTTTTATAAAAGATACAGTTAGTTCTCTGTCAAAGAAGGAAAAAAATGTCTTTTATGTATCAGTTTTCTCTTATGCTATTGTTAGTACTCTGCTAAATTGTAAAAATATCAAGAAATGTTTACACTTTTTTGCAAGTGACAGTTTTTCAACGCGAAAAGCAGAATAATCCTTAGAAAAATAGAAGGGCAAGGAGATTGTCAAAAACTTTATGTCATGAATGTCACTGAATGATTTGGTAGAGAAAAGCTGAAGCAATTTTTTTCAAAGTATGATACCTAAAATCAACCTGATATTCAGAAAGACTTTTGCATTCAATTTTCTGTGGCATTTCTGGTAATCTACACTCTTAGAATTAGAAGGAGATTTCAGGACTTCATGTTTTTTGAAGTGTGGATACTCATCCTGTGAGAGTGATTCAGTGCTGCAAATGTGAATAACTCAAAAACCACCTTGCTGAGAGATGCCTTAAAGAACTCCAGTATTCCCAAGAACACCAAGGAAAATTGTATTACTGTAAACCAGCATATGATGAAGCACTTGTTTATAAACATTGTCCTTTTAATGGCAACCTCTATAAGCAGCATTTAAAAATTACTATATGCACCAAAGCATCTAGATGAAGCCTTGCAAGAGCAAAGATGTTAGACCTTTTTCTATAAGATAATTTATACTGCTCTAGCACCAAACATAGAACCGTCCACTGCTCTCAGACAATCCATAAACACATAGTAAGGAACAATGTTTGTTTGAGCAAAAAGACCAAGTGTGAGAAGAGGAACTATGTCATGCAGGTAATCGGTTTAGGGCTAGACAGCAGGAACTGAGTAGAGAGCTGTGGTGGTCATGGTAAAGTGCTTCCAATGCTTCTTTATCAAGGCTCCATCCCCTCACAGCTGTGATACTGAACAAAATCTGTCCCAAGGAAAGGAATGCAAGCGTTTTGGATACCTGACAGGTGAGTGCCACATGACAGCAAATGACAGATTTAGGAAGAGAACACAAGCAACTGGAGTTCCTGCCTAGTGGTCTATCTGTCTCTTAAACATTACCATGCATAGATGCAATTCTATTTCACATCAGCATTGCACTTCTGCTTGGTTTTTCAAGTGATTTAACTACTTACCTGCTTGTATGGCTGAAAAGAATTTCTCAAACTAATGCCAGAGAGTAAAATCTACTTGATGCATGATAAGAAAAGCACAGCTCCAGAATTACATATAGCTAAGGCAAAATGACTTCCTCAAGATTCTCTACAAGATTGTGTCAGAGGTGGAGTTAAAACTCAGGCCACTTTGGCTGCACTTCCCTTTGTGTACTTCCCAGTATTTCTCTACAGATAACTGTTGTCCCTGAGTAGAAGGTGGTTTCATAACCAGCAATCCCAAGCAAACAGTGGGGCTGCATGCTATTGAAAACACGGCTAAAGTAGGTCCCGGCCCCTACTTCATATCCATCCATGCTGTTGGAATAATTCACAGGATTTGAAGTTCATTCATTGCCGTTGTCTTCCCAAATCATACCTTCAGTGCAGGTGGAGACCCAGTTGGGAGCTGTCTAAGTGCCACTTGCTGTCAGCTCGTGCAGCTGCGGTGCAATCAGATGCCAGGGAGGTGTGTTTGGAGGTGGAAATCACACATGTGGCTGCAATGCATGTGTCCAGCCACTGACTATGAAAGGAGCCACTGCATGTAAACCCATTATTCTGTCAAGGTAAACCAGGAATATTGTACATTGCTGAGCTAAAACAAAGGACAGCTCTTCCCTAAGGGTTACTTTCTTAAACTATACACAAGTAAATATGTTTTTACTGCATTTTGCAACCTGGGAAAGAACGGTTGCTGTGGAAATTATTAACAGAGTAAGAGAATACCAGTTGAGTAAAACACAAACACAGAAATGGACTGTGTTACTGTACAAAGGGTGAGGGAAAGGGAAAACAGCGGAGAGCTCACAAGGTATGTTTACTTTAGTAGATGTGAAGTTGTCAGATCTCCTGTTAAATAGATGTTTCAGGTGGAGGGAGAAGAGCAAAAAAATCAGCCTAGTATTCTGACCATGAAGCTCCTGTGATGTTTGGTGCTGTTCATAGTGCTGTGTCCCAGTAAGTACAGCCATCCCTGCACAATCAAATGGAGAGGCCTCAGTGATATGAAAGACACAATGTGATGTAATAAAGAGCAATGTTTGTAAATTTGTGTGCAGCTGCATATGCTCATTGACTTTCTAACGAATTGTTGGCAGAAAGAAGCTCTCATCTTTGTGCAAGTTGACATCCCCGTATCTTTCTGTGCCATGGCCTTAGCTATATCATTTTTCACATCACTAAAAGATGTACAGTAGTAAAAAGAGCAGATGTCTTTGGACAGCTGCAACATCATTAATGGCATAAATTCCTGTAGTGTAATGCTCTTGCATATTGCTACTACCTCAGGTTAAAAGCAAAGGAATCTAACACTCGTAAAGCTACATTTGGGTACTGATATATATGGGAAGATCTATTTATTTTAGATAATTAAAATTATTTCTTTATGAGCATGTGAAATGAGCAGAGAACCACTATTTGAGAAGGTCATATACAAAGTAACAGATGCAAATCTCCAATTACTTGTAACATACCTTTGCCCTGGTGCTGTGGAGAGAGAATTTATGTACTCACCCTTGAAAATATAAAGCAATTTTTTTTGTTTACCTCCTCTAATTTGACTTTTTCACCTCATGTCTGCAGAGAAAGGTCAATGCCAGTCTCAAGCCCTCAGTGAAAACAGATGAGTGTTGAACTACAGCCAAGAGCTAGTACAGATATTCCTCTCATAATGAGATCTCCATTTACGTGTAAATACCAAAAGAACTCCTTATTCCCTGATCAAGAAATGCAGACAGTATTGGGAGTCTAAGGTACCCATGGCCTCTGAAACCTGCTAGTGACCTGGAGCTTAGGAGCCTGAGATGTGTGCAGAGACCAAAGCAGTTTCAACACCCTTTAAAGCACATCCCTGCACTAAGTAACATTCAGGGTAGACAAGCTAAGGCACACAAGTGGTGGTGTTTATCTGCAGGAGCCTTCTGTCTAGGCACCAGATGAAGGCAAGCTGTCAAGCATGTTCATAGTTTAACATTTATAAGTCAAGATGAGAGAGATTGAAAAGAAATGGAGTGAAAACAACACCCTCTTCCTCCAGGGCTGCCCTGCTTCCTCCCTGCCTTAGAAAGAAACAAGTTCAATCTGAAATTATTTTAAAGTAGAAAAAGGCCTGAAGTAAAAGTTTGCATTAGAACACCACATCTAGACTAAACACCTTAGCTCCAAAGCAGCCAGACATTAATCTCTACATCCAGGTCGAAACGTCTCCAAAATTCGGCTGTGATTTAAAGCAGAGAAAAGTTCAGGGCAGGAACTTGGATCTGAAACCATGAATCCATCTAGTGACTTGGTCCTTGTACTTCTGAAAACTGAGGAAGAGACCTGAGCTGAGTGGTAACAGTGCAATGGGATCCTCTTCCACCGTGTTCTTTTTCTCCATTTCATCTTTTGAACTTTACCTGGTAACTCTTGAATTGTACAACAGAGAAGAAAGAAATTCTCCTTCATGTTAACACCTAGTTAAACACTACTTATTGTAATTGCTTGGCAGTAGACCAAAGTATCTTCCTTGAAGTAATAATTTATGTTAATAGTACTATGCTAGCTGTTGCTATTCAATATCCAAACACCACTTCAGGTATTTGAGATGGTTCAAGTAGCTTATCACAGTCTCAGCAGCCCTGCAGAGCCCTTCTGAAGCATTGCTTTCTCTACCCTGAATACTCACCACCTAAAATCTAGGGTTGCCAAGCTGAAGGGAGCAGTTGCAGCATTGCTCTTCCAGTGTAAGCACACGCACTGTAATCCTGGGTTTGCCAGGATCACGTTGTGTGCATGTACACTCACAATTTGTGTTCAGCCAACATGTGCTGAATACATGGGTGAAGATCTGTGTTTGTAAAGCCTGAGATTATCAGCATTCAAGATGACAGCATTCCAGCTCTTCCACAAATCTTTACTCAGGGTACAACTAAATTACAGTTTCTGGGTTTAATGGAGCTCAGGCTGGACCCAGACCTTTCCTAAAATATGTGAGGTACATTCACGCTATCGACAGAGCTGGACTTCTGGGTCTCGTCAGATGCTGCATCCAAAATGTTGCGGGTCAGATAATTAACAGATCAAATGATTAATCCCTCAAGAACTTAAAAAGAGTAGCCAAGTTTCAAAAAAAGGTGTGCAAATCAGGGAACAACAAGAACTACTTAATCCTGAGCTTTCCTGAGAATTATGTTCTTAAACACTCTGAGTTCTTTTGAATATTTCTTCACCAGTATTTGTGTTGCAAACATAACCCAAGCAAACATACTTTAGTAATACAGATGTCTGTGTTTAATGATTTAGATGGACATTATAACTGAGCTTAATGGAAATGCCTTTTTTTTTAACTTAGCACAGAACATTCATCCCAATTCATCAGCATGAGTCAAGTGCCTAGATATTAGACAGTCAAAGGAACTGCATTGCAGTGCTTCTAACTATGTTTTCATGGAATATACTAAATTTGTTAATTAACCATAGTGGGCTTTTCACCTACTTTGAGTCAACTCCTTGCTCCTAGAATAAGCTGCTCTTTAGTGATTCTGAAGATTCTCAAAAATTTAAGAAGCATTTCTGCTAAGATCTGAAATATGTGAGTGAAAAGTGCCTCAAACCCTGAGTGCATTCTCACTTCCCTCAGACACTTTGCAAAAATTTCCACTTTCTACTGTGTCATCAAGCAGTGATGCTATTTCTTCACTGAAAAATAGGTGGTTTTGCCTGTGAGGATATATATTTTTGCAGCTGAAATAAAAATGCAAAAGTAGTTCTTAAAAATGTCTCTGTCAAAAATGACTTTGTGGGTGTTAATATACATAAGAAGAATATCAGAAACCTGAGCCAGACACATGCATCAAGGGAAAACCTCACAGTTTTCCCTTGACTGACTTCAGCTGGCTTCAGATTGGAATAACTTGTTTCTCTATCAGACAAAATGGAATCTCTCCGCACAAAGGGCAAAGAGCTGCTTGTAGCTGTATTTCTTTCCAATGCTTGTGGAAGCCTCTCTTTACTAGCCACCAATTCTACAGGGTCATAATTTTAAGAGAAACACATATTTATGCAACTATAGCATTTGCACTTTCATGTCTGAACTTATTTCCCTTTCCTCTTTCTAGTCAATATTTCATTCTAAACTACGCTATTAACAAGAGCAGAAAATCTAGCAGGTGCTCATTTTTTTTTCCCTTTAATAATAGATGATATCTATTTCAAAAGATAAAGATATTTCCTTGCTCTGGGATGTGTTCTTTTCTTTCCAGATAAACCACTATTTTGCACATTACATTTGCTGCCTTCCAGAAACAGCAGATAACACCGAAGAGATTTAATTAATATGTACCACAGCATGACCTCAATGGATAGAACATCTACCCTAAAGGAGTAGAGCTGTAGGAGGTAATTAGAGCACACCATGACATTTATTACTAATGCTCTTCCATTGACATTTGCTGTTGACAGGCTGCATATAAAGTTTTCCTCTGTTTGCACTGCCTTACAATGATTTAGACCTTCCCACATACATAAGTGAGAATGCTTTGGCTGTTTACAATAAATTAAAGCATAAGAGACAGAACAAAATCTTTGCCTTTTGAGAGCAACTAGCTAAACTCCTGCCAACTTTCTGGACCCACATTTCTTCTGCACACAGTGTACTTTGAAGGGCTGTTGGTACGAAATAAATCCTTTGAGAAGGGGAGAAGTCCCATGTTCCTGTCCCTGTTCTCTTCTGCTGTGTAGATTTAAGAAGACAGTATCTGTTGAGTGTAAAATGGATAAATGGAATGCCAAAGAATCAAGATCAAGGACCCACTTCTTCCAATCCCTCTTCAGGCCTGCAAAACCACTTTGCTGCTGAGTTGCATTACAGAGTATTTTACTAGCATATGCATTCAGATAATTAAATTATGCTTTCAGTGTTTAAAACGTATCTCAGAATTAGTAAAATTTGGCAAAAATCACACAACAATTGGAGGGCAAACTCTACTGATGTCAGTAGAACTGTCTAGAAACACTGTAAAAGCCCTGGTAAAGTTCAACAAATGGTACAAGGTATGAAACACTCAGTGCTAGACTGAAGCTGGAAGAATTTATTTCGTAAAAATTATTTTCGACTGGGCTGAAGCAGCCTGATTAATTCAGCTAATTTAATTCAAAAAATTGTTTTCCCCTTCCCTCTTGCAGCACACTAAAACTTACAATTAAAAAAAGCTGTTTTGTTTTAATGAACATGCCCTGTTTTGGAGTGGCCTGCTCTCAATAGCAGACAATTATATCTGTAGCTGTTGGAGGACAACTCTGTCACCCAAAGAGAGACTGAAAATTTGAATTTGTTACAGTGAGTTATGAGAAAAGAAAAATGGGTACACGTAACACTGGAGACAGCACAAGTCAAGAACGCCTCAGAAAAAACAGGAATTAATCACTACCATGAATAGCATCTCATGCAAACAATACCATAGCCTATTCTTGCAAAATCTTCCACAGATAGATAGTGGTTTATGTTATTGACTAATGGGAATGTAATGAGAGTTGTTACATCCCCCCTAAATTACATTCTGTCTCAGAATATAATCTATACATGTTTCCAATTTAGTGGATAAAGAAGATTTAGCAGCCTCATTCCCACATAATATTTATGTCTTTGAGAACTTTATGGATGTTTTGTTCAAATAATTTCCTAGCATCCCAGTGATTTCAAAAATACACTAATAGAAAGCAGCAAAGGGAGTACACACAAGAACATTGTAATTAAAGATTATTTACTAACAGTGAAGAAAAACAAACAATATCTGATAAAAATCAAAATAAAGCTATGTTTCTGCTTAGGCACTTGCCAATTTTTAACATGAAAGGAAAAAAAATACATTAAACTTCTTGGCACAAAAAACCACTATGATTTGACCAGGGTTTATTGTGTTAATCACATTGACCTCATTAGCACTCTGTGCACTGGTCACTGCCCACCCTGTAGTACTCTCCTACGTTTTCTTATCTTACACTAAATTTACAGGCTTTGGGTCTGGGATTGTTTTTCCTTTCCTGGTTACAGAAGACCTTAGTCCCAGAGCAGAGAAATAACAAATGTAACCACCAATCAATTAAGATTAATTTTACTTTTGGTTATAATGAGAGAAAATTAACTACTGTGCCCATAATGCTATTTGAGAAGGTGCTTCTGTTTGTTATTAAAAACACAAACAATTAAAAAACTGGAATCTCAGTTCTTGGTACAGAAAAGAGATGCCTACAACTTACTGTGCTCATCCCCACGACCTGAAGTGATTGACTGCTGTGAAAGATGTCCAATAGAGAGAGGGCTTGAGAGAGCTGGGAGACCTGGGAAATTCAGGTTATTGAGTTAGAAAGGCTGAATGAGGCTTATTAGCTTGGGCACAGCCTTAGTCCAAAACTCATTTATCTCCAGCCAGGTCAGAAAAAAGGTGGAGTGAACTCAAGTCTGCCAGCACACGTCCGTGTTAATGTGCTTTCCTCATTTCCCCGTGACAAATGGCTGTACACAGAGCTGCTCCTTTCCTGTAGCCAGGCATGGCCATGACTGTTAAAGCAGTCCTTTTAACATGTAAAACTGGTATTCTAACATGATTAATCTTTTAAATCATTTTTTATACCCATTTGCTGCTCTACATGCCAGTTCTACATGGCACATGAAATATGGGAAGTTTCAATTCAGAAACTGTGCCCTGCCAAATGGTTAAATGCTACACAGTGGGTGGCTATGCAGACATTCCTAATTGTAAAACATTAAAGCACTGACTGACGTTGTAATCTGAAATCACCAAAAATCCAAATGCTGCATTCTGAGCATATTCATTCGTTACTCAGTGACACAGCTACAGCAGTCAAAACCCAGCAAAAGCAGCACTTTTCCTAGTTTTCTTTAAACAGTATGTGAAGAATAGAGTCATTACTCCTCTCCCCCAACTACTAATATTTTTGAAGGACCTTCCTTTAGCTATATATGTGTAATCGGGACGCACAGTGTATTCCAAGAACCTTAGGACCATAAATATTGCTGTCTATGCATTGAAAGGAGAGGGAGAAAAGTAGGGCCTAGCTGCTATGGAAAAATTAGAATTGTATCCTGAACATATTCCCCTCATCATATTTGGCCTGAAAAAATGGTCACACAAACACTTCCCAGGAGTTTAACTCTGTAAGAGCTTGATAATGTATTGTAATAAAAAAGAGACATCTTATTAAATATCATATTTGAGTAAAACATTATAAGCCCTTGTAATAAGTCCTTGATGGACTATTTTGCAATCCCTTCACATACATATGTATATAGCGACCTTTCCTTCCCAAATTTTAGCTCTTTTATTTTAGACTATGAATAAATTTCTCAACTCATGTATAAAACTACTACCAAAAATAAAGAATTTGTAGGTAGTAGGAAACACTTTGAGTATTCCTAAGCTGGTTTCTATTTAGAGTGCTGCCCTCCAATTCTGTCAGAAAAATCTGCAGTGTTAAAAGACTTGGAAAAAACCAAAGCTCCATGGGAATACTCAGTCAAGTCAAATCACCTGAAACTCTAGCGACAGCATACATAACTTACAGCATGTTAAACCCAGGTGGTTAATATCCTGCTTTCCAAAAAGCGGTAACTCCATGAACATGACACTACTGCAATAATTTTCTAAGGGAGCCCATGTGGAAATGGGGATCAAATGCTGAGCAATTTAGGAAAACTGAAACTCTAGTCCTACACCTGCTTCAGCGAAATTATTTTGAGATTTTATCGCTATGATTTGTTATATTCATCTTAAAAAACCAAGCACACACACACACAACACAAAATGTCATTTTATACCTTTTACACAAGGGAAAAAGTTGTGGATTTCCCTTCTGAATTAAGCAAACACTGTAGAAGCTGACTGAAAGAAAGCAAGATATCATATTTTCTATCTCTAATGAACTCTACATGGCAAAAAAACAACCAACATAACCACAAAACAGACCCCACATCTCCAGTTTTTCACTTTTTTGCCAGCTTTCTCACTGAAGCTCTACGGGACCCTCAATATACTCCTCCAGAAAATACAAACCTAATGTTTGTTCTGAAAATTCAGAATTGAGCTGATTATAGGTGGCTTGTCACAGTTTGTCCTTGTATTAGATTTCAACTAAATTCAATTACACAGTGTTCTCCTTGCTGCCATGAGATGAATGGCAGGATGAAGATGAATGAACACAACTGCTGAAACTGATTGATCCCAACATGCAGACAGGTTGATTAAAGTGTCCAGAAGCAAAATGAGAAATAGTATTCATCTGTAACTACTGGTTGGGTCTTCAATTAAATGCTGTTTTCACCAAATGCCAAGCAACAGTCTGATTCCTATTGGTTTTGCAAGAGCATGAGTGCAGCACCCAAAATGAAGCTTGATGAGCTGAAATAAAACTTATTTTTACATTGGTTCATCTATAACTTTCTTTTCAGTGACCACTTAGCTGCTGCAAACATGTACTTGGAAAAACTAAACAACTAAAAAGCATGGTAATACAAGGTAAAGTTGAATTAGAAACATACTGATAGACATATAACTCACAGATGAAGAAACAGGAGTTTGGTGACTGTTTCATATTTGCACAGCATTACTTCCTTAACTCCCATGCTAAAGGGGGAATATGTGAAAATAACCACACATTCCTGAGTGGTTAGCTGCTGCTGGAAATATTTCCTAGTCTGGAAATACTGCATCTTGGCAGTATGAAGGCAGGCATTGATTAATGAGAAAAAAAATTAGACACCTTCTGCATGTTGTGGCAAGGGTTCCCATAATCACTCTGAGCCAAAGGTTGACAATTCAAGTGCATCTTGATCCCCAGGCAGATTAGGCAGATTTTTTCAGACTCTGACAGTGTAGAAAAGTTGATGAAAGGTGTCTGAGTACATCTTCAAGGGACAGATCCGTAAATTTCCATTCTACTCCTGCAAAAGCAGCATTTTCCATATGTAACCAAGGATTTCTTGTGGTTTTTAACCCAGGAATAATCCATTATCAGGTACTATTAAAAAGTGTTCAACTATTCAGTTGGACTTGAGGATCTTAAAGGTCTCTTCCAACCTTGATGATTCTATGATTTCACCTTGTTAGCTACACATTTGTTTCATGTCTTTCCAAAGCAGAGGCCAGATCCCAGCTGTTATCCTGGACTTTTAACTATTTTCTCTCAACCATCTGTGGTTTCTTCTGCAATGCTAACACTATGGTTTCTGGCACCATGTTGGCTTCTGAATCTGCGTCCAACTTCAAACTAATAAGTGTCCCTTTACTTTCAGGCTGACAGGTCATTTGTCTTGTCCTGGCACACCATCCCTTTCTCTGAATAACCCTTGTAGTACTATCTTCTCCCTCAATCTATGCATTGCACTGATGCTTGCACAGAGCAAGGCCATCTGTGTAGGGCCTGAGCTCTTTCAAATCCTTCCAATACCAGATTTTGCTAGGTTTTGTTGACTTGGCTTAGGTAATTTCCCAGGATCCATTTTCTGCATTTCCCGTGCCTTCTGAAGTCTCTAACGAAGCCAGTCTTAACTGCTCAGATCTGTGTTGCACGTTCAGAGACAAACTCCAGCCAAGTTAACTGAGATCTTTTCAACCCTCCAAATGTTTCAGAGGCTGTCTTTCTCTTAACTTGTATTTGCTCTCTGCTGTTAGATAGTAAAGTGTAGTTGAAGTGTTCTCTCACACTATGGACTTTCAAAGAATTTTAGCAGTAGTAAGGCTTTCTAAGCACACTGTGTTTCCATGCATTCCTTCCACTGCAAATATCATTTGCTGCAGAGAAATCACTGTGAGCCAAAGACTCTAAGAGACAATTTCTTCAGTGCATGGCTCATATGTGCCTTGCTCTGCATCACATGAGTGTGTTCAGAAGACAGCAAGCGGTCCCAAACAGCTCCCGGGAAAGTTTATAATGGAAAGACACAGCTCATTGCAAGACACCTTGCGACAGAATTCATGGACTAACTCTGCAAATCCACAGGAGTAGCTATCTACCAGCTTTACCAGCTTAGTCCAAACTCTCGATGCTCAAGCCGCTCCCTATGTTATTCCCCACCAATTAGCCTTTGCAGCTATTTGCTCATTTCATTAATTCGGTTCCTTATCCTTCCTAGCTCTGCACAAGGAGACAAGGTTTTCAGCTCAGGCTGAGAGTTTGACAAGGCCAACAGCTGTGATGGTCCTTGGAAAGCTGCTCTCAAGTGAAATTCTGAGTCAGAAGAGGCTGGTGAGTCCAGTATTCTCCAGGATTTAGTAGCAGGCCAGTGCCTTTCCACAACAGGGTGCTGGGACCATTAGGAAGCTAGAGTCATGGATATTCCACCTTGCAACTAAATGTACAGCTCCCTTTTCCAACTCACACCAGAAGTGAGCTGAATGAATCTCAGGCACAAAAAGATTTGGACATGTGCTTTAGAAATTCTGAAAAGTTGGTGGCCCCCAGACTTGCTCATCTGTGAGTCAAATAACTGAAACTTTTGAATTTAGCTAATGGAAACAAGAGTTGGTTGGAATAAATTGCAGTGAAAACACTCTATAGCCAACTTTATTGTGATTATTAGGTATTGGGCATGATTAACTCAAGATGTAATAAAGTATTATATCCTTAACATAAAAGATGCCATATCCATACTAGTGAAGAAGTAAAACTCTTGGTTAGAGTGGACTTAAAAAAAAAATAAAAATAAGCTCCAGTCGTGATGAATTTCAAGGAACTAGGTCTGAAACAGAACAAATGTAGATATACTCCAATTTCCCACTTGTGCAGGAGTACTGACCTCTCCCTTCCATTTCATTCACCTGTAGGACAACGCTGTGTCTGCTCATTTCCAAAACTCTAATTCTGCCCCTGCAAATAAAGAAATCACTCACAAAACAAAAGAGGTAAGGAAGTGCTCATTCACATGGAATAAGTGCACTGATTTCCCTGCACACACTAATATACTGTGCCTGATGAAATGAAACACAGCATTAACAAAAATTATGTATGAGTCAAACCACATTATCTGTTACAAGAAACACGGCATATGTTTCACTCGGGTTAGGGATTCTTTCCTGTACTTGGGCAGTGCCAAAAAGGCTATGGTCATAGGACTAGGAAGTTTCTGCAAGAAGCATGCCATAAAAACACTGGGATCAATCCCTGAAACCACCATAATCTGTGCCAGTGCTGCCACCAAGGTCAGAGTCAGGATTGTTACCCACAGGTCTTGATGAAGTGCAAACTATTTTCCACATCCACTGTCTGAGGCCTGAAGCACGAAGCAAACACCAGTGACACAGAAATGGATACATATGGTGCTGTAGAAATAATTAGTGACTGTGCAGTGAACACCCACAGAACAGATGCAAGATGACATTGGATACAGTAGGCATCAGTTAGGTGCAAATGGTGACAGCTGGGGACTTTGTGCATGATGAGACAGCAGCACATGAGGATCTGCCCTCCTGGAGGCCAAGGCAACAGGACGCATGCAGAGCACTTTCACTATTCACATGAGATGTAGTGTGAGGGTGCCTCTTGTTTTACTGTTGAAAGGATTGGCTTAGGGCCAACCAGGAAAATCAGATGCACGACAAAATGATGGCCAGTCTTCTGAGAAACTGCTAATGGGTGCCTGACCTTGTTCTGGGATGAGGAAGAGAAGTTAGGGCATCCCCCTCTCTCATTTCAATCAGTGCTTGCTCTTGAGCCTTCAGGAGAAGCTACCTGAAAAAGCAGTTTGAGATGACAGTAAAGCTAAACCAGATGAACATTAAATATGCAGGTGATATTTTGCTGATGCAGTAAGATCCTTCAGTCTTACTTCACTCCTTTATTGGGCCTTAAAGCACAGACTTGCCAAATCTCTGGCTTTAAGATGAAGCAGAAGGAAAATATGTTTTAACTGTGTGAATACACTTTTCAAAGAGGACCAAAAGTCAACATATCCTTCACATTCTAGCATTCACATCATCTCTGGGTGAGTCAAACTAATAAATGTGTTATAACAGTTAGGCAGATTAATTTGGGGTTTTTTAAGGATAAATTGAGTCACCAAAACTTTTCACTATGGAGCAGATAGAGGTTTGTCAAAATAGTTAGCTGGATATGTATATGTTTGCTCTGGAGACACCCGAGATATATCTTCACAGACATGATTCAGTTTGTGAAAGTGATCTTTTGGGAAAAGAAGAAAACTGCAATACCCTTATATACCATGAATTATAGAGCTCTCTCTGAAAAATAGGACTGGTATTGTTTCCAAATCTGTGACTGTATGCAAGAATGAACACAGTCCTGTAGAAAATACATTTGCAAAGTCAGCTGTTAGAGGTAGAACTGGAGCACACCCACCTGGGCACATCTGCCCTGTAGCACAGCAGTAGCTTGAGGGCAACAGCAGCTATGAAGGCTCTCACATAACTCAAGTAAACAAACACTAAATACAAACCTCCAGTTCAAACTGGTCTGTTCTCTTTCGACACAGCCCTCAGTGAAATACGCATAGAGGGAAGTTATAATACTGGGATCAATGAGATGAAAAGATGATGTACGAGAGAGAATTTATATACTTTGACTCCAAGGAATTGATCGGCTTTCAAGAGCTGGAAAATATCAGTTAATAAGTTTAACTTGCTGAACAAATATTTCCAGAGAGGTAGATGTAGAAGAAATATCCATGGATTAGACAGCCTGTCATATCGATAGGTCAAATGCAGCTATACTCAGAAAAGTTTTACCTGGTTGAGAGGCTGATTGCAGTTTTCTGACAGCTAGCATATTAACAGAAAACTTGGGGTCGATCTCTCTGAATTTAGGACAAAAGTTTAGCCCAAGTTAGAAGTTTGTGACCACGTTTTACAATGGAGTTATTGACTTATCCCTTCAAAATGAAATTTTCTATTTTTTGTCCCCAAATCAGACAGTTATAATTTCACTTAAAATGAAAGAAATTGTTTCTGACCTGCTAAGAAAACAAAACATTGACCTAGAAGATGCTGATAATTCTTTATAAAATTTACATTGTTTATCAAATACTTAATCCCCCCTCGAAAACCAAGAAGAAAATCTCTTTCACAGAATAATAATGGAAATGTTTTATCCAAATACGTCTCTGCAAAAAAATTAACCCCCCAAGTCTTTATGGAAAATGAAGCCCAAAGCATTTCATCCTGTGAAGACCAAGTTAAAGAAAATAAATCTCATGTGTTGTCAGTCCCGCTGAATTTTGAACCCCAACACTGAGTCAACCAACATTTACGATAAAAAACTTGCATAGATCTGCCACAGCAGTAATACAAGCTGAATACACTATTAAATGCTTAATCTAATTACATTCTAGCAAAATGTCAAAGGTCAACTAAAAAATTTCCATATCCATTCAGTTTGGCAGAAGAAATAATTAAATAATTTCCAATTGTAACTCCACTATGGGTACAATGTATAAGCCCAAAATAATTTTGACAGGTTTCTGAATGTCACATGTATAGTATATTTCCTTCAGTCCTTGTGTAACGGATAACAGCTGCATTTTCACACATTAAATTATTTGTACTTACAGAGAATAGTGTGAAATTTTATTCACCATTCCTCAGCCATTAGGAAAAAATGAAAAGATTATATACCAAATTATGCAAATTGACATCACTGATCTTTTAAAATATTGCCAGAGATTTTTGAGATATATTGCCAGGATAACCTCTGTACATCAGAAAAACACCGCAGTGCTGGCTATCTCATTTCCATTTTATAGCCTGTGTTACAGACATAGGTACATTATATTTCAGAGATATATAGCAAGGAGGCTTATAATTTATCCTTATCTGCAGAATATGAAGTAGGGTTTTAGAGACTCCTGCTTGGGGCTATTCTGCAGTGCAACTTTGATCAAATTGACAAACTTACTTTTTAGTCAAAGATTTACAGGACACATGACTGCTTCAAATTTGCTTTTCAACCAAGAAGAGCATTTCATGTAGAAGGCTCCCCCAGCAGATTTTGGGTGCAAGCATTACTATTGAAAGGGAAGGAAACCCTTTTTGTGGACATAAATTGATTTTTATTACCTAGGTGAACCTCTCAGTCCCTGGGACTGGTCAGTATAGGACCAGGGTGCCCAGCCCCCCTCCCCGCTCCCCTAAATTATGGGCAAGGAAACTCAGGGGAAGGAATGAAGGAATGTGCTCACTCTGAGCATGAGGACCATGAGTTGCACTAAATTAAGAATATTTGATGTCACAGAAAACGGAACCACTACATTCTACTTTACCCTAAACCTTAAGGTCTCCAAGAGAGAGATCGCTGCCTCCATCCACTGTCCACAGTGACCCTATTCTTCTGGGGTACATCTCCCTTAGGCTAGCTCAGCTCTGTAGCCAGACCCTCTGTGTTCCTCCAAGTAAATTACTGGAAACTGGAGAACCTTATCGCCTGAAATCCTCTGACATATTCCTGATACAGCGCCCATGTGGGAGATAACTGGGCACTCAGGTGCAAGCGCAGTCCTGCAATTTATGTCCAATACAACTGTACCTGCTCAACGAGAGTGTTATGATGATTAATTAATTCATCTTTGCAAAGCACTTTGAAAGATTAAAAGCTGCAATTAAAGTGCTTGGCTTGTACAAAGCTGAGACAACAAAATACTTTGGAAGAAAACAATAACTGATAACTTTGAATATTAGTGCTGCCACTTAGAAATAATGCACAGACAGTAGTAAATTAATGAACTGGGTTTTAATGAACACTATAACCTGAAGGGATGGAAAAATTGCAAAGACGTGCTAAAATATTCTGAATTGCTTAACAACTGTGGATAATATCCAGAGGCTATACCTGGGTATAAACAAAAATGAGGTAGTGGTTTTTTATGCTGTTACCCAGTCTAGGAAAGTTTCTAGAAAGTCACTTATCTTTCTGGTATCTAAACATCAAAGGAAGTTAAATTGTGAAGCAGATACTATGCTCTCTGTCATGAGAAAGCTGTAACATAGTGGAAAAATCTGCTCTGCCTAGGAATTGTGTTGAAATAATCGATGTAACTTCAGTTTCATGCTCTAAACCCTGATCAGCGCACAGCAGAGAAAAAGCCATCTTTTCATCTGCTAGCAGTAATGCAACTCCTGTTCTTTAATTTGTACTTGGAAAGACAACAGGTTTATTCTCTTCAGGAAGAAAAATTCCCTACAGAGAAAGGGCCCTTGAGTAATTCGTTTTCCTAGCAATGCTTTTATGTTTTGCAGTACAGGTTGATATTGTGAACCTTGAACGCAACTGCAAATAAATGTGTAAATATACTCTGACAGTGTTTTTCTTCATTCCTTCTTGCAAAAGAAGGCAGAAATTGCATATCTCTAAGATTAATGGAAACTCAGCACTGAAATGAGCAGGACTGACTTGTCTTGCATATCTCGTTTCTCAGGGTACCCAGTTTCAGCCAGGCTTATGTGAGGGTATGACTCAGCGTTAGGTAATTTGAAATTCATCCAAGGTAACTCCGAAGAAACTTGTTATACCTCACATTACACTATGGTATTTCTTACATTTTGGGCTGGATTCTTCACTGCTGTCAACTAGACTGGTGTTATGAAAACAAAACTGTGTGCAGCTAGAGAAATGAGGAATCCAGAAGCAGGTGAACAGCAGCAGAGGGAACAATATAAGTGGCAGAAGTAGCATTGGTTCTCTCTGAAATGCCCATACCACGCTAATGACAGAATACAAACCAACAGAAAAGTAGAGCCTGGAAAGGTGTGCAGTCACATTTCACAATGAAATGGACAGGTAAATAGCGCTGTCCAAAGTTACAAATACTATCAAATTGTTATACATATATTCCATTACGTGAGGCAATGTTTTTATGTAGTTGTATATGTGATTATTAGTTGTTTATAATGCACAAATCATCTATAGTATATGGGATTCAAGAATTGCTTAACATCAGAGCATTCACTGCCTGATCTTATAGCCAAAATTTATTGTTTATTATTTGGCTGTCAGATTTATATGGACATGCAGCATTGGACTACAATCATAAATAAGCTAGAGTTGAAGAACCATAGTTGCCTCTTTTACTTAATTAATCAAAGATAAAGATTATATTTCTCCAGGGATTGTAGGAGTATCTACCACTATCTCATTAGTGTCTCCAAGGCTTTCTGCAGCCTGAATACTCCTGGCTTCCCTACAAATGTATACGGGCTGTCTATGCCAGCAAGTCCCAGTCTGGCCCAGTGACTGTGCCACTGCTGGCTCTTACACAGGAACACAGGTATGGTGCCTATCCCACTCACCTATCTCATCATCGGAATTTCAGTTCCGGGAAAGCATCAAAACCAAACACCTCCATGGTCTTAATGCAAGCAATCCCCAGCAAATACTCTCCCAAGAGATTTTCCATCTGCTTGCCTGTTATTTTCCCCATCACCCTCTTGGCTAAATCACTGTCTCATGGCCAGCATTTCCACCTCTCTTCCAAAATAGTATGCACGCTTTCACAGCAAAACAGGAAATCTTGAGCCAGAGTTTTGACTTCCTGCTAGTTTCCTCAAAGCTCCATTGATTCTACAGGGTGTTGTTATCCAGCAAAGATGCTAATAACTCCATTGCCACACTCAATTCAAAGCTTATTTCAGAACAGCTGCACATCCTTCACATTTTTATTGACGTAGCTATCACAGGCTAGTAAAGTTTCATTAGCTGTACTTAAAGACATTATTATCATGTTGTGTGTTTATATTATAAAGAAATAAATCTGAAAAGAATCATTTTCATCCATAAATGCATAGCTATTTAGACATGGGTATGCCAGTACGCACTACATCATATCAAATGTAAACTTCCCTCCACTTTCCTCATTATAAAATACCATAGGGACCATTCCTATCTTAGGGATGAATTGCTTCTTCATTCTTAATCATTCCTTGGCTATATTTGAAAATACCAAGAAGTCACCAGTGATAATGGCTTCTGATCTGCATACCTGAATGCCTAACAAAAGTCCTCAGATGTGCAGGAATTTGCACTATTTCTGCACTTAATTCAGAATCTGAATGAGCTGCCAACATTCAAAATATCCCCTAAAGTACATATTTCTGTAAATATTTCATTTAATCAATTAAAACAGAACATGTTTAAAAATATAATATTATAATTTCTCATCTAAATTTCAAAGCAAAAAATCAAAAAGCTATCTTTTTAATGAGGTAAAAAGCTACTTCACTTTGATTTCTTTTATAAATGGAGTGTGATTGAAGTCTGTATGTTCCACAAAATGTTTTGATCTTGTTGAATAAGCAGTTTCTGTGGGAAAATTGTATTTTCATCATTTCTTGGAGAAATTGGTATTGCTCTATTAACTTCAGTGATTTACAGCAAGTGAAGACCCGGCTTGTAACAGCAGCAATCTTTGCTGGTATCTTGTGGACACTTTTATACTGAAAAGGTATTGTACAATAACAGAGCATGCATTTTAGAAAGATTGAGAATGGGGGATGCACAGTAAATTACTTTATATTAATAAGCTTTGTTTCAATATGTTTCTTGGCAAGCAGAGCAGAAGATGAGTCTTAGCAAAGAACCATTCCAACATATGCCCACAAATGGCTACCATGGTATTGTCTTTAAAAAACAGATTTCAAAATACTGCCTAAAGCCAGATAGCTAGATCAAGCAGGGTCCCAGCAAGACAGAGCTACAGCTACTTGAGAGAAAAAGCTGTATTTCTGCAAGTGGGGGCTGATAGTCTTATCAACCACTAGACAGTGTGGACAGAAACCAAGAACTTATGTTTATACCTGTTTATTGTGCATGCAAGCTTCAGCAAATGTATATATGCATATATATAATATATGCATGTACAAAAGGCATCTTTAATTAAAACACCCCAACCACTAGCTTGCTGATGTCCTCAGATGACTCATTCCACTGCGGAAATGTGGCAGGGTTTAATCAAAAGGTGTTGGAGGGACTCAGAGTGGCATATACTTCTGGTACATTGTGGTCCTTTGTATTCACTTGCCTGTCCTCATATTTTTGTCTTGTTATTGGATCAAAAGAAACATTTTAATTCTTTCTCTGTGTACATATAAGTACACTAGATGTCATGTAGCTTTGGTGTCATTAGGACTAGCAATAATGAATAGCTCTGTCAGTTCTATTTAAGACCCAAAAGCAAGTTGAGCTGCTTCAGTAGCATTTTTTTTTCCGATGGGTTGAAAACGAGTTGCTTGACAATTATTAAGAACCATTTCTATAGAAGCATAACCCCTGACAGACCTAGGAAAAAGATGGAAATATAAATTTAAAAAAATATAAATCAAAACTTCCATAACTAATTTGTACCTAAGTTGCACCATTTCAAACAGGGATAACCTTCACCAAGAGATAAACAGAATCAGGCAACCCCATTCTTAGAGTAAGATGCTGATGCTTTCATGCTTATTCCCCACAAGGTTTGTTTTAGGACAGTCATTCAGTCATTACATGAACCGCCTGAATGATTCAATAGGGACAAAAACTTACCACTGAGGACCATATTGAACTAGTAGGGACATTATCCACATTGCAAATCAGCATTTGAGTCCAAAAATAATCCTGACAAATTGGACATAGTAGGTGAAAAAAAAAAAAAAAGAGCAGCTAGGCAAAATTCAGAAGGGAACACCATGAATAATTCAAGTCTAGAAAACAGCATCTACCAACAAGACAGAATGAGTTTAGACTACAACCTAAAAGGAAGGGACTGGAGGGGAAGTATAATAGCATTAAATGTAAAACATCCAAACGTTAAACATGCCAAGGGCACTGGAATAATCTGTCTTCCTTGTTCTTAAAGGTGCAGAGAAGTCATGGGAGTAAGCTGCAGCAAAACAGTTTCAGGATAAATACAGGAAAATATTTCTACATGATTCTGTGAAAAAGCTGGCTGGGAAAGGTGAATAATCCTCACTGCTGAAGGCCGGGAACAAAAGGATAGAAAAAATATCCTCTGTCATAAACTGCATATCCCAGATCTCTTCAGTGCCCGGTGATTTCTCTGTGCCAAACTTGACAGCTCTCTGAACCATAACTGATCCCACTGACCTCACTGCAAGCAGTCTACCAAAACATGGAAACTTCTCTGATAACATGGGAAGGTACAACAGCAGTTCCGGTAATATTCACAGGGCTGTAGATATGTAAAGAAGAGGATCTTTCTTACAAAAAACGTGCAAGAGAGTGAATTCCTGTGTGAAAGCAACTTATATAGGACCGGTTTATACAACTTTACTCCAAGGGACATTTTTTTGTGTTTTGTTTTTGAATGAAATACAGCATCACAGGAATCAAAACTGAACGTTATTTAGAAGACAAGATATAATTTTGCAAAGATGATCACAAATCCAAAGGCTGCATTGACACAGAAATAATACAGTAATAATAAATTTGATTGAGAGCAGATTACAGGATATTTCAATGACATATCTTTGAAATATATCAGTGTTGTATTGCCAAGGCAGATATTTGAACAAAATGCCCAGAAGACTACCAGTTTCTGTCCTTTGACTTGAGAAGTTCCTCAGCATTCAGTAAGAAAGCTTATAAGGAAAACAAGCATGATTTCTTCATGAGAAAAAAAAAGAAATTTTTTTCCAGTTACAACCTTTCCTAGGAATTAATGTGGAGACTGAAGCTTTCACATCTACTCTCCACCTAAAAGCAATTTTTCCTCTTTTTTAACTGGAAGGAAATCTGCTCAATTTTTACCAAGATACTAATGAGAAAGAACTGGCTCCCTTCACTAGGATTATTTTCAATTTTGAACTCTGATTAAGGAAAAAAAAACACAACAAGTAATCAACCAATAAACAACCACAACCACACTTGTCCTGCTCAGGTTGTTTCAGCAACTGAGAAACTTTAACCCTTGAGAAAAAAGTAATTTCACTCAGTAGATGGAAAGCAAAATCTTATCTTATTACTACATAGAACTCAGTTTGAATCAACAAACTTATAGGTCAAATTGGTAAACTCAAATACACATGGATCACAGTGCACGATTTCTCCTGTAGCATAAAGCAAAGCCCTTCCTTCCTCTCATTTTGATACTTATTCCCTAGCTCCTGCCAATGCTCATGCTGTGGGAAACAGTCCACACAAAAGAAGTCCAGGCCTTAATCTCTGAAACAGCGGCAATTTAAGGTAATTCAATGTGCCATTAACATTGATTAAATAATTGGCAGTGTGAAAAACCGTCAGCTCCAGTGTGAAGTAGTTGCTCCATATTGGCAAACACAGCATGAGCAAGTCACTTCAGCAGTGCTGAGAGTGTCTCTGTGAAATACAAACCTCAGTGCCATGTACAGGTCCTTACACTCATAACAGAGATCTAGCCTAGTGGAAGTGAAAGCATACACAGAAGAAAACAAAACAAAAAAAATGAGCAACTATGTCTCTAACATGGTCATACTAATAGAGAGACAAATGATGATAAAGATTATACCTCTTGGCTCAAGAGAAAACGTAGTCTCTGGATTATACTGTGGTGATTTATTATAGATGGGCTACAGTGATTCATTTCACTGAAGTAATTAAATTTCTGTTGACACAAAAATCTCATAACTCAAGAGGTTCAGCAATCCTTTGAGTTACTTTCAAGAGAAAATGAAATTAAGGTATGTTGGATATAGACAGAATGAACAGACCAGGCCCATAAAATTAGGCTAATCGAAAAATTCTGTGTCATAGACACTCATACACTCAACTAACTCTGTAGTCACTTGATTATTCTAATGTCCTTCCTTTTATAGCTCACACCTGCATTAATTTATGGCCTATTGCACCAAGATGTCAACTGTAGCCAATGTAAAATTTTATAGTGGAATAAGAAAGTATGATTGCACTTCACAGCTTCAGGCTAAAACAAAGGTGTTACATCACCTGCTCTCCAAGGTAAAGATCACAAACTGAGAATAAACAAGCACTGGAATTTTAAAACTACTTTTACTTTTTCAGTACTGTTTTATCTATCATATGTATTACAACATGTTCCTTCACAAAACCCAGCCTGCTGAAGTGCACTTGAGATTGTGGGTGTCTACTGGACCATGTGTGTATTACCATTCAGGAAATCAAAGCACATTACGAGGGTTAGCATTCGAGAGCTACCCTGTTGTGCCCTCACTCATAGGAAGAATGACCTTACTCAGGAGTTGCTCACCTTCCAACAATAAAGGTGTCCTGTGCAAAAAGGTAGGGGCTGGTCCTAAAGGGAAAGCAGAGCAACAGCTCCACAACTCTTATAAGAACTTCCTAATTAAATGGACAGCTCCTCATAACTAACAAACCTGCCACTCTCAGCTGCCCCTCTTGCCAATCAACTCCATGAAGAATAATTTTTCTTTTCCAGCAAGCTTTCTGCATGGTCCATGTTTCTTTCTGATGTTTGTCTTTGAAATGACACAACACAAGGCATTAACTTAGAACTCACAAAACTGCAGATCCAACCTAGGAAACTGTGTGCAACCCACTAACTTAACTGTGAAGAGAGTTAACATGGAGATCGATGTGTGTGACATCCCCCCTTTTCAGCTACTGATCAAAACCCACTAAACAACAGAAACTTTACTTTTAACTTCAGTGGGTCTGTAACCACACTAAGTTACGTTAGCTTAGCACATCAAACTAAAACTTCCTGAGCTGGCTGGCTGCAGACGCATTTCTAGTTTAAACACTAAAATTTAGTGCAACTTTACTGTTAAGATGACACCTTCTATGTCATCTTACAGAGAGAGAGAGAGATAAACAAAACCAGAATTCTATGAACACACTAACAAGTAGTTTATGGAAAATCATTAAAATATCACTTCCAAATATTTTGAATTCTGGTCATCACTTCACTTCATGAGGTGATTTCTATCTGGTATAAACTGAGATTAAAATCAGGTCAGGTCTACTAATTTACACATATTGAAAATGTTTCCAACTGAGCTCTAAGCTTACCTGATACTACAAAAAAAAAAAAAATCGTGAATATTACAAATATCAAAGAGTAGCTGCTAAAAATCACCCCACATTAAACTCAAGAGTATGTTTAAGGTATTCCTACCATTCCAGCCTTAGAATACAAATTCAAAACCCACAAAAATTCTCTTCCAAGCCATCTCATGTCCTTTCACTCCAATGGCAAGGCTGTAAGTTTGACTTCCCTAAAATACACAAAATTTGAAAAAATCTCAGGGTAATCAGAAGGGAATGGTTTTGAATCATGCTATGCAAAAACCAGAGTAAGTAAATCCACAGCTAATATAAATCCATAGTAACAGGAACAAATCTGATTTATCCTAGCTAACTAATAGTTTCATGGGTTTACTTTCCTTAAGAAAAAAAAAATTACATAGCAGTACTGCATAACTAATATGATCTTCTAGCTTGATTTGTTCCCTAATTAGTTTTCAAACTTGCATAGTTGCCAGTCCTGAGTGTCTTTATGTCTTCACTCTGCATTCTTAAATTATATTTAAGCTGAAGATGAGCTTTAATCCAAATCCTTCAAGTTGAACACCACACTTAAGGAAAAAAAAGAAATTTGATTCAGCTTTGACTTTTTCAAAAAACTCTCCCTCAAAACTCAAAAGCCACAATCCTCAAAACATTTTTAAAAAGCAAGCTCCTTTATGAGTTTCAGTTCAGAGCACTTTGAATGTTTACAGACTGTACTTCATAAAAGAGCTCCAAAGACCACTAGGAAATTAAAAAATGGGTCTAAAATCTATAGTATAAAGTTTATCCCTAAAATTACATGGGCTTTTGAGAAATTCTAGTACCTAACAATGAGAAGTCAGACAAAATATGATACCAATCTGGGCAATTAAAGCTAACTTTGACCCCTATCCAGCATGCAGTGCTTTCTCAGTCTTGACCTCATGTCTTGGCGCAGGCTGTCCCCCTCAAATTAAGATATTACTACAGGTAACTGAACAGCAGAAAGTATCTTCCTGGCTATTCTCACAAAACAATACAAAGCCATCAGATCCTCAAAGTGTGAGAGAATGTGTCCATGTCCATGGCCTCTGTCAGGCTTCTGAGACACGAACAACTCACTATGAGAGATATTCAAGATGCACCTGTTGGTACTTGGACCTTTCCTATTGTGCCCTGACAGCGTCAGGAATCCCCCATACTCAAGGAGGAAGAGACAGGCTTGAGGAAAAAGAAAATTCATCCTTCCACACAATGGGAAGAGAACAAGGAATAAAGATTGCATGCAAGACCGTTCAAACATCATCAGCATTCATGTGCAATACAAAACTAAACCAAAGGAGTTTTATCACATGGGGAATGCATTTTGCCTGTGAGGCTATGGATCTGTTAATTCCCTTGGTGCATTGAAGGGCTTGGGGAGGAACTCAAATAAATATTGCCCTTAATTAGGCAAATTTGATTCTTTATATAGGACAATTTAAAGAAGGAAACAAGACCAACCACAAATCCAGCAGAACAAACAGCTTCAAACAAAGGACTGATGTACATGAATGGATGCTTTCTCTCGCTTATGCAAAATATTCCCGAAATCAAAATGAAATTTAAAGAAAATACTATTACATTAAAAAAAACCCCAACCTGCACAAAAGATTTGATAACAGTCTTTCCTAGTATCTGACATAGTCTCAAAAAATCCTTTTTACCTAAGCAGCCAGAGGCTACAACTTTTCTCATGCTTGAACATCCCTTTGCTGGTGGGAACCCAAATGCACCACTTACTGACACCTCAGGCAGAAGACTGTTTGTTCCAAGTGTTTTCTGAATTGTCTCTTTTCAGAAGAGTTCAAGTCCCTTTAAAATCCTTTTACTGAAGTCTTCAAGGGACGCTTGAGTCTGAGATGTACCTCTGTTCAGGGAGGAGTGCCAAAAGCTGTCTCAGGTGATGCATCACCCTTACTATATTGCTCCTACTGAGTGGAGAGCTGATTTCTCTCCCTGTGGCATTCTGTACATCTACCCCATATCTATTTAACATATAAATTCACCCCACTGGAAGTCCCAATCCTGTTGTCTGCATCAAATTTAGGAATTTAGAAGTCCCCAAGCAGTAGATTTGGGCCCTTTTGTTCACCCAACTCCGAGTTTCCTTGGCAAATGAAAGGCTTGTATGCAAAGCCTGCTGAATCAAACAGCCAGCAATCCATATCATTCAATTTGCCACACTGGGTGAAAAATAAAAAGAAAACTGAAAAACTTATTCTTGCAAGAAACAGAAACCAAAGAGCAGGAGAAAAGCAAAGCTCAGCTCAGTCTCAAAAGGCATTCATTCTCAAAAGACACCCAATCCCAAGAAAAGGAAGAAAAACATCACTATTCAATGTGAGGAAGTTTCCGTAAACATGCAGTTTGCTTCTTACGGTTCTCTCAGTGAGGTGTACACAAATTTCTTCTCTACAGTGCCAGCATCGTTGCATGGAATCCATGGCAGAAACAGGTGAGTGCTGTTTTCAGAAAGTTATTGCACATTACCACAGCTGACTTCAACAGTAACTTCTAGATGAAATGTAGATAAGCCCTCTTAATTCCAACTACCCTTTATTTTAAAGCTTAATTACGGTAGTACAAGACTGTCATGGAATGATAATTACAATTTATTTAAACATCGATAAGTAAACATTAGGGTTTTTTTCCTACTGTGAAATGTATCTAACCTAATGGGCTGATAATTCCGTTTAATTGTGTGCAAAGAAACTGGGTAATTTCTGTCAGGTATCATAAAATGACAATGACTACTTTATCACAAGATATTAACATTTTCCAGAATCAACTGTTCTTTTTATGAACCAGCAGTTCCACTCAGCTTTATTTAGTTCTCAATAAAAGGACAAAGGAAAAAGTTGGAGACTTGTGCAGTCAGAGAACAAGGTCCACTTTGGGTCTTATTGGTAAAATCTAAATTAAATTGTGGCAGAACTGTTCTTGCATCATTCAGGCTTCAGGAGACATGTAGTGACTGTCACAAGGCTGTGAAAGCTCTACCTTGAGACCTGAGGTACCTACGTGGCATTAATCAGCCAAGTCCTTCAAACTATCTCCATTTACTTTAGCTAAAATCTGATCTGCATATAGTTATGGCCTCAGTCCTGAATCAGGCACATACTGGTCTCAGACACACTGCTGGAAATCAGGAGTTGGGTTTTAAAAATATTCCCAAGATGAGAATCATCCTAAATGGGCCTTGTTTTCCAAACATCCCAATTGTATTCCAGCACTCCTTTACTGATTACTGAAATGAAACAAAATAAAAGAATCAGTGGCAGATTCGACTGTTTAATACTTATAACCAGGTGCTGCAGACACTATGAAGGACTCAGTTTAAGACTTCAGGGCATCATCAAAAGGTAGCAGAACAGTTGGATCAAGCCCTTGGGCACTTTTATTTCCACTCCAGAAAAATTAATAAGAGAGACTTTCTCTGAATCCCACCTACCAGATGGTGTTTCTCCTTTTGTAAACACTCTTGGGTCTATTTCAGAATATGAAATAAAGACTTTTTAATAGGGAAGAAGTGGAAGGGCGAAAGACATGATAACATGAGTACTGAAACTAAGGATTCAAACAAAGGATATGAAACTTTGTTCTTCATTCAAAAGTTTCCCTGTAAATCTCAGAAGAATTTTAATAGTTGCAAGTCCACAAATCCAGAGAGAGTCTCTACATTCAAGGCAGCTGCATGTGGTATCCCACACCACATTAAATCATCTTTCCAATTTTCCTAGAGCTGCACAGTGTAAACCCTGACTGCCAGGAAGAGTTTGTCTTCTAATACCAAAGAAACCAGCGTCTACTTGGACAAACAACTCCAGTATAACACTCACGCTGCTTTTCACCACTCAGTTCAAATGGAAATCAGTTCAACTTCTTCCTCTCATGTCAGAAGGAAAAAAACCAAACGAATAGCTGGGGAAAAAAATTCTGCCTCTTGAAAGGAGGGGCTATCCCCTTTGCCTTCTTAGTCTTAAACTTCCTCACCCACCTTTCAAAATCCAACATCAGCAGAACTCAATTCCATTCCTCAGGTCTTCCCAGAAGGAACGTGGTTTTTTTAAAGGGATACAGCATCTGTGACACTTTCCTCTGTAGTGGTGACTTGGCCACACTGATTTACAAAGAGTAGCATTGGTCTGTAGCCACTCAGATACCATTACCACACTGTTTGCTTTCCCACAGGACCTTCCTGTGATGGGGTTATGTCCAGAATCCCTCTATCAGTCACCTGGGCTACAAAACATTGCATCCATCAGCCACTTGCTGTTGTTCAGCCCAGAACATGAAGCTAATGAGAACCCTTTCTAAGCACTCTGCTCAGATAAACACAAGCAACTCCTTGAGATTTGTGCAAGCAGCTCAGAGTAGCATTTGCATGCTAACACCAGTTCCACTTCACAAACCTCTGTCTTTATGAGAAAGTTGAAGCATGTGAACATTTTACAGACAGAAAAAACAATTTGTAATGCTCCCATTACAAGAACCTTCATTTTCCTGAAACAGAATTTTCCGTGTCTCTGCACTAAATGCTTGTCAGCGATTCAAAAAGGTACTGTGAATATTGTTTGACCTAGGATATAAATAACAAAAGAAGGGAAAAGCTATGGATGGGAGACTCCTCCCCTCAAAATGTGGTGTCATTTTTATTAATAAAAACAAATCTATGCAGTTTTTACATGTGGATTAAGCTGGCAACGGTCTAGCAATATAATTGTCACAGAGTTGTGCTGGTAATTTTCAGATTTGTTCTGCATCAGTAATACTTATATTTCTGAAGAGGAGAAAACATGAGAAGGCGGAAGATATCAAACAGAAAGAACTACAATTTTATTATTGCTGCATCTAAAATCATTCAGTTTATGACATGACTGGGTGCTGAGGCCTCTGCATGCAAATTATCCTGATATCTAGGTCACAAGATGCTTCAATGTGATTTCCAATTAACAAGCACAAATTACCATTTCAATCAAATACTTAATAAAATTGTTGATAGTGAACTTAACTAACCTTTATCAATATGGTAAGAAATTCCAAAGATAAAATCTAGATATTTATGCTGTTCACAAGCTGTGTTAGCAAGAGACGTCATTCCTCACACCTAACACGCTCAAAACCTCTTTCAGTTGCAGCTCTCTGGCTCGATGAGGCTTTTAATTGTTGTGCAGGTGGAGATCAGGTTAAGGGGAGCAGGCTATTTTGATTAGATACATTTCTATAACAGCGCAGTAACTGCATGGAAACAAATAGATTCTTACCAAGCAAGAGCAGACTCACATTCTAAAATATTGATATATGACAAGAATTGCAAACAAAAGTATTTTGTTTTATTGATGCAGCAGGACAGATCTTTGTGTGGCCTTAACTAGGGCCAGCTACGTCAATTTTTTTTTAGATTGGTTTTTCCCTATAAAATCAGATGGTTTATTTTACCCTGATCTCTTCCAAGTGAGCTTGTTATAGATTGTTTGTCTGACTCAAACAGATTTTTTCCATGCCATGATGTGCCCTCTCTCCTTTTCCCCCCCTCTCTTTCATTTCTAAAGACAGTCTTACTATGAGGCAGATTCCTTTCACTTTGAGAGCCATGGAGTTTCCACCAATTACCCGAGTCACAGTATTGTTGATTTTACATTATAACCTCCATAAATTAGAGATATTAAAATCAAGTACAAAAGTGGCATGCATTATTTGGTGTGCACGTGAAATTAGCATAAAGGAGTAATTTAATTTACTTAGTTTCACCATATCTTTACAAATTAAAAAAAGGCATCAACTAGTCTTCTCATCCATATCTTGTTTATGAGCCCATCTCTGTGGCTCACTTATAGCCAATGGAATTATGTACTATGAACAGTGCCAGTAAAGCAAAGTGTATCCCCTTCATTAGGATAAGTAAGTAATATTACCAAAGCCAGGAAAAACCTCTCAGCATAGTCTAACTTGAGCCAGGTGTAAATACTGCCAAACAAAGCTATGAGCATCAAAATAATATTGTCCAATGCTTGAGTCAACAGATTGCTGCCTTGATAGGAAATTAGGGGAGAAGTTTTTTCCCTGTTAAAGACAATAGGAAAAAGATAGAGACATGACTTAAAATGCATACTCAATATTGGCTAAGCACAAGGTAAAGAAATGTACCAGTAAGGGGGCAGAAGTATTCAGAGAATAGCAGGATGAAGGAAGACACTGAATAACTGCACTTTGGCTCACTTTCCCCTCACTTAGGGAAGCAGCTTTTCCCAGTACTCACCTCTCTTTTTGCACACATGCATGATAGGATCTCTTTTCATGCAACGAGAAGGTGAAGTGAGTTCCCTATTGCCCCTGAAATCACACTAACATCAACTGCACACGAAAGTTAGGCTCCTGGTTCTTCAAATGTAGATTCTGCACATTTATCAGTAGGTCCACAGGAAAAAAATATGATGGTGAATCCAACCTTTTCCTCATTTTCTTCCCATACTTTAAACACACTTGGTCTCAGATCAGCCCTGAAGCAATTAATTGGCATACCACAGCGAGAAACCTTCCTTCATCCCCAACACTTTGACATTTTCACCCCTGCCAGAAAGGAATAACTAAGCTGTGAAACTTGTACAAAAAGAAATCACACCAGGAACTTGATAATTTACCCTGTGTTTTCTGATACATCTAAAAAGATAGAGAAGCCTGAAAACTTAAACCAACACCCCACCCTGGTGACTGGACTGGAAGGTGGCACCAAGCGATAGCCCTTCAGGATACTTAACCGTGCTCTTGTGCCGAGACTGATGCAGAGGCATGTGCTCCAAACAAGTGCATTTTAAGCACAGTTCTGTATCCTCAGAGATCAAATAGTTTGCAATGCTAAATGACATTCAGAAGAGTTCAAAGAGCACAGGATAATGTTGCCTACTCAACATTTTGCCTCTACTGACAACTTCCAACTGCAAGTCTCCAAATATGCCTAATTCACTTTATTGCACATGGGGTTAAGAAGCTCAACAAGCATTTGAGACAATTTCATGGGACAAGGAAATGCTATATTTATAACAAAAAATATTAGAGTTAGAATTGTGATAGACTTAAAGAAACCATTCCTCCTTGGAGACAGATGGAGCAGCTCATCCTGGATGCCATCTCTATCTGTATGGATGACAAAAAGGTGATCAGGAGAAGTCAGCATAAATTCACTAAAAGTAAATCATCCTTGACCAATGTGATTGCCTTCTATACTGAAACAACTACATGTATGGATGAGGGGAGAACAGTGGATATTGTCTACCTCAATCTCAGAAAGGTTTTAGACAGTGTCTCTCTCACATCATCATAGGCAAACTCAGGAAGTCTGGACTGGCTGAGTGGACAGTGAGGTGGATTGAGAACTGGCTGACTGCACATCCCAGAGGGTTGTAATCAGTGGCACAAAGTCCAGTTGCAGGCCTGTCACTAGTGGTGTCCCCCAAGGGTCAATACTGAGCCCAGTATTGTTTGACCTATTCATCAATTATTTGGATGAGGAGACAGATGTTTCCTCAGTGTGTTCACCGACAACACAAAGCTGGGATGGCCAATACCCCAGAGGTCTGTGCAGCTCTTCAGAAGGACCTTGGCAGGTTGGAGAGATGGGCAGAGAAGAAAAAAGGCAAATGCAGGATCCTGCACCTGGAGAAGAATAACCCCATGCACCAGGACAGGCTGGGGACTGACCTGCTGGAAAGCAGCTCTGCAGTGAAGGACCTGGGGGTCCTGGTGGACAACAAGCTGTCCATGAGCCAGATGTGCCCTGGTGGCCAAGAGGCCAATGGTATCCTGGGATACCATTAGCATTAGGAAGAGCATTACCAGTAGGTCGAGGGAGATGATCCTGCCTCTCTACACAGCTCTTGTGAGGCAAATAGAGAGTGTTGTGTCCAGTTCTGGGCTCTTCAGTGGAAGAGAAACATAGAGCTCCTGGAGCAGGTACAGCAGAGGGCAACATGATAAGAGGGCTGAAGCATCTCACTTATGAGGACAGGCTGAGGGAGCTGGGCCTATTTAGACTCAAGAATACATGACTGAGAGGGTACCTCATCAGTGTTTGTAAGTATTTGAAGGGAGAGTGTCAAAAGGATGGAGCCAGGCTCTTGGTGGTGCCAAGCAATAGGACAAGAGGCAACGGGCAGAAACTGATGCACAGGAAGTTCCACCTGAATACGAGGAAGAACTTTACTGTGCAAGTGACCCCACCTTGGAACAGATTGCCTGGAGAGAGTTGTGAAGAATCCCTTACTGGAGATATTCAAGGACCATCTGGATGGTCTAGGATGATCCTGGTTGTGTAGGGAGGTTGGATCAGATGAGCCCATTGGTGTTCCCTTCCAACCTGACCTATTCTGTGATTCTGTTGCCTGAGCAGCTCCAGAAAAGAAAATGATTGCAAACAACAAAAGCAAGAACCAGGAAGAATTTCAAGGATCTATGTGGAGGCATCTACATATTTGAGATCCTTAAACAGTTAGTGTTCTCCAGAGAGCAGTTCACAGCACTCAAGCAAAGCACCAGTGTACTCCACAGTCCCCTCCTGATGATATGAGGCAACGTCTGGCACAGAACTCAGGCCACTCTTCCTTCTGCCTTCCAAGCTTGATGGTGCAAACACAGTTCCCCCTTTCCAGCCTTTGCAGAGAATGTCCTATGCAATACTGAGCTGAGACAAACACACACTCCCTGTGGAGTTTCATACTTAAGTGTCACTCCTTGAAACTTTCTCTGCAGATACTGCTCCTGGTATCACTCAGCAGCACAGGTCAGATGCACTTTGAAGGAAGCCATGATCAATCCCTTCTCTCCTTCCTTACCTACTGGATGCACAACATATGATCCAGGGTTTATCTTGCTCATCACATAGAGCATCTTGGATCAGCAGGAGTCACTGCCTTTGTTCCCACACTGCATACTCGCGCCATATTAAATTATTCATGAATGAAATAACAGTTTTCAGCATTAATAATTTACTGCTACACCAAGGGGATGTGTAAGGTAAAATGTAACTGATATGGGAGTCTGAGCTTTGGCAGCTTTTATAATACTCATTCATCTAGTATTTTCCATCATTAATCCTTGTGCTTTGCTGACTAGAACATTTGCTCAATGACAGGCATATTTCCCTACTGACATGGATCTGCTACATAGGTTCAGTACCTGCAAACAGAAAGCATATTTTTGTTTGGGGGACTTAATTTATTAAAGTGCTGATATCAGATTTTGCAAAGTCTTACTCTCAGGAGAAGTCACATGGACCTAAGTAGGTCTTCTTGCTTAAAAAAGCTTGCTGATACCAGTACAAGGTAGTGAGGTTGGGTCTCAGGTAAGCATGTAATAATAATGCAATTAATAATAATTAATAATTTATTATCCAGCTTCACAGACAGTCCCACTGTCTTTCTTGTTAGAAAAATGAGAACACTTTTCACTTTGGGGAGACCTGAACTAATGATACTTACTGAGAGGCTCATCAGAAAGCTCTAATTCACTGATGGTAACACATAGGCACTGAAGAGATGCAGGTGTGGGGAATTCCTCCAGACAGGTACCAGACAGAGGGGTGTTTGCTACACTCCTCCGTTAGGGTAATGGCACATTTGGCATTTCCTTGGTCTGACCCCTCCAGCTATCCATGAGATGAAAGTAACAGGATCATGAGCAATGTACCTCCAAGTATATTCTGTAAGATCAGGAAATTCAAGCACTCATTTCAAAATTAAGCCAAAAATCTAAAGAAAAAGGTTCTCCTCCCTTCTATTTCTTCCTCGCAACAAGAAAAACTGGAAAAATTACTCTGATACACTCCTGCTTTGCCTAAGCATCAATGCGAGGTTTGATTTGCAGATCAACAGACACACAACAGTTCATCTAACTCCAAGCAAATATCAGAATTGAATTGAGTGGGATGGCATGTCATCCCACATCTTATCACTGTTAAACCTCATGATATCCCCATCCCCTGTTGTATCTAGCTTAAAGCCCTATCAATAAGCACTGCCAGCCCCTGATTAAAGACCCTCTTCCTCCTTTGATAGAGCCAAATCCCACCCAAATCCAACAAGTATGTTGCCATGTAGACCATCCCATTATCAAAGAAAGCAAGAATCATGGTGGTGACACCGAACATGGTGTCATGTTTTAATACACTGGGTTTGTCTGCTTCTTTCAGTGTCACTACCTGCATCAGGAAGAATAGAGGAAAAAATAACCTGTGGCCCTGATTCTCTCATCAACTATCCCAACTCCTTGAATTCTCTTTTGATGGCCTTTGGACTATGCTTTGCAACTTCATCTTCACCATCATGGAGCACCAGCACACATGCTGTAGTCCAAAGGTTGAACGAGGTTAGGAGGTTTCCTGGTAACATCCCTAACCCAGGCACCAGGGAGACAGAAGACTTCCCAGATGGCAGGGTCCTTTCTGCATTCTGGACCCTCTGTTCCCCTTAGAAGGGAATGGCCTAACACTACAATCCTTCTTTTCTTCCTTGTGGAACTGGTCTTGATACAAGGTTTGTATCCGGCCTTGACAACACCTCTGGTGGAGCGAGACCTTCATGCGCATCATCCACTGGTTGTCCTGCCACATCCAGAGCCTCATACCTATTGCACAGAGGCACCTAGAAGGGTGAGGTGGGCAAAGACTGCCTGTAGTCTGTTGCCCTGAGCAATGACTTGCCTCCATTTACCCTTTCCTCCTGACCTACTGCAGGGCCTGGCAGGGGAAGATATAGGACCCTCACGGTCCGTGTTTCTTTCTGGTCTCTGCTCCTGTCTCAAGGAGGCCAGAGCACAGTTCCACCGGTCTATCTCCTCCTCAGAGTCCCTTGATATTTCACAACCTTTCTACCTCATCTTTTAGATCTGCGACTAGGCTGAGTAGATTATTCAGCCTGCTCACACAGCTTTCATTTCTACTGCTGTCCAATACCGGTGCCAGGCTCTGACATTCCTCGCAGCTGGAGACTTGGGTGGCCGCATATTTTCATGCAGGCCCCCAGAACTTACCAAAGCCAGCCCTGCTGCTATCATTGTCATTGCTTGTCTTGATGGCTGACATAAATAAACTGGAAAAACTTGTTTGAGGATGAACTCCCACATAGACGATATTTAAACCTCTTGTTGAAAAAAAAAAAAAAATCAATGGACAGGAAATAGAGGAAAAACAGTATTTCTACCTAAATTCAATGACATGGTGATTTATTGTTTAGTTTACCAAATGAAGACCTGAATATCAGAATACATTTAAAGACCTCGTTCATAGTTATTAGATCTCTACTTTCTGGTAGCAACCATATTATTTGAAAAATGTTGAGTAACAAATTGAACACATGATTTTTTTATTGAGAGCTGGGCAAAGTCCTAACAAGTCTTATTAACTTGGCATACTAAGCACTCTCACAGACTTAAAACATGCCAGAAAACATGTCATGATTTTCACTCATTTGCTTGCATTTGCAATGATTTGGCTGAGTTTTCCTGAAGAAACAGTTTTCAACCTCCAGCTTGCTCCAGACTCATTCCTGGATGAAAACTCACAAGTTTGCTCATTTCTCTACCCTTGCCTGTTCATTTTACTGGGTCATCTGCAACAGAGCACATTCTTCAATAGTAGGAGACAGAATGAGAAGCCAGAAGCTATTTGCTTTCCAAGACACCTGCACACTAGCCCTGGGTTTGCCAGTTGCCTGTTGCATCATGTTGGTCCAGTCATTGCTCCAGTTCTGCCATTCTGTGAGCTCCCTGGCTGAGGACTGGTCCCTTACAGTGCACTTACACAATCGATAGCATAATAGGGCCTTGATATTGATTGGAGCTGCCAGCTGCCATGCTTAACAGCAATAATCAGAACAAATAAGAAGTGCTACATGGGGTTTACAGTGCAGGGAAGGCTTTTTTCTGTACTGCACAGTGTGTCAGCACTGGTGCAGTAACCAGCAGTACTTAAAGGCACAGAAGGAACACATTCATTAACCAGATCCCACTTGATGCTGTTGCTCTTTTTACTGTAATCACACTCGAATAATATTGAGTATTTTAGAGCATGTTACTGGGAAGAACAAACAAAAAATAATGCAACTATTCTGACTCTCAGTGGAAAATTGCTCCTGCTTCACAACAACACTGCAAACAGGTAACACTGTCGGTTCAACTGCACTTTTCTTGCTGCAATAGCACTGCAGAGCGCTCCTCCTCTGGGTGGTGACTGGGTAGTTTCTTGCTGAACCTTACTTACAGCACTCTGCAGATTTCCCACTGCTACAGCCAGACAGAGGTATTTTGCAAAAAGAAAGAAAAAGGTATGCTTTTGCTTACAGACATGTTAGGGAAGCCAAACTTTTAGAGAGGCTGTGATGTATGCAGCTTATCAGTAAATAATGCATTTTTCTCTGCAAATTTTTTTCCCAGGGAGAGGAAGCTGATGTACCTATTGCTTAGGACACATAAACATCAAACCAACAACCTACATGGAGGAACATGCACTTATCTGAGAACTAAGTAATGAAATAGACACCTGGGTCCAAATTCATCATGCAGTAAAGCTTTATAGTATCAGCACTTATCTCCCACAATTCCCTTTATGATTGGCATATTAAACGAAGTTGAAAATTGTTTCTTAAAACCAATAAATATTCGACACAATCTTAATGTCAGGGACAGACTATTTCTTTTTGATTCTAGCTAAACAATGCCCATTTTGCACAGTCAAGTTTTCTCAAGGCTTCTGATTCAACCTTTTGGGCAATTCATACAGAAGACATGGCTGAGGAAGCGTATTAACCCATATTTGCACTAAGACCTTGATACAAAATTCTTAGCTGTGATAATGCTGCTCCTGGCATGTGTTAGCCACACTACAGACCCATGTGTCCTTAGGATGTGTATCTCCATCCTTAAATGGCTCAGTACAAACACCTGGAACTTCATGTCCATATCAGAGCTCAGTACTGATTAGCTACCTGGGCACTAGAAATGCGTTTTCCAGGGCAGATTAAACCCTGTTTCGAACAGACATGATCAGGGGAATCTGTGGAGCCAAACAAGCTGTTGTGAAGATGTAGGAACACGCAGACCTCACCAACACGGTGTTAGTGCAGTTGCCAGAGACTCCCTATGCACAGGGGTGGTAAGGCTGGTGTATCCGCACTAGTGGCCCAGCAGAAATTTCCAAGGTGATATGCCATCTCTTCCCAAACAGTGAGTTTAAAACAAATTTGGATGTGTATATGTGAGCTCAGAGGAACGAGTCAGAACTGGTATACTGAGATGTCAAGGAGCTTAGTGGGCCTATGGCAGGTGCTCTAGAAAAATACATCAGGTACCTCAGAGGGAAACCACAAGTACTTATGGTGTTTCAGGGATGGTTTCCCAGCATCACTAGCACCTATGTGATGAAGCAGACATGAGTACAAACAACAGAGCAGGCAAATGTGTTACCAAAAAAGCCAAGATAAACAGTTTAAAAGAAAATGCTATGATTTAATTCTCTACTCTTAAAAGATAAATTTAAAAATGAGGTGATCTTCTAGAATTAATTCCCACACGATTCCAAAGCTATAGGATGCTGCAGAGTGCAATATACACCTAAAAGGGATATTTGAAAGATAAGGAAATAAATTCTGCCATCAGGCAACGGAGACAAACTCTAGGAACCATTAAAAGTTTTGTCAATCCATTCTGCAAATAGACACTCTATATTGGCCATTCTCTTTATCAAGCACATTTCAGGAATAATAAACTGGTAAAATACCAGATAGTATGTAAAGTGAATGGATCATGATGTCTGAGTGCCAATATAAGAAGCAAATAACCTGAATTAGAAGATTTTTTTAATCCCTCAGGAAAGCCATAACATCATGTGCAACTAGACCTGAAGTGAGAACAGAAAGTAACATAAGGTCAATTTTAGTTGCATATATTTAGCAGATGGGACAATTAATCTTCAGAATCAGCACAGAGAAACTATTTGGGTGGGGTTAATGTTTTTCATGGTCCTAAATACTGTTGCTCTGTGAGGCAGCAACTGGAAAAACTTCAGACAGCTACAGTAGGACAGCGATGGATACTCCACAATGGATACTTGTGTGGGAGACCAAATACATGGCTGCCCAGAACAGCCTCTGCATCTGCAAAACAATTTCAGTTGCAGTTTGTGATAACCAGTTATGGTGAGATTAAGTGCCTCACTAAGCCCTGTATGCCCCAAAACTGTAAGTTGACCTCATACACTATAGTTTATTTACCTTCTGCTCTTCCTAGTTATCCTTCCTTCAGCTTCACTCATGTCCCTGGAGAGACAATTCCCCACTTATAGAATTGACATAATCCTTCCCAACTTGAGAGACTGCTGATGACTGGATAGCTGCAGTGTGTGATAAGGTGTGATGGAGCACCCTGAAAAAAGTACCATAAACTCTTCCCAAAAGAGCTCTGCCTAACTAGATATGAGAGGATTAGATACTAGGGGGAAATTCCAGGCAGAGAGAGCTTAAGTTAGCTTGCTCAGATTATGTAACATAGTAAAATAGGGTAGATTTTGCCCTTTCACGTTTAGCTTCACTTCTCACCCATCAGAGAAACATTTCTTGAACAAAAAAAGGTTCTTTCAAAATTATTTTAGTATAAAGACTAAACTAGGGACAAGAGAAGCATCTGCAGTTCTGACAGCTTATCTCAGCTGACAATCTGACCTGTTCATCTCCTGTAGCATGGATAATCAATTTTCCCCACATCAAAATGTGTTGGCAGCTAATAGCAGCACTCTTTCTTTGTTAATTAAGAATGAAGTGTGCCACAGATCATAATTATTTTTGAAAAATATCTATGATAATTTAGCATTTGAACAAACAGAATATTTTATCATTATTTGAAGAAAAATATAGAGCTTGTGTTCTTGGAAAAAACCTCTCTATCTTCTAAGATTTTAAAAGCAAAAGTAGAGAAGATCAAATTCAACAACAGTATGGTATTTTAGGAGAGATGAGTAAAAGGACCATTTTTTGTTAACTCATTAAAATCTGCCCTGTGACCTTATCTCAGTACACTAAGGCCTGGAGTGCAGAAGTAGTGTAATAATTGGGTTGTGTGTGCAGCATATGCTTTTTAATGAATTCATGATGCACGTATTTCACTGCATCCAGATCAGGAATGTGTGACGTCAACACATTTTGGTATTTTTTTTCTAACATCTTCTAGATATTTACAAAAGCACATAACAAGGTGCTACATTTGCCACATGACAATATAGTCCAACCTCTCCTATATTTCATATTTTTTGTTAAGAGTTTGTTCTTTGAGGAAACCAGACAGTTGAATGAAAATAGCCTCAACCCTCTCAACGTGCCTCAGCAGAGAGCCATCCTGCTCACTGCAGTGTTGAACTCCAGCTAGCTGTAACAAATACTTCTTTGCTCATCTGCTTAATCCCTGGAGGGCAGCAGCCAGGTCAAGATTAGCAGACACTCCTCACTCCCTACTACTCCTGTTTTTCATATGACCCTTAAAAGCAAACCAACATGACACTGCACTCACAGAACAAACTCTGAAAACACAGACACAAACACAGCCCATGCTCCCCAGTCCATGCCCCAACATACAATGACCAGATCTGCCTCTGGAGCTTTACAGACCACTTGAGTAGCAGCAAGCCCCTCAGATTGCCAGGTAGATGCTCTTATCTGATCTAACTCTCACAGGAAAGGAGAACCACTAAAGTAAGCACCAGTAAGCACCACACTGCCAAAAAGCCAACCTGAAAAAAAGGAGGGAAAGGTCTTCTCTGGAAAGTGCTCACACATCTAACACTGATTAGACCAAACTGTCTGGATTTCTCCATTTAGTCTACACTACTAATGACTCCAGCAATATATTTATAGCACTATAACTCAGTGAGCATGCTTCAGCGCTGTGCATGAATCTACAGCTTATTCATTTCTAGACGTTTGTAATAGTAGATTACCTTTTTAATCCCGTAGGTCTAAATCTTGAGGTGAAAAGTTGTTACAAAAATCACTCACAAACTAATACAGGTTCATCAGAAATTCACATTTGCTAACGATGTTTAACAGACCACAGTGATTGCTGTCCAGAATTCTTCTAAGAGGCAAAACAAACATCTAAATTATAACTTTATAACATCTGCTTCCTCTAGGGGAGGATTTGTATGAGGTTTGACAGATGCGCGAGCTCTGAAGAATGGCTGTTACAAATGAGCCAGCTCTCAGAGTCTTGGAAAACGTCGCCAATCTCAGCTTATTGAAATGAGCTCCAACCCGAGGCAGAAATAATACACAGCTGTTCCTTCTGACTGCTGTTCAGGAGCGAGATGGTATCTTGTGATGGTATTAACAGACCTCATTTTCGAGGTGGTATGTAGAGTGAAAGAGAGCCCACCATTTCATCATATTTGATGTTATTTACAGTGTATTAAACAAAACAACCCCTCCCAAACAACAACAAAAAAATCTCCCCCCTTCCCCCCAAGACAGCCAGTGTAGCAATGATAGTGCTGAACAAAACAATCAAAAAGCAGCCAAATCCATACAGCTTTTCCGTCAAGACACGATTTTGAGCAGACCACAGAAGGAACTTTCAGGGTCATACTGTCTTCATAGAAGTGAATGACAGTTCTGTGACTACAACTCTTCAATTCAACACAATTCTTAGTACAACTTGTGGTGAACTTTATTTGCCAAGCCTAACACACAGAAAATTGTGTGTAATGTATCAGCAATCACTTTTAACAATAATTTTAAATCTGTCTCTACACCCTATTCCTAAGACATTCCTCTGATTCAAGATATAGCTCACTTCTGGAGAGACTGAAGGGAAGAGGAAATTCTACAGTTAGCACAAGTCATGAAAAACAGGAGGAAAACCAGAAATTATCTACCTTTTTAAATTTGTTGAAGTGGTAATTTGTTCGTTTTTATTTTTCTTTGTTTTAACAGAACTAATAAGAAGATGTACCAGGGCTCCTGTTTGTTAGTACATCCTATCAAATAAACACCACAATCAAAAGAACAGTGCCATAAAGCTTTACAACTGGGAAAGAAAACAGGAAGAGCAGATACTTTTTTATGGCCAAAGAAGCCCCACAAAGCCAGTGACAGACAGCCTGATGTCATGGACTGGTCCCCTTAATTAATGCTGCACAAATCTCCTCTCAAACCTTTGCAGTTCTATTACTGTTTTGGGCCATGGGAGAGCAAGCAGCTTGGACTTGGGCTGATCTCTGCAAGACTACATCTCCAGGGCCAGCTGCTGACTCCTTTCCTGAAAGAGATGGACTAGGTCTGGACAAATCTGTCCTACCAGTCTCCTGTAGAAAGGTGAGCAGAGTCAACTTTCTCAGGCAGCAGGAGCGAGAGTGTTTGCTGGCTGTGTGTTGAGCCGCATGTTTTAACACTGCTGCTAGCTTGGGGAAGGGAGTTTGACCACATAACTGCTTTTCCCCTGTGTGGGAGAGCCTGCCCATATAATTGCTTCTATTCAGTTTTGGGTCAAGCTGTGCACAAACCACACGTAGGGTATAAAACCATAACCACATCTGTTTCTCATACAGCAGTTCCACACAGTTCTGCATCCTTCTGGCCTCATGGTCCATAATCTCTAATAAATTCAGTCTGTATCTGACAGGATAAATTCTAATTAACATCTTGTGCTTTCCCTTCTGAGATCCCATAGGGAATAACATACATTACATGCCAACCTTAATGGTACTTTTCCTTGTGCCCAGCCTCTGGCACACAGGAACAAAGACCAACTATCCTGCAAAAGGGAGTGTCGGCACAACTTGCAGAATTTGATGGCTGTAAGTGGTGAATAACTTTCATCAGTGCCCAGACTGACAGGATGCTTATCAGCTGCCAAACTGAACAGAAGTTTGATGGGCTCACAGCATCAGTGCAGCACGCACTTGTTCCAGTATGTGTTGGGAAAAACGTGGTGCCCACAGGAATGCATATGTATTGCCTACCACTTAGCCAGGAGAGAGAATATAATTCACAGCTATTTAGATTAGTATAATACCTGTTTTGAATTTCTTCATTTTGTTCAGTTTCCCTTAAGATACCTTTACCAAAGTGGCTCAAAATGAAGGATAAATATTTAACCCCCTTGTTTCAGAGATGCACTGTCATGGAGGAACAAACTTTCATAAGAGATAAACTTGCTATATTGTAAAACTCACACTGTTGTACAAGAGACACTGAAAGTGCAATTGGTGTGCCAAGGCTGGGGTATATTATCACATATCCACAATAAAGTCTTCTGCACAGGTGATGTGCAGAATACATATGATCTGAATTAATAGCACACACATTACACAGCTGATACAGTACTTCAGGATACAGAGGCGAGTTGCCTAAACACTTTATCATTAAGACTCTCTTTCCAATCACCTACCATTTACAACCTTAAGCTGTTGAAGCAGAAAACAAACAGCTCACTATGAAAACCATGTGGAGCTCAAACTGCTTATCATTAGGATGAAGACTTCTGATTCAAAGGCTATATGCTACAAGCTGAATAACTGATCTTTACTGATCAGCCCTCCTCCAAAATAGGGAGACTTGTCAAGTCAAGGTGCCATACAGCCTTCCTAAATAAACAGTCACAAGAGTCACCCAAAAAAGTAAAAGTACTTTCCTGTAGAGTATCTAATCCCTCACAAGTTATCAAGCATTCCCTGAGAAAATTAAGGGCAGAACATGTTATTGTCCAAGATGCTCAAAGACAGCAGACTGGAAGCAGGTGCAGACAGAACCTGAAAGTGAGGGCTTATTTTTCCAAAGTACTCTGAGAACTTCTCTTTAACTATATACCATGGTAACCTCTCCTCCAAAGAAAGGCTTTATGCACTTGTTACTGGAACCGAAATCACCCATGACCAAGACAGCAATTCAGAAGTGAAATCCTTGCAGCAAAAGTGCACCACTTGCAAAAGTCAGCATGTTACAGCTACTTTAAGGGGTAATGGACTTCCTAAACCCAAAATTGAACTCCTAAATTAATTCTTGAGCAGTTAAGTTTTCTAGAGGCATGAGTGTCAGCACATCCTGGGGGAGTTCACCTCCAAGTAGCAAAGCACAGAAGTCCACAGATGGAGTAGAGGCTACCCCTTCATTATCTATATTCTAGTAGAAAGCTGTTGTCCCTTTATCAGACCACCCAGAGATAGACAGTCGTGTGAAGCTGATTCTGAATTGGGAAGATATAAGTGAGAAGGCTGCAAGAATCATATGAGTCTCGGAGAAATGAAGAATTACACACATCACAGACTGGAATGACCGACGGTTTTCTTGCATTATGAACATTTCTGAACTATAGAGCCACTCCCTCTCCTCCTTCCTCTAATGCACCAAAAAGCAAAATTTTGCTTTGAGGAGAAGAGCTTAATGTTTGAGAAAAAAATACCAGACCTTTAATTTAATTTTGTTTTCCCAGAATACCGCAAAAATGAAGGATTTAACAAGAAGTTGAGGAATAGCAGCACCATAACATCTGGTTCCCTGCCCTACAGCTGGTTCTCAGATGCAGGAAGCAGAAGCCTCCTTCAGAGATATATAAGGAACTGTATGCTACTAGTGGCTTTTTATTTTTCAATTATTCTATAAATAAGAGTAATACAAGAATTTAGTACTAGCCAAGAATGGATTTTTTTCCTGATCACAGTCATGTAATCTGCAGGATGGACAATTCTTGCTACCTGCATTTAGAGCGAATGTCATTTAATCAACAAGAATTTGGTAAGAAAACATTTCTGGATCATTTCCCCCCCACACTCAGTTTAGTATAAATAGCAAGATCAAAGTATGCACTGATGATGTTACCTAGAGACAAACCAGCACACTGAACATAGAACAACTTCTATTACATGGCGAACTGGAAAAAGAAAAACACTTCAAACCAATAACACCAGGAGACAAATCACTTCTAAACCAGCTGCTATAGGTCAGAAAAAGGAGAAGCTGCTAAGAGGGACTGATTAATATTAGCAACCTTAGAGCTGAGTGACTGGGAAGATCTTGAAAACATTAAGTGAAGATGTTTAACTATATCACTTCTCAGGTCATGTACAAAGAGAAATGAAAATAATAATTTAGAATATATTTGCACCAGGATGGTGATGGTTTCAGATCCATGGATACAAGTCTCAGGGGGATCTGAGAGTTTTGCTCTGCAGTTCAAGTCAGCGGTTGGGAAACAGTGCTCAGATGTTCTCTGCTCAGCAATTAAAGGATTAACAGAGCAGGGCAGCAGCTTTCAACCCCTAAAAAATTCTGAATTTGTGTTTGTACATGCTGAGCTTCTAGAGCTGCCCAAGCAGGAGATCATTTGAATAGGATTTTCAAAGGCATGCAGAACATACCTAGATCCTTTCCATATTATAAAGTAAATGAAACCCACGCATTTCCTGACATTAAATCTTGATCCTCCAGTAAGCTCAAGGAGGGAACAGACCTTTTCACCAGTGTGTGGTTCACGGGGCAGAGAAGGCTTAGGGGGTAAAGGCTGAAAAACAGGGAGTTCTGAGAAAGTTTTATAATCATCTGCAGGGCCTAGAAATGAGAAAAAAGAGTGTCAGAATTTCACCAGCAAGTGCTGTCACTAAGATTTCCTGAATGCTCAAACTTGAAAATAGTCTTAAATTAATGATTGATTGGATTAGATACTGGATTATCAAGTATTTGAAACCCAGTTTTAAAAGAAAAATATATTCTGTGTTTGAAATGCATCTTGAGTAAGCCATCTCTGTTTTGTTGAAGCCATAATAATAATGTCCATAATTACTTGACATAGCTCAATTTTCTATATGGCTAGCATGTTTTTCAACACAGGAGCTGCCAGAAATCATTAAGCCTGTTCTACACTCATCAACTGTCCTGAACCTGGTCACAGCAGCGCAGGCTGCTTCATAGGTAAAGCACAAAAATGAAATGATTGACAGCATAGAATAATCCATTTATGGGGAATGCATCTCTGCAGCACTTTTAGCCTGCCTACCTCCCAAAGCTTCCCAGTTAAGAACAGACATAGAGATTGCAATTTTCTCATTATCCATAAAGCTTCCTCGGCTTTATTGCCCATGGTGCCTAGTATGTTAGCAGTCCCCCTGCAAAGTCACGATCCCTGTTTCCATCACACCTGCCCAATTTCAAAGACCTCAATCTTCTGATCTGTTTTCTTTGTAGACCTGGTATTTTTGCCTGACGGACAGGTTGAATTTTATTTTCTATTTTAAATGTAAAGCCAATTAGGCAGGAGAAGATCAAACCAATCAACTGGCATTTCTTCTGCTAAGCGCGTTAACTATAAAGCTCTCCTCCTATTCTTAAGCTCTGTCAACACATTATACCATCTTAAGAGCTTGGTGCTACCTGGAAAATCCTTATAAATGTACTTTCTCATACTAAATTAAGGTAAAAGGTTTCTATCCAGGCTCTCAAATAACTTTAATGCTTATTACTTTACACCAGCTCTTGTTTCTGTCACTGTTATTCAGCCATTCTCTGGAAAAGTTCACTGAACTTCCTTCAGAGCCATGTTTCTGCTGGAGGCAAACACAGACAAATACCTGGAAGGAGTAAGCCTTCTTCAGTGCTAATGGTCTCTTTGCCAGTTTGGAGCAGGTAGCAGGTAAAGCAGCTGAGATACAGGAGGAGAGGTCAGACACAGCCCCACAGATGATGAGACAGATGATGCTACCTCAGGCAGCACCATCATCTCTCCTTGGCATATCAGGCCAGATCTTGTGGTAAGAAGTTTGAGCATACAGGTTCAAAAGGTTGGCCCCACACCACCTCTGGTAGTGTCCTCTAGTTCCAGAGTAGATAGGGAGACACCACACCACTTCAATGCACAGAGCAATGTGCAAACCCTTTTACCCTATCCTATAAACTCCGTATGTGGCAAAGACTGATAGTTGAAGTCTGACAGTTTAGGCAAGGAATACAGTACCAACTAATGGTGTGAGGACACAACTATGAGAACAGCTTCCTTAGGTCTCTAGTGGCTTCTCTAGAACATTAGCTCTACCCATAAAAACAATGTCTGCAAGAAAAAAAAGAACTAAATTCTAATCAAATTAGAAACCATAGTGAGCTTTTATGGCTATCATTATTACCATATTTTACATAATGCTAGACTAACTGTTTCCTCATGGTATAGAAACACACACATTCATGAAACTGGAAGGCTAAAAACTAATGCAAAGCACCATCAAGATGCACGTTACTCCAAACTGAGCCTTACTGGCCATAGTCACCTACTTGCAAGTCTGCAAGGCTTGCTGCACCTCCATTCTGACTGCTTGTGCAAGGAGTCTGTTGGATCCCAGGTGGCCACTCAGTCAGGCTCCCAGCTTGCCACAGCCCTGACTCCCTGCCTGGCCCCAGCAATGGACGATCTGCACTTCCAACCCTTCCAGGTCAAGAGTGTAAGCAGGTATACACAGCACTTTCCCCAGAAATGGGAAAAGGACAATTTAACATTCCTTAAAAAAACATATTGAGCATATGCTTCTGAAGAGATGAAAGCCAAAACCAGATACTGCATGGATACTTCTAGCAAATTTATTTTAAATGTTCAGAGTTGTGGCTCCCAGTTCTGCATCATTCTTTCGTAATGAAACAAATGCATCACTGAGCTTGTATGCTGTTTGGTTAACATTGGATTCACATCACAGAAATTGAAATTAGACTCATAGTTTGAGCAGAGAAGAAAAATACTAATTTTGTCAGCTAAAGTTATACCAGCCATCCAAAGCTGTTAAGTCCTGTGGATCTCAAAAATGGTGTTTTTGGCACCAATGCAAATAAATGTAAACTGAGTAAAGACTATATGAAAACAGCATGATGAAATTTAAATCCCAGTAAATAATGTTTTTGCTCAACAGGCATTTAATTTAGAAGATACTGTTTAAGTTATTAACGACTGTAGCATTTGCAACTAGACAAAGGAGATAATTCATGGGGTTTTTTCTGCATGGGCCAGGATATGTTTGTAAGTATAAATACTATTGACATTTTGCTGCTACAGAGAATCTGCTATCACCGTGTAATCATCAAAATAATACACAAAGTAGCATATGTCAGATGCATGATATTGTGGAATGTTATCTTTAGCAATATATGTTGAGAATGAGCCACAAACCCCAGAAGTTATAGTCATAACCCCCATGACTATAATAAATCCTTCCTACTTTTACTAGAAAGAATTGACGACAACTTTCTGACACAGGTAGTGGAGGATCCCACAAGGAATGGTGTGCTCCTTGGCCTCATTCTAACAAACAGGCAAGGGCTTGTTGGAGATGTGAAGGCTGGGAGCAGCCTTGGCTGCAGTGACCATGAGATTGTGGAGTTCAGTGTTCAGTGAGGAAGAAGCCCAGCAGTAAGTGAGATTACAGCCACGGATTTCAGGAGAGCTAACTTTAGCTTCTCCTTGGAATAATCTCCTTGGAACAGGTCCTGCAGGGAAGAAGGGTCTAAGAGAGTTGGTTGACATTCAAGGATCACTTTCTCCAGGCTCAGAGAATGATGCATCCAGAATGATGCATCTGGATAAGCAAGAAATCGGGCAAAGAGGGCAAGAGACCTGTGTGGATGAATAAAGATCTCCTGTAGTTACTCAGATGTGAGCAGGAAATACACAGAAGATGGAAGCAGGGTCAGGCTACTTGGAATGAATAGAGAGAAGTTGTTAGAGTAAGTGGAAATGAGACACAGAAGGACAAGGCTCATCTACAATTAAATCTGCCAAGGATGTCAAAATCAGAAAGGGGTTCTTCAAATACATCAATAACAAAAGGCAAAACTAAGGATGATGTGAACCTGTCACTAAATGGAGGAGGGACTCTGGTAACAGAGGACGCAGAGAAGTCAGAGTTATGAAGCCTTCTTTGCATTGGTCTTTATTGACAAGACCAGTCCTCAGGAATCTCTGATGCAGGAGATCAGGGTAAATGAATGTTGGAAGGAAGAGATTTCCTTGGTCGAGGAGGACTGGGTTAGAGAACACCCAGGAAAGCCTGTCATCCGCAAGTGCATGGCCCTGATGGGAGGCATCCACAAGTGCTGAGGGAGCTGGTGGACAACACAGCTAGGCAGCTCATGATCATCTTTGAAAGGTTGTGATGATCAGAAGAGGTGCCTGAGGACTGAAACAAAGCAAATGTCACTCTAGTCTTCAAACAGGGCAAGAAGGAGGACCCAGGGAACTACTGGTCAGTCAGCTCCATCACCTTTCAGATAAGCCTCATTCTGGAGGCTTTCTCTGCCTACATGGATGAAAAGAAGGTGATCTGCCCCGCTGTTCAGCTCTAGTGAGACCATATCTGCAGTGCTGTGTTCAGTTCTGGGCTTTTCAGGACAATAGAGACACGGAGCTCCTGGAGTGGGTCCAGTGGAGGTAACAAAGACAATTAAAGGACCAAAGCATCTCTCTTATGATGGAAGGCTGAGGGAGCTGGGCCTTTTCAGCATCAAGATGAGACAACAGAGGGAAGCTCATCAATGTCTATGTGTATCTGAAGGAAGAGTGTCAAGAGGATAGATCCAGACTCTTCTCAGTGGTGCCAAGCAATAGGGCAAGAGGCAATGGGTAGAAGCTGATGCACAGGAAGTTCCACCTGAATACGAGAAAAAAAATATCTACTGTGTGGGTGACTATGCACTAGAACAGGCTGCCCAGAAGTAGTCCCTTCCAACCTTCTGCACCCTATGATTCTTTGATTCTGTGAAATGTTGGCTCAAACCCCCTCACAGTGCTTACTACCCTTCAACTCAATTCGCTTTGATTTCAAACCAGCCCTCCTGCTCTAGGGACTTTCCCATTGCTAAAGCAAGTCAATTCTTCACATTTTTTCACCAGCAAAATCCTCAAGCCTTGTGTGGCTAGATTTTGTTATGTAACCTGCCCCCCACAGGACCAGAACTAATGATGCTCTCTGCAATGCAGCCAGGATCGGCTGCCTGGCTATAACCCTTTAGAGAGTATTGCAACCTTTTAGAGTCTTGTGTGTCACAGCTTTCCTTTCTCCCATCACATTAATAATACTCTCATTGCCGTTCTTTTCATATTTTATCTGCATATGATAACTTCTTCATGTTGAAAGCTCCTCCTGTAATCACAATATTTCATCCACGCTCACCCAGTAAATGTCTTATTTGCACTAATGTAGAAATGTGGCAACATGTTGCCTAGTGACCAGGAGCATTCCCCTCTACCCTTTTCTCCCGTAAAGTGAGAGCTTTTGCCATGGCAAATAAGTGAGTATTTTAATGTTATGGAATTAAGTTTTATTAGATGTCAGCTTCCCAATAACATTGGAGAGATCTATAAAATAGAACTCCACACATCTGCTTGCCAAATGGCTTTCTAAGCCTCCTAATGTTTCCATTTATGCAATACAATCCTATTTTATATGTCATTTTACAGCTCTAGGAAAAACACTTTCCAGTCAAAACACATTCCAATGCATATATTTGGCTTACAGGAATATATACAGGGGACAGTCCGGTGTATATCCAAAGGATTGGCTCTTTGGCTCTCTTTTCCTACTCCATTCCCAAACAGTCATGGTCTGTATTTCACCTGTATCTTAACAGCCCTTCCATTACACAGTTAATAGTAAGTGCAGGAATTACTGAGTGAAGTTCTTTCATTTGTGATCTGCAGGTGGTGATAATGGTCCCTTTGGCTTTAAAAATTTGTGTGTCAGATTAAAACAGAGAGAATGCAGGATGATGCACAGAGCAGAATGTCAGCTGCAGTGCTGCCAACACCCAGCTCACAAACCTTGGGCCTGGTTCCAAGAATACACATAACAGGCTTAAAACCCAAGGATTTTAAATACAAAAAAGTAATGTGATGCTTGCTTGTTTTAGTTGCCTCCTGTCCTTTTCATGCTTAACTCATCAGATGTTTCTTCTGTCAGTAGATAGAAAGAGAGCAACAGTTAAAAACATTCCATGACATATTTTTAAATAAAAGCTGCCAGTCTCACATAAAATTCCAGTTTCTGAAGTCTTTGAGAAAAACGAAGTACTGCAAATTTCAGTCGATTCACCTGTAGACAACATGGCAGTAAATTCCTCTGCCATCCACTTTTCTGTGGCTCCACATGATACTGCACCATCTTAAAGCTTCTCAGAGGGAGATACCATCCTTCAGATGACTCTCCACTCTGTCTCCCTTGAAGCACTGCATTGACATCCCTGAAGCAGCCAACCACCAGCAGCCAGAAGTTTCATCTGTATCAGGGACCAAACAGAGACATCAAAACTTCCCTCCTCAGCAATGACAACTCAAGTTCACAAAATAAATTCTGGCATTTTCCTGTGCTTTCTGGAGCAGACTCAAATATTGACTTAAACACGGCTGCATGAGATATTCTCCTCCAAAATGAACAGGAGATTAAATGCACAAAGAATGAAGCAAAAATTCTGTAAGAGGACCCAAGAGAAATAACAGGTCCCTTCACATACCATGTTGTGTAATGTTAAGATCATTAAAATACTTGAATGCTGCCATAGACAAACACTCTCTCTTGTGGAAAAGAAATATTACCTCTCTTATAAGAAAGTAAGAGAACAGCCTTGAAAAAAAAAAAAGGAAAAAAATTCAACCTTTGGGATTTGGTTATGAAGTTATATTTACTCCATCCCTTTCTGAACAGGGATTTGGTCTAACGTTTTAAAAGGCTCCAATTCCCAGTTTCATAAATGACTTTTATTTTTTAATATAACTGGTTTCTAATTCAGTTGAGCATATCCAAAAAGTACACTGTTAAGTAGAAACCATATAAATATTGTTCAGCTTCCAGCAAGCCCCACTGCATCTGACAAGGGTAACAACGACAGTTCCGCTTTGGACCAGCCAAGAGGAAGGACAGAAAAAGCAAGTGAATTAAGGCAGAAATTTCAAAGAGAGGGATGGAAGGTTTTGCTGGACATTATTAGAATATGGGCAAAAAGGAAGGACTTTCAGACAACCTGGAGGAGTATACATAGCCCAAGTATAGGAAGAGATACCAGCGAATGTGCCTCAGGCTGTGAACAAGAACGCTTTCCTGCTATTAGATTTCCTGCTATTAGATTTCATTCATGCTAAGGGAATTTGGAATTTTTCCACCCATTTATAAATGAGCAACATTCTTCCACCTAGAAAGAGCATCAGGGATAGAACTGTCGACCTGCATTTCTACCTTCTGAGTTGTCTACAACACTGATAGCTGGAATAAAATTTTGCTATGGGTTGCAAATTTATGGTCTCAGATTTTTATTGAGAAGTAGTGGGAAACATTCTTTATAAAACCTTGCTTGGGTGTTATTTATGAATACCAACAAGCCAGATTCATAAAGTAAATTGGGGATTATGGTTCTTTTTGACTGTAATGAGCTCCTTATGTCACTGAGTATAAGGGGAGGGAGGAGAAGACATGCTGAAGTAATGTACCAAATATGTACCATCAAGTTTTTACTTCTTACTTGAAGCTTTCTCCCATCTTTCTCCCCATTTAGCCTTCTGCCTTGTCTAGGATCCTCAGATGGCTGCTTTGAGCAATTCAGTTGCTTTCTATAAAAAGAGACTGAAATGAGGTCCTTGTGCCCTTATACCGACCAAGAAACATAACTTCATTTCCTACCTGCTCTATCCGGAGGAAAGGCTGGCACCTGAAATGCAGCCAGCTTAGTCAGAAAGTCAATGAACGCAGAGAACTTGGCAGACATTCTATGTACGGATATAGAGCACAGTAATTATTTAACCTATACCAGGGCTCCACGCATGCCAAGGGATCACGCCTTTCTAGGTTCAGGGTCTGGAGCCCATAGACCTCGAGCCATTTGGTTGGGAAATGGAAGTAGGTTATTACTCTTGAGAAAACATGAGCAAGTCCGATTCCATCTGTGCTGCTGCCCCTACACCACATGCATTATCTCACTAGATACAGACTCCCACATCACCCAAGGCAAACTGGCATTAGCTGGCTCACATGAGTGCAGCTGAAACAGCATCTGTAAAGTGCTGTGTACAAATGCCCTGTCCCTGTAGGAAAGCAGAGAACAGACACTCTGAGGACCCCTCTGTGTCTACTGTGTTGCTGATTGCGGGGACAGGAATCTTTCCAGCCATTTCCTCCTCCTGAAGCATTTACAACACGATGAGCTGCTTTGCCAGTGAAGAAACAGAAATAAAGCATTAAGTTTCTGGCTTTAGAGTGGTGTGTACCCTGAGCCCTGATTTCCCTTACATCCTTTCATTTATGCTCTGCACTGCACTGGCACAGTCTCCATCTCCACACCTCTCAACCCAGTATGGATTACCCCACATTGCCATCTTGTCTAAGTGATTTATGTATTTTTAAAAACATCACCACATCCTGCTAGTTCAAAAGTCACTAAGTAAGTCAGTTTCAAGAAGAGAGAAATAAAAGAATTACCTTAAATCAGCAATGAAAGGAAATTTCTGTTTCTGGTTGCCATCCATAATTTTTTTTTAAAGCATATAATTTGCATTGCTGACAACAAAGCTCTTATGAAGTCCTTAAATAACAAGCATAAAACTCATGGGAAGGAGAAGGAAGCTGAAAGCTAAAGACCTACTGAGAAAAATAAAACAGGCTACTGAGAGAACAGAGCAGAGAAGACAGAAAAATTTGAGAAAAAAAAAAAAGCTCCTGAGGAAGTGGTGCCTGTGTCTTACTCCCCAGATATGGGGAGAACTTGCAACGCTACTAGATGGATTTTCTTTGTCTCCTTTTTAAAAACAGGCATGGTAGGTGTTGCAGGTATGGAATAGAAATACAATATTGTTCTTCAAAGCCCAAGTGCCACCACAGCAAATCAAATCTTTTCAAGTCAGCAGAAAAGTGTGTTTGATAAAATACTGTCGAGTCTGGGCAGCACAACCTGGACCAGCATGATGGGAAAAAAATAGGTAAGGACATGCCATGGGAGTATAGCTGAGTTGGAAGCAAGGGAACTAAAGCTTGGACTGTTTCACAGCAAAGAAATTATTAAGAAGCTTCCCAAAGGCAGAACTAGATACCCATGACATGCATTATTTAAACATGAAGGGGAAGAAAGCATCGGTTAACTATAACATAAGGGATATTTATACACTTGCAAATGGGAATGTGCTCTGATTTACAAAGGTTGAACAGCCAAAAGTCTTGCTTCACTACACTTGTGAGACCAAGTCTCTTATCTACTTTGTATTTTCAAAGCAGAAGGTATCTAAACACTGTAGATGAGTATAGAAATATTTTTTCAGATACTTATTTTATATTTTCAATTTCCCAAGATTTTATAGCAAAGCAATTAATACATCCACCTATTTTCATGAATTTTTACTAGGAGTTTCACAAAACAATTCTAAAACTTTTATTCTAACTTGGGGAAAATATTTTTTAAATGTTTACTCGATGTCAACACTGTTACAGATTCTCTTTGCACTGCCCACATTTCTCATTTATGGTATTGACATGACTTTCATCTTCAATGTCTCCTCTCTTTCCCTCCCACTCCTGAATCTTTGTACAACAGTCTGGTTTGAAATGGTAGTTGAACATGGTGACTTCCTTAAAGAAAAAAGACTGTACCAAGTGCAAAGTTTTGTATGTTTGCTTGAGTGTATTTGAATGTGCTCTAACACATGTCACAACATGACTGCTCAGCTGTATGACAAGCAAAGTCAGCATGCTTTCCAGACGTATTTCTTAACAGACAGGGGAAAAAACTCCCTGAAGATCTTGATCATTAGATAACTATGCTAAAAGCACCCTTATTTACACATACATGCAAAAATGCAAGTAGCAGCAAAACACACTTTCTTCTCTACCTTCTATTTATTCATTCCTCCCTTCTTTATTATATTTTCAGTGGTAGTCTTGAAAACTCATACAGCAAGATCATCTTATTACTCAAATATGATAAAAACCCCAAACATATTAAAAGATGAGCAAACAATTGATTTCCTGGAAAACACAAAAAATAACCCTGAACACACCACACACATACTTCAGGTAAACCATCAGTCATATTTTGGTTTTGAAGTCAACTGAAAGGAAATTAAGTTAATCAATGGTTGTAATTACAACTGTTGTAGTTACAATGTCACTTCAAAAATTTTTTTACTGTTAAATACAAGCAAAATACAAGTTATTTCAGTATTAAAATGGAAATATTTAATTAATAAAAATTAATTACTATGTATGCTTTTCAGTTTTGCTTTTTTATTTCCTCCAACAGGCATTCAATCCTAAAATGTATCTTTGACAAAGCAACTTTTCACCCAAAAGCTTTACTTGGCTATAATAATCAGAATGTATACACCAACTTATTCCAAAGCTAAAACAACCTGACTAATGAACTCCAATATTAGTATCTCAAAAATATGTATTATCTTAAAGCAACATGTCTTCACTACCCACATGTGCTCAGAGGACCAAGACTGCTGGGCATGCAGCCATTTCTAAAATTGTACTGAAAGAAATGCTTAAAAGAAAAAACGAAACACTGCATGTCAGAGGAGTTATCCTGCCAAAAGGAAGCATGTCCACGAGCTCCACAAGCCAGTAACGTAACTATCCCACCACATTGCTTTCGTCAGGACTACTGCAGTACTGTATAATCTAGAGGAGTTGGTGAAAATGAACCACACTGTGCTAAGCACTCAGCATTCTACATAAGTACAAATTAGTCAGAAGTCCCTGTAGTACCATTAGCTAAACCCTAGAAAAGGAAACAAGGCCAAAAAAAGGATAGATAATGTCTGGTTGTAGAAGTCAGTGAGTGTCAAAGTTAGCAGCAAAGCTCCAAAGTCCTAATTCCCTGATCAAGATATAATTAATGTCAACTACAAAAGTTTTCAGATTGTTTTTACAGTCTAACAAATAAGAGCCAGGAACATAGGTTTTATTTCCAGAAGTGACCTGAAACCCTATTGCTCAGCATCCCAAATAGTCAAGAGTCAAACTGAAATCAAGGATTAAGGAGCACAAATAATGAATAAGACCATCCCCAATGAACATGTCATTTATGATTAACCACCAGTGCATCATAACACAGGAGCAAAATAAGAGAAAATATTTTGATATTTTAATGTGTACCTCACTTACTTGAATGCTGCCAAGCTTGAACCAAATTTAACACAGATTTTCCACTTTAGGAGAGGAGCTTCATGCCTTATAATTGTGTTGCTTTTAAAAATGTTTTGGGTTTTGTTTGGTTTTTGTTTGTGTGTGTTTGTTTGTTATTTAAGTTTCTGGCATTTTTAAAGTGTATGCCTTCTTCTTTTTTTAGCTTTTGTTCTTGTAATATGATATAAATCCTGATAATGAAAACACTATAGCAAAGAATAATTTCATACACCTGTTATTCTACTTTACCACATAGTTTTGACTGAAATACAGCCAATGAAGATACTTCTCTGCACTCTCACAGATTCAGTTAAAGGCTCACACCTTAAAGGTGTGAGTCAAATATTGGTGGGGAGGGAGAAGTGAGAAGCTGCTAAGCTTCCATTAATCTACCTGAACATAGTATTCAGATCTCCTAAACATCAGTCAGCTACAAAGGAAAGATGCAATTCCTTCTGCTAAGCAGCCCAAATATTTGCCCATCCTCTCCTGAACATGGACAATCATGACTGGCAGAGGTACTATTTTGAGACCTGACAGTCATGAAAAGGAAGTATTTGCAGTCATACAGACCAACTCCTGGAGTCAGAAGCCTCAGTTTGACTGCATGGCTCAGGATGTACTATTTGCATCCTTCCTCAGTGCTGAGAATATTTTCAACTAGAGAATTAGCAAAGACCTGTAGTAATATAAAAGTAATAAAGTCTAAAAGAGTGAAAATGTGCAGAACTGTTTAAGTGCCTGTGAGCAGGCCAGAACACAGAGGAGGAAATTTTAGTGCTCTCTACTGGTTTAAGAAAAAAACCCCAGCCTTTATTTATTTAACAGCAAGCATTTACTTTGCCCATTTACTTTGTCCAGTGGAAATCAGTGCCTGTAACTGTAAAGAGAGATGGCTCAGAAAGGGTGAGTGCAGTCACAGAGTTGTTTGGTTTTCTTAAAACAGTGCAACTGAGTGCCTTGAAATCTGTTCAGGGATTTGCAAGAAAAGAGTGAGGTTTTCTCATATGGAAGTTATATTATTATAATGAACCCTGTAAAAAAATACTCTGATCTCATTCACTACCTTTTAAATTTATGTTTATGGCTGGGTTGTCACAGAGAAACACACAAAAAGAAGAGCCACCCCAATGTTTATATTATACCATAGAAAATTAGTCATTAAATTGTAGTTTTAGACATGTATAATACAGAAAGAAAACTTCAGGGAACTTAACTGTGGCAATATTTACCCCAAAGACCACTTAGTAAGTTGCCTTTTTTTTTTTTTTTTTTTTAAAGAAAGCAAACAGCTAATATTTGGAAGTGGTATTGCCTTTTTTTTTCTCCCAATGGAAGAGGCATCTGGTCTTGACAAGTATAACTGCAGTGAGACTCAGCTCTCTTGCAAATTCTTGCTAGGGAGCAATGTAAGTTCAGTAGGGAATGCTGACACTTTACTAGAAAAATTCCTTCAAAGCTTCTTTCAAATAGAATTATGGGAAACAGCACAGAGACCAAACCATTCTGTTATGGCAAAACAATGTCTGACTTGAGAGTCCCAAAAAAGTTTAGAAATACTCTTTAAGGAGTGAAGCAAAACAGTTATAAAAAGGTGTGGGGGACTCAAAAAGTTCCTTTTGGAATGGCCAGGAGGAGTTTGCTGAACTTCACAAAACAGACCCTTTCCTAATTTCCTCCTAGAAAATATTTTGTGTAAAGTGACGTCTTCAAAACTTCTTTCATCTAGTGATATTGTTGACTAGGAAGATACTTTTCCTACCACCCTGAACTCAAATACTAGGAATGATAGGATGTTCTCTGATGCAATTACTATAAAGATGAAGTGCAAAAGATATGAGCTTTTTAAGAGACTGTCCAAGCTCGTAGAATTTTGACATTCCAGTTTACCTAATGGCAAGGCATTAGCTGTATTTCTTCACAGGATCTACCCATTTCACACTCTTTTTCCATAAGTACAAATGAGTAATATTTTCTTCCTATAAAGGTACATATGCTCTGCACATACAACTCTGCAGATGGGCAGGACAGGTTGTCATGCAAAGATTATTTACATATTCTCCACTCAGATAAAAGATGTGAAATTCAGCATCACAGTTCATTCTTTCCATGCTAAAGGCAAAAGGTCTGGAAATCCAGCACCAAGACCACATGTTATCTCACACCAACACTTCTCTGTGCCTCACACTGCCACTGTTCAGACAGTTGGTTCCTGCATATTAAGCACATGCACTTGTGCTCCCCTCACTGATGAGACATCTTGTGTGGGTAAAAGCCATGCAGAGAAGACATCCTTCTCAGAAGGTAAGAATCTGATTCTCCCTTATGACCAGTCACCACAAGAAAACAGCCTGAAAGAGATGTAAAACTACACCAGGCCTAATTTTTTGCAAAATAATTATTTTACTCTATGCTACCTTCCACTCTCTAGACACTTGGCAAAACACTGAGAAACAACCCACAACCAGCTGCTACAGTACCTCAAAGAACAGGGGGGATTTTGGAAGACATGAACAAGTCCTTCAAATAGAGTGGTTCTTCCTTAACCATTTCCCAAAAAGTGAGAGTCACTTCAAGGACCAAGATAAAGAGGACAAGAAGGTCTTTATTACTGGAAATGTCATGTTTTAAATCTGTTTTGTTTCATATGCAGCTGAAAATGGGGCAGAGTCGCCACTAGATAAGAATCTTCACATACAGGGTGCTCCTAATTAGATGCCTCCTAATCTTCAGATACAGACTGCTTCTACAGTCTCCAGCTCTTCCCCTGCCACCTATTCCCACAAGCCATTATGAGTCCCACCAAGTCAGTGTTGCTAAACTTGTGTAATAACTCGCTGTCACCTCTTATCCAGGCCAGAATGCAGAAAAGTCTCTTCCAAGTTAAAAAAAACAGGGTATAAAACCTTTCCTAGGTTACAACATCCTTAAATCCTGCTATTCCTTTACCTCTCAAGCCAAGCCCACAGAACTCTGAAGTCCTTTGTGCTTACATCATTACACAGATCAACTCATTACAGTTACCTAATTTTTAATTTTTTTTTCCTTTTATCTTTACCTTATTTCTCTCTTTTAATTTTGGAAATGTTCCCTTGTCCAGGCTACTCCATTGTGGATTCTGACTCAAATGAAATATTTATGGCTTTAAATATTCTCTGATAGTTAGCACCACAGGCCATATCCATGGCTGTAGACTTTCCACTAAGCTTATTACATTAAGGCAGTGCAAGTCTCAGATCACAGATTCCAATCTCTTGGTAGTCAAAGCTTGCTTGAGATCACTGGAAATTATGAGTCCCACTGGAGTAAGCTCTTCCTCCTCTGTTCAAATAGCATAGGGCTGCAGACAGCTCCTAAATTCCCAATCCCTCCAGGACCACTCCTCTTCTCTCACCTCTCCTACTCTTTTCAGCACTTACACTCAGTATTTTCTAAGATATCCACCTGATTTCCAGAGCTAGGCACAGGTTCAGCTCTGGACTCCTTCATCCAAAGGGATGACTCCCTAGGAGCCATTGGTCATCACATTTTTACACAGTTGTAAGGTGAACAACATTTGTCAGCAAACTTTCTGCCAGACCAGCATCTCCCTTGTGCCACTTCTTTATGTCTCTGGGAATTTCACCTTCCCAATATCCAAAGCATCACATCAGAGCCAACACAGAAGCTGCTGGATGTTGAACAACTGTGTGGGTTTGTCATGGTTAGGGGTGCAAAGATACCTCCTTTTTGAAAGGCTCTTAGTGAAAATCAGGGCCTTTCAAAGCACCATGTAATGTTACACCATTCACAGCAAGCACTGTTGAGTCCTGGGGTTCAATTTATTTCCATAAGCTTTTCATCTACTTCATTAAAAAATAAACCACTGATGAGCAATACCATACACTGCTAGGAAAGGATGCAGAAGTGTTTGCCTTGAGTTGAATTTCCCTGTTTCACCTGCAGGTTCTTTGTTAGAACCTTACTTACATTCTAACATTTTTATATTAATTAGATTTTTGTTACTTCAAGCTGGTTTCCCTTTTAGAGCAATTATTTTTACAGTTTTCACAGGTCAAATTACAGTTTCAAAATTCATGTCTTTAGATGATTATCTCAAATTTTGCTAGTACTTTACCCATAACCCTAACTCAAAACTCATATTTTCTACTATGCATCATAGAAACCTAGAATCTGGTAAGTCATCCTGAACAGGACTAGCCCCTCAATAGGGTGGACAACGCTTCAGCTTCACAGTGTCATGGTTTAATCCCAATCAGCAACTAAACACCATGCATCTGCTTGCTTGTCTTCCCCTGCCCCGGTGCGATGGGGAGGAGAATCAAACAAAAAGGTAAAACAAGTGGGCTGAGAGAAGAACAGTTTAACAATTGAAACGAAGTAAGATACAGTGGTGATAATTGTAATGAAAGGGGAGACAATTAAAAGAGAGATAGAAATAAAACTCAAGAAACACAAGTGATGCACAATACAGGTGCTCACCACCTGCTGACCAATGCCCAGCTTGTCCCCAAATAGCGAGGTACCAACCTCTGTCCAACTGCCTCGAGGTTACATATTGAGCACGGTGTCCTACAGTATGGAATATTATGGCCAGTTCAGGTTAAGCTTGGCCTTGCTCTCTCCTGGCTTCTTGTGCACCTGCTCAGTGGCAGAGCAGGGGTAACTGAAAAGTCCTTCACTTCAGATAAGCCCTGCTGAGCGACAACCAAAACATCAGCATTATTCTCATGTTAAAATCTAAAACCCAGCACTGTACCAGCAACTGGGAAGAAAATGAACTCTATTTTACCTAAAACCAGGAGAAAAAGGAAAAGCACCCTTGTGACTTACTCTTATAAAGAAACAATGATTCTCCAAAGGGAGAAAAAAATTACAAACCAAAAAACTTGCTGAAGAAAGGGAAATGCTAACCATTTGGCATGAACAACTTGCCAAGATTTGCCATTTGAAGAAAAAACAGTGTCTTCAATTCCTCAATTTATAAAAAAATTTTCTCCTTGTCTTTTCCTGTCTTCAAAAAAAGCTGTAAATATTTGCAGAGCCTCCCTAATAACCTCATTGGAAATCTTCACCAGAATTCCCCTTGACTAGATACTAACACACCACCTGAGAACGAGAAAACAGGTAAAATATGAACCTCTAATTACCATACCATCCAAATTTCTCTCTGGCTTGGACCTATCTGTCCATCTGTAACCCAGTCTTATATTCAGTCCCGATTGTTTGCAATATGGTCAATCCTTTTGCCTTGACTTTCATAGCAAAGACCTCTCTCTTGGACTAAGCCAACACTTTAGTGCAGCATTTCATGAAAGAGACTACCTGGTAAGAATCAGCATTTAAGGTGAAAATATCAGTTTAATTGTTTACTTGTATTTCAATTCTTTTAAGTTTGTTTTTGAGGAATTTAGGAGCTCTAGATTAAAGGAAGTGCACAGTACCTTATAATTTCAGCACAGGGCTTTTTGTACTGCAGCTCTTTTGTCCATACCCTGTCAGGTTACACTTTTTTCCTCTCATCATCACCTTCTCTATAAGAGAAAAAGGAAGAAAAAGTGTGGTACCTCAGTTTCCCAGAACTCACTCCTCTAATGTAAATTCAGAAACAGCTGACAATGAGGTTGAATGACAGACTATTGCCGAAGCACTTTGTGTTATACCTACGGCACAGAGTTGGTTGTGATATCCCCAACTAGACCTCTCTATCATACAGCATCCTTGCCACCATCTGCCCTAAAATAATCCTTTCTTAGAAAGAACAAGATCTTATTGGATTTGTAGGAAGCAAAAACCTGCCTGTCCCTACCTTACAGCAGTAGGGCTATTGCATGTAAGTTAGTGCTACTTGTTGATGGTTTGACATCTGAAGAGTAAAGTTGTTGCTCAAGCAACTCACAGTAAGTCTCCTATTTCAATACCGTTTTACAAGGTCTCTCCTATTTATTGGATTGCCACCACAACTTTTATTGCCTAAAACAATTTTTATTAATGCTTAAGGAAACAGCACAGAATCAAATAAAAATACCTTATGGAAAAAACAAACTACTAATGTGAAAAATAATATAAAATTATTAGCTAAATCACCTTAATAGACAAACCCCCAAACTGGGTATACATACATTGATACAGTTTATCTATCTGCTGATGCAAGGAGGCTGTGCTTAGCGTACATAAATTTTAAACCTTGCTTTTTATAGGAGCAAGCATTTACTTTCTTCTTAATGAAAAAGCTAGAACCAAACCCATGTGCTACTCCCAGTACCCAAGCATCCACCCTACCCTTTTTAAAGGTTCCAACTTTTTATGCGAGTAGGAAAACAATTATTGTTGCACTGCCACCTTGCACAAATTCAGCATATCTTAGCTGCTGATGGGTTGTGGGGGAGAAAGCAATAGCATCTCAGTCTTCTGTCCAAAGCCTTTTTCTGCTTCAGCTTCTCCTAAATGTAGTGTTCCCATGGAGCCACAGAGCTTGTGGAAGAACTGGTTCAGAGTGACAGGTTTTGCCAGCCCTTCCCATGCTGACTAGAGATGTTGTTCACTCCAAATTCCAAGCCCATGCCCTTCTCAGTGGCTGCTGCCCCCCAGCAGCAGGACAGGGAGACACCCTTTTCCTAGCTGCCACAAATCCTGTGCCCTATTTGTTTCATGCAGCAGCTGTTTGCTGTTGCATGTTGCATGCATCTGCATGTCTGAAGAAAGTGAAATGCTATAAACATGGTCTACCTCTAGTGAGATTTACTGGGATTCACAGACCTGAAAAAGCCACTGAGAGTTGGAAACATCCTCCAAACTCCTGTGTATGTAAGAACCCAAACCCTTTTTAAAGATGGTTGCCAGAGGGTACAGGCTGGATGCAGTTTGCATCCCTGTTTTTTCGGTGTACTTTTGCAGATTTTGTTTCTTTTACAAAAAAAAAAAAAAAAAAAAAAAGCAGGCTTGCTGTCTGGCTTGCTTGCTTACTTGTTTACTTGAAGAAATAAACCCACAATGTGCTTATACAAATCAGGGTACGTGTCAAACATTCAAAGAGCAGCATAATAAAAAGCAGGTGCTATGACAAACTTGCCATACAAGTACCAGCAATAATTTATTTATAACTAGAGTTCATCCCACTTAGGTTGTTTCCCAGTAAGTGGTTCATCTGTTTGTCTAACGCATGCATTTAATCAAGCACTTTCTCTTCTTACTGTCTTTGTTATAGTGGCTGTTCTCACACTCTGAAGGTCCAGTTCTGTGCTTGCTTTTGGGACAGAAAAGAAGCACCAAAGACAAAAAAAGACTGTATTGTCTGTGATAGAACACCTTCTGCTCATCTTGGCTGTGAGAAAGGGAAGGTAAAGAGGCACAAAATATTCTGGAACTGCCTCCCCATATGAGCCCTGCAGCCCATAAGAGATTATCAAAACCTACAGTACAATATATGAACACTGAAATATTTTGTTATCACTACAAAATAACGAACTAAGAGATCTCTGTGCTCTGTGAATTTTATGTTGATGCATTTCAATTCATTCTCTGACTTGAGATCAGTGGTGCTAAAATGTTGCAATTTCCTGAGACATGCAGATCTTTTTTGTCATTGCTTTATTTTTGACATTGAGCTGAGATTATAAAACTGTGCAGCCCCGCTGAGCACCTTCTAGTTTCTGTTGAGAGAAACAAAGGTGAAAAACTGACCTTATCTAAGTGCCTAACCTGGGAACTGAGCTCCTCTGAACATCTGTTCCTCTGTGCCTGGCCACAACCCTTTCCAGTATGGTCTGAGTAAAATAGGTGACATTGCTTTCACGTAAGTTTAAACATCTGAGCCTGTCACTTTACAACCACTGTGATAAAACAAGACAGATCAGTCTCTAGAGGTGGTTCATGATTATAAAGAAGACTTCATTCATTAGTTTGGATTATTTAAGTATCAAAAAGTTATTGCACATGGACCCTATCTCACACCTTTGGGATAAATGAAGACTATGGGGCTGCTCTAACAGCTGAAAATTGAAGCCATGAGTATGACTCTCACCTTTGAAATCAAGAGTTTCCCAATGCTCAGTTTGCAGTAGTGCACAACAGGCAAATTGGGAAGACAGAAGAAAAAGTCCATCCAGAGGACAAAAGAGCAGCGCCCACAAAAGCACCTATGTGTTCGCCTGTCTAACAAGGACTGGCAGCAGCAAGCTATCAGAGAAATGCTGTCACAATAATGAGACAAGCAAACAGAGATAGAGGTCTTTTCTAGAAAGTAATCAGTTTTTAAAATAACACAACACTTTCTACTTCAGTTTACTTCTGCATTTACAAGCTGACGAGGCTATAAATTGAAGAAAAGTGTCTTCCATCCTACTTTGATATATAGATTGCAGACAGTATGACAGCTTTTTAAATTAAGGACCTGACTTTCATCAAGGGGGATTTTGCAGAAATATCCCCCTCAGCAAACTTAACCTGAACTTTCTCAATCATAAGCACAAAGCCACGCATCCATCCTTCAGGAAGCATTTGTTCTGTCCAAAATATTTTTCCCCCATAGTAATTTCTGTCATAGATTCATTCTCTTGTTGGTGATGATTACATTTCAGCTGTTATTTGTTTTTTGGGCCACAGTCCTTAGATTGCCCTCCATAGAGGAGTAGCATTTGCTGTAGATCCATTAGACAATGTATCAATACCACTTCAGTCAACTCAAATATTTCCTTAGATAAACACTTTGAGACAATAAAAGATTATGGAATTACAGTTTATAACTTTTAACCTACAGTTGTTTCATAGTCTTGGAAATGACAAGTCCTTTTCCCAGCATGCAAATGAGAAACAGTACCCCACCCCAAAATTTTAAGAGCAAGGTAGATGCATAATTCAACCAAACTGATTAGGTACTCTAAGATGCCATCAACCGCCCCACTACTGTTTATCCAGACACCAGACTATCAAAGGTTTGGAAGCATAAGATGGCAGATATAGTCCATATGGGACATCTACCTCCTCCTAACATGCACATCCACAGTCCAACACCAGCAACAGAGCAATGTCAAGAGGAAATGAAGAATGTGACACTTTAGTTGAGAGTGCTACTTCACTTTTAGAGGTCATCCCCACTTTTAGTTTGGATACCAGAGTTCTTTTTTTTGGTGAGCACGAAAGACTCCCTTGTTCAATGCCAACTGGTCTCCAAATTAACAAGGTAGCCACATCACTGCAAAGTCCTTCAGCACATACTGAGCACGTGCACTCTAGTAATAGTGCCTAACCCTTCACACTTGCTGGTGATCTCCATTCCCTAATTGTTACAACTTGGTATTTTGTCTTTCACCACGACAACTCTGCCCTTGATATCCCAACTAACAACTAGAAACTGAAAGAAGTAAGGAGTAACAAATATCAAATTATTTATTGGAAGGATGGTTATTTAAGACTGCAGTTGGTTCAATGCCTTGCTTAGACATAAACTTTCTTGTTTGTGGGTAGGAGGCAAGTTACTATAGAGACCTGAGAGCTGCTGTGATCAACACAGTGACTCTGGAGCTATGGGGTCAAGGAGAAAAGAAATCAACACCATTGGCGGTGAAAGCACCTTTATGACAGGGACAGTCTGACAGAGAGCCTGAGATGTGTGTGGAGCAGGGTCTTGACCCTTCTCTGCCAAGCTGACTCGACTCACCAGCAAGTCCACTCCACTCTGGCCCAGTAACTCTGGCATTATTTTCTTCTCAATTGTCTTGAGAGAGAATACAGTTACGAGAGACAGAATTATTCCCACCATAAAATGTCTTAGTTTCCAGGCTCTTGCTTATTCTGCTGGTAGACTTGAAAGGCTTAAAGGTTTTGAATGTTTTAAGCAAAGCTGAGCATTAAACCTTCCTCTCTCCACATCCCAAATGCACTGCCCAGGTATTGAGTCACTGTCTGTTATTCAATAACTTTTGAACATAAACTTCTCCAACCCCTTCAATCTCTTCTTGGACTCTCAAAACATAGGCAGAGAAATGTCTAGAAGCTGAAGACAGCTGCTCATTTCCTCTGCCCAGGTGGGATGAGGATTGTTCTGGGAACTCACAAGACTTAAGATGCAAAGGTAGTTTGGTCACTTGCAGTATTCAGTAGGAGGCTTGTGGCCTGCACACTGATTTAGCCACAGAGGGACACTTAAACAATACTGACTGCTGAAATCCCTAGGGGTATCTCCTCTAAGCCTCTTTGTGCTCTGGTTTGCTAGGTATAATACAGAGAATAGCCTCGCAGTGTAGTTTGCAAGGACAATGCAGTTCAATTCTGTGTGTTGCACTACCAAAGATTGATTTGAAGAGTCAATCACTCCAAACCTATTTTTCACCCAAAGCATCCACTCTCGAAAGAAAAAATGAGCTACATACATTTTACATCAGTTTGTGCATGAAGAAAGACAGGTTTAGTGGATGGAGACACTTCACACTGAAGCATACAAATTAGCTCCCTGTGGGAGTGAGGGAGATGAAAATAACTCTCAGAGTCAAGGAATGACCCCTAGGCCAGTCCAGGACAGGAAACGTCATGCAGTCTGCAGAAGTAACACCTGCATCTTTGTGATGAAAAAAAGTGAAAAAGTGAAAGAGTCCTTTTACCAGCAGAAGCTAAAAGTGTATTCCCTGAATAACTCAAAGGTAAATGCATTTTGGAGGAGAAAATGGGATGACTGAAGGAAATCCCTGGAGGACCACAAGTCGTCAGGTGTAAGAGCTAGGATCCTCTTCTAGGACCTGTCTGCATAAAGTAAGTCTGAGATGTAGGGCATGGGGGAGGACATAATCTCTCCTGAGGAAAGACTCAAAAGGAATTCTATTGAGTACAAGGAGAGATACTTTGTAGATCAGTGAATTTATATCGTGTGGGTTTCTTTCATTCCTTCTTCTATAATTTCTTTAGGGATTTGTCACTTGGATCTAGTTTGTAATTTGGGTTTACTTGGAATATTTTATGTTCTTTTATTTCCAGTTTCACCTTCACCTATTCTGAGTTGAAAAGAATTTTCTGATGCCTGGCTAGTATCAAGACAGGATGTAAAAATGCTTACAATGAGATATTAGTGCAACAATTGCACTCCTCTTCTGCACATTTTTCCACAGTATGAAAATGGTGGCTGTCTGTGCCAACCCAGAAGTTGTGTAGTCCAATTTGATAGAGACAGGAGAGGAGGAACTGCATCCCAGTGGTCAGATTGATGGGAAAGTCCTCTGCTTTTGGGTAAGGTAGTCAGAGGACACCCGAATTCTAGGGAACCATCTGCAGTAGTGTACAATGGTACTAAAAGATAAACATTAGGTTTGCATAGTTGTGGTTTATAGAACCAATTCGCAGTTTACAAGCATCAGCATTGTGGTTTCTGTCTTGCAGCGTGAGAATTTGTTTCTATCAAGTTTGCTACAAATTTTTAGCAGGAGCCTTAACTTTTCTCACCATGGGATCAGACTCACAAACAAGTTATTAGGAAGCAATAAGCTGCTGCACATTAAATAACAAAGTGTGTTTAGCTTTCTTCCATCCCACTACTTTGAATGCTCCTGAACTTGCTAAGATACATTTCGCCAGTCACGCCTTAACTTGCAAGTACCCTCAAGACTTTGTTGTAGCACTTCAGTCCCCAAGAAGCTCATCCAGCTTTAAAGTTGAGCCTAAAATTTAAGAATTATCCCTGAGCTCTTTCTGCATGCAAATTATACTTGACACATGATGTTACAATTTCCAAGCTAAGTTGTTTCTTTTTGGTATTCACAAGTAGTCTTAAAGCTTCATAGACAAATCTGTCATGGCGCGATCACATCCTAACAGAATGATCAGCTCAGAAACATCCTCCCCCTGTGGCAACTGAGGAGTATTCCTACAGCGGGGCAGCAGATTATTACGAGGGAAACACATAATTAAAGTATTTTTTTGCTTCTTTAAATACAGCTCACCAGAGGGAAATGAGAAGCTGAGTGCTATGGCTGCACAGTCAAGTGTTTGAAAGAGGAGCGGGGATATCCCAGTTTATACAAGCTGTTTTGTCCTCTAGGTTGTTCATACATACTCCATTTCACCCTTATATTCTTCTCTACTTATGTTACACATCCAGACTTTTGAATGAAATGGTGTTATGTGCCATGATTAGGTAACAACAATTGTATAGGGTAAGTATGAGAAGTTATGAGCACATGTACATGTTAATAGAGATGAAAATTTTTATGAATTTTAAGCATTGTGGAAGTCCCAGTAGTCATATGCATACAGGCAAAAAGGGCATAATCCATAATCCTTCATGTAGAGGGGAACTTACATTTCCCCTTTCACTTGTAAGAAGTTATATTTGTATTAATTGGTGAGCTCTCATCAGCAGGTTCAAATATACCAGTAACCTACTGCACAAATGTTGTGTCAACACATTGGGATTATTATTGCATTTGCATGAACATTGTCACAGAGTTTTGATGGTTTTAATTGAGACATGTTTTCTCTGATTATATTTTAACAAGATTTATGAATAAATACCACAGCGAGAAGTCTGCAACATCTGGATGAGTCTCACTCAGAATCATTATGACAGCACTTATTTTAACAGAGTCACTGGAAAATACTCTTATCTCTGGTTACATGACAAGCAGTAAGAATTCAGTTTGTGTGTCTGGTGTGTAGGCTGATTGCTATCCCTTTAACAGTCTGCATTGTTGACAGTTGCGGAGCTTGAACTGCTTGAAAGGATTTTTCCTTCATAATGGAACATAAAAGCTTCCCATCCCTGCCAAATTTAACCACTTGTTTTCCTTCTGATGAAGATGCATGCTTCTGGGGAAGCTAAATCCCAGCATGCTCTTTCCGAAACTGACCTGTATATGGATGCTGTCAGTCTTAGATCAAGACACATGTAAATGTGATGGGCAAAGGTGTCACTGAAAGTAGTAATCACAGCCAGGGAAATTAAAAATAAAGGGACATTAAGTCAGCTACCCAGTCTTCCCTTTCTCTTAAATAACATAAGCCCATAGAGGGGAAAATAAAAAAAGAAAACTAAGTCCAACTTGTAATGTTGCTTAGTTGTCAACAGAGGAAAATATGTTCCAACATCATTGCATAACATGGATATACTATTCATTTGTTTACAGAAAACATCTTTCCTACAACATTTTAAGTTCTACCTTCAGCCTGTTAACTTGTCCTGTTTAGCTGCTGTGGGAGAGAGTAAACCTCTTTGCAATGAGCGACCAGGAGGGAAGTTACAGTAGAAATGGTCACCAAACTTAAGAACACCCTACCATCTGATGTTCAATGTGAATGCAATGCAGCTTAATATTTTTATAATATGAAAAAAAAAAAATCAAGTGAATACACTCACCATTCTCTTCCTGTCATACTTTGAGGAATTTCATTTTCATTTGCAGACCTCAAAATCCACTCTGTGTTGAGTGCTGTGTGCTGATTGATGGAAGGTTAGTGGTCCACTCTCTCAATTAGTGAATTTTGCTGGGGAGGAACAACATAAAAAAGCATACATTAGGACTTTCTTTTGTGTACTCAGGCTCTGCAGCATCTTAGTGCAAGGCTTTTGGATTATTAACTCCATAACATCACACAATCAGAAGAAGTAGAAATCTTCCTGCAGTTATTACTATTGAGAACACATCAAGTCTTCCCAGTAAAAAGACCTATCAGTGTTTAGGCATTCAGACCAACAAACCAACTATCTAGTGAAGTTCTTTGTTAAGAGATCCTCTAAGGGAGGTGGGAGGAAAGAAGGCAAGAGCATTTACTGTGTTCTTGTTTCCACCAATTGTATATTTCTATTATAAATTCATATATTTATATTTGTATTATAAAAAATATGCCATACATCTTCAGTGGCAATATTTTTATTAATTACTGTGCAGGGAACTCATTTAATTCTGAAAGAACAGATGTTGCTCCATTAAAGTAAACCACAGCATCTCTTCTGAGGGACTAAATGATGTTTACCTGACATAGTGGTTTCATGAGAACATTTATACCTTTATTACTTTCCTGATAGCAAAATAAGCCGTATAACAATGGAATTTAATATTGAAATATTACTGCAAAATAAAAGGTAGAGTTAACTTTCTGCATATGTTTCTTCAGTGAAGAACTCTATTACAGAATTTGCATGACAGTAATACAGATTTTTCAGCATTTAATTAGGTACATGTTAAGTATATGTACCCTCTTTTTTTTTTTTTTTTTTTTTTTGCCAAGAAGGGGGCGGTCTATTGTTTAAAATTGTACCCATATATACAGACTTTGTTTATGCATTACAGTTAATCATTCCTACAGCCCATCTTGATCACCCTTTAGGAAACAGCACAGTGCAAAGTATTTTTGTATAAATCACATGTAAAACATGTAAAGTCAAACCAACAACAACAGTCAAATGTTCACTGGAAAAAGTTGCAGAACAAAAGCACAGACTGACACATGCATGGGCACAAGCTGTTACCACATGCTGCATGTAGGAACCTGGGCAAAGCTACTGTCAAATCCCCAAATTAAGACAAATCTTTCCAAACCTTGAAAGAATCTGCATCATTTTGGTGACAGTCATCAATTCATACATTTCTCTTTGTGCTATTAGGGGGGTTGATCACCCTGTTCAGGTAACGGCGCCATCTATAAGCCTGTGCTAACTTCCACAACCACAGCAGGTAGATGGGAATCCATCCATTACAAATCCCACCTCCAGTCAAGGGAAGCTTTGAAGCCTCACCATTTCCCAGATCAGGTTGTCATTACCAAAGTCTCAGCAAAGGCCTACAGTCCCCACTTGGCAAACAGCAATCTCAGCTCATAGGTGTTGGATATAGGTAGTCTATCTATCATCCCCCAGCACAGGCAGCTATACAAGTCATCCTTTAAAGTACCAAAGAGGGAACAGATTCCCACTAATGTGACAAGAACCAATACAAAGGCCTTCCCATCAGCAGACAGCAAGACTTGCTCATCTTGTGTTAACCACTGTTACTGCCCCATTCCTGCATGCATGAAGAGTGCACTATACATATGATATATGTTCATCTTCAGTTTCTGCTAATCGTTATTCTACACACCCAAAGTAACTGACCTTCTGGTCTAGCACCTTTAAAAAAAAACATGTGGACATTTGAATATATTAGAAACAAGATTCAGAAGTGCTGATAGATATGAAGAAAAGAAAGAGGAGGTACCAGAATCTGACTGACATATCCAGAGGTACAAGACGTGAAAGTCTGCGATATCACCATCTGCAAACATGTACCAGACTTCCATCCTTTATTAGCTAGTGAGGGAGAAGCCATACAATAAAGATGCATTGCTGCCCTATAATGGCTTTCCACAGAGTTATGTACAACTGCAAAGCGACAGACAGAAACTACTGGCAGTGAACAAACTGGTGCTCTATCTGCAATATAAGTAACCTCTGAAATGCAACCATGCACCTATTTGTTTTCCTAAGCCCATGATTTATTTATTCCACATCCACTTTGGACTGCTATCTAAATTACCTCTAGTTACAAACCACCACAGATGTGATTCTTGTTCAGGTAAGTAGGAACAGTATAAGCCACCAAGACTCCCAGCTGAACATGGATTTGGATTACTGAAGCTTGGCAAAGAACATGCAGAAGGAACAGGGATGGGAACTTGTGTCCTAGGGCCATATGAAGGAACATCTGTGTTTGTGCTGCACCACCTCTTCAAAGCACCTCCTGTGCACCTGACTAAAGAGGTTTCCAATCCAAGCAGTACTTTCCCATGTGCCTGAGAAACCACTTTCATGTAGCATCACCAGCAGGTCATCTCAGCAACAGACTTCTGTACTGTCCCATACTACTTCTCTCCCCGCCTACGTGCCCCCTTCTTCAGCCTCTTACATCCAAAAATGTATACTTAAAAAAACATGGTTTCACAGATATTTCTTTTTAGCCTTTCAGAAGTAGGTTTAGCCAAACAGCTCGCAACTTCAGCTCAGTTTTGTTGGTCATACACACTGTCAGAAAGTGGAAAGCATGAGTAATGCAGTACAGCCAGAGCTATGTGGTGCTGCAGAGGACAGTGGGCTCAATAGGATTCACGCAGCCTGAGAGAAACCTTTGGGGAAGTACAAAGCATGAAAGCATTCAAAACATAAAAAAAAAAGTTAAGAAAATTAAACCTCTGCTTCAAAATTAGCATGAGTGGATCTAATCACTTGCTGCCTCATTCCTAACTTTTTTTGTCCATCACAAACTGTGGTCCTGCACCCTCTCTGTGCCAGAACTGGCCTTCCTCCAACCTTGCACTGAGCCACTTCAGCTTGTTAAGTTGGCAAAAAATAAATCACTGCATCAGCTAGGGAGAAGGTATTATGTTCTCAGCCCCATGTAGCTTCCCACCAGACAGCCTGTCTTCTGATCACCACAGATGGCTTCACATCCATCCCTCAGGTCCTGTGAAGAGCTTCCCAAGCTAAACTCCTAGGGCTCTTCTGCTACAATCATTCTCATTTAACTTGAAATAAAATTGTATTTTCTCCTGATTTCTCAGAATAAAAGGATAACAAATTCCCTTTTGAAATCTGGTTACTCAGATTTTACATGGTTGGGTCACTGGACAAACTGCTGTTCTAGAAACATCTTTCCTTAAGCCCCAGTAGAAGCAAGCCAGCAGCCTAGATACTTCAGATGCTGCTTAGATAAGATCTATGTATATTAGGACTCTCAAGTCTTCCCTTGAGAGGGGCTTTATCTCTTTCTCACGTAGTTTATGGAGTAAAGAGGAATGTTTCTAGATAGTAACCTAACCAGAAAAATGTGAGCCTGAAAGCAGGTATTCAAGTTACTGGACTGGGACCATCTGTGAAAAAATGAAATATCCCAGTCCCTTCTTCTTCAGTACCCCGGTAGTGAGAAACAAAATGAGGACAGAAAGCTGCAAAAGCCACCTGCACTGAAACATAAGTATACTTGACAGCAGAACGAAAGCATGAAATCCAGTGTTTGTGCTGGTGGCTCCCTTTTACTGCTTTTTGGGTTTTATAATACAGTTTGGATGCCTTGGGCCTGAGCTGCAGAGGAGTATTCAGCTGTAAAGTTGGTTGTGCTAGCCTTGACCCAGCTTTCTCCAATTTATCTTGATTTGAGTTTAGGCCTCTGCTGAGTACACAAGCAAAATTTGGTTATTCTCCCATTAATACCTGCATGACTTGACTGCAACATTCCTTTAGATATGCCTAACACCTAATCCCATAGAAATGGGAGAGCTATTATAGCATGGATTATTTCAATGGTTTAAGATCATTGTGCAAAGTAATTAAAAACGTAACTGTGCTTCCAATTGTTAAGACACTTCATTACTTCCTTGAAATTCTATGTCACTTTCTTGGGATCAAGTACCAGATATGTTAAGCTTGTGATACTTCCTAAAGCACACAGAGGAAATTCAGTTTCACACCAAAATATACCTACAACAGTTACTCCCCTTAATGACTGAAAATACTTAATTACAGAATACCATGCAACCTTTGTGTTTCTTCCCTCCAATCCACCTTATCAAATGGATTAATTCCTATTTCTCTATTACCCTGTAGAACTTCTGCAGTGTTTTACTCTTAGGAGCAGGCATCCCATATAGAATAAACGGAATGTCTGCAGCCAGATATATTATGGCTGTCAAAGTAATTTGTATAATTGTGACTATTATTTTGAAAGCTAGATATCAACATGGATTGAATTTTATCATTCATTTTCCAATTCTATATATCTAGCCATGCACAAGTACTAACTCCATTCTGGTACAAAGGATACAACAGTGCATCTATAGGAAGTAGCATTAGTCATATCCTGAACTATTTAGTCTAAGGTTTTTGAGGGCCTTAACTAAAAGTATTAGTACCAAGGACAGAGTTCTTCACAGATAAACAGTCATTTTGAAGCACTGAAATGCAGCATTAAGAGCCTGTCAGTGTGACATACATAAAACCCACTTAGCTAACTACTTTAACAGCCCTTCTTTTAAAAGCTGCACTAAAGGTAGATTCTACTTTCAGAGATCTGCAATTTTAAATTTTACAAGGGATTTCACAGTTGATGGAAAAATTGTACTTCTAATTGAAAGCAAGGGTAGGGAAAAAGTAAAGAACCAAGCCAACATGTATTTTGGAGACTCCATTCCCATGAAATCCTTACATGGAAATTGACCTAGCACCAGACTCCAGTAAATAACATTGCACTTGCTCCACTACCCAGCAGCACTTGGATCTGCTCTGAGCCAAGGTAAAAAAGAAGTAATATTTTGTGACAGAAAGAAAATCCCATTACTAGGAAGTCAAAAGTGAAATGTGCCATTGAAGTTTTATGTAATGTGAGACCACAGGATGATTTAGTGAAATATTTGTTAAGATGTCCTAGAAGCTTCTCCATGCAATAGTAATTTCTCTGATTAAAGGCAGTGTTACGTTAAGAGCCGCATTATAGTCTTATTCTGACCCTGGGTAATAACTCTGAAAAGACCACATCAAAAGTTTGCAGTTGTCGAGGAAATGGTTGGTTGCATGGGTTTCATTTTTACACATAACCCCCAGGGTAAGAGCTGCATGTATTTTGGATCAGATCTCTTATTGAAATCCACTATGCTACTGAAGTTTTTCTCTACAGCTATCACTGAAATCATTCATCAAACCCTACAAATTGTCAGAATGGGTGGAAGAAGATCCTACGGCAAAATAGGTTTAAGAGTCTTGTGGGCTGTGTTTCACTATGCATTCAGACAGGCAATCATTAAAACCACAAGGCTAGAAAACACAGATTTCTGTTGTGAAAGAATTTCTATTGTGGAAGTACCTATTGTGAACAAAAAGGTGTATTTCAAGGGAACGGAATATGCCATGTGAGCAACCTTGAAGTAATTTGGAAAATGTGTAGATGTGGAAAGACCTGACTTCCAGACAGACCACGCTGAGTAACGCAATGTGCTCTGTGATATTTCCAGCCCTGTCCACAGGAATCCACAGAAGTCGCATCTCTGTAGTTTCATAACAAACACATGGGATGCAAGACATGTATAATTACTTTTTCTTCTGGCTTTTGCTTTGCTTGTTTACATGGACTCTATATATGAAAAAATGTCTATTATGCGTCTTCCTAGGGACAATTCAGTATGTGCAGTGTTTTGAGGGAGACCCTTACAGGAGGGATGAACACCACTTGGGATAAGGGAGGGACACAGGATACAGTTCATCTCATAGGAATGCTTTGCTTGCAAGAAAGGTGATACATGGACAACTTAAATACTGATCATAAACTACTTCAGAACAAGCCATGAACACTCCAGACAAACAAGCTGGCATGCTTCTTCAGACGTCACCATGAAGATACAGCTCTTTGTATATCAAACTTACGCTTTTGCAGTATGTAGTACTTATTAACGTCAGCCAGTTGACTCCTTCTAAAAGGAGATGAGAAAGCAAAGAAATAGGACAAGATGAAACAGAGACAAGGCAGGCTGGGAGAGACAGGACGGTGTATCATTGTTTTTATGCCATACGTTCACTTACCAAACTCAGCTGGTGGAGCTAAGTGACAATAAAGAAGACGAATGCCTACCCACTCCTCAGCAAAACTCAAATGTCTAAACCTGCCTAGGTTTATTTCCCAATACAGTGAACACATGCTTGATGGAATTATGCTGAAGTGATAAAAAAGTGTGAGAAAGCTACAGGCAGAGCTTTCACTGGCAGTATCAGGCAAACAGTGAATACTGTATAATATTCCAGTAAGGGGTCCTTACTAAGCCTTCTGATGTTAAGACCTCTGAAAAAGTTACATTTATGCAAATTCAATCACCTGTTAACTGTGAAATTAAATCAACAGGTGCAACAAAGCTTAGTGAGAACCTTTTAATAAACTTTAAGGTAATACAGAAAGATTCCCTATTAATGAGTAAAGTTTTGGTAGTAAATAATTTATTTACCTCAAAAATATTGTGTGAACGTTGAATAACCATATTTGTTTCTGTAAGAAAATACAAGCCAATATTACACCTGGTGATCCTGACTAACAGCAGCAGCTCTCCCTAACCAGAGAGATAGCAGAGGTTTCACTGAACATTTTTCTATCCAGAGCTCTTTGCATCGAAGGAAGGTGCTGCCCTCTCAGCCAGTATCAATTTTAACCTTTTCTTCACCTCCCTTACATCCAAAAGACCTTTATTTCATTATACAAATTATTCAAAAAGCAATTAAAGATTACTAGATGTCCTAAACAACTACTACAGCCACCTTCAGAAATTCCAGTTGATTTTGAAAGACACTAATCTTTGAAAGCCTGCATTCTCCAAGAAAAAGACAAAGCGTAAAAGCCATGGCTAAGCTTGCAAGATGAAAGGAGAGCAAGAATAAAAAAACGTTAGCATCTCTGGAACACTATATCCCAGACCTCTTTATTTCCAGTCAAGTTTTTCAATCAATCAGCTACGCTCCCAGAAAAATGTACTGTCTTCCCTTAGACATTAAGCTACAAATGAAAAATGCAGGCATAAAATCATATATACTTCCAGCAAGCACCTTCTGCACTATGCTGATATCTGGGCTGCTGCCCTGCTTATTAACATCTCAATTTCTCAGTGCCGCAGAACAAATGAGGAAGAACAAAGCATAAAGACTTGCTTTTACATCTTGATTTTTGCTCTTCTTTGAGGACGTCGAAGTAAGCAGAGGCTAATTTCTTGGTTCAATATTTTTAGATCATTGCTGTAGGAGAAAAGACCTGGGAGTGGGTAGAAAAAAGGAGAATATATAATTTAAACAAAGAAGTAGGAAAAAAAGGATCTAAAGGTTCCCTGCCAGAAAGACAAAGTGCTAAAATACATTTCAAAGAGTAACAGCACCCCGATTGATATAAGTAACTGAACAATACACAGTAGAGATTTCTAACAGCATCTTCCAGGGAATTACTCATGCCAGCCAAACCTCACTGGCCACCTCAGCTGACAAAGCCTGTGCACTTATCCTCTCATGCCCTGGAAGATTAGGGATAGAGCTGAAGATCATGGTTTCTTCAGAGCCCACTTCAAAGAAGAAAAAAATGGGCATATTTCAGAACAACATGGAGGATCTACACCCCATATTAGCTACACAAAGACTGTAGGCAACATAGTCAACTAACCAAACCGAACAACTAAAATTAGAGGTGTATTCAGATCCTCCAGCAAAATTTCCCAAGGTGATAGTTTTCCAGGATTAGGGGGAAAGGGATGGAAAAAAGAAATCAATTATTTTCCTTTATTCAGTCACCTCCACTAACAGATTTTAAGGTACCAAGTACGATTTCTGAGTGAACAGTGGGATATGAAGGGTTTCCCTGTAGCACATCCAGTCCACTTTAAGTTAGGAAGATTTTTCCTCATGCCTAAGTGAATTAAGAAGCACTGGGAAGACCAGTCTCTCTTTCATGGAAAATCTATAACAGGTTAGACATGTTTGTTGGGAAAAGGAAATAGTTCATCCTGCCTTAGATAGTAAACTGGTCTAGGTGACCCTTTGATAATGCTGTCCCAAACCCTCCTTTCTGCAAGACTTGAGCTTGTAGATGTTTTCAAGGTACAAATTCAGAACACAAAAGAGTCCATTCAGAAGAAATACGATCTCCTGCAAAGCATTTGCCATCTTAGATCTGCAGGTGTCTTATACAAGGCTGGCATGAATATCTTCATTCTGCAAGGTGGTTAACATTACTTGTGCAACTTCACACAAACTGAAGCATGAGAAGAGTCCCAAGTGCCAGGTAGTAAGTTACCTCTCAAACCAAGGTCCACTTGTCATTCCAAATACATCTTAGGTCAGAAATCATGACCTGGGTCAAGGAGATGCTGACAAACTTCTTCAGGTTGAAAGAAAAATTCAACCTGCAACCCCAACCAGCACTGGAACCAATATGTATAAAAACCAGGCACTTTATGATGTGGCTGTCTCTGCAGCAGAAAAAAGAACACTGAAGCCTTGCCAGCTGACTCAGCTCATGGACAAGGACTTGCTGTTCATCAGGTATGGAGTGCAAGCAAAGATTCAGTGGTTAAAGGCTAAACTACTTCCTAATCTAGTCAGGCACTGTCCTCCTCTCCCTACATCAGTATTGATTATGATGGTTCTTTATAGAAGGCTTCCCCAACCCTCATTAAAATAGGGTTCTTTTCTAAATGCTCTTTCTTTGTGTCTTGTTTGTAAATTGACTGATGCTGAATCATTTCCTTCTAAGGAGCTCATGAATAAAATATGAAGATTATAAGTCCATGAGTCTTTGATGTGTTTTCAAGCATTAGGAGCTCAATCAGCCCTGTGCAGTTATCCCTTTGAAGTTTCAATTGGCCATATCTTCCTCAAAAAAGAAAAGCTCCTCTCCTTTTGAAGGATGACTTTCTTAAAGATACACTATTTATTTTGGCTTTATCCTTGATAATTGTTTAAAAGTCAGAGAATAGCACAAGGATCAGAAAAGAAAATAGTAACCATTAAGAAGGGTTACCTTTGAGGTAAGCATAGATTTATGAGCCTACAAAGACCTTTTGACTTATCCCATTTCCATAGGTATTAATATCAGTGTAATTATTCCAACATCAACCTGGAAGAACACAAGGCAGACCTCACCCTAGATTATTCACAGAAATGTGTAGAACAGTCATTCCAGGGAAGGGCTCTACCTGTGAACTTGTGTCAAGTTAATTGACAGAGAAGCAGTGAATAATTTCAGAAAAACACACTAAAGGAAAAAAACCACTAAATTTTGCTCTGTCCCTGCTTACACAGAAATAATTCCCTTCATATTCACTAGTGCTCATAAGGTGTATGTTGCTTCTTAGTTTTGTCAGATTCCAGGAATAAGATGTGATTGTTCAGAGCCTGAGCTGCTCCCACAGCTTAAACACCAACCTCCTTTAAGAAGTGCATTAGTGTTTTGCAGTGACATACATCATAAGGTACTGTGGAACTCAGAGAATACTTTACCCATAGGGCTCCCATGCAGTCATCCTAAGACCAGATACAAAATCAATTTGCTTTAATTATCTTTCTACAGACATTATTGTCTGCCAGTTTTTCTCGAGGAATGTTCTTCTGGAAGATAAAGTTTCCTCAAAAGGAAACATGGTCTTTTATTCTCTCAACTAATAGCTTTTTTTTTCAAACCACATACTAAAGAAGTGATCTGTGCAATTTCTGTAGGTATGGCCTTCTGCAACAATGACATGACTCCAGTATGCCCAACCTAGCATTAGAATAGCCTGTAGTAAGCTGCACTTTATATTCAGCTCAACACAGCCACTAAATTAGTCAATAACAAGACTAATCTGTGTTGGACTCAGTGAGGCTTCATTATGGGCATCTCTGGTAGCCAAATGAGGTATTTTTGTGCCTGCAACATCTGAATACCTGTTGTTTTGCCCACAGGTGGATTCATGGAAGCAGGAAGAGAAAAATCAAACCTGAGCTCCTGCATATCTATAGAACATCATAACTTTGGTTATGGAAATGGCCAGATATTCACATAGAAGCATCTACCCTGACTGAAGCACATACTTCAACTTTCACTCACCCATTTGCAGGAATTTGGAGCCTTACCTTCTAATGACTTTCTTGAAAAAGATGGGTTTGCAAACCTGCAGTGAAGTCAAAATGCTAGAGTCTCCTAACCAGGTACACATACCCCAGTGATCAGGCATCTCACGGAAGGTCAGTCTCTCTCTGCCCCCATCCCACTTTGACTGTATAGTACCTGACTGAAAGAGTCCAGAGGATGACCCCAACGATACTCCCCAGAGCCATTAGGAAAGTGATCTCACACCATCATCTGCCCGGCGTATCTGCACCTGCATCTTCCTACTCAGAGCTGTTCAGACCTAAAGCCGACACTGTACATTAGTGAACTTCACTCCGTGTTCAGCCAAATGGAAATGCAAAATGAAACAAGCCTTTGAGTACACTGAAGAAACCCAGGCTTATTTAATATTACAATATTAAAAATCAGGCTTTTTACTATCTCTGTCAAGACACATTTTTATTGCATCTTAAAAAAGGCCTTCACACCATTTGTAACAAGCTGTGGGTGTGAAAACCACGAGGGAATCATCAGCTCTGCAGTGAACTAATACACTCAAATAAATAGTTTGATTAGAAATGAGGATGCTGTATTCTTGACCTAGTTTTCCTTCCTTACTGGATATGGGTGCCAAATTACATTTTGCAAGTGGTACACAATTACTCTTTTACATGTGACTGAAGTGAGGTTTAGAAATTACTTTTCATGGAAGACGTTCAACAATTCTCATTTTCTGTACTTTTTATCAGTGGTTAAAAATGAATGAAAATTACTTTAACTACATGATATTAGGCAAAGAATAAATAAAAGTAAAGACTGCTGAAAGATTATTTTGATACATTTTAACCATTTAAATAGTCTAGATGTGTTGATAATGTGCATTTTAAAACCATTTCCTCAACTCCTTGGATCAGTTTAAAGGAATACATATGTACAAAAATTCTCTTCAGGCATAAACGCATTTAAAGTGGTTATTACAGCTTTTAAAAATTGCAGTTATTTTACATGCACTTAGCTGAAAATAGTATTCAAAACACTGTCTGACTCCTGTTGCTGTGGCAACACATTGTTCATGGTTTGCCTGTCTGAGGTAAGAAGTCTAAAATGTTGAATTAAATATACTCAAGTCCAGCACTTAGATTTGGCCATCATGTCCCAGTTGAAAGATAGATTATTTTGCTTCTACCTACAGGTGTCCCCTCACTGAGATCCAAATTATTACTTAACACATTCACTGGCAGTAAAAGTCTTTCCAGATGTTAAGAAAAATGATTGTTTAACACTCTGTGAAGCAGCACTACTAACAATAACAAAGAAGAGTTTTGCCTTCACTTGCCACCGCGGGATGGGGTAAAAATCAGAAAGAAGTATTTCTCCTTAGTACTGAAGATATTTTGCTTGTGGAAGGCGCATCAGGAACTTCATTCCCATTTCATCTGTACTGAATGATTCCACTGATCTCTGTTTAGTCCCGAGCAACTGAGATTTTGACACTCCTTCTGCTTTATGGCAGAACACCCCCATGGCAGCTGTGCTGCTCCAGGTGATACTTTCCTTTCTCCCAGGGCAGAGCTGCTGGGCAATGGGGTGCAAAAGGAGCAAGAGGTGTCTCCTTTAAACGATGTCAGAGATGGGGAAGAAGTAGAACACTGCTCAAAGTTCCATCATGTGTCATCTTAAACTCAACTCTAAAACACAGTATTAAGCACAGAATGTACACAGAGTTTCTGAGTAACAAATTAACATGGACTGAGCATCACTGATGCTTCCACTTTCCTTAGTAATTTTTAGTATTTGGCTGTTTGTAATCGATCTGTAAACAATTTCACATGAGAAAAACAATAGCTAAACTTACAATTAATTAATTCACACATTTTCAGGAAATCCTACACTGTGCTGTGGAGCACACACTTCGCATATCAACACTCTTGTGCATAATTCCCTTCTGGGTGGCTGGATAACAAAATTGTATCCAGTTAAGTTACCTGCATCTAAGAGACACTGAGTACAAAAAGTTAAGTTTTGTTTTGCCCTGGACACTGTCCATATGTCCATAAGGAAGCACGTTTATGACCTCTGACTATTGTGTTCTGTTCTTCCAAGAGGAATATTAAGTTTAATACATTTGTATTTTAATTTCAACTGCAGAAATAATCATCTGCCCTGCTTTAGACATAAACAATATCTTCCTAAAATACAAAAATCAAGACCTGCCAGCTAATCAGAAATCACTTATGTGTGTCTAAACAGAAGGGAAATATTCTGCCTATGAGTCACCCATGGCGACTTTGTTTTATCTTTCATTATCTGAAGAATGACTATTAATGCCTAGATACCAGCATAGAAGGCAAATGGGTCTTCTGAGAAAGAATTCCTTCAGTACACACATGAATTCACAAGGCAGAAAGTAACTTTGTTTGGAAGAATGTCAAAGAGACACATCATTAAAGCCAATATGATTCACAACCCAAAGGGATGTAAAAATATCCCTCTCAATTTCACATCCTCTTATTCCTTCAAAAGCATCTAAATATCCCAATGACAGGGGGTAAAAGGAAAGTCCCACTGAGAATAGCAAGGTGATGATCTTCCTCTAGGTCTTGTATGTACATTTAGCAATTGCAACAAAATAAGTTATGATGATCACCACCTGATCCCAAGCCACGCCAGTTTACCCACTGCAGTCATACCCACTGGCCTGAGATCCTGTTACGTGTCTGCACAACAGGCTGCTGGTCCTTTCGTTGTACATTGCTGCCTTTGGCTAATTAGGCAGTAGGACACAAAAAACCCCAAAGAATGACTAATATACCATAAAACCTTGCTTGAAGAAAACCATCCTGAAACATGCAAAAAAACTTCTTTAAAGTAGACGTCAAGAATTCACAGGGGAGAAAAAAAAATACATGGCTAAAATGTTTTAAATATATTGTATGCTACCTAATTTCCTATCCATATTGATCATAACAATAATTTCCTATGACTAGCTGAAACTGAAGAAGATGAAGGTTTTCTTGAGTATGAGATTACTACTAAACCTCTATTATGGAAAGCCCAAAACTTTGAGGGGAAATGTTCTTAAAAACTGGATCAAAATCTCCCAGAAAGTGATCAGTTTAAGTGGACATGCCTGTTGGGTAAAGGGAGTGAGTGGAAACAAATCCAGAGAAGCATAGTAATACTCCAGATAAAAACAAACAAACAAGCAAGCCTCAAGGAGATCCTATTGGGAAATATTTTTAGGTTGAATGCAGTGTGTGAAGAAGAAAAGAGAAGCCTTGGACCTTTGCCATTCCCACCATTTGATTCTTTCTCCTGCTGTTTGATTCTTCCTCTATTCAGGCATAGGTTTTTCATTTTCTGAAAAGAAACAAGACTGAATCACAAAAGTAACTGCTTTCACCATTAGTTTTTTGCTCTCCTTTCTATAACAGCTGATTAAATTTACTCAAGAAAATAAGCACCTGCAACTTCTGTAAAATTTACCTTAAACATTGAGGCCTCTAGCCTGGGGGTATTTTTTCTATTATTATTTTTAAACAATAGATTAGAGCCAATTCTTTTGTGGAAGACCTATTGTATCAGTCTAAATAAATCCCATGTCCATCCTCAAAGCACTGGTACTTTTCTTTGAGTTTAGAAACCTCATTTTTATGCTGCTTTCAAGCTCTCTGCAAACATTACAGCAGAGCCTGCTCCTCCTGGACTTGTTGGCTCTTCTCCAGCTAATCAGCTCAAAACAAGTTATATCCCACCCACCTGCTTCTTCCCCCTCAAACAATCTTCTGGATATACTTTTCAGTGTGGGAGGAAAGGCCCACGGACTGTCTCACTTCACTTGGAGGATCAGAGGTCTGAACTGATTCCATTTATTATGTGGGTAGATGTATGAAGGAAAAAAAGATTCAAACCACCAAACCCTTTGGGGACGGAAGGGAAGGTACCTTGTGACAGTGGCAGCTTTACATCTCAAGGAACCTGACATCACATCTACACCACATTTTACAAAGGGATTTTCAAGACACTCTGATTTCATGGATAATGGGGAACTTCAAAGGCAAAAACTCCTCACCATGCTGTTACAGTGGCAGTACTTAGCATCAGTGACAACAGTAGTTCCACCCTGAGCTGTGGCACAGGGATTTCTCTAACCCCGAGAACTGTAACCATTTTTGCAGTTTGGAAATGTGCAAATAATCTTTCACACCACATACCTCAAGGATTAAGTTCCCTTGGGTCATAAATAGCAACTTCATTTCTTTTCCTCACTTTGCCTCAAAGCAAAGCAATGCCATGTTTACTTCTGTCAGGACAGTATCAGTGGTGTTCTCCCTTCAGTTGCAGTTGCCACTTTGCTTTCCTGCTGGAGAGCCAGCCAGCCTGAAGAGCCTACTGTGTTTGCCAGCATCTAGTCATTCCCCAGTTCTAACAGCACTTCCTGACTTCAGCTCTTGGAGAAACGCAAAAGAATTTTGTGTTCAAAGTCCACACAAATATTTATATTTTGCTTATATTCTTTATTTAATGTGAAATCACTACCAGCTCTTTTTTCTTTTCAAATAATGAAGTCATCCAGAATAGATTTTCTATAAAACTTAGCTCTCATTTCCATGCCTCCTAAAAGCTGTCTTATTTTAAATGGTGTTGTTTACAGCAATCATTGAAAGCTGCATCCTTTTCAGATCCAGTCTTCAGTTCCAGTGTTTTAATATTACTATAGCTCATGTGCCCATGGAGTAATATCACTTTCCTGAAGCAAACATGCTATCAGCTATTTAGCTCTAGCAGTATTTTTGGGTAGTCCAGCTTTTAAGAGTCTGAAAATATCAAACAAGGACTCTGTGTCACTCCTTTAGTACTGCAATAACTGATAATTAAGGTAACACCTTCATAAAAATACAGTTTGGGTCAGATTTAGGGGGTTTATTCTTTTTCCTTCCCTTCTTCCTTCTCTGAGAAATTTTCCAGGTATCACATAGGAACAATATTATTGAAAAGGCATAAGAAATTTCCATTTATGCAATGGGATTTAGAGCAGGAAGTGATTTACTGATTTATAATGATTTACTAATGTGTTCCCTCTTATTCCAGTTTTGACATCAAGGTATCTGATAACCCTGGTGTTAGTACCTACAAAGACTATTTCTTGAAGTCTGTATTTTTGTCATTCTTTTCAGAGATTAAAGAGTGTCTTTCAAGTTGCGTTTAAAGATAGATACAAACATACTGGAGTGTGTTCAGCAAAAGTTTAATGGACTTGATAGGATTAGAGCACCTGAAATATGCTAAGAGCACTGGGATTGCTTAGCACAGAGAAAGGAAACTTTAGAAGAGATGATATGTGTGTGTGCACCTGGTGGAAGCAGGGGGAAAGATGGTAAGTAAGACAGAGCCAGAATCTCCTCAGCAGAACTCAGTGATAATGTATGATGCAATGGACACAAATAGGGAATCCTATTTAAAAATAAGAAAATGCTATTTTATTGTCAGAATGACCAAACACTGGACCAGACTGCCCAAAGAGATTGTGGAGTCTCCAGTACAGAAGATATCCAAAACCCAACTGGGCAAACCTTAGAAGTCCTTTGCAGCCTGAGGTGTTTTACAATTGTGACTTGCTTACAATCATAAACTACCTACTTCAAAATTTTCTCATTATTTTTTTCATAGGAAGTAAATCAACAACTGGACACAAATAAATCACTGTTCTTTATGAAATCAAAGACACTCTCACAGGATAAGAAACAACATTTTATCCACAGAAAGAAGTCTCCAAAACTAATTTCTCACAGCCAAAACCTGAAATGTGTCTATTCTTAGAATACAAAGAGAGAAAAGACAGACTATTCCATGAAAAGCTGTAAAAGAAGTGAGGAAACAAAAAAGTTTTTTATACCATCCCTGGTAGCAAATACCAGGGATAAATCAGTTTATTTGCATGTCTGCACAGCCATAGTTATTTGCCATTCAATTCACTCTAACCCAGCATCTCCCCAGCTTACATTTTACATCTTCCTTCTCATTTCAAATGCAAGAATCCTTTCGGAAAATTGTCTTTACCCACAGAAACCCATAGCACTCAGACCCAAGGGACCCTGTTGCTTATATTGAATGCCAGCAGACTTCACTGGCAACTTTCTCTTTCCTTCAGAGCAGCTTGCTTTTCAGGGAAAGGTAAGGCAGTGTAAGCCTCAATGACAACAGCTTTCCGCATTTCTGCCTATCTTGCTGCTGAGAGATTCAAATATGTATTTAAAAAAGCAGTATGCTCACGGTTGTGGAAAGTACGACTCTATTTCAAGTAAATTAAAAAATACTTGAAATATCATACTTCTTGTTCCAAGCCTTGGAATTGTAACCACAGAAAATACAGCGATTTCAGACATTATGGTGACTCCCTTCTAATCCGCAACTCCCTTAACTCTCACTGCAATTTCAGTTCATTTTGAAGCTGCACAGTGATTCTTATTATCCTAAAAAGAGCATGATCCCCAAAAGAACCAATTTTTCCCTAGCAATTTCTCTCATTCAGCACTTGCACTGCATCAGTATTTTGACTGCTTTGCTCTTACTGCATGCAATACAAAATTACTGAGAAATTTGATGGTCCTCCAGGTTCTATTATTTTCAGATCCCGTCATTTTTACTTTATGCTTCTGGGATTTTTTTATCTTAGATGGTACTGTCCAAGAAATACTCATTTCTAGCTAGATGAGGTTCCGTTTCTTTGCTCTCCACTCACATCTAATACTTCCTTTGTTTCAGTATTTGGTCCCTTCAGGATCAGATTCTTAAAACCAGTTGTGGTTAATTGCTTGATTCCAGGAAAACTGGAAATGCTCATAATGACATCAACTCTTCTGTAAAGCTTACGACAATAATTCCTGTGTTAATTGGTAGAAAACTAGTTGAGCTTTATGAAAGGACTTCCATTTATCTTTTGATTCACACTGGAATTAGGTGATAAAGGCTTCTATCTGCAATCAAATCTTGTTCGCTCTTGCAAACAGCAGACCATGCGTCTTTTCAGTTCACAGATTGACTAATATAATTCCACACTGGCAGGTCTCCCAGATAGCACTGTAAGAAAATGTCAGCTGGTACACTGTAATTCTGCTGAGTTAATCATCAGTTCAAAATGTCACCATCCCATTTCCTTCTTCCTTCACTTAGTTGATTTCCTTCTCATAAAGTTTCAAATGAACTTTAAAAACTACAGGACTGACTCTCCATTGCACCAGAGCTTAAGAAATACTCGGGAAACAAGTAGCCCAGAACTGGAGTAAAATGCACTGAAACTCAATACCGGTATAAAATAACCAGCAAAGGCCTTCAATGCTCTTTAGATTCTCATCCCATCCCCATCACTTTGGTACACAGGGCCACTGGATTGCATCACATGGTCACAAGGGAGGCACTGAGCAGTAAATACTGCCACATCTGCAACACCCCATGCAGAAATGTGTGTTTGCTTGCGTGCACAAAGGCAATCACATGACTTGGCTATGGTGCTGTTGGGGAACAGGCATATTTTGTAATCCTTGTGGCTGTACCTGGCCTCCTTTAGCAAGTCCTGCTCAAAGTGCAAGGACTGGAGCTTCAGATTCAGGTAAGGGAAAGGGGAGTTTTTCAGATATGCTGCACAGATCATTATCACATAAAAAAATCACTGTCATGTATCAGATGAGATTCTATTACAAACCTGGGGGAGCACTGGACATAGTCTTTGACCTCAAAGAGTTTGGAGATGCCTCATTAAGATTGCTCCCTCCCATCTGAACTATCTTCCCAAGCCTTGGGATCAAGCTTGGCAGTTTCTCCTACCCATTACCTCTCCCTGCATTAAGACCATCCGGACAGTGGGAGACATTTTATTTCTTTTTCTTTTATTCCCCTTTACATCATTCCAACAATCTGACAGCAAATCTTCCGGAGGGCTTTCTGGGGTGGAAAATATTAAATACAGGCATGTATATGCAGAATATTTTAAAACATCAAACCCTCAGGAGAAGAAAAAAACAACAGACTGCACCATCACAGCAGGTTACTTGCTTTGGTGTGTAATTGTGCTCTTTTTTAAAAAGCCTATTTGTTTTTTTTTCAGATTAGAGGCACGGAGTGATATTTGCCAACACTTAAACTCTCTTAAAAACACAGAGTGACGGGGGTGAAAAATCTTGTTTTCAGGTGAAACAACATATCACCAGGATAGCTTTCTGCTAACAGCTCTAGTCCTTCCTGTTTTTTAACATTCATGGAAATGGTAGGCATACTACTCATCTTTTAGTCCATCTATGCTTGATTTTCACATACGGATGCACAAAAGTGTAAGGCACTTGTTTCAGCATGCTTATAAGTTAAGGTACCCACACAAGAATAGCTTTGACAGCACTGGGAGTCTTCCCACGTGCTTCAATAAGAGTGGCTAGATCAGGATCAGGTGAAAGATCCATCCTCCCTCCGAAACAGCCAAAATTTTTTTCTGATTTTTGCAGACAACCAAGAAGTTGCTGAATTGCATCTCAGTTCAGAAATGCTGCTAATTTTCTCTTTGTTATTATTATTTTTTTATTTTATAGTCCTTTGATAGGCATCTCCTTCATTAAATTGCCCCTGGAAGCCATGAAAATGTTTATTATCTACAAAAACATGAAAAGCTGCTGCCCTGTTTTCAATTTGACACTTTCTAGCTCTCACTGGTTGACTCCAAGATGTACTTTCTCTTCCAACTTGAAAATGAACAAATAATCCTTATTTACCTCCTGTATCCCGCTCAAGGTTTCACAGATCCCATCACACCCTTCCCCTTATTGCCTGCTATCCTGGCTAATGAGTACCAGCATGGAAGCCTGTCCATACTTTCCTTCTGTATCACTTTTGAGGTGAGGGAACCAGATTGCACAGTAAAAACGTAACTGCACTATGGATTTAAACAGTACGTGATAAACATACAATCACAAAATCATAGAATGGTTTGGGTTGGAAGAGACCTTAAATATCATCTAGTTCTAACCCCCTGCCATTCACAGAAATACTTTCCACTACACCAGGTTGCTCAAAGCCCTGTCCAACCCGGCCTTGAACACTGCCAGGGATAGGGTATCCATAAGTTCCCTGGGCAATGTGTTCCAGTCTCACCACCCTCACAGTAAAGAATTTATACCTAATATCTAATCTAAAGCAACCCTCCTCCAGCTTAAAACCATTCCGACTTGTCCTATCACTACCCACCCTTGTGAAAAGTACCTCTCCAGCTTTCTTGTAGACCCCTTTTAGGTTCTGGAATGGGCTCTAACATCTCCCAGGAGCCTTCTCTTTTCCAGGTTGAAAAATCCCAGCTCCCTCAGTCTGTCCTTGTAGGCGAGGTGCTCCAGCCCTCTGTCTTTGTGACTCTCCTCTGGACCAGCTCCAGCAGGTTCACTTTATTCTCCCTTCTTTCACCTGTTAATTAATTACTAATATTCATGTCCTTTATGGTACTACTAAAAATTAATATTACAATCCCAAAAACACTTCCTGAGGAGTCACAACCAGCCCGGAATCTCTCGCTCTATATGTAAAGTTTGACTTATTTCCCTCTCCCAAGACCCAAATACCTATTTATAAATATTATACTAGTAACAATTTGTAGTAATTCATAGTAACAGAAATCAGCCTAACTATGAATACAGCTATTTTAAAAAATTTGCAGTGGGTTTGAAAAGAAAAATTACGTCACTTTCTTTTAAAGACTAATCCTGCTTCTAAAGGTACAATCACTTTCACTTCTCTAATCTCTAAAGTGTTAGAATTGCCCATATCCTCAAGATATACATCCCCAGAGAAACAATACTAATATAATTTTTGTCAATACATTTTTTATACTCTTTTTTTGTTATTTACAGTAAACATGGTTGAAAATTTGGGTGGAGAGGATATGTCTGATGAAAAGCAGTCTTGCCAAATCATTCTTGCTTTACATTTGCAAGCTGGGATTAAAATACTAATTTAATTGCATTTCATTAAAATGCCTGCTTTCAGAATTTTCTGTGCCCTGACCCATTTCCTGCCCTCCCTCCCTTAATGCAATGACTTGAATGTAAAATGCATGAGCAGTGCGGGAGCTACACAGCTACAGAGCTCTTCCTCGACAGCAAGGCTGGCTGACGCCTTCCAGGTGAACTTACAGCTCTGTGGTTGGGGTTGGCATCTGGCAGATGTGTGCTTGAAGCCCTCAAACTGGAAAGAAAGCTTTCACAGTAGCAGTGTTCAAGGGCCCACTGCATGAAACACGCTTCCTTGGGCAACAGAAAGGTGATGCCTGCAGGATCCTACGCTCAGGCCTAGGAAGCCATCCTGGCACCCTTCAGTGGGGCAGAACAAAGGGGAAGCAAACATCCAATACCCATTCTCAGTGAAATGGTTGTATCCCCAACTACCTCGAGGAGAAAGCACCATCTTGGTGCCTATCCCTAGAGAAATACCCATCTTAGTGCCAATTCTTTAAGCCTTTGTGCCTTTCCAAACCCCTTTCTCACCCCCAGCTTATGCTGCACTTGAACATTATACTAACCACAAAAACAAATTTCCAGAAAGATAGCACTTGTTTAATAAAGAGGTGGGAAAGCCTGTAAGAATGGGCTATCACAATTTTTTTTTCAGCTAAGAGCTGGAGCTGAGGCAGAAGAGATCCCAACACAGAGCTAGAGCTGTGGCCTGGTCCATGGTAGCCAAGAAGACCACATGCAATTAAAGGTTTTACCCTGTGCTTCCAGACAAATACCTGGAAAAATTCCCTGGTGTATGGCTTGGACTACTACTAATCCATCTCCACTTCCTTGGCCATCCCAGCTGGGAGGATGGAGCCATTCAGTCATACTTTCATAAAGGCTAACTAGCCCTGATCTGCAACAGAACAAACCAGCACATGTAGCATGCAGCATCCCTCCTGCCTTACCATATGGTTTCAGAGTCTGGCCATACACCGAAATGTGTGTGCTATTTCATGTCAGTGAGTGCCGTATTCTTTTAGAACAGGAGGAGAGGGGGTAGCACATGGCAATAGGCTGCTGCACACTTTCTAAACAGTCCAAAAAATAGAAGTAAGCACAAAAGGGAAAGAGTCTGAGCTGTTCATGAAAGGAAAAAAAAACCCCAAAGCTAACTCCAAAGAGTTGCAAAAAGATTTCATTATATTGAGTAAATGGGCAATGAAAATGGCAGATGAAGTTAAGGCTGAAGAAATGTAAAGTGATGCACATAAAAAAACCAGCCCTAAATTCCTATTCACAACAATGGAGTCTGAACAAACTATTACCTCTCAGGAAAGTGAATTCAGAATTAAAAGAGAGAGTTCTATTAAAACACTCAATCAGTGGCAGTCAAAGTGTCAGACAGAGTAGAGATAATAAAATAGAGAACAACATAGAAAATATCTGTATAAATCCAAAGTGACCCTGAGTTTTGAATACTGCTTGCAGGTTTGGCCTCTCCCCAAACCTCTAAAAATACACTGTAGAAGTAGAAATGAAAACGGAAATCAGAGGTATGATATGCCTTCAAAACAAGGAACAACTGAATCACCTACAGTTTTTCAGCCTAGAATAGAATCAAGCAAGAGGGACGATACGATACAGGTTGAAAATAAAAAATACGATCAAAAATTAATTTAAAATGCATGTTGACTTTTTTTGTTATAAGAGAAGGCCTAAAAAGCATCAATCCACATCATCAGGTAGTGGATTCAAAAAAAGCAAAAGCTATGATTTCCCATAAAGCATACACTGAAAATGTAAAGTTCACTATTGTAGGATTATGTGAATATCAGAATTTTACACATGTTCAAAGAATAATTAAGCATTTTTACAGAAGAACAATGCATTAAAAATCATTAGATGAGAATTTCACCTTGGCTCCAAGCAGACTCTTAGTTCCAGGCTGACAGAAACCACACCCCAGATAAGAACTACAACTCTCCCTCCACTTGCAGCTCCCCCAAGCACATGCTGCTGCCAGATCTGTTGTTTAATTTGGTTTGGTCACTTTTATGCTCTCAGGGAAACTGTGTTACTCAATGAAGTCAGCAGTCCTGCACCTTGCATTAAATAAAAGCATAGAATGCAGATGGATCTTACTTAAGAAAAGCCTCAGCTATCAGTCCCACTGAAGTCAACAGGATTAAAAGCACATTGTTGTTCAGTTTTTCTGGACTGGTCACAAAGATGTTCTCAGTCACAAACTCATATTTCAGCTCCAGTTATAAATAATTTATATCAGATAACAACTAGTCAATTGATAATCGATTTAAATTAATAACTTCATATACACCACTACTGAGTTCAGCTGACAAGTTATTTCTACTCACTTCCTTCAGTAGTCTTCTGGAGTTCCATAATTACAAATTACTTAGTCCTAATTATAACAACTATTATTTGTTATTAACTGGTATCATTTTACAAATCAGCTATTAAAGCAGCTGTAAAATAACTTGTGCATATTTTATTTTTCAATTTAAGATAATAACCTGTGACATTCTGTGCCTTCGCAAATGCCATCTGGAAGAGCAAGTAAATTCTCACTACATCTGACATAAAAAAATTTTATAAAGTTTTCCAACCCTTTACCTTAATTTTTTACTATCTGCAGCAAAGCAAAATATTTTACTATCTCATCACAGACTGAAATGTGGATAAAGAGTTTGAACTGAGAGTTTGAAATACTGCACATAACAGCTATTACTGTAAGGTTGCCCTAAGCAAACCAAGTACGTCAAGCACTTGCTGCTGCGGAGCTTTGTCTGATTTGACATCTCTGCACCGTGCAATGGAAACAATTGCAGAGACCTCAGCTACTGTCTCATTCACTTCAGCTCACACCAGAGCTAGGTATTTGAGTGCCACTGTGAATTCATCTCCTCTTTTTTCCCTGTTGTCAAGAGGCTTGGACTATATGAGAATAAAAGGCAAGACCCATTTATTCCAATTCTCTCCCAATCTGTCATTTAGTATTAAGAGAGAGCACAACAACAACTCAACAGCAGGTAAAAGGGAACTATAAGACACACATCAACTGGCTGTACCTACATGCAGGGCACATACAGCCCTTGGGTACCTGGTCATCGGGGCATACCTTTATGAAGTGTCTCGTGTTCCTGCATGCCTTGGCTTCTTTTGGAAGGAAAACCCTTCTAGGGATGAGGAAATCATAAATGCCTTTAGTAACTCACCAATCCAGAAAGCTGGTGAAGTAAACCACCTTGGGCCAAAATACGTGTCTTGGCACAGGCACAGGCAGGCACACTTCAGAAGAGCCAGAGACCAGTGAGACTCTGCAGAAATTGCAACAAGCATCCTGGCACTTTCCCGAATGGGACTGCAGGGCAAGCACATCCCATGCCTGAGTTTTTAGTTTGTTTCATTCCAGTGATGCGTATCCATAGCAGCACTGCTCAGTTTCTTTTCAGCATTGACATGTTTGTGTCTACGCATATGCAATAACTATTGCAGGCAGTAACAGCTATATTTAAGGTCACCTATGCCTTTCTGCTTTTAGATTTTACTTATGAGAACAAAACTCTTGTTTGCCTTCCTGAAAACATGGTTATCTAAAGCAAGAAGTGTGTGTGGGGACTTGTTCTCAAAGGGTTTTTTAGGAGTTCTTTCACTCTTCATCTTTGTTTTCAGAATATTGGCTGAAATTTGTTTAAGCTTAGTCTAAGGACGCATCAAAGAAGCGGACAGTTATTGCACCCGCAGCCAGCACCTTGTGAAAAATCTGCTACACCCATAGTTCAGAGCCAGCTGGGATGAGCAGACCTCTCCTCTGGGAGATCACTGCTAACAGTGCTTTGATGCTCATATATGTTCAAATGCCAAGTGTTATACAGGGTTTGTGCAGGAATTTAAAAAAAAAAAAAAAAAAAAAGAAAAAGGAGCAGCAAAAAGTGGTTACAGGTATGTCTCCCTCTTACCTCAAGGTTGCTGTTCCTGTGGGGCAGAGCCAGGCCCCCTGCATCTCTCAGAACACCCCTCCATGTAACTCCCTGCTAGGAAAAAGGGACTTTTCCCTTGGTGGTTAGCTGCCAACTCCCTCAGGTGCCTCCAGACAGGACTCATACATGCTCTCCTCTCCCCCACAGGGACTCTCTCACCTCCCTGCAGCTGTGGCTACCTGCAGGGCAATGGTTCCACACAGTTTAGCAGTCATAAGTCAGTGGAAAAGCCAAGTATTCAACAACACATAAAAAGTATTAGTGTTAAGACCAGCAGGACAGGAAAAATTGCAGAGAGAAATCTTCAAAGATTTGACTGAAGAAACATACAGGTTAGAGTAATTTTGAGAAGAGTGAGGAAACCCAAAGGACAACGTACCAGCTGTATTTCTAGTTGCCCACATACTTCTGAATAATGCAGTTATTTATAAGAACAAATCTCCTTGCCTTTTTGTGGCATAAGCAATAATAAAGGCAAAAGGTGTGTGGATTGAAGGTCTTTCACTCTTTATCCTTGGTGACTTTATAAGTCTATGCTGAAGTTATAAACTCAGGGGGAAAAAAGTAGAGTTTGTGTTTTTTTTTCTGGTGGGGTTTTTTGTTTGTTTGTTTGGCTTGGTTTCTTTGTTTTAGTTTTTATTTTGGGTTTCTTGGAGGTTTTTTGTTTGTTTTGGGGTGGGTTTTTGGTGGTTTTTGTTGTTGTTTTGTTTGCTTGGTTGGTTTTTTGTTTGTTTTGTTTTTAAGGAGCCTGATGGAGATGACCAGAGCTTACAGTGTGCAAAGGGTCAAATCATCTTTCAGGGCAAAGGGTAAGAGAAAGCAAGCCCTGCTAAGGGACGTGGATGGTTAGACCTCATCTGAAAGCCTCAGACTGTACCTACAAACCCCAGACTGCACAGTTCTGTATCAACTGCTGGCTAATGCAAAACTGGCAAGTCTGCAAATACACTTTGTCCCTCCAAAATTTTAGTTGTACCTAAAGCTTTAATTCCAAAAAGGTCCAGCATTCCTAGCAGCTCAATGCCTATTGTTCTGAGCAACCCATTCATCAGCTCTAATTCTCAAGGGACCTGACCTACAAAGCCTTCTCCAAGCCTACCAGACTATGCTTACCACAAACCAAAGAGACCAAAACCCTCTTTCAGAGAACAGCAGACTTTTATCTTTCAGAGGCTGTAGGAAATGGGTCTTTCCTCAAGGCAGTGAGAGAAAGAATCAGTTCAAAACCAGCATGACAGTTCCCAGAAGTCCAATATACAGGACTGAGCTAAGGAAACCCCATCTGCATGCCTGTGGTGTCTTAGGCATCTGTATGGATAGCTCATTTTCCTCCAAATTACAATTCACTTATTCTAAATTAAAGGTTACACATCCCTGAGTTGCAAAATTACAGATTTTTATTACTAATGTGCACACTATTTCATTACCAAGCTTTATCTTAGACATTAAGAGGTATTTTCAAGTCAAAACCACAAATTTCAAAGAAATTCAGCTTTCACAGAAGACAAAGAGCTGTATTCCCTTTTATGTCAGGATTCCTGTTAAAATGTATTCGTAAAGGCTCAATAAATGCACAGTAAACATTATAAGCATGTTACTTGAGAAGTAGATATTATATAAATGATTATAAAGATTTCAGACAACCTATGTCAAGCTAGTTAATCTAAAAGTGTGTTACCCATTTAGTCATCTCTCATAAATTACATAGAAGAGAAATAAAGTATCATATATACATATATAAACATGTATATTTAACACTTCATTATTTTCTGCAAGTTTGCTTTGAAGTGAACTCCCCTTGACACACCAATAACCAGCACAGTTTGGTGCTGGGGACACAAAGACCTCTTTCCAGGTCACTGCCATCACTTCTCCAAAATGAAAGCTGCTATTGTCCATGTGCTTGAAACCAACCACAGGTTGGAGGTGGTCAGGTATTAGCAGCCACATCCTCTGGGAGCTCATTGCCAGCAGCAAACCACCATCCACACAATTCCAAAAGCCAAGTATTACTGAAGATTCACAGAAGAATTAATCATATTAGACATAGGAACAGCAAAAGGCATCTCCAAAGCATGTCTTCTTTACCTAGATGCTGCTGCTTTTCCAGGAATGAAGCTGGTATTCTCCACCCCACATCCATACAGCCCCCATAGAGGAGAGGAGAATTTGCCCCCTATTGTTACAGGCACCCTGGTGACCCTGAAGACCATTGCCTGGCCTCCCCTGACGGCAGGCGGGCACCAGTCCTGGCCATAGGCACAAGGCCCAGGGAAGTGGCCACCTCCCTGCTCTACTGTCTGGATGCTATGGATGCACCCAAATGCATTTAGGAAAGCCTAAATGTATGGACATTGGAGAGTCACCTCCTCTTAGCACCTCAGCAAAACCTCAGCTCCCTTCTTCCTTGGGCTCACCCTTAGGTCACCATTCCTTGGCTTGCATGCAGACTGCACCCAGGGTTGCCATCCAGGGCCCCAAAACCCACTAGGAAAGCTACAGCCTGCCAGCTAATCCCCCAACAGACCCTTCAGGGTCCACCCTTCAGGAACATCTTGAGCAACAGGAGCAAGCACAGCTCAAGCAGGTGACCAGTGGATGCAGTGGATGGTAGTGGTCCAGCTGCTGCTTTTGCCCAAGTCACAGTGGAGTGCAGAGAAGCTGTGCTGGATCCTGCTGCTGCCCCCTGGAAGGGAATAATGCCAGTCTGTCTAAGCAACAGCAGGAGTACAAAAAAAATACCTTCAGAGATGAAAGGCTTACAAGAACTGGCTGAAGAGATTTTCAGACTTTGTTAATTTTCGAACAGTGGAGAAACTGAAAGACTGAATTGAAAACTGAAAATAATCTTCCACATAAGTAAATGTGACTACAGCTCAGCTAGCTGGCCCACAGTTCTGGGTGCTGCAGGGCAAGGCTGTGATGGTTAAAACCTCTATCCCAAACAAATAAAGTGTTTTGACCACCTACAGCAGCAACTTGAAGGTTGCTATAGCAATAATGCCTTATTCCCTTTTCTCATTCAAAGATCCAACAACAGAGAACAAATAGTGTGCTGCCTGAAGCAAAGTCATAGCTAATTCTCCGAAACTGTATAGGAATCAAAAAGCCATTTACCTGAGCTCTTCTTTTTTTCTATCACTGTTGAATTGCAAGTCAAACATTCACTAACTGTCCTTTCTTAGTCTCAGAAAACAAAAAAGCTATTGATTTGCAGTACTTTTTTTGTGTACTGACTTCTTGCTCCCATTAAAATGTCTCCAGAAAAGCAAAAGATTTCCTACTGTGTTTGCATACAATGTGAGTTTGCATGGAAGCATTAATGAAGAGTAATGAAAGACCAATAAATGTTGTGTGACAGGACTTGCAAAATGTCAGCTCAAGTGGTTTCTGTTTCTTCTGCCTTATCCCAGAAGATGGAGCCAAATGACTAAGTGTCTGTGGTCCTGACAAGCTGCACAAAGGCACTACTGAACAGACCCTTTTCCAGTGAAGGTAAGGTTAGTCTCACTCAAAGTCTCCCATCGCCAAGGTTGGCTGGGAAGGCAGTCAGGTTTCTTGCAGATATTTTTTGCATGTCACAGCTGTTTTATAGCTCTTTGAAAAGAAAGAAGGCCAACTAGATCAAGGTCAGAAGCCTACATTTTAAGAAAGCTAAATGAAAGGCAAAAAACCCCGCACTAAACTTCTCCATAGACAAAAAGAAACCTTTATTTCTTATTGGCATTATCACAAACCTACTTCATAGCCTCACAAAATGAGTTTGAGAGTCTTAAATACAAACAGATGATTCATCCTTGTCTTGCATGTTATTTGCAGTAACTAAAAACCTATCAAAAAAGGTGGAAAGAAGAGCTTTCCTTAAATATGTCAGAACTGATGAGCATGCCCTGTCCTCTCATTTTATGATTTGCTGCTGGGAACAGTTAAGAAAGCCATACTGCAAGAGCAGGCTGGCTGGAACAGCCTGTAGGGTTAACCTAAATCATTCAGAAAGTACATCTTTTCCTTGGTACAGCATGAGGCAACCTTATTTCCGAGGATAAGCAGAAAGGGATGACCTGAGACTGGTCTGCAAAGTCAGGTGATCGTGTTCCATCACAAAACACTTTCTGAATCTCTCTCATGGATTGCTGAAGAGGAGAAGTCCCCTGTTTGGCTGGGAAGTCATCTAAGATTCAGTCTGAGGCTCAGCATTCCTAGAGGAAGGTTTGCTATCAAATTCAGGCTGATCCCAACCTGGGTCCTTATTGCCAGTTCAACCCTGACAGATTTTGTCTTTTTATGGTATAATGTTGTTTTCATTTTAAAGACATTCCTGATGGGTCCCATCCCTTACAACTCAGCATATTCTATGATCCTGCGAATGTCTCTTACTTGCAATAATAAGACCACCAAGTTATTCAGGACAGTATAAAAGGTGAGGACTGCCTGAGGAACTGTAGAGGAAGAACATCTAAGTCTCGGTGACTGGCCAATACAAAATACAATGTATAAAGCAAGTGACACATGGGGGGAAGAAAAAAATCCTAATTTAACAATCAAACATTGATTTTCTAGCAGATTCTGTTTTACTGCAGTTGTGCAACATTGAAAAAGACTCCAGCTACATGGCAGGACAAGGGCACAGGTCTGTCCTATACTTGGAAATTTGATAGTTAACATAAATATTGTAGTTATCACATGGAAGTTTTGGATTCATAAAGAGGTGAAAATGAACAAGTGATAGCAGTCAGTGCAAGCCCAGTTGCATCAGTTCTGATTCTCATTTGACTTGGATCCTGAGACAGTATCTGAAGAATGGGAAGAAAGATGCCATTTATGTTGGTTAGCCAAGAGAATGCCTTGATTCCCCTGCTTATTCATGGTCCATTTTGGGTTTATGCTATACAGAAAATACAAAACCTTTAAATAAAACCTCAAATTTTTAAAAAAAGGTGAGAAAAATTTGGGAACAAATGCAAAATATGAAATGAGTCAAACCTTGCATAGGCATATGGATGTTAATAAATGCAGACCAAAGGCAGAGAAGACTCCATTTTGTCCAATGAGTTATTAAAACAAACAAACAAACAAACAAACAAACCAAATATGTACAGAAGCGCACTTAAGACAAAGGAAACTGAGACAAGGCCAAGAATGCCTGCCAGTCCTTTTCAGTTGCTCACACTGGAAGACATGCATAAACACAATATCCTGTAGGAAGCAATTGCAACTGAGCTCATGGAATACACAAAAAAACCATATCCATTGCTAAGGTAGTTTGCAGATGTGCTATGTAACCAGATTTAGCTTTCACATTGCATTCTGCTTGGGTAGATGGGACTTTTAGACAGCCTAAATCTCAGATATAATGCAAACACAACCATAAGACATTTCAGGCATGACTGAATACAAGGTGGGGAATTACAGAGGAATTCCAAACATAGGGTCCGGTTTACTCCAGACCCTTTACCATGGTGATGGATGGATTTGCTCTTCAGCTTTATGGCCTCAATACTTCAGATTCTCAGACCCCACTGTTGGGACCACATTTCAAAAATTGCAGTCCTTCCCCTTTTTAGAAGCTTAAAGATGGAGAATGCCTTTCAAAGAGGATTACTACCTGTACAACACCTGTTTGCCAAAATAAGAGCTAAGCTCTTAAAACCTCTTGGCCCTTTCTATGAGAGAATACAGGCCAAAGACTTAAATTAGAAGAAGAGTGTATATTTTAAGGAAAAAACAAACCCCCAGATTTAGAATTTAGATTTAAAATCACAGATTCCACAATTTCAACTTTGTTACTCCTGCAGTTAGTTAACCACAGGGTTAAACTCATCTGATTTCCACTGAAAATTTCAATTTCCAACTACTAGATTTTGTTATTTCCTAGGGTCAAGCTCAAAGCTGTCAATTATCAATGTTTTTGTTCCCCTTAGAGGTAATTATAGCCTACGAGGAAGTTGCTCATTTATCTTTGCTTTGATGAGACAAATGAGAGAGAGGGCTCCTGGAGTCTCTCTGTATAATGCATATTTTTACAGCTCATTTAACCGTGTATGTTTTCTTCAAATGTCCTCCGTCCTCACAACACTTCTGTAAGCATGAAATCTAGAATGGGACTCTGTAGAGGTGTTCTAGATGAGTCCAAGTGTGGGGCTGGTGGTATCTCACATACATAGAAGTACTGTCACAATGCCAAGGAGACTGTTCACCAAAAACATCAAATATAATTTTACCCCAAAGAGCTCTTTTAGCTCCATTTGCAGAATATGGCATAAGTATCTGCAAGAGAACTGTGTGAATAGTATGATTTTATGTACAACTACTTTAAAGTAAAATTGTCCTGTCAGGAAGGATTCAAGTTCAGCTCTTTCAAATTATCAGAGGGAGAGCTTGAAGGAGAAATGTTTGACATTCAGGATAAAAGAATCCAACAGGTTTGGGTCAGTAGCAAGAGCACAGTGCCCCTTCACAGCCTCTCCTTTACAATTTTGGGTGCCATGTACCTTTATCCTCAAGAAAAGGATGAGATAATAAAAGCATATTAAACCTGTTCTTGGTAAATATCACCTCCTTTGAATGGAAGCGATGCCTTATGAATTCCTAAATGAAGACTCACACAGCACACACTATCTGGCCACTAAAATCTGCCCATGGCTGGTGTTGCTGATATCTAACGGCACAAGGGGAAAGTAAGGCTTAAGAGAACTTTACGAAGGATAAGTGTGCTCTGAGTTGAGATCCACATCTGGAGCAGCCAGAATATGTCAGAAGTCACTGAATGATCAGGAACTGTGTTGGACTCATCCCACCACTCCCTGCTTCAGTTTTGCAGCCCAGATTATCTGGATATAGACTAGGAAGGAATTTCAGCTTCAGTTCTTATCTAAAGCTTTTGATACACTTTTTAATGGCAAGATAAAAATGCCTAGCACACAAAGTGATTCTTTTCTGTCAGATCTGGGAATTAGTGATAAATTCTGATGCAACACCGTAAATAACTGTTTCCATTTAATGATGCTGAGCATGTTAGGCTATGTCAATCATCCCTTGGAAATGAAGAGGAGATGTGATTTGAAATGGCAAGCTGTGTGTGTCTAATCAATAATCTCATTATGTGTCAAGCAACCCAAATTTGATTATCACAGAGCAGCTACAGTTCCCCTCAGCATAGTTGCAACTCAGTTGCCATTCAAATTTCCAGTCTCGAATCCAGCAGCTGAAACTGGTGGAAGTTTATTTTTATTCCAAATGGGGAGATATCTTGAGGGTTTGTGAGGTAACAGTCCTATAACTACTGTAAACCACGGGAGATTCCAGTCTCCAGTGGGGGAAGGCAAAAATGCTTGTTTTTCCTTCTTTTAGAAAAAAACCAGCTTCCTGCCATTCCTTGAGACATTTCTTCTTGTCCAAGCCCCTCACTGGCTCCTTGCACCTCTAAGACCTTTGAAATACAAGTAGCTCCAGACCCTGGGTAGACTCTTTACTTGTCCCATAAAAACATCAGGATTATTCAACCCTTCTAGTTTTGGTCTTCTGAGCTCTATATAGCACAGTCTGTCTTGTAGATCATTTCTTTTCATTGATCTACCCACAAAAGCTCATATTCTGCCTCACTCTGACCTTGCAACATAACTAAGAGATCTTCACAGGAGTAAGATGTAAATCAAAGGATGTTGTGAGATCCAACAGTATATTCCTACTAAGGATCTGCAAGACTTTATTACATCAGTCAGACTTCTCACTTTTTTTTGTTATTTGCTCCACACATTCACAAGAACCTAAGTTCAAAGCCCTGTTCTGCTCACTCAACGTGTATATGTAGGGTAACGACACTGGATGCCTTTGTTAGGTGTACATTTAACAGCTGTGTGCACTCCACCGTGAAGCATCCACACAGAAGGAGAGCTCAGACCCATTATGCTTCCATCAGTTAGTACAAAAACAGATTTTGCTGCCAATTGAAAAAAATATTTACTCTAAGGGTGGTGAGTCCCTGCAACAGGTTGCCCAGAAAAGCTGTGGATGCCCCATTCCTTGAAGTGTTCAAGGCCAGGCTGGATGGGGTTTTGAACAACCTTGTCTACTGAAAGGTGTCCCTGCCTATGGCAGGGCAGTTGGAACTAAACAGTATCCAAGTCCCTTCCAACCCAAACCAGTCTATCATTTTATGATTTGTATTGAATCTATATTAAAACTAATGCTACAAATTGCAAAAAACAGTGTGACCAAACGTAGCTCCAGGCTGGTTTCAATAAACGCATGGTCTCTTTCGAAGTAATACAAAAATTCTTTATTTTTCTTCTGTAGTAGCAACGTGATGAGAGCTTTGTGAAAAATCGAGGGATAAAATGGGCTCATTTACATTTCAGAGACTCCAGCTGGAAGTGCTTCCTCTCTGTTTAACAGCAACACTGTTTATAATCCTAAGATTAAGTTTTCTTATGGCCTATGTAAAGCATTAAAAAAGTTCTGACCTTTATTTACTAAATTAGTATTCTAATTAACACTAAATGTTTTTGCCCAAGATAAGGAGTTGTCTATCGAATCAGAGCTAAGATTTTAAAGATATTGTGACTAACAGTACTTTGAGATATAATAAATCTGTCTTTTCAGTCACAGGTAGTGAAAAAAGTTCTCCGTGATTTACTTTTGTAAACTTCAGTTTACAGGCAATCCTGTAAAGCATCTGCCTTAGATCATCATATCATGGAGCTGAGAGCCAGACTCATATGTTAACTACACACAGAGGACAAGGGTTTTCAGGAGCTGCAGTCTCAGATACCTACAGACAAGTTCCAAAGCACCCAACAGCCAGCAGCCTCTCAGTCCCTTTCCTTTGCAAAACCCACTGCTGCATATGGCTGAAATAGGAAGCTCTGGCACGTTGTCAAGGCATGCAGCCAGCCAGCAACTATGACATGGCCAAGCTCCCCTTCTCTAGAGCCTCACACACAAGTCCTAGAGTGGTAGGTCTGTTTGTGGTGGGTTGACAGGCAGGATAACTTTTGATCCTCATCTCCACTTGCTGAGCTTTCTCATGGTCAAAGGACCCCTCCCAGCACAGCCAGAAGGCAGGGCAGTTTGTGAAAGCAACAGAGCAGTGATAGGGCCATAGTTACAATTCTCCTGTGACTTGAATCAAGCATATTTTGTTCCTGCTGCCATATAATTTTTAAAGTTCTCCTATCCATCAGGAAATATATCAGGAGGTTTTTTTCTTTCATCCAAATGGGTGTTTTCTCTTAATACTTTCTGAAGTAAGGCTTGAGCTTATTTCAGCTCCTGAAAGCACCAGCTGCCCTCAGGAAAGCAGGCAGTTCACTTATTTTCTGGCTGTGGGAGGTGATGCTGCTTTTATAATGAGAGGTGTACAGAAAGAACAGGATCTGTCTGTTACTTCATTCCACAGCTTTTGCCATAATCCCCATTGAATTCTGAGCATGTCTGCTTTATCCCTTGTCTTCTTCCCATTCCCTAACAACCTGGTTATAACAATCATACTTAAAACCTAGAAGACCTGAGTAGAATTAAATTGTTGTGATTCCAGTTTGGTGACATTGCCCAGAACAGCACACTCTGGTTTGAGAGAAGGTAGGAGCTTAGGAAGCTAAACCTGTGTTGTGCACAATTCAAAGATCATGGGCCCTGCTGTGCTTTTCACAACAAAACATAGGTACTGACTTGAAAAAGACTATGTACATTGCACTTCTCAAACAGCAGCCTTCAGGACATCACCCTCACTTCCTTTGCTAGATATAGAAAAGAAGGCAAGACTAGACTGCTGTGAAGCAGACAGGAGTTTTCCTATTGACATCAGTTGGAATCCTGCCTTTAAGTATCTTATTGCTTCTCTATTCTTTCTTGTATAGCAACTGCAAGTACCAATAGCATTTTAATTTTGACAGAATACTTAGAACTTTGTCTTTTCAATGAGTGCTATCATCACCAACTTTTCCTAAGCAATGACTCCTACTGGTGAGCATGTTTATTAATTAAATTTTTTCCTAATGGTTCTGGAAATTTTGCCTGATCAAATCTTTTCTCAGCATCAGATTGAGTTTTCTAAGGAATCAAAAAGAACAGAAGTTGCATTTTCCTCATGCTGTGTTCATTACAAAGGTCTTCATTTAGCAAAGTGCCTTCCAGCTTGGAGTGTATGAGCAAGCCCACTGAGACTAATAGGATTATTCCAAGCTGGTAAGGCATGTTCTTATGTATCTTGCTGAACCTTAAATGAGGCATGATGTGATTGAAAAGCCTCCAGAGGAGGTCCAGTTTGATCAGGTGGAGTATAAGGTACAGCCAGACCCAAAACATGAAGTCCAGCCTATATGGTATGATCACGTGAGGGAGGCATGTCACTCAGAGGAATCCATGCTAGAAAGCACACATTATGTATGGGTCACATGCCTTGTAAGGGCATGTCTCTTTTTTTTGAACAATGTGAAGTGCCTTCCAGAGAAAAGTTGGTTTGGAGGATTCTTCCATGCCATGCAATATAAAAAGTCAGGGAAAGCTTTTACACATCAGTTGACTCCACTCCTACTTGGTTTCTTTACATTATTTTTTTCAGTGGCAAGGTACCTTTCTGGTTAGACTGTCCAAAACCACTGGAAAACTCTCTGGAACAACTCAGACTGCAGTTCTGTAGCATGCTCACTTCAAAACAAAAAATTCAGAAAGAGCTACTGTTATTAAAAAAAAAAAAGGAAGCCTGAAGCAACATAAACACTAAGTTCAGGCCCTGCAGCGCTACTCCCTGAGCTCTGATCCTGTCAGCACTCTCCTACTGTGCCTCAGTAAAAGCAGATCAGGATGTAGCTGTGGAGTCTCTGATGAATGCCCTGAGGCTAAAAAAGTTTTGCTGATGATTCATTAGCACATTTCTCTTAAGTCCAGCAAAGTGTATGAGAAGTACTGTTCTTCAAGCTGAGGTTCTCTGTAGACCCAGTGGTCAGTAAAAGGTATGGTATCATTTCCCAAACTGGATGAAAGATTTGGATTTTGATTTTTTAGAAACAAACAAACAAACAAACAAACCAAAAAACCCCAACATTGAAAATTTTCTCATTCTTTCTTTTGCATTTTTTTTATGACATTTTCCATATTCGTGTTCATCTCTGCCAAAAAGGTGTTGGCAACCTAGATATCCAAGAGGACAACTATCTATCCTTTTAAATCCTTCTAAATTTAAGAATTCTATGCTCTTTAATGTCAATTCTAGTACATCCAAGTGGGAATAAAGCATGTTCTCAGACATTTTCATTAAGAGCATTGCAGGTATAAGATTTACATGCCATTGTATTCAGTATGCTTAGGAAACAGATAATCCTATTCATCTGGCTTTGCCTTATCAACTTAAATAGTTTCTCACGTACCAGGTGTCTTCAGTAATTGAATAGTGAAATTGCAAAGTGCATACATTATTAATGCTTCTAGTAATAGACCTAGCACTTCGTAAAAGAGAAGGAGTAAAGATTTCAAGGTGGTGGCACAGCTTGCTTTTAACAGTCGTGAAAAAACCTATTGAGGAATCTAAAGAAAGTTAATACTCCACTGAATAAGAGAAGCAGCAAGCTAAGTAACTTAGAATATGGAAATATCCCAAAGCACACTTCAAGAAAGAAGCCAAACATTTTGTAGAAAACTCCATAGTTACAGCTAACCCAAATGAATGGTACCCAAAAGCATAAATGAAACACCGTCACTAAGACATCCTACATCCTCACTAAGATGTCCACTTGGGTTACAGTGGTTAAATCCCACATCCACAAAACTTCTGAACAATACAATTTCTCTCTAGTACAAGGCAAAATTTCTCAGAAGCTGGCATCAGGCTTGTTGTACCAACAGAAAGAAGCTGGTGCATCTTGATCCTTATTAAATTCTTCATGTAACTGAAGTGATTGACTTCTCTTGGACTCCAAGGAAAGTATATCTCCTACATGATGATCTAGTGGTAAGCAACGCAGTAACTCACCGTATATTTTAACTCCAACTAACAATGGCACCAACTGTTACTTTCGTCTTCCATATAAAGATCTGCATCTCACCTAAAAGTTGGTACCTTCTACCTCCATGTTAAGTGTTTCCAAATTTATTCTCAGACACTCAATTATTTGGAAAAATAAAAGACTCCAGAGTTGTGTTTAGTGCATTCAGGGCACAGTAAATTTTATACTCCAATGTTAGAATCCACACTTTAACAGGTAAGAAAGTTTAAAATCACCAGCCAACTCTCCTATGGGCGGATCCCATCAATACCTTTCAGCAGTGTTATATACTATTGGAATAATTTGGTGTTTGCTGACATTGCATGGAAGACAAAACACAACCCAAACAATCTGGTCAGTGAGCAGTGAAACCAGTGAAAGTGTGTATCCTGCACCTGTAGGATGAGTGTCCCATGCTATTAACTCCTGCACATCCACAAACCTCTTTTTCTCTTGAACAACCCTGTCTGACAGAAGCTACTCCACACTGTGGCTAATCAAGAGCAAAACTCATGCAGATTACACTACTCGGTACAAGCAAGACAGCAAGCGAGGTAGCTATTGCTTAATAAGTTTTAATGGCTAAATTTGGCTAATTCAGTGCCCTCAACAAAGGTCTGCATAGCTGACCTCTACCATACACCAGCTGTCCAGAATCACATAGGAACACAATGACTTTAAATAGCCCTCTTTCCAAACGGGTCAGGAGAATTTTGAAATTATTGAAGGAATTGCCGAACCATGTTACCTGACCCTGTCCACTGGAAAACAGATTAAACAAACAAAATCAGGACTAAAGAACTAGACACCAGTTACCTGAGAGCCTACTGACACCCACCATCTTGTACATCTAAATCATCCTCCCTTCACCATCTACTAATAGACACATATGTGCACATGTATACACACATTTACTTCTAGTGTAATTTTTATTCTTCAGTCATACTTTTTGATTGCTGATACAATATGAAACCTTCCATTTGTTTACAGCTTAGACCACAGATGCTTCTGAAGTGAAAAACTACTTGGCTTTGCAGAACAGCAACATATATCTCAGGTGAGCAACATGAAAAATAATTCATGCCTTTAATAAATGATAACTCTGTCAATTTTCTCTTATGGAAGAGAAGACAGTGTCTAAACAAAGTCAGTCAGTCTAACAAAAAGGTTCATTGATTACGAGAATGCTTTTTATATTTTTGTGATTGGATTTGGTACTGGGGAAAAAGATCCTGAGAGAGTTGGGGAGGTAAAACCCAAGACATTAAAAAAGAAACAGAAAAAATGAAAGGTAGGTTTCTTGCCAGAGCAAGTAAGACAAGGAATGATTAAGTGGGAGAAAAATTATAGGGAACAGCTAACTTCTATTAGTGGTCCAGACTTGGACAACAACTCTGAAGCAGAGTAGGAAAGAGCTGAAGGACTCCAGAGGAGATGGTTCTCTGCCCTCAGCTCCCTGCAGGAACCGTGTACTGATGTGTCCCCACACTGCCTTCTGCCTCCCCACAGGCTATAAAGAGCCTCCAAAGGGGTCTCTTCCATTGATACTAGGGAATAGATGATCTGTATAACAGGTTACCTTCACAATCTCAAAGCAGTCCCTCAAGTACTTTTAGAAAAAAACAATTCCCTTTTTGACCTTTGACATTCTACGTCACATTCACTTTCCTAAAGCTGAAATGTCTTGTCAAGCACTGCCCCTCCTCATGAAATGAATGCCTCTGTATAAGTTCTCAGAAGTGTATAGGTCAAAGCTATGAAGAAGGAACTGGTATTTTGTTGCCAGGCAACTCAAAATAAGTGTCAATAATTAGAGCCACAGGGTACAATTTTCAAAAGCACCTACCTGCTTAAGGAGCTTAAGATCCATTTGTGGGAATCACTTAGGAGTCTAAATTCTACTGAAGATTCCTATTTGACTTAAGGATGTCTTTAAAAATTGCATTTTAATTTCAGGTAGTGCTTGAAACATGGACCATGGGTTAGCATGGAAACATGACTGGGAATATAATAGGATTTTCCAAAGCATGTCACTCACTTCTGTGCTTTCATTTATCCTTTCAGCCATTTTCTACATCCTTTATTTTTAAATCTTTTCCTCCAGACTCCTTACTGGTAAAGGTGTGTCCTAAAATTTTATCCCCTTATTCTTGGAGTCAAGTAGAATTTATCTGTGCATCAAACTTCTGTTTGATTTGATTATGTGTGGTTTTTTGTGCTGGTTGAAACAAGGGTTTAAGGAAGCTGAATAAAGTATAGTCTGACATGCCAATATATGACAGCTGGCTCCTGGTAAAACAATCCATCAGGTCCTTGCTTGTGCCCATTTGCAAAGATTGAAGAGACAGCAATGAGTTTCCAAACCACAGCATGTGGCTTTAAAACCATAAAATCTACTCTACTGCTGTATACTCAGAGTGTTGTGGGCATGCAGGTATGTCAATTATTTTCCCTGACCAGCTTGTGAAACAAACAGTAATCCCTGAAACGCTCTGACACTGTACCTACACGGCTCCTGCTACAGAGAGGACGGCCAGGAACATACTGTATATTACCTTCCTACACACCAGTTTATTTATAGCATAATTGGCAGAGCACAGCTATCGCAAGAATAAAAATGAAGCATATGCAAATCACTTTCTCCCCCCAAACACAAAGATCTCTCTGCAGCCACTGAGGCATGTGCAATACAATAGGTTCAGTCAGCTGGGACGATCCAATCGAGTCTGCAGGCAGCAGTTCCCATCTGGGCAGACAAGTTACAGAAGGGCAGCAACTACACCACTAAGAAATTTTTTTCAATAGACATAGGACTCACAATCCATGGCCTTAAGATTCTCATGCAGTTTATACGAGGGGTTGAACTCATGTTTAAGCCTACATCTTCAATTTTGTCCCAAAGGCAAAGGGTTGGTCACAATCATGAGGGTTTAATTAACAGTGGAGATGTGATGCCAAGATTTTGTACAGCATTCATAAAAGCACTCAGTTCTAGTGAATTTTCCTTCTCTTGCTAGAGCTGATAAACATATAACAATGGACTATAAAAATGAGCAAGTCTCCTTCCCCATCTAGTCTGGCATTTACATACAGCTGCAAAGATAGATAGCGAGAAGGTTTAGACCCAGCTGGAAGAAATGTCAGGTCTTTCAGCTCTGTATCTCTATTACATCAAATACAAACAGCATTAGCTCCTAGCTGTGCCAGTCCTTGGGAAATGCAAGTATTTGGATGAAGTAAGATTGGGTAAATCTAAGCCTGGATATGGCTGAAGAAATTACAAGGAAGCAGGAGAAAAGGAGGAGCCAAAAATAACTTCAAAAGGCTATGAAGCACCAGCTATCATGAGATAAATCTTGGTTTACATGTGTCTTATTTTAAGATGACTAGAAGCTGCTTTCTGAGCTTTCTATTAGTGAGTCCTTCTATCTACAGAGGACCAAGACAACACAACCACTCTTAAACAGAGATGGACAAGAAAATCTGCCCACTTATTATCTAATATTAGTTTGAAAACAAAAACCAGGCTATGTAACCTTCAACAGTCCATTTGGGCTCAAAACACCTTCAATGTTTAATAATACAGGCTGAATCTTTCTTCTTTTGATTTGCTTGTAGTGCCTTCTCACTCAACACGGATGCCAAGTTAAAGTATCTGTCCCAGGAGACAAGTCCTCCAGGGACTGTTCTTTCCTCAGGGGGATGCTTTGCCCTACATGATCAGAGCATGTGTACTATGTAAAGAAGTTGACATGATCTTCATGCACCTGCTATTGTTAGCAATTTTCTGTAAACACGAGAGTTTCCTTGACAGTTTGCTATTACCTATGAAACCCTCTTCTGCAGTTGGCTAGAAAATTCATGAGCTTCAACATGTTCAAGAAAAATGAAAGTTCATTTCAGAGTGCTCTCAAAGTTAAGAGCTAAAAATGTAAGATATACCCAAACTGAAGCCCTTAAAAATTAGCTAAGGGCAAGCAAAGTAGAGAAGAGTATTCACACAGAGCTTCTGTTTGAATGGTCACAGAGTGTGATGGTGTCCTGAGGAGGGTACAGACAGACTGATAAGTATTTGTTTTGCATCCAGCCTCAAACTAAAATTGCTTCATTTTCTGATATCCTGGACAGAGCTACAAATAAAAGATAATGTGATTTTGCAAGGAAATTTTGGTTTTGTTTTGTTGTTGTTGTTTTGTTTTGGTTTTTTTTCCAATATGAGACTCCTTCCATTTCCAAACTCTGACATCTCCTATGCAAAGAAAAGCCACAGTCCATTCAACTGCAAACACATGCATGCATACATACTTTGTCACTTAACACTGAACATGGGAAACCTGGAAATCATTTCAGGGATCATTTTTGCCTCCTTCAGCACAAGCCAATAAATCTCACATCCTCACACTGCCAGGACCACAGATCCAAGAAGTTTGAATACTCATCAGGCTAGTGGGACATGTAGCAAACCCTCAGAGCCACCCCTAGGTTCTACCTGGCACAAGGAACTCAAATGCTCCTGCTCCAGAAAGTCCTGTAACTGATTTCCACAGAGCTACTGAATCTGGAGGTTTCAGTCAGATTGTCAAGAAATGAGTCTGGAAAGGAGTTGTTGGAAAGTTTGGGAGTTTTTTGTAAAACTGAATGCTGTAAGGCTTTGAATGGAGATTCACCTACCCAGCTCTAGATTTCATCTCAAAGAGTGTGTTGCTGTGACCAAGCAGTTTACTTTCAGTTGTTTTCTAGCAGCTTTGAAGAGCAGCCTTCTCAGCACAAAAGGCCCAGGAAGACTGACACTGCTTGGACTCAGTTTAAAGACTACAAGAGTTCAAAGACTCAGCTTTCTCCTACATATGGTCTTTTCAGATTGCAAAAGGCATATTCCTCAAACAGCGGATGGAAAGTTGCTCATCTGCTGCTGAAAGTATTCTGTAAATTAGCTGTAAGCATCACTTCTCAGAGAAGCTGAGCAGAGGGAAACTGAACTTGGAGAGCAACTGGGTGTTGCTCCAAATTCCTCTTCTTGAATGAAACCATTAATACTCCATCATTTTCTTTCAATATTAAGTTAAAAAAAATGAGAACTGAAATGCCTAATCAATTGCTCTATGTTCCTTCAACTAAACTGAGAGTAAGAGACAGACAATAAAGCATACTTTGTCATACACTGCAAAACAAATAAATGAACAGAATTACTCTCTAGAAAGCCACATTTATCTATAAAGTTGCTTAAAGAGCTTCAAGGCATTTTGATCAAAATGGCATTATTAATAGAAGCTCTTTCTGACCCCAAGCTTTCTACATAGAGTTTCAAGTTTCAGAGAAAAAACATGTCTGACAAAAACAAGCAACAGATGTCATTCACATAACACTCTGGAATTTATGTCTGCTTTCAATGTTTGCATAATAGTAGGCCCTTCTTTCCTAGGGTAGGCATTTGACAAACTAATCGTCAACAGCAATGTCCTCATCTGCATTCTTCAAAATGACCATATGCTACCTCTCATGCATTCCTGAAATAGAGCACCCACGAAGAACTTTTCAGTGTGAAATCCTACTCAGGGTTAATTCAAACTGACTCTCAGCCTGAGAAGTTTTATGACTTTTCAGGTTTGCTGTAGGACAGTCCACTGAGAATCCAGAACAGTGTCTTTTGGGTAAAAAAAAAAAAAAAAGAAAGGCGTTATTCAAATTGATGTTAGTCACTGGACCCCTGCACACAATGGTTGACAGTTGTATTTTAACTTAGGGAAGTTTCACTTAACATTAACCTTCTCTTCAGGAGGTCATGGCTAGCTCAGCATGACAGCCAAGATTAAAGAAACAGCAAAACCCCCTCAGAGATGTCCAAAAGAAGTGTTTCTAGAGAAATGCAATGAAATAGGACCAAAACAAAAACCCTCAAAGCAAATCTCACACTGTTTGCTAAAGGACTAGCTCTTCTTTGTTTACTGAATAAATACGTTCCAATCTACTGATCTGTAAATATACCGAAGTTTTTCTTAAAAAGAGAAAAAATAATCCTTTGTACTTACATGCCTCTAGTTGATCCCCACCCCAGGGGATTAAACACATTTCTCTCAGTTACAGTCACACGGTTTCACAATGAAAAGGAAGTTAACAAAAATTCACAATTCAGTTTTCCAGGCCAACCTACAAGCAATCATGTAAGTGGTGTAAAACTAGAATTATACCCAACAAGCTAGTTGTTAATAGAAGACCAGGCAGTTACTTGAAAATGTGATTAAAGAGGTCAACAAGTATTCTTGTCCCTCCTTGTATTTTCAGCTTACCTCAAAAATGCAGTCCTTCCATCACATCTATACTTATAAGTACCTTGTGTACTAAATATCATTCAAACCAAGGCCTTTCTACAATATAGGTGTGTACATATGTATGTATTTTCCCACTTAAATGGCAACATTTAAATTAGCGATTTTCTCCTCAGTTGGTGAGGGACATGGTGGCAGCAGCAACAACTAAGGTAAGTTCTGGGGCAAAACACCCAAAGGAGCTAGGTTGGAGATTCCTGGAGTCAGGAACTCTGTTTTGTTAGGACACTAAGGCCCATCTTGGGAAGCAGTAGAAGACCATCACCTAACATTTTGAAACATCCCTATTGTGACTGGTTTTGAGGCCTCATTCAGTTACTTCAAAAGCCAAACCTAAAACTCTGCTGTTTGAAGAGATCAACATTTTATACATTGACCTTTAATTCCCTCCTTTTCTTAGTATTAAATGCTTCTCAATCAGATTTAAATTTACTTTCAACGTCATCTAGACTAACAAAATTAGCTACCACTGCCTTAACTTGATATTCAAGCACAACGCTATTTTAATAAATGTCAATGAGCAAATTAAATATTTGAATTTTGATGTTGGTCTCCAGAAGCAGAAGAGATTTAATGCTTGTCTAAGGAAAAGCATGATTAACACTCAGGTCAGACCCAACCAACAAAACCTGATGAGTGTTCAGCACTGACACATTCCTGGTTTCTTTTGGAAGCGCTAGTCATAAGATCTGTTTGCATATAAACATATGTGACAAAACTGACAAGCCAATCATGTATAATTTAAATATTTGCAGATTACTACAGCATGGTTACCACCGAATTGGTGACGTAGATGCTGTTGCTATGGGATGTGGTTTGACATTTTTGTAACACAGGAGACATTTTTCCCACCAAGCAGGTCAAAGCATGTGTGAAGTTGCTTTGTAGTAATGGAGTTTTACATTTCATTTGTCTGTGGCCAAATTCTGTTCAGGACATTAAAAAAAACAAACTTTGACCTTAGACTGCCTTCACACCCCATATGTGTTCTGTAATGATTTATAGTAGCTTGGATAGTTTTCCAGTATATGCCAGGTGGCAACACGTCCTATCCACCAGCTATCTTTGGCAGGTCTGCTCATGGTATTCCTGGCTTACCTGGACCCTTTGACATCTGGCATTACAGGTGCAGATTAGCTGTCCATAGAAACAGTGGCTGTCCTGCCCTGTGGGGCAGCCCACAGCCTGGTCAGAAGAGGAGCGGATTGCTGACACAGTGGAACACAGGAACCTGGATCAGCTGCACCGGCCTGGTGGTCTTATCACATACAACAATGTGATATAAATCTGGCAGGAAGGACTAACATCGTAGCACTTCAGCCAACATAGCAGGAAGGAGGGACTCAGCTGGACCTTGGCAGAGGCAGGTCTGCAGTTTCAACTTCCTCAGTCAAGCCCAGAAGGCCAACATTACTCTGAACACAGGCACGAAAGGATAAACAAGGCACAGCAGGAAGTGGAAGAGAAGCATTTGGGGTGGAGTTCAACACATCATGTTGTATACAGAACTCACTAAATGAACATCCTTTCTAATGCATTCTCTCTATTATCCCTCCCACATAATCAGCAAGCACTTCAAAGTCAAGACAAAGAGATGCAGATTTGATCAGATCCTTGATTATCTTTGATAGAAGAGGGCAAACAAACACAAATCCCCTAGACAAGGTAAAACAAAGGTCTAATTGATATTGTAAACAAATAAATGGGAGAAGTGGCACCGCAAAGTCTGGATTCCCTTTCTGAGGAAGTTAATAATTAAAAAGAAAGCACTTCTACCTGGAAACCTCCATGACCAAGGCACATAAAGTCAGTCATTAGTGGTTAATAAATTGCAGTCTGGATACAAAAACCTAATGAAAAAAAGCTGAGTGCAAGATGAGGTAGAGCCATCCTGAATATCATTGTGCAAGTTCAAGGACTCCACACATCACTATTCCTCACCTGGTGCATCCCCTATTAATGACCTGGGGCCTTACTGTTAATTACTGCTGCTCCCAAGTAATCACTGGGATAACATTTGTGGGAAGTCACTGTGGTGGTGAGAAGCCACTGGACAGTGCTGCAGCCACAGACAAGCCCTTAGGAAGACTAAGGACTGAAAGAACAAAGACCAAAATAAACCCAAACCCTGGCCAACTTTGAAGAGGAAAGAAAAATCCTCCCAGGAAAAGAGCTGTTTAGAATTCAAACACGAATTGCCCTGGATCTCAGTCCCTGTAATTCACCATTCAAATAGAGCAGACATACACAGAAAAAAAGGCAAATGCTATGGTACAGCAAACATTTGTTTTATATCCTTGTATAATCCTACCAATGTGTCATTGAATTCAGGGTACCACAAAATTCTAAATTTCCCATTAGAGCTAATATTGTGGGCTCTGGGGTCAACCTGAGCTTTCTGTTAAGAGACTGTAAATTCAAAGACTTCAGTAAAGTCATCTTGGATTTATGAAGGTATATTTGGCCTTTTGACTCCCTGAACTTAATACCAATTGAGATAATTTTATGTGTTAAAAAAACAGAGAAAAGCTATGTTATGATCTTTTCAAAAGCAATTTTTTTGAAAAGAACCAATGAATAGAAGTCTTCAGAGAAAACTACTATTAAAACAGCATTAAAGGAGCTGAGAAATGAAAAAGAAAGTAAAGAGTTGAAGGATGCTCAATTAAGAGAGGTTCTGATATAAGCTTTGTTATGAGCCATCACTGACAGAAACTGCGGTATCTGACTGTTAGGGAAGGTCTTATGAAAAAGTGGGGAACTGCAGAGAAAACACGCAAGCAGTTTTACTGTTAGTTTTAATTTGCCATGCCAACATTTAACTGAGGTACAAAGCATAAGGAACAGTGCTTCACCTACTAGCTTCCCCGAGTGAGAATCGTCTAAGAGCTTCACGCTCAGAAATAAGGGGAAACAAGCTAAGGTAAAGACAAAGACAACTAGAAAACAGGATGGAGAAAACATAGGAGATCTCTCATGTTATAACAGCCTCAAATCTACCCCATCTGAGCAGTGCCACCAAGAGACCCTAATACACTGCTTTTCCTCCAAAAACAGAACACACAAAAACCACAGAGGACTATTCTGTGGGAAGCATTAGGTTGGTTTCAGTGAGGTCTCCATGTCTGTTACAAGCTACATTACCTGAGTGCCAGAGATACAATATTCACTCATTATATCCCATGTCAGAAATTTGAAGCTGCCAGGCTAAGATGCCAGGAACTAGGTGTTTAAGGGTCCAGGACAGGGAACTATTAAGTTCCCAGATGGAAGAACTCCCACGATACTCTCACTCTTCTAGCAGTACTTTGCCAATCACTGAGAACCTTTTAGCTATAGCAACAACCAAGGCAGCAATCCTCATTAAGAGGTTGGTTGCCCCATCTGATACTGAGAAAATTACCAACCACCCTTATATCACCTTGTATTTAATTGGCTGTGTTGATTTTGATCCTAACAGAAAGCTATAAGGGATTAGAAAGCCATATGAAGAATGTAGTTATGGCAAATCTAAATTCAGCATCCTCCTGGGCACTAAGAAGTTAAAAAGAATATGTGAAAGTTTTCTGATTTTGACTAATCAAAACACATTGCAAAGCTCATACCCACGTATGTAATTTATTTGGCACTGCATTTAAAACTCCTTGAAACTCATGTGTCTTTTCAAATTAACTCAACTATATAATAATAGGCCAAACACGTCAACTGCTGGGAAGTCTCACAGTGTCCTGTCTATTTTTACTTCTTTTAGTATCCTTAATAATTTAAAACACCATCATTCATAATAGCATGTTACTCAAATTTTAGCAAGAACAACCCCCTCAGAGGCCAGTATTTGGTAAGATTCTGTCATACTCAATTCAGTTTAATTGAACAGCAATAATGATCCCTTCCAGCACCAAGGATACGACAAGCAGATATTTGAAATGGAGCTCAGGATCCTGACTGTTTGCAGGTTACCAAACTGTGATCTACCTACAGTTGGTCTATTTTTAAACTCTTAAGAGTAACTTTGCATCTGAATAGGTTTGGTTTTTTTTTTTCTTCCAGAGGAAAGCGTCCCTGGGCAACATGTTTAATACAATTGAGTTTGTTGATTTGTGATTTGTTATTCCCCTTATTCTAAACTCTCTGCTCTCTGACGCATTACTTCCTCATGGGCAATGCCCACTGAGTACATAAAGCTGTGATTCAAGTTACTTGATAAATGTTGGTTTGATCCCAGGATATTTGGTTGAAACACCTGCCACATAAAAATAATTTGCATCTTTTCCTGATGCCAGAAAAAGATCTGTTACTGTGGAAGCTGAAGAGTAGCCAATTCCACCTACATACATCCACCTGAACTTAAGAACAGAATGAGTAAGGTTAAAATGGTAGTCATCCATTTTGATGAAGAAGAACAAAAAAACCTTTGGATCTAATTTTTCCTGACTTCTTAGCACTTTATATATTCTAGATGAGGCCAGCAACTGGGCTGTTTGCTAGGTCTGGCAGGGTACTCACACACATCGAAACAAATTGCAGGATTGGTACCCATCCCCTCTGACTTCAACAGCCTGCGAAATAATCCTAAACAATCCCTGGTGGAAATTTACTACTTTGAGATATTAGAATTAGGAGTGCTATGGGTGAGAGGCCAGATTTTAAACATATGTAAAAAGCTACAAAAGCTAAAAGATGCTAAATATGAAAATCAAAGGCACTGATAAACCTCATTCACATTGCTCAAAATCTTCTGACTGCAGGAGTGAAAGAATCCCAGCCCCAAATACCTCCTAGTCTCAATAAGATTCAGAAAAAAAGTTTGACCAGTTGTGTCAGTGCTGTGTCAGGAACATGGACACAAAGGTTTTGGGGCAGATTTAGGGTATTTAGGCACTGAACTACTCATAATTTTGAATGAAAGGAATTTCCAAGTTCCCAAAGATATTATTATCTGGTATACGCCTTCGAACGCTACATCATCTCAAACCCAAACCAGTGTTTCCTCCAAGCTTTCACACAAAAAATCTTTGGAGCTTGAATAACACCAGTGTGTCTGCATTCAATCTACACGACATATCCTGCATATACACCATTGAAGCAAAACTTCCAGGAGATGGCTGGCATTTTCCTGAGCACTATTTGCATTTGTATTCATTTGCAGAGCTCAAGAGGGTTTTTGGTCTCCAAAGTGAAATTAACTGTCAATTAAATATAAAGATGAAAACATGGAACACACTAATATTGTGCTGAATATAATAGAATAACCTTTGAGGGATAAAATGCAGAGTACAGCACTTATATGTACTACTGGCTCAGGTTTTTGTTTCAGGATTTCTGTTTTCCATCCAGCTCCTTCATGGAGAAAATTCTTAACATTTGTCACTTTGCCTAGATCAACATTTATCAATTTACTAAGACAAAGTCAATGGATTAGCTTTCTTCCATTTCTTCCACCTGAAACACTGTTAAATGTTTATCAGTTCAGTGGTTAAAAAAATAAATTCATATCCATGAAGAATTGCACTGTCCTTACAATAAATGAAGAATTAAGCAAAGAGGGGAGAGATCCTGGATAATTTGGGGATTTTAAAAATTTGTTTACAATTTCTGAGATTAAATCACATGATGTACATGCAGGAGTTTGCACAAGTAGCACTTTAGCTAGAGATCTGTTTTCTTAGCAGATTGATTCTCAGACACTGACTGAGAGAGCTGGACAGGGTCTAGCACCCACAGTGGAACACTAGCATCTGATGCAATATTACTGCTAGATGCTGTTATATTGTTGAATCTTTTCGTTGAAGACCTTCAAAGGGTAGGTCTTTATCTTTTACAATGCATTGATAAGGAGAAGTCCACCAAATACTTCTAATAAGGGCCATTCTTTCTCTTTGGAGCAGCAGATATAGTATGGTACTGGACCGCACCTTTAATTCACAGGGCTTTTCTTACAGTGGTATCAGTGTGACTGTAAGCAAGTATTTGTGAATATTCTGCATAATGCAACATTATCCATTCCCTTTGTATCTTAGTCACTGCCTAGGACTTGCTTTTCAAAGTTCTCAATTCCTTCAAACTCTTGCAAGCACTTCTTGAGGCAGAAGTTCCCTAAAGGTGGCTTGGGTTGGGTACTTCTTGCAGGGCAATTGCACCAGCCTGAGGTGCTGCTACTTAAATGTGTCCACCAGCCTTGCTAATAGAGGGTGTGCAGCCACTTCAAAACAAGTTGTCCGAAATAGCGCATACCAGAATAGGACCCAGCTCTGCAAAATGCACAAGTTATCCAGAACAAAGGCACAGTAGTTGTGCCTCCCCACTGACATCCCAGCACACACTAACAGACCACAACCCTGAGATGAGTCAGACACTGAGAATGGTAAACATTTATAGCCTGCCAGAAGGTGCTCCAGACAGAAAGACGGCTTAGAAGATGCCTCCTTCCACTGAATTTCTCAAGTATCATTGCTGATCTGCTAAACCTTCTGTTGGGTGACATAATTCACTTGAAAACATCAACACTCGTAAAATATTAGAAGATGACAAACACTCTTTATAGTAGGACAATGTAATAGACTTAGGGGGTGCTGTCAGTCATGTCTGAATTTGTTCACATGGGGAGGTGGGAATAACAACCCAAACAGTACAGAAAGGAAGAAAAAAATCTTCTCTATTGGAAAATTTCAAGAAACCCAAAGTACTTCAGTAAACAGAAGTACTTTGGTTTAATGATTTCACTCAGACAAAGCTATTGCTTCTTATCCAGCTATACTAATGTTCATGTCTATGGTAGAAAAACAGGGGAGAATTACAGCATCCCTAGGGATTCTTTATGTCTAAGGGCCTTTGAATATTTACTGCCACTGAAATGCAAAATGTTAGTGGTGAAAAATGAGATGCTTTAAATTCAATGCTGTAAAATAGTACATAATGTGTACTCTGAGGTTGCGCTGGTCAAGCTGCTATCTACAAAGCTTTTCAAAAGCTACCAGTTGCCACTCTATACACTTATTACAGGTGACAGCGCTCTTTGATTTGTTCTCAGTTTGCATTACCTTATGTTTTCTTACAGAAGGTGTAGCTGAACAAGAGAGAACCCATTTTTTTCTTTGTTCTGGCTGCCCCAGGACCCATCCAACAGGCTGGAATCAGTTTTTTGACCAAAGGACCTGCAACACCAACTTTAAAGCAGACTGAATGGACTCAATTGTTAAGGGCCACAGTGCCATTCCATGCTGTGAAGTCCCACATCTGACCTTGTGCCCAGCCTGTTCAGTTTCTTGAAAAAGAAAAAGCAAATTCCCACAAAGGCAAACCAAACGAGTCCCCAGTACCATGTGGCCAGGGAATACCATCAGAAGAAACAAGATTGCTGTGATTACAGTGATGTGTAATACTATGGATTTCCAGCCTTAATATACTCAGCTAGGTGAACCTGAGTGGACAAACCAGGGAGAGAGAGTCACCAACTAGGAAACTTGGAGTCTGTGAGGGGAACAGGGAGCAGCTGATATCCAGCACCTGTATAGCTAAACTTCAGGGATGACTGAAGGAAGACACAGAACATAGGAATTTTGTTAAAAACAAGAGGATGCCCCAGAAAACTCCTGGACTGGAATAAATGACTTGCCCTGAAAGGGCTCTGTGGACAAATCAGAGATTTACTTTCTAGAATTTAATTTACCTCATCCAGTCCCGAGTCCTGAGAATTATAGGACCAAAGAGGAGAAAAATCAAGGAGGAGATGACTGAGGCCAAGGAAAATAAATAATTAGGCAGGGGAAATGGAAGAAGCAGCTAAAAGTACAAGACTGGAAAAAAGGTTCAGTACAAAGCTTGACAAGAACAAAGATTCTTAATTAATCTTTTCCAGCATGGGGTGTCTTCTCTTCCTCTTTTCACCTAATATATTCTAAATCTGCCCCAAGAATGCGAAAGGGCATGTGTGAGAGGCTCCTGCTGAACTTTCTGGTTATCAACTCCAGGGCATCACACCTGCAACACAACATGCTTGCTTTGACAACATACACTCCTGTATGATGTTGGTTATATTCCCACCAAATGTCCTCAAATTCCCACTAAGAGCAGGCAATCAAAAGTCAACTTTCCAATCTGTCCAATGCCCAGACTGATTAGGGCATTAGTGTGGGATGCAGTCAGTTCAGATTTATATCCCAGGCTGAGCCAGACCAGGAACTGGCCCCACATCTCCCTGTCCCTGTAAGTTTGCCAGGCCCTGAACTGTTTCAGAATAAAGTCCCTCTTCTAGCCCTACCAGAAAATATCCCCCCATGCCCTTCTCTGCCAGCTGGGAAATATTTCCTGAAAACACTTTTGTTACAAACATTATTCATCAATCAGGAAAGTTGTCTGATTTTTGCTGAGCAGAAATATTCCCAGCAATATGCTCTAGTCTGTCCAACCAACAGATTTACCTTACTCTGCCTTCTCATCTACTTCGTACCACTGATTTCTGAAAGTCTCTCATTGCCAATATTTCCTTCTTCCAGATGGTCAGTAAATAGCACACAAATAAAAAAACCCTTGAATTTTCACATTTTCCTCTCCAGCAACTGTTTATCCTGTGTATCAAACACATCTTTGATTACATTCTTAGTGGGACAATAAAATTATTGCCTCTTATTAAAATCTGATGACATACATGGGCAAAAAAAAAAGCGAGAATTGCACAGCATATCTGTTAAAAGAATCGTTATAAACTCAACTGTGATGACTTCCCAATAGAGAAGAAATATTCTGAAGGTGGAAAACAAGTCTGTCCATAGGCTGCTATTAAGGGTGCTGTGGCTTGTAGCAGGCTGCCTTTTTAAAAGTAGTAGGCTACTGCACTGAATGTTGATCTTCACTCATAGGGTTTTTTTAAAAATCGTGCTCCATCTGGAGCAATAAATTTCTCTTGCCTCAAATATTAAACCTTCTTTAATCCTACAGACTAAACAACAGGTGGTAGATTATTTTTCAGAATTAGCAGCCAATTGCTAGAGCAACTCTCAGCCCAATTACTTTGTTTTGAACTTCATGGCTTAGCAGCAGCCTACATTTCTTACCAATAGAAACCAATGCCAATCCTCCAAGACATGCATCCCCGTTACCCCAGTCCCTTCAAGGTGAAGACAGCTTCATAGCCCTCATGCTAAAGGGAAATACACTTTTGGGCATTAAACCTCAAAATGTAGTAGGACTTCCACTGCAATATATAGGAAAAGTTTTTCAAAAGTATTCTTTCTGGATTTTCCTAATATTTTGTTCCACTGGGCATAAACACCACCCTCCCCGAAAAACAAACAAAAAACTCCCCACCACACTTCTACTTAAATGGGATGTATTTAAACTGGCACTCAATTGAGACAGAGGACATTATTTTACCCATCTAGGAGAAAATATTTAAACAAACAAACAAACAAACAAAAACAAAACCTATGTCAAGTTGACACTAATAATCAAACTGCAAAAACCCACAAAACCATTCTCCAAACGAAATGCTCAGTGTCAGCTCAAGTCAATCAATCATATGGCTTGAATTGTTTTGTTCTAAATTTGATCAGTAATCAAAATAAAAATCACCAGTTACATTTCAGTCTAAAAGACAAACTTTTCAGTCAGCACGTGCTGTTCTGAAAACACCTTCAATCTGACCTTTTTTTCTTTAATTTTGTAGATACTTCTGAAAACATGCCCAAGCTTCGTGTTTCATTAAGCCGGAATTTTCTGATTAAAAATATTTGAGAAAATTCTGACAAGCTCTGAAAGCATGTCTGAAAAATTCCAGTAGTGAGCAATTTAAATCATTATCCCTCATTTTTATAGGTGTGTACTTATCGAAGCAGCTGCTTTTACATGAATGGCCTTTAGGAGTGCTGCCATGGGAACAGGCAGGCTATCATTAGGGATTTGGAAGTCCAGACAACAACTAAGCCACGGGCATCTCCCTGCTGCCTCCTGCCCTGATTGTTTGGTGACCTCTATAAGGTAGTTACCTTGTTTGTCCAGAGTGAGAGCAGGCTCCTCCAGAGTGTGTAATTCATCTCATCTATCAAACACTGATCTCATGATGGGACTGTTCAGCCTCCTCTGCAACAATTACAGAAGGAGGGCAGATGCCTGGTTTGAACAAAGCGCCATAGCACTCCACAGCTCAGAGCAGAGTATGCCGATCCCTCCCTGTGTGGGCAGTTGGTAGAACTATCTAATGAAGGCCAGTGTGCTCTCTTGTAGACTAATTACCCACAAGGCTGATTAAGGGGCAAGTAATTGCTTGAGAATGGCTCAACTGATATTAAAGTGAAATAAATGAAAGATAACAGGAAGAGACAAGGATATCTAATCTCAAAGTCTTTCTGACTATGATACATTTCAGTGAGAGCTTCCCTTCCATTTCAGTTAAATCTACCACCACCCTCCCATTGAAAATACAGAGAATCATCTGCCTGGTAGAGTTCACCACGAGACTTACAGATATCTTTTAAGTATTTTTAGACACAAAAATAATTAAGGCATCACTATATACTGGGTGTGTTAATTGAAAAATCAACTACACTTCACTTTAATTAGCAACTGCTAAGTATTTACTTAGTAGCTTGTCATGCTAGAACTTGTTTAGCTTGCTGCCAAAGATATTTTTGCCATGCATATTTTCCATGTTGGTTTGAAATAAGGGGAGGATGTGGTGCATTGCACAAAGATATGTACATTATGCAGCAGGCATAATTTCCAATATGATTCCAGAGAAGAGCAACAATAGAGGTGCCACGATTATTTTTGCTCTGCTCAAGCGCACAACAAATTCCAAGCCTCCTTACAGCTGTTTGCCAAATCCATTACAGCTCTCCTCCCTGTCCAGCCTAACACTCAGTAGCCCCTGCAATAATAGGACTATCTCCAGAGCTGGTTCCAGCTCAGACCCCCTCAACAACCTCCTGCTTTTCTGCCCTCCTGGCTTGCTTCACTGACAATTCCCCAAACACTCCTTGTTCTGTGCCCCTGCTGTATGTACACTGGTCCTGCTCTGTCACACAGGTTGTTCGGCTTCTTGTCACACTTCCCCACCTTTTCTAGGACCTTAGTGAGGTGTTTGGTCAGCTGTATGCTATTTTTTTCAGGTGCCTCTATGCTTTCCACTCTGTGTCCCTCTATATAGGGATCTATTTTATTCATGACAAAGGCCCTCCAAACATTGATCTAATGTTTTGATTATATCTGCAGCAACAGAGATATCTGCTTCTTCCATTTTGTTCCATTTCTCCTGCTAGCTCAGAGTCTCCTCTCTCGACTTCTTGTGCTCCTGCTGCTGTCTGTCCATAACTACTACTCATGGTAACACTTATTTTAGCAACTCAGCTCAGTATTTATCAGAGCTCTGTTTGTTCCTGCAACTATACAAGGGTCTTATTTATTCTCTTTGTTATCCCAAAGACCCATCTGAAATGTTTTTTCTACTGGGATTCAGGAGATCAGACCTTCTCTCTACAGAGTGAAACAAACTTTGCAAGAAGAGAGTTGGAGTGATTTATTCTCCATACCTGTTCTCATTGAGGCCTTGCCCCTGAGAATATCAATGAGCTGCCAATTAGTACTCTATTGTCAGAGCTCAATGCCAATAATGTCAACAGTGAGATAGGGCTGTAAATCTCAATTTGATAGGTCAGGAAAGGTGTGTAGGGTTGACCTTGGCTGGGTGTCAGGTGCCTTCCAAAGTCGCTCTCATCTCTCCCTTTCCTCAGCTAGACAAGAAAGAGAAAAATATAATGAAAGCTCATGGGTTAAGAAAAGGACAGGGAGAAATCAGTCACCACTTAATAGCATGAGTAAAACAAACTCAACTTTGGGAAAAAAGTTATTACAAATTCAAATCAGAATAGCATAATGAGAAATAAGAACAAATCTAAAACCAGCTTCCCTGCATCCCTCCGTTCTTCTTAGACTCAACTTTACTCTAAATTTTCTCCACCTCCTCCCTGCCCAGTGGTGCAGGGGGACAGGGAATAGGGGCTGTGGTCAGTTCGTGACATGTTGCCTCTGCTGCTCCTTTCTCCTCACCAGGAAGACTCACACTCTTCTCCCTGCTCCAGTGTGGAGTCCATCCCACAGGAGACAGTCCACCATTACTCCAACATGAGTCCTTTCCACAGGGTGGAGTTCTTCATGAACTGCTCCAGTGTGGGTTCCTTTCCACAGCGTGCAGTCCTTCAGGAAGAAGCTGCTCCAGTGTGGGTCTCCCACAGGGTCACAAGTCCTGCCCCAGCACTGGCTTCTCTCTCCACAATGCCACAGATCCTGCCAGGAGCTTGCTCCTGTGCAGGCTTCCCACAGGGTCATAGCCTCCTGTTGGCATCCACCTGCTTCAGCATGGGGTCCTCCACTGGCTCTAGGTGGATCTCTGCTGTCCCGTGGACCTCCATGAGCTGCAGGGGCACATCCTACCTCACCATGGTCTTCACTAGGGGCTGCAGAGGAATTTCTGCTCTGGCTTCTGAAGCACCTCTTGTCCCTAGTCCTTCACTGACCTTGGTGCCTGTAGAGCTTTTGTGTCACATATTTTCCCCTCCTTTCTGGTTGCAGTTGTTGTTGTGCAGGGCTTTTTTGTTCCCCTTTCTTAAATACATTATCCCAGAGAGATGCTACCACAGTGAATGATGGGCTCCTCTTGGAGCTGGCTGGCATCGGCTGTGTCAAACATTGAGGAGGCTTCTAGAAGCTTCTCATAGAAGCCACTCCTGTAGCCCACCCACTGCCATACCTTGCCAGGCAAACCCTGTACAAAAGGCCATAGGAATGCTTATGTGCAAAGTCAGGAAGCAACACAGGTCTCACACCACTTAAGTCAAAGCTCCAGAGCGACCATCTTTCTGTATCCAGTTCTCCTGCAGCACCTTCTCTTAGATACTGTGTGTGTATTTTAAAAACAGTGCTGCTAAAACCCACCAGTTATTCAACACCCACTTCTTTGGAGCCTGTGCTTTGTCTGTGATATTTCTAGACAATAGCAGTAAACATTTAATTTTAACCTTAGAAATAGCAAAAGAGCACAATGCGCTAAAGATTGAATGCAGAAACAAAAACCCACAAGCACAATATTCGATTAAATTAAATGCCACTTCATTTGTTTTCTTTGATTTTTGACAGCTCAATACTCAATTTGGGGGAACTGTTCTTTGGCAAACATTTTGAGGAGGTAAACACATTCTACCAGCTTTTTCCTGTTTGAAGCATTCTTTTCTTATAGTCAACGTCTGCAAGGATGCAATTATCAATTCCTTAAATGTACCTTCCCATCGGATTGCCTTCTTTTTGGAGACAGAAGGATGGTGCTGGCTCAAAATGAATTTATCATAAGAAGAATTTTTATACCTCCAGGGAAAGCAAACACGACAGAGTCCAAGAGTGCAGAAGTTAAATATGCAGCAGAAAAGGGCATGGAAGTCTTAATCCACAGGAACATTCAGAACACAAAATCTCAGCAGGATCTTCTGTTCACCTCATAACTGGTGAGAAAGACAGAGGACACTCCTGGACTACACATGCACAGCAAGTAGATAATGCAGCCCTGTCTGAGGACAGCAGACTGTGAGGGGTAAGAAAACCCACGCAATACTCAGAATGAGCTACTCTGGCCACTCATATGATGGTACTTTTTTTTTTATTTTTAAGCCAGCACAAGACACAACATCAAGCATCTAATGGATTTAGGCATATTCATTCCCAAAGGACTACTGAAAATCTGTCATGTAACCCACATGCCTATCCATGTCAAATTTTGAAGCTGAAGTTCTAATAAGACTACATAGGGCCCAAATACCAGAAAGAGATTTGGATGCTTCCAATGCCCTCACAGTAAATAGTCTATTGTGCTACTAACTGCTATTGCCATATGCAGACCTTCAGGTGAGGGTTTGTATTGCCATTATGTATCTTTATTACCTGCTAGGAGAGAAGCAATTGGACTTATAATTATCCATTACTGGTACCTGGATACATTTCCTGAGGGAAGCTTTCCACTAATTCGTACTCTTGTCATGCTTGCTGTATCGCATCTAATGTCATTTTTCTAAATTAGATAAATAAAATATTTATATTTTGTGACCTTGAAAAGAAATGTGGACCACTAGCTCAGGATGAATTTCCTGGAATTCAATAAATATTAATAGAATGCAACAAGCACCAGAGCAGAAAAAGAACGACTGATACACCTCTAATGAGTGTGGTGGCATTTATTATTTAAATGACCATTAGAAACACTCTTAGCCTTTTGAGGAATTCAAGCAGAAGTAGTAGACAGATGCTCCTGAATGCAGGAGATTAATCATTCTCTCTGTGCAATGCAGGACCAATTAATTTGGGTTTTGCGTTGTGTTGTTTTTTTCTTTCCTTTTTTTTTTTTTTTTCCCCTCCAGTAAAGAAAAGCAAATTAAATTTAAAATCTGGTTCTTTCTAGGTGTCTAACTTATGTAGCTGGAAGTACTGCTATGGCTTTCGGGTAGGAGACAACACTTCCCACACAAACTACTGTGCATGGCTGCAAACAGTTTTGTTAATCCTCACAAGCAAACCATGTTTCAGAGTCAAGATGATGGGCATGTTGTCATAGAACAAAAAGCATTTTGACATGCTTGTGCCAGAAACAGCAGTTGAGGTCAGGAATGGAAACTGCTGGATTCTAGGAGATCTCACAAGCTGTGTAAGAAACAGAAATGAAGGATTGACTTTAAGACTGAAGTTTCATCATGTTGGGATCTGGGTAACATTAAGTTACCATCACTTAATTAAAATCAATAGATCGTGGTCATACACACCAACCAAGACCATGAGAGAACATAGTAAAAGTTGAGATAAGAAAGAGTGGGGATATATAAGACAATTCTTCCCCTTATGTCCACAGTGACTGGTCTCAGTATAGGTCAAAAACCACCAGAAACTCAGGGTGACCCAGCCTCATCCTCTAGTTAATTGCCCTTGTCTAAACCTTTGGTGCTGGTACAGCACCCTTGGTAGGGCAAGTTGGTTGTAGGGGTTGTGCTTTACCTTCAGGACTCAGAACTTGCATAAAACACAGGCCAAAGGTATTAAGTTTGCATTGGCATGAACACATTCTGAAATCAGACAGAGGGTTTAAATTCCATATTGTACATTTTGCATTTCATCGAACAAGCACAGGAGATTTGTCACAATGAAGTTCTGATGCTGGTTACAATGTAATTCTGATTATTTCCAAAAAGGACGAAAGGGGAAACAAAATTATGTCAATTATCATACTACATAGCTATATAAGGCAAATGGGATAGTGAAAAAGAATTCAAAATACTCAGCTGATATAATCTGTACTGCTTGGTATCTCAAAAAAAAATAAATTCCAAAATAAGAGACTGCTATTTAAGACTGAAATTTTTCAAATCAGGATGAATCAAAATAGAAACAAAATTTAACATTTTTGTATATGTAAAGCAAGAGCATTAAAGGCTTAGTACCACTTGTTCTGATAAATCTTTGTGAAAGATAGAAGAAAGCTGAAGCTTTTAGGTATCTTCTTATTAAAGATAAATGCAGCAGAAGAAGCACATCTCTTATATACCTTGCTACTGCATGTCCTTAGCTTCACACCTTGATTTGCTGGCTGTTAAAAAAGAGATCTTGCTTTACAGCTGACTTGTAAGGTTTTGAAAGGTTATAAAATTTTGAGTAGTCTGAAACCATTTTAGAAAAAGCTCAAAAAAAAAAAAAAAGTCAGATGTTTGATGGGATAGTTACTCCACCCCTCCCTTCCCCTGCAGAGTTCTGCTAATAAATACGTATCTCAAAAGGCTGCAGAGAGTAGGCCTTTTGCCTCCAATCTCAACCTGAGTCCATGAATATCCATATTCAGTGCTCATCCAAGTTGGCAAATGGCATCCCTACTAAGGGAGATAGGACATGGAAATCCTAATGTCTTTTGCAGGGTTTTTTTCTTGTGATAAAGGCAAGTTGGTAAGATTTTTTTTTACAAGTTTCAGAGTTTAAAGCCAGAGCCTTATTTGGTGTGAAACAGCAAATCAACTCTGATTTCTGATGAACTATTTCAATGAAGATTAGACAAGTAAATGACCAAGTGAAGGGTAGCCTGCTTGCAGAGGAATAGCAACTAGAAAGAGGCTGACATTTGACTTTCAAGACTGCTTTTGTAAAGGTCAGGTCTAAGTGCCTGTACATTACATCATATTGGTTAAGGATCAAGTTTATTTCACAATTCCCTAGATAAAGTCAGATGTTTACTGCAAGGTGGATAATGATCATCTGCTTAAATATGATGGAAAAACGCATTAGGTATTGGTGGGTCTCTTTGAAAAATAAGACTGGAGCTGAGATGTTTCTTTGTCTTTCCTCCAACATTCACCACAACAGTTTAAGCGAGTTTCCTGTTAAAGTTACAGACTTAAAGTTCCTGAGACTGAATTTTTGAGTTCATTATCAGAGCAAAGAGTATGGGTAGGAGCTGAACAGCTTGTTGAGCGTGACTTAACACATTCTCTGATACTGCAACACAGCCACATATACAAACTAGTAAAATGTATATCCCTGTACATTTCTTGCTGCTAAACACAACACCAGAACCTGGTAGCTTTTGACACCACTCACTCCTGTGCAACACTGCATTTAAGCACCTGCTTACCACTGAACAGGTGTTTAAAATCAATTGATTTCAGTGCTTCCAACAACCACAGATTACAATCAAGAACATTTTAGGGTTTGGGGTATTGTACAGAAGTAGGTGGCTTGCACACTGTAAAACAGACAGATCCTGCACAGAAAAGAAGCACTCCAAAGGTTTTGCTATCAGTCCCCAAAGTCATTTAAACAGAGACAGTGATGAGAGATTAGAGTGCTGGCTTGGGTTCAAGTCCTGCTTCACCACTCACCTCTTCTGTGATCCTGGACAAATGATTTAGGATAATGGCACTGCTTTGCTTCCCAATGATGTTGCAAGAGGCACAGATGATAGAGTGATGATTCAAGATCTTTCAGCCTCCTACAAAGAGGTGGTAGGTCATGTCTGCGTCTGCAATTAAGAGATATCCTGGGGAATATGAGTATGTGAAGGAAAGCATAGCTAACTGCTATTTTCCAAACTTAATATTTTCATGAGATTGAATCGCCTTGATATTTTCATGCATCAGAAAAGAAAGTCTTGCCAAACACAGACCTGCATCCCAATATCAAGAGGAGACAAATTCATTCTTTCTGCTTCAAACAAGAGGGTAGTTTAGAAACCTCTGTGCAGATTGGAAGGAGGAAAATTAATACTTAAACATTCACTTAAAAGTTGTTATGACAACTTCTACATAAGTATGAAGTATTTCTGGACAATTATTTCCTTTAGTAATATCACTTGCCCATAATGCAAACTGATATTTGTGTGTCTTACAATTAAAAAAAAAAGAAAATGCCCTTATATCTCTGGAAGAACAACAGACCTCTGGTACTGTTGCCATGAGGTGCAGCTGTGTATGGACATGAATACCTCTGCATTTGATGGAGTTGATACTCTTGGTATCATTCCATTTGTTCCTCCACAAGTGGCTGTTGCAGGTCTGCAGCAGGCTTTATTGCCAGGCTAGTGTTTTAACTAGCTAAAAGGACATTCAAGCCCACTACGGCTCTTGCTCACACTTTAGACACAGCTAGATGAGTTTAGAGGTGGAAGCATTTCCAAATGAAGCATGATGTCTATTCAAGTGCTGGCAATCAATGCTCCTGAATTACTCTATGATCAAGTCTGAACGTCACCGTTCCAGAATCAGGACCGTATCATTCCATCTCTATATCAATAAGTTTAGTCAGGTGAACATGTACCTGCACATGAGAATTTTCTCTCTAGCATCTGTTACAAATAAACATAGGTCAGGACCAGTTTCCAGTGAAGCTTTGAACAATCAGTTTTACTCAGAATGCATTGCTCTTATTACTAGAAAGTGATTTTCACCATGACACTAGAACCCATGAATGGTGAGTATAATTCCACAAAGTCTACATAATTGGCTGCACTTGGACTTTACAAATAGGTTTGCAATGACTGGAAAACCTTTGGATAGCCACAGAGTGGAAAACTGCTGACTAGTATTAGCAATAGTACAGGCAGAGAGGTATCGTCTGTAGAAACAGTGCCCTGGACCTCCACTTCTCTGGCTGATCTATGACAAACCAAACAGGCTGCTATTCACCAATTTCCTGAAGGGGTCTGGCAACAATACCCACACTCTTGCCTTCTTAAAGCATAAGTCTATTCATTCCTATACCATAGAAATGGTTAATGGCCGTAGAACCTACTAACATGTCCTCAATCTGATTTTTTCACATGCTGCAGTTGCTGTGTTAATTCACCTCCCTTTCAGATGAACAAAAGGCCTATGCCTCACCACATATTTGTGCTCTAGTAACAGAGAGCACTGGTTTGTCTTGGTATGTGACACAAGGTACCAACAGAAGAAGCTGCAGAGTTGTACATGAGCACTGCCAAACCAGACAATGTGAAGTCAATTTAAAACAGGAAGTGATTTAGTTACACTGACACTGCTCACTGACTTTGCCCTCTCTAATCCCATCAACTCAACGGATGGGATGCCCCACCATTACAGTTAGAACAGAATGACCCCTTTTGAAAGTGTCATGCCATATCTGTCACCGGGAAGATGGAGAACATCACAGTTCTATCCCTAAAGCAATCAGCTCAGATGGGCAAGAGTTAAAATCCCTGCCAGTTCCTCTATCAAGTAATGCTTTGTGTAGTGCTCATGCATGCCTTCTTAATAAACTGAGAAACTTCAAAAAACTCACATAACCCAAAGTGTAATTCATTATTCTGGGGAGAAAAAAAAAAATAAGAAAGCCAACAAAATACCCCACTGTAAAACAAACTTCAGAAAAAATGTCTTGAACATGATTACAAGAATTGTAATAATTTAAACATTTTTCTACTGTTTCTGGTATTCTGTAAATATCAGGGAATTGTATATGGATTTTTAATCTTCTAATCATTTTTTGTGTTCCAGAAGATACTAATCTGTGTGGCACTACACTGGATAAGGCACTAAATTACAAGCAAGCATGCTATACTGCAGAGCAGGCAATTTAAAGCCTTTCTTTAAAAAAAAAAAAATCATCCTTGATTGAAACATCTGTGATTTGGTTTATGCAGGTGATACTAAAAACAGTTTGCTGATGAACATAGCTTCTGGCACAATTATTTATTTTGAAGAAGCTGTATGTCTGAAGTGGATTTCAGAAGGCATTGGGCAAAACAGGCATTTAAACTGTTGACTGAGAAGACCATTTTTATCCACACTGAATTGAAATGCAATTAAAAAAGAAAAAAACCCATTAGTCAAGTTAGAAGCATGTTTCTTGTTTTAAAGAGGTCATATATACTAGAGAGAAAAATTCCCCTTTTTAAATGTGAACAGAATATATACACCATACCTTTTCTCTCAATAATAATTAAGCATGTGTTTAAGTGCTTTGTTTAAATACATGCTTGCTTAGTAAAGGCAGAAGTGTCTTATTGAATTCAAAAGCGTAATGCTAAGTATACACTTCAATGCTTTGAAGAACTACTTTTGATTTGATGGAGAAGAATTTCAGAGGGAAAAGAAAAAGATGAACTCCGTGAGTTCTTAAACTAAACTGTATATGCGATTTCTGATTTACAGGAAAAGACTTCATCTGCTGCACTTGATTTCTTTCAAAGGAGCTCTGTAATTACCTCTTGGAGCTTGCCAGTGTAAACACAATGGAACCCAAGAAGCTGTTGTGCAAATGAGGGTTAACGCAGCATATGATATATCATATAGGACCAGACAGCTTTAAACAAAGGTTAATCCTCAGTAGCAAAAGACACTAAATAGACTCGCTTTTTGAATTCCATGACAGCAAAGGGGGAGGAAAGAAAAAAGCACTGCCTCTCAGATACTTAATTATCTGCAGTGTATATGCAAATATCCAGAATTTGATGAGGTCTTTACTTTTTCACCTTTAAGTACCACATTAGTAATTCATGAAGCCACTACTAACGTTGTTGAGTGCAAGTAGCAGTGAAAATTAAGCACTAATGACTTCAAAGGTAGGGTGCCCATAAAACGAGTAGATACCTCTGAGGTCATCTGCACTATCTGAACATAAGTGATGGAAAAATGTACATTAGCTCAGCATTTAATCAGCTGCAGGTTTCTAAAAATCATCACTAATGCCAGGGGTAGTTATACAGGCAGCAGGTGAGTTGCTGTGAACAAAAGTTCACAACACCATTAGTAAAAAAGATCCCCACACATTTCCTGGCCTAAAATACCACCATCTTATGAGACAGCATTTCAATAAGGTAGAAAAGCAAAATAACACACTAGCGAGTCGCTGCACCAGGGAGGTAAGCTGACAAGTTAAAAATCTCTTTTGGTTTTGTCTCCTTTCCTGAAGACATGAAGATTCAAGCAAGTTGCAGAATTATGTTTATATAGTCAGTGGGCTTTTCAGGGCCTCTTGTAAAGCCCTAGTTACCTGAAGAGCTAATCTGTGACAAACCACACTGCAGCAAGGCAGTCAGGAATGACTTTGTTAAATTGCTGCAAGAAATCCGCTAGACTTGTAAACTATCCAAACAAGTATATTTTGGATAGAGCTAGTATGGTATGTTTAGTCCTGAGAACTAGCAATATAGTTTATGCAGTATTAAATAGCAAGTATTGAATTTACAACATAAAATTACAATGTTATTTTGAAGTGATTGATACATTAGTAAATCAAGCTACCTGCTCTTGGCATAACAACAACTGAGCCTCCTATGAAGATGTCTTTGTACAACTCATTTTCCATCTTACTCTGCTTTCAGGATTTCAACAACAAAAAAAAAAGAACACTGAAGGAAATTTTTTAAAATAACTTTAAAAAAAAAAAAAAGAAATGACCTAGTGTTTCCATGCTCTTGAACTATTTAAGTACTAACATGATTCCAATATATAGCCATATCAGAAAATATGCCATTCTGGAAGACCACAGCCCCTGTTGGTGTCCACTTGATTAGCCCAATGGAGCTGCAGCAATTTACACCCATGGCGGATCTGCTCTAGACCATGAATTGAGGGAAGATTTGATTTGTAATGTGATACCTCCATGAAAACCTGTGCTTGTAGATGAGAGGTGTATCTGTGTGGTTTGATTTTTGACACTAATCCTGAAGACTAGTGAAATGTATATTTAGAATCAATAAACTTGAGTGTTAACATGGATGGGTGATAAAGGCCTACACACTGATGTGCATTAAAAATAGTGAAATCAGTTCATTAAAAATAAAGAAGGACAATAGGGGAAAAATACATTTTCCAGAGTTATAGAACAGCTTTTTAAGTACGTTCACAATATAAAGCAGATTAAATGGGAAAAAAAATCCCAATAGAGATGCTGCACAGTCAAATGGCATATATTTTATTACAGGCAAAAGAAACAGGTAGTTGAACCCTTTGCAACACACTGAGATTAATCATTCATTATGGTCTGTCAGAAAATGAGAAGGACAGGATAAAAGACTGCTGCCACCAGTGGCGCTCCCTGAATTTAACAAGGTAAAACTCCTGTTCAGCTGGAACAATGAAATTATTGAGGTCTGGGAAGCACAGGACTGAGAAAGCATAAATGATTTATAACTGACTGAGGACTCCACCTTAGCATATTTCTCTATGAATTCAGCTATGAATTCACCTGCTTCAGACAGTAGAGGAACTCCTGACTATCAGCATGAACACATCTCTCCCATCTCTCCACAGACCAGGCAGAACACCAAAGGTACATGTCAGTCTCAGGTAGGAACATGAGGCCCTTTTATGCATGCTACCCTTTCAAACGTGGCACCATAGCCAGTCCATTGGGCTTTTACGGAGGTATCTCCTCCTTTACTGGGCGTGCCTTACACCTGCAAAACTTGCCTATTCTTTGCAAGACTTAGTCCAGTGCTGCCTACTGCTGCAGTGCCTGGATCTTGTCTGGGTCCAGGTATCTATTCCTCCCAGAAATCACGCAAAGGCTGAAGATGTGGCATGGAATAGCTGCCACCTATCAGCTGGGGACACCTACAGCAATTAACAAACACATGGGCTTAAGCTCTGTCAAGGGAGGTTTAGGTTGGATATTAGAAAGAAGTTCTTTACAGAGAGAGTGATCAGGCATTGGGACGACCTGCCCAGAGAGGTGGTGGATTCACCGTCCCTGGAGGTTTTTAAGACGAGGCTGGATGTGGCACTGAGTGCCATGGTCTAGTAATCACAGTGGAGTTTGACTTGATGATCTCAAAGGTCTCTTCCAACCCAGTTAATTCTATGATTCTATGTTAGGTAAGAGATGATTCTTAAAGAAATAAAGTTTCCACACCAGGGAATATTTTGCAATAAGTGGATTTTTTTTTTTTTCCAGGAGTCTATCCCCCTTCCTGCTCCCTTCCTGGCCCTTTGACCTGCTGGCAGTGGGAGGAGAAGAAAACAGCATGCCATGGTTTCACTTGAGCCCCACAGTGCCCCTGGAAGAACAGTTACCACTGGAGACACTAGAATATGTTCAAGAAATGCTTTAAAATAAGCATGGCCAAACTGGTCCTTTAGGGTCAGTATTAGCTGGACTTGCAGATTAGACAGCAAAGTTACAACAGTCAATTTCTATTTGAGTTGTAAACTTATATGCTGCAAGGTCACCGCTTACACCTGAACCTGTGGAACCACATTTTAGATAATAAAACTGGAATCAAGAGGCAATCTGACATATACAGTGATACACCTGGCATAGAAACGCTAAAAACCAATATTAAGATAAAAATTATGTTGTGGTTGGAAATTCTCAGACTTTAATGTATAAAACCCATGGCCTAGTTATAGGGATCTGCCTAGCTGTCAGCCCCACGTTGTCTCTCCATTCCCAGCCAGTCTTACTCAGCAAGAACAGAAGATGTCTGCTCAGTGGTCTAATAATGGCCAGTCTTTGCGAGTGAAGATCCGGGGAAGGTCTTTACACTTTCCAGCCTGCGCATTGGATTTTTTAGGTGAGACACAGTGTGCACGGAACTGAGCCCACCCTTTAATCCTAAGGTTCATCTGCCGGGGCCAAGCGAGCTTGGACGGTGGCAGCGAGGTCCTTAGGACGTAGGTGGGTTGCCTATTTAAGGGCTAACGAGCTCCATCTGCCCGGGAGTATCCCTGACCGGGAATCGAACCCGGGCCTCGGAGGTGACAGCACCGCGCCCTTACCACTAGACCACCAGGGGCTCCACTCAGTGGTCTAGCTACGTGTATACTGCCGTGCTCCTGCCTTTGCCTCCTCCCAAAAAGTGGATTTGTGACTATTTAAAGTGGGAATACTGCTTTCCAGCACAAGAATTCCACTTGTTGTCGGAAATCTTATGCAAAGGAAAAATAATATACATAAACATATGTAAAACTGAAAGAAAGAACTCCAAGAAAAGCAGCTGGGGAGCAACTCCTGAGAAGACTGTTATACAGCAGTTAGTGAATTACTTTTTCCAGAGAGGCAGTAGCTAAATTATCAATATCCAGCAAGTGACTGCCTTGATTGCAGTAAATCCTAAAGGCAATATATCCTCTTCAACGGAAGAACCACTGCACTGCTATTTGCAGAATCAAATCACTTACTTCATGTCAAGCCTTTGATTTCTGCATGCTTGTTTTGGACTTTGAAGATTGAATTATGCATCAAAACCTGAACCCCACAAAGTTTTCTCTGCCTTGGAATGTGAAAAGAGTTTTAACTGTGATGATAAAGAGGGAATAATGTGAAAATTGGTATGGAAAACCCTGGACAGCCAGCCACACTTACAGTTCTTGGCTGATCTTGGAGACCCAGCAAGGTCCTGATTCAGCTTCAGTTTTATTCCAGAAGAATGAAGCAGTGTTAACTGGGAGAAGGAAAATCAGCCAAATGCCCCACCTCAAACCCAAGAAATGAAACATATCTTTAGTATGGCCTTATTTATCTATAGCACTTCATTTAATCTGTCTCAACCACCACACCTAATCTTTTACTATTCATAGCATTGTATGCTTCCAGTCTATTTACTGTGCCCTATTAAAACTAATTTTAAAACCAGAGACCTCAAGGCTGTGGCTGACTCCTCATGCTCACTTTAAGGACACAGTACCAAGATTACCAATGTCAGCAGAAGCCTTCATAGGTCCCCTTCTTATTTACAGTAATTTTATTTTTGTTGGATTTCTGGGATAGACTATGAATAAACAAACCTGTTCAAGAGAAGGAGACAGCCTTGTTTTTTTCTATTCTTTCTTACTTTCCAAAGATCTTTCTAAAAGCTCCTTATTTTAAAGTTGGGATAGATGCAGCCAACTGATTGGTCCTCCAACTTTCTATGGTACTAGGGTGCCTAACTGCAAATACCACCTCAAGATCACAGTTTCTTTCTCCTAGCTGAACACAGCTTCCTAAGAAACAGCCTGTCTTTTGTGAAGTGAATCTGACAGACTCACATTTAGACAGCATCATATTAACTAATTAACTCAAAACGGGTGTGTACAAGGAAATTAGGGACAAAGCGGAGTTCAGAGACCTCAGGAGATAAAAAAGGCCCTTCATAGGCAAGCATTAAATGAGATACCACTTGTCAGAACAAAAGTAAGGTTTTATTGATTCCTCAGACCTCCACGTATAAAGTTGGGTTTATTGACATTCAGGGAATGCAATACATTTTCCCTGAGGATTACCTTGTGCAGACACCTGTCATTATTTAATATTGTTTGTCTTGCATTTCACTATTCAAATATATGGACATTCAATATTTTCTTGGGGTTTAGCACAACCAAGAACTCAATAATATTCTCAGGTTTCTATCTGCAAAGCGGGCTTTGGCGTCAGAAAGGGATAGGTGAGTGGAAATATCCCACATCAGTTTCTACTTTTGCTAGAATATCCTTTGAAATCCTGTCATTATTAAGAATGAAAAACTGGGGAAAAAATCAACAGCTTGTTTCTTAATATAGATATGCAGAAGAGGATCATCTTACCCAACACTAAATGGCTAAAAGTCAGGCATCTAGGCTAAGCTAGTTATTTTAAAGAAATCAAGTGACTCTCACAGATAACCCACTCTTATTATATCAGAGGGAGCTTAAACCATTGCTTAGACACTTGCTCCATGGATGGGTAAATTAATCCCTCCCTGGAATTCCTGCTTTGCATAGCCTTGTCTTTGCTCTTCTGCCATAGCTAAACCCACAAGCAGTAGAAACTGCTATCTTGTATTTACAATCAGTGCATCACAGCTCCAAAACAGAAACAGTACCTGGCTGAGTTCCAGCAGTAGAAGCTTCCCTCACTCTTCTGTAGAGAAGGAGATGCTGGTTGCTTTCAAGAGTAGAATTATCAAGAACTTTTAATGCTGATAGTGTGACATAGTCACCTTGACTATTTTGAAAGACAAACACATGAAGGCTGCACGTGTCGTAACTCCATCACTACTAATCAAAATCATCCTGAGCAGTTTATAGTGATTGTTGCTGAAAAGTGAGACAGAATTATGTTAGTCTATTGTATCGGCATTCTTCAGGTCTGACCATAGCAGCAAACTCAAGTTGTAACAAGTGATTAGAAGAAACACCTTTGCAGCTGGATTTTAGTGCCTAATCCTTTTTCACGTCATTAGAGTATAAACAATTAAAAACCTACTCAGAACTGGTAACAGAAGGCTTATGAATGAATAAACCCCTCACAGACCTAAACCACAAAATTGAGAGTAAAAGCAAATAATTTGTGCTTGGTCTGACAGTCTCTCTCATACCTCGGATTTCCATGCTGTCCCAGAAATTAGCTTACACCCAATGCTGCAGACTATTTGGAGCAAGTTATTCTTTCTCCTCCCAAAACCAAGCAGTAACCCTTCAGCATGACTCCAGTAGCTATAGCAATACATAGAGGCAGTGACAGGCCTCCACAGTGGTCCAGTTTTCCTGCACAAAAGCATCAAGACTTGTACTAATGGAAAATCTGCAACACAGAGCTCCCTGTTAACAGAGCTGGCAATTCAGAGGAGGAATTCCTGGAGAAGGAGAAACAATGAGAAGTAAATCACAAAAAGGTTGGCACAAGAGCTCAATTCATGGCCTTTATAAAGTACACACAAAGCCTAGCTGTGCTTTTGGGCTCAGACTAAACATGATTTCTTTACAGCTTACAACCCTGTAGGTGCAGATGAGTAGACAGCAAGCCAGGGGCAACAGCAGCACTCATGGAGTAAGCAGAGACTGGTCAAGGCCTCTGGCTTTTCCTTCAGTTCAAACCTCATTTGATGTTCGTGCTTCACATGGGGCCTCAGCTCTGGGGGGAGAATCCCCCCATAGGGCTGGATGTCAAAAACCGGGTACTTCCCAAAGGTGGAAGATGGACAGGCTGTGCTCTAGCCCATTTCCCTCATGCTTGCTGCAGTAGCTGACAAGCCTGGATAACTGCTTGCCACCTTTGTGCCACAGAGGCGGGTGCTGGTGGCACCAGCCAGGAGATGCTTTTAAAGGCCAGCTTACACATTGTTCCTAGACATATTTCCTTTCCCTTCTAGTTCCCTGGGTCCTCATTCACTGCAAAAGTCTTTTCTAAGGGACAGATGGGTTCACCCTGGCTTTCTTATGCTCACCATCAAATGTGCATGAGGAAACAATTTCTCCCCTCCATCCTTCAGACAGAAGATGAACAGTCTCTGTTCCTGGATTGCCTGCATGCATGGAGGATTTAATTCCCAAAACACAAGTTCAAGGCACATGGGAAGGACCTTATGATTCTTTGGCACTGTAGCCAACAGATATGGCCCTCAAAACTCTGAGTGCCAAACTATCTGGGAATTACATTCACTTCCCCTTGGAACGGCAATATAGATTTCACTGACATGAAAAACAAACCCAGTTTTCTTTCCACCCAACCATAAACAGTACAGCTACAGTTACTCAAATAGTTCATGAGAGATCCAAAGTACCAGTTAAATTTGGAAATGTTCCCCCTGGGCTTTAAAGACTATCTCAGGCACCCACAGCCCAAGCACACAGACTTCAATGTCTCTTGGCTGACTCTCCAGGTTTTGCAGGCATCAAGGCTGTGCTCTGGGACCAGTAATCCCAAAGGGCATATCAGAGGATTCCCTGCAGCCAGCTGGCTTTGAAACCAAGCGGGTGCTCATGCAAGCAATGCCAACACAACAGGAAGGAGATGCCAGACATCTGGTGTAGTAGTACAGCATAGGGAACACATAGTTGTATCCTAGATCAATGTTTCCAATCCATCTAGCTAGATTCACCTAACTGGTACACTCTAGCAAAGTATCTGTCTCCCTATAACATCCGCTCTTTGGTCTCAAAAGAACACCAAGCCCAACCACAATCAGTGAGGTGACGAGGTTATTTGGGAACAGAAAAAGAACAGAACTCACCATAGACTTAGTTACATGCAAAACAGCTTTGAAAACTTCAACTAACCACAAAACAGCTCACCAAGCCCTACAGCCCTCATTATGTCATTAATAAGGGGCTGTTCATCTACCTCCCCCTGCTTTAACCAACAGGTCTGTTATCAACACCACTGGGAGCAGGATGATTTCTTACATAAAAGCAGTTACCATGTGCTGCTTTTCTATGGTCAAATTTACATTACAGCTTTTAGAAGAGTGTAGCATGACTAAGTTTCATAGGAACAGAATTCTTTAAGGACCATAATGTTTCCCATTCTAATTAAGGCTTGTTAGGATTACTTTCTCTATATGTATGTGTACAAACTCCCCATTGTTTCATCAAAACAAGATCTCTACATACAGAACTTGCATTAAGGAGAGCTTCACTGGAAGAAATTGTACAGATTCAGAAAAGATTTCCAGGGAAATTAGTATTTTGACTATAGGAAACAATTTGAGATACCCTTGTTAGAGAACTACATGGAGCATACCATGTATCACACTAGACTTTTCTGTTGGGCACAGCATCAGATTCAGGCTCAGCTCAAGCTGAAGAGACTAGCAGCCTTACACAGTAACTTTTGGGTGACCAGAGTGACATGACCACAGCCAGGCAGGCAGGCAGGCTGCAGTCATCCTGCTGGCAAGCAGCAGTTAGGCAGAGGGCTTCAAAAAAATAAAAGGCACTTGAAGGGCAATGACCAAATTAATAATTTAGCCACGTACCCTGAGGCTGAATGGACTGTCAGGGAGCTGTACAGTTTAAGTTCTTTCCCACCCCCCTAGTAGCTACTTATTTTCATTCAAGAATGTTTATTGAATCTGACACTTACTGAGGAAGAAGAAAAACCATGAAATTTCTAATTAATTTGAAGTAGCCTTTTCAATGTAAAGGGATTTTATTTTATATGTATAATTACAGAGTCTGAAGCATAGGAGTTAAATCCAGAAGGGAACATCCAACAAGAGCATCCATGGTGGGACTGTCACCTCCAAGGAGAGACTTGGGTGCTAAAACAGCTTCAGTAGCTAATGGTACATGCTAACAAATTTGTGAGCACATTTTAGTTCTGCCAAAGCTTTAATTCTGTCTTCCACAAGTTACATGCCCCTAAACCCCATCCTTCAGGCCTGGTTATAAAGCATGAAAGACCAGAGGACTCTACAAATGGTTTCCCTTATAAAAGACTTTACTGAAGTGTAAGCATACACGCTTGTTTGAGACATGTCACAAAACGCAGCTCTATATCTATTGCCACTTTTCTTACACCTCTGACCATGCACACACATGCCAAGACAACCTTAGTAATTCACTCCAAAAGCATAACTCACAAATGGCAGCAAAACAAGACATTGTTGAACTGGTTTTTTTCAATTATTGTTTTATTTTGGGGTATTTTTTTTGAAATATGGTGTGGTGGGGGGGACTGTTGTGGTTTTGTTTGGGTTTTATTTGTTTGTTTTTGTTGTTGGGGTTTTTGTTTGTTTTAATATAGATGCCTGGGGAAAACTCAGGAAAATACCTTGTTCCTATTCAATGAAGAGGCAACAGCAACCTAACAGAAAAATGTATTTCTCCATCCAGTTGAGTGTTCAATGTTAAGAGGAAAATTTCTCACAGATTGAAACTCTAGAACTGAAAGACTTCTTCAGAAAGACTACAGCAAAAACTTGCAGGAACCGTAGCCAGTTTAAGGAACTGTATGTGTCACCTAAATCTGATGCATTCTGGATGGACCACATCTCCCACAAACTCTCCCAAACTTTCTTTCTGTGGTAGAAAATAAGAATTTATGGCTTGTCATCTGAATAAACTCTGCATTCCAATGCACTGCAAACACTTTCTAGTAGCAGAGCTGCATCAAGTCATCATCTATGTTGTACTTTGAAGATGGAGCCCTAGCTATTTTCATATGTTGAAAAAACCTAACAATGGCAGCAAATTCTTGGGCAAAATATTTTAATACAAAACAAAGTTCAGCCAGGTTATTGTTTCTCCTTTACCTATTGCAGCAAATACCAGATGAGATACGATGTATCCTTTATAGGCAGCTTTGTGAAAACTTCAAGTGCTTGCTATGCGTGGTAAAGTCTTCTGCTGAGATTGTGATCAAAAAACCTAATACAGGACAAATGTCAGAGTGAGAAGAGAGCTAGGAAATGTTAATAGTATGCCTTTAATCGCATGCTGGCTCTTCATCACAAGGTAAATGGTTTGCTAGAGCTTCAGTTGTACTACAGTAACAGTTTGCTGAAATGAATGTAGCAGCATTGTTAACGCTGAACTACTATTATGTTCTTAAGTGTGCATGACTTACTTTTAACAGAACAGTTCAGCTCACATTTGTTACACAGACAATAGCGGCACTTTGGAAGAGGGTATAAAACTTTCAAATCTCCAGAGACACATTCAATGTGACAGTAATTCACGGGTTGTTCAAAGCTCCCTTTGAACAGAAAATAGTCTCTTGCGCTAATGCAAGCTGTAACCCCTCCACACCCCCACACCTCCCTTTTTTTTAAACAAGTATTCCATTCATAAACTGGAAGTGGAAGTAACAGCAAAAAGTTTACAGCCACTCCTAAAAATATACAAAGAAAATCTAAAACCTTCTCAAACTTAATCCATTTAAGCTGCAAACATACCCAGAAAGAGTGAATTTCACTGGGCAGGAAACAAGAAAATGGCATCATCTGTTGATGTGCAACAGCCCACCATTTACTCGAGGCAGACAGAGGGAGCTGTTGCTATTCAAACCAGAGATGCTCCCAGATAGACACATGATTATATACGATCAACTAGTTTGAAAGATGACTGACACCAAAGACCTCATTCACTAAGGGCGAGGAGAAAATGCATCTGTAATTCTCCCCATTTGCTTGTATAGTTTTCATTTCCTCTTGCAAAAAAGCACTACTAATGCAGAAGTGTTGTCTAACATTAAAAAGAAGTTTTTGAAGCTGGTCTCCATTACAGGCTATTATTGAAGCCATAGATTTGAAGGCATTTATCCCCCGATGTGACTTATACCGCTGTAAGGGGAGCACTTACCATGCATGGACCAATAGAGGGGGTTGCGGACTGAAAGGACCGAGGGGCACTTCCCATGTTGCCTCAGGGCACCACTGACCCAGGTTCAGATTGACTGGTGCTGGCTTCCAAAATGACCTTGGCCAAGTCACTTAGCTCTGGTCACCCTCCCTGCAAGAGTCTCTTGCCTCCCAGCACTGCTGGTACCAGTTCTATATAGAATGCAGCTCCAATTCACCAGGCTCAGGCTATCTTCTATATTGCTGAGGAACCAGCTGTCCTCAAAGTCTAGGAACAGGAAGCTATGAGGATGTGTTCTGGATTAGACTGAAGTCCAGCTAGCTGATGTCTTCTACCTAGTAGTTATTTAGAGTAAGGATCAATACAAATTTTTACTCTGCAACATCTTTTCACTTCGACAGGTAAGAGATGAGTCTTCCCTTGAGAGGTTTTATCCAGAGCATTAACTGCATTCAGAGATATTAAACATGTTCATTAACTTGACTAAAACTTTCTGAAGTTTTACTAATAGTCTCCAGAGCATTCTCTAGTAGTGAGATCCACAGGTTAATTAATTTCTGCAAGGAAAAATATTTTTAAACTCTCCCCTCAACAGCTTCATTTGTTGTCCTATTTTCATCATGTGAGGAGTTTCTCAACAGGTCTTACTTTCCACCCCATATATAGAAACAAAACCATTATAGAGTTATCAGCTACATCACTGCTGTTCTCCCAAGACAGAGGTTCATCATGGAATGAGGAGAAAGAAAGCCAAAACCTCAGAGATGCATCCAGCATAATCCAGTTGTAAAGCCCACAGTTTCTCACAGTGTTCGGCTAGCAATAGGTTAGGTGCACAAAGCTGTTTTCTTTGCACTTCTTGACTTTTGTTTTCTAGCAGCTTCATTCTTGGCAATAACAGATTCCCCCATGCAGAGCAGCAACGTCCTTGGCCTCAAAAATTGTGACAAGCCTAGCAACAATTAGCTTTAACTGAGTATCTGAAAACCTTTCATTAGCAGACTCCATAGCAAACAGTCTGCAATCCTCTTAGAGCAGGGAACTCAACTCTGAACAGGAAATTTTAGGAACACAGAAAACATGCCAAAGTATTTTCTGCTATATTGCTTTTGCTCATATTGGCAAGAGCGTTGTGCTGTATGAAGTGAGATCTAGTTCAATATTTACTGCAAAAATAATAAAAAAAAGCCTTGCAAAAATTAATGGCATTTTAACTGCTATTGGGTGAAACACCCAATAAAACAAAAAAGCACAGGAAGCCAGCCTGACTTTCTGATCCCTTGCCAGCACCACATCCTTGCTAGGCTTTGCTCCGTTACAAACAGCAAAGCAACAGAGGACAACAAGAGGGCAGAGATAGTTTATCATGTTTAGAAGACATCCTTTGGAAGATTACCAGAGGGGTTATTTATTCCTTTTTGCTATGTCTCAACTTTAACAGATGGAATGCTGGTAATTAAACAGGGAATCCTGTTGCATGCTCCTATGGAATTCAGTGACTGATATCTACTCAATACCAGAGCTCAGGCTTCTTGCCCATACTTCATGCTCAAGTCCTTCAGTTGGGATTCCCCCAGAGTACTCAGCCTACCTCCCCTTGTTGCAGCCAGTGAAATAAAACCTCCTGACCTATGCAAGAATAGAGCTCACTAATAGCCTAGCTGCTCTTTCTCCTGCCTTTTTGAATTTGTCTTCCTACTGCCACAGACAGTTTGAGTGATGCCAGTCAAGTTGTTAAACTCCCTTGTGCAAGAACATGGATGAGACATACATAAATATTCTTCTGAGCAAAACCTCAAGGTACCTACTGAGCAGAGGGGATTCAGTTTCAGAATACAGTTCAAAACTTTCCTTTCTACCTTGTTTAATACTTTGATTTATATTCTCATTAGCATGGGGAATAGCTCCTATTAAAACTATTAAAGATAATTTTTGCAATAATATCAAAGGATATGAGTAGGCGTAATGATAGTACTAATGATAAAAATTAATAACATTCATTATTTTTAATCATATGTACAGTTGAAATGAATAATCAGGAAAATAAACAAGACATTTTATATAAGGGGATGTGAAAACACTATAAATTACCCTCTAAATTATCAGTTGTCCACTCAAAGCTTAATATTGCACTTCTGTAGACAAGAAAGTATTCTGCAGGCAGTCCAGGCAGCCAGGAAACCTGTGGCCAGCATAACATCAAGCACATTCCTGTTCACCTCTTCTGTACCTGCATCCTGGATGCCCCTTCACTCTGACATATCCAGGATAGTGTGGGAATTTAGCACTTTACTTCCAGGTATGTATGAGAGATCACTGGATCAGGATGTTATTAATGCTGAAAAGCATAGGTAGTAGCATTTCTTCCTTTTGTCTCTATAGCTACTCCTTTACCAACCTACTGGTCATGTCGGTCCAGATCTTCAGCATGACACTATTTCTCACTCACAGGAAGGACAATGCAACGAATGCCTCTGCAGACTTTGGCAGCAACACATCCTGGATTCAAGTTCAGTCGTTAGCACAAGCAAACGACACAAACACCTGCAAAACTTTGCAGGATTTAGCACTCTCACTCTGACCAGTGCCTACCCAAGCTGTGTTTCACACAACAGCTCTCAGCAACGCAGGTAGAAAACTGGCCTGGCTTAAAGCAAGAACTCTCCTGTCTTAATACGTACACAGTAGTTGATTCTTCCAACCATGTTCCTTTCCAGTTAACAAAACAGCTTCAAAAAGTACTAACTTGTTTTGGATTTCAAACGTGCAAGACTAATGTCTAGCAAATAAGACAATGTACTTCCCATTCTTGTTTCAAAAAACTCTAAAAACACAGCTCACGCTAAGCACTACCTTCATAAATACATACTTAAATGCTACTTGCACCTTTTGGTCTTAAAGGTGGAAAGACTTCTTCTTGGAAGGAGGACTGTCATTCAGGTTTTATTTAAGGACAAAGTGGCAGGTGGGAAGTCAAGCAAGAAATAGACATCTTAACCAATCAAGTTATTTTCAATAATAAAACTGCAATTTTGGTTTTCGTTACAAGTCATCTTAAAGGTTTTTCAAGAGCCTTTGTTTGATATTAAATTCTCCAATAAAAGTTATGGCAGCTATTTGTAAGTTGAAGTGATTTTATCTTCATAATCAAACATAAGCTTTGATGATGTAAAAAGTTCTGTATTTGTGTTATTTAAAACACATGTCCTGTCTTAATTCTGTAATAAGCAACACAGCTTTTGGACCCCAGTTAGGTTGCACCTTTCGAAGTTTCACTGCCCCAAAGCTTCAGCAGCTACACTATTCCAAAGCCTTGGTAAAAGGAGAGGGAAAGGACTTTTTTTAAAAATATGCTCTTACTTTCTCCTCAGATAAGGTTCTAGGACAGTGAAAAAAACAGGCAGAGACATGAGCACTGAATGCTGGTAAAGGCTCATCCCCAGCTGATGATGGAGTCACACACACTCTAGTTGTCACCTCAGTGGCTGGTTGAGCCATGCAAACCTTTCCAAACTTGGCCACTGTTACAAAAAGTCCCAGCTGCTCCTATTGCAAGATTCTCCATGCTAGAAATTGCAGTAGTAGTTTCCAAAAGAAGAATTTTTATCCTGGACCACTGGCCAAATAAGGCTAATTTCCATTATCTTGTCAGCTTAACACACCTGAGATCAGAGGAATAGTTTCACTAAAGCAAGTTACCCGCAAATTGACAGGCAGAGTCCCTTGACAACAGTGGCCAGGCTGTCCTATGTCAGTAAAAGCTCTTCATCAGCAAGAAGGAAAAAAAATCCAAAAGAGAAAAAAAAAAGGCCTCTTACCTCCTGCAGTATTTCACTTCTGTGTGCCACCAGCAAGGTGATTGTCCAGGCCTCACACACCTATTAGTCTAGCACACAACATTATGCAGGACAGTGGTCATGAAGGTTGTGACCTGTTCTTGGTGGGAGGAAGTCTTCACCATCTGGAGAGAAATCAGAGGAAGGATAGGCAACATGAGTCCTGCTCCAAGTCATCAGAAGCACAAAGGGACTGTTGGTTTGGCCAGTTAGAGGATCACAGAAGGCACAACCTCTTTACTGTATGTACAGGGGCTTTATATTTTGTGCAGCTAAAGGATTTAGATGCTTTTCCCTTCATGCTTGCTTATTTGCAAAACTTGCACTCTGACAACAATACAGAGTGAGTTCATGAATATCAGTGATGCCCCGTGAGCAAGTGGAGATGATGGACCACACAATTTCAGAGCACTGTTGTTACACAAGACTTGCACAGGCAGGATACACAAGCAAGTATATATTAATCCAAAAAAACATCAGGTTCACAAGTTCATACAGCACAGGTCAGCTCCTGAAACTGGCTGCTTAACTCAATGGAGGAAAGAGCCCTTAAGGCCTGTTACAGACTAGAACTGAGTCTCAGAGCTGAAACAGCCAAGGTTGACTTCCACAGATCCCAGGGCAGCCATCCACGCTCTCCACAGCACAGCATACCCAAGCCCTTGTCAAATCCTGCCACTGTCTGGACCAACTTCCCCACCCCAGAGGGGAATCCCAGAGAGGTACCAGGCAAGACTGCTCAGGGCAGTTAAGGCTTGCTGGTGCCCTCAGCCACTGGCTGCTCACCACCACAGGGAGAGGTCTGGGGGTGAATCCCAGGGACCCCCAGGATTCAGGACTGGTTGCTCTCAGTGACCCCTCCTGAGGTGAGTGGAAAGACAGAGGATTAACAAGATAGGTATATGGAACTAGCCAAGCATTTTGTCTCTTCTCACTTCCCTCCTGTGGGCAGTGTCCTGGAAATCAGGTTGGTCAGGGCCACCTTGTATTCAAGGCAGCCACCTGCCCACTGTCAGGACGTGGCCAACAAGTTCCAGGTCAGAGGCCCCAGCAGTCCTATCAGGGGAGCTGGACTGATCACAAACAATTTCTCCCCAGGGGTGCAGAAGGCAGGAGAAAGGTCAGAGGCAGCTCCAGGAGCCACTTAGCTGCTCTTGGAGGTGCTGATCCCCAAGCTGTGGCAGGGTATCAGGGTGGAGAGAGGTATCACCCTATAACACCAGAAGACTCAGAAACCAGCACCAGACACCTGAGTAGAGTGGCATCTGCTAAGGAAGGGGTTGTAAGTTTTAGGGTGCACAGCTACAACCTGACAACAGCCTCCTACACCACTTCCAACTGAACCTGAAGCTACAGGCCAGCCCCAAACAATCCCACAATGGGAAATCAAGCAGAAATAAGCCCCCCATGTACATCAGCCTCACAGGTGAAGCCCAGCTCCCCCAGCAGCCAAGTAGGGGAAGCAGAACAGAGCAAGAATTAACAGCAGGTTCTGCCAAAGGCCCAGCACACAGAAAGCAAGTACAAGGTGTTGAAAGTGAGACATCCAGGGAAGGACACGAAGCTTAGAAAGGACCTGAGGTGTACAAAGACCTACCTACAGCCAGGGAAAGAGGAAGGGCCCCTCAGCTGGAGCTTAAATGGAAGTGGGAGGACCCTGCTCAGGTTAATTAATTAATTAATGTTAATTAATTAATTAATTAATGTTAATTAAGTAAGCATGGGCTTAATTAAGGGCCCTACAGGGCTGCTGCCCTTTGCTGCCTGAGAGCAGGTGGTCTCTCTGGGAGAAATAGAGCAAAGTCAGACAGCCAGTTTGGACAAAAATCCCTGGCTTTTTGGCATATCTTCCCTCACATTCCTTGCATAGTTCTGAGAGAGACAGCCAGCTCCCAAAACATCTTCGTTTCCCAAAACAGTCAGTGAAGAGATCTTCCAAAGTCAAGAGCGTTAGTTCACCACCAGGATCAGGGAGGAGGGATGAGAATGGAAGGTTCTGATCTTGATTTGAAGGGTTTTGTTTAAATCCCATCCCAGTCAGTCTACAAAGTAACAAAGCATTAACGCAGCAAGGTGGCAGACATGACACTGTGGCATGACAAAAGAACTATTCCTTTCCTTCAGCTGGGAGGCAGTAACTGGGAGCAGAAGCTGGTGGCTGCTGAAGACCTACACCCCCCTCAAACAGCTCCAGGGAAAGGAAGGGTCTGTCCAGCCTAGGATTTACTAGGCTGCAATGCTGATAACATCCTGGTTTTTTGGGTGACATCCTGTCATTTTGGAATGGCGCCAGCCTTCAATCACTTCTGGAGTCCTCTATCACTGGCTAGGGCTGGAGGCTTGGCTTCCATGCATGAGACTTCTCTTTTCTCCTGGCACTTGTTCCTGCTAAGAGTTGTAGGAGGCTTTGTGTCTGTCCTTCAGGCACAACTAAAGAAGCAGTGTGTGTCCTTCATACATCCACACCCCTGTGCAGAAACCTGATGGGCTTCTCTTTGTTTTTATCTTTCCCCTTGCTTAGCATTTTATTTGTGAGAGTCCTGTGCACCCAGCCACGTGTTCTCCAGTGAAATTGCAGTTCCCAACATGTCTGTGTGCTCTCACAGCAGCTCTGACGCTTTCTGTGCCTGATCCAGTGCTGCTGTCAGTATATGTGACCATGAGGGAACTTTCTGCTCTGCCTGAGATGTGGAAATGGATCATAATGTGTTGTGGTTTTTTTCATTCTGGTTTTGTTCTTAGAAACATCAGTTCCCAGATACAAAGGCATTATGTGGCACCCAACAATCTGAGCAGCCCTTGGAATGGGGTAGGTGGCAGGCAGGCTGGAACTAGAGCAACTGGAGCAATCTGGGACACCCAAACCTGTTCTAAACCCTGTTTTCCAGACAAGGGTCCTCGGAGGGGCAGTTTTGGGGATGCAAAACCCCAGTTCATCTGACTTCAAGGAAGGAGAGCAAGTCATGGGCTGTGGGCCTCAAAGGAAGACACGTTTCCTTGGCCTTAAGACCAAGAGTCATCAAACTCAGAGACTAAGTCCTGTGTTTTCTGTACTTGAAAATGGAGACTAAGTCTTGAATTTTCCAGACTTGAAAACAGGCTCATGGGGGCTGTTTTGGGAGCTCTGAAAGAGAACAAAGTCCTGTGTGCTTGGGGCTGGGAAAAGGGTTCCTGGGTCTGGGCTGTGGGGTTGGAGAAGAGACCAAGTCCTGCGTGTTTGGGCTTAGAAACTGAGATTGATTAATCTGTTTCTGAGCAGGAGGGTGGGAAGGGGTGAGAAGATGATATGTTCCAGGCAGGCAGGAGGTGGGCAGGGTATTTAGACCCCTGACAGAGGTGGGGTTTGGTCATATTGGTCCCCAAAGTTTGAGAGACCAGCCTGCAACATACTGAACTCAATGTCTGAAGGAGTCTCATACTGTTTCTGTGTGTCCAACTTTTTATTCAAGGTGTGTACAACAGCTGGAATAGTCATTAACTCATTAGTTAGTTCACATTTAGACAATGCACAATTAAGACAGCTCATATTCCTAGGACAGTGATTGATTTATGACCTTGCCAAAACCCACACTGCTATAATGAGCAGAAGCTCTAATTAGCTAAAGGATGGGCAGGGCTGCCCCCAGCCAGGAGCAGAGCAGACAGCAGCATTGTCCTCTGCACAAGCAGCCTAGCTTCTTCCTCAGAGATTCAGGGAATCCTGGGCAGGTCTCTCCCTGTCTCCTTTCAAGGGTAGAACTGTGTCCCAGCACATGCATGGTTCCTGATGGGCAATTTGTAGGAGCAGTGCCACTGGCCCAGTTGCCCTCACTCACCACAGACAAACCCAAGACTGAACCAGCTCCCCCACCCCTGGGAAGGAAGGCACTTTTCCAGAAAGCAGCCAAACAGCATCTTCAATTTGATATGTTACACTTATGCAATATTTTCTGTGCTTATTAACTAATTATCAAGTGTTTAATAATCAGACAATATTTATAAATTAGTAATTCATTACTATTTATATACTTGTAAGTTGATTATTCAACACATACTCAATATTAAACTATGCTACTTATAATCAAGTGATGGCAGCAATTTATTTACAACCATGTCAAGAGCCCCCCCCGGAATGACAGTGAGTAAGAGTTGCACTCCTACCCCCATGAAGGTGGTAGGAGCCAGGAAGGATCAGGCAGTACATGGGCAGTTGCCCAGCACAGGCCTTTTGCCTCTGCATGGGGCACATAACCAAAATATAACAGGAAGGAGTGGTGTGTTTCATTTTTATGAAGGTACTGTTGCCCTTACCAGTGTGACTTTCTGGTATTATTAAAATTAATAAGATGTTGATTAGCAAAGCATCAAGGAATAGCAGTAACTCTGTTCCTTCTCAGCTTTTCAGTTTGCAGTTTCATATTTAGCAAACTTGAAAGTTGACTTAATCTAAGACTATTGGGTAGTGTAAGATATTGGTTTATCTATCAACATAATGTAGAAATTTTAGGGAGGTGTGGGCTGTGACAAATGCCATTTGAACCATTACTCAACTACACAATGAAGCTACAGCATTTTTACAGGTATAACTAAGAGTGTGAAGCTGAATATGCAAGTAGAATACATGAAAGATCCTGTGCAAATTCTAATTAGTAATGATGGCCTGCTACAAGGGTTAATTGCAATGATAAGAACCCGATAACAGCCCAGGAAGCCCAGTTAAAATGTAGAAGACTGCAACTTGGAAAAACTAATAGTATTTTTAAATGGAAAAAAACCCTAACAATACAAAACAAGTGTCCAAATAATGAAACAAATGAAGACACTGACAAAGCATTCAAATTTTAGAAGCAAATAGTCTTACAAAGTGATTCTGTAAGTCTCCATCAACTACCAGGAAAGTGCACTAAACCCAAGCACTTTCATGGCTTAGTCGGGTGCTATGGTTTGTTCCATCTCTGTAAGGATTACACTCTACAAGGCAACATTTTAAAAGAAGCAGCTGAATCTAGTCCTGAAGCTATTGATTTTAGTTGAGTTCTTTCCAGAAAGTCTATGTAAGTACTGGAGAAATCTCTGAGGGGAGAATAATTAATAGTAAAATGTTGATTCTTCCATAGTAGAATAAATGTTGAAGGAAAGTGGTTGTTTTGGGTAAACTCTGGCCAGCAGCTCAGCCCCACACATCTGCTTGCTCAGAATCAGAAAAGTGAAAAAATCTGTGGCTTGGGATAAAGACAATTTAATAGCTAAAGCAACACCATGGAAGGAAAGCAAAACAGGGAATTCATTAGCTGCTTTTCATAGGTGGGCAGGTGTTCAGCCACACCCAGGAGAGCAGAGCTCCACCATGAGTAACAGATACTTGGGAAGACAAATGCTAGATGTCGGCCCTTTCCTTCTTCTTCCCCTAGATTTTTCTGCTGATCATGAGGACATGGGATGGGATGTCCCTTTGGTCATTTGGGGTCAGCTGTATTCCCTCCCATACACCCCCAGCTTACTCAGTAGCAGGGCAGTGTGAGAGGCAGAAAAGGCCTTGATGTTTATAAGCACAGCTCAGCGGTAGCTAAAATGTCCCTGTGCTATCAATGCTGTTTTCAAAACAAATATAAAATATAACCCTTATAAGGTACTTGAAGAAAATTAACTCTATCCTGGCCAAAACTAGTAAAATAGTAGACTATAATCTTACCTGTTTATATCTGAGGCTTGACTGTTGCATTTCAGGTTTCCTGAGGCTGACACTTTAAAGTATAAATATTATCTTTTTGTAGTTATAGAGAAGGGATGGAAAAAAAGTAACAAGCAACCTTGTGAACAGTTGTTTAAGAATAATAGCTAACAAACTGAATAAAAGAATTAAAAATCCCACTACCGACTATGCTGTTAACATCTGACTCCTATGGAGGAAGGTGTTCTAGCCTGGGTAACTGAAATAGTAATTAACACCAGTTTTATCTTATTTTTAAATGTCTTCAATAAGTTTTACAGGAGAGCAAGTAGTTAATTCCACCATATAGATATTAACAAGTACTCGCTGCCTAACATTCCTTTAATGATTTCCATTATTACATATTTATATGAGGAGGAAAAGGTGAAACAGTTTATGGCTATGACTGAAGTTATGGAATAAAGAAAATAAGGTGTAAATTCAAGTGTCTCAGAGTCCACAAAAGAGAAACTCTGTTTCTGCCCACTATTAAATATAATCCAAATGACCTGATCGTGAATATGTTTATGTAGAAATTGTCAAGTATGCATATAAGTCTCTGTAGATATAATTATATGTATTTGCAAATGATATTTGAGTTGGAAGAAACAAGTGATTCAATTAAATCCAAATGTTTCCCACATGCAATCTGGTAAAGTATAATTTGTTATCATTAAGCTATCTTTGCAACTTCAGAAGTGAGAACTATACTTTCATGTCTTTCAGAAAAACATTATAGAAATTAATGGTCCTTAAATAGGTAAAAGGAGTAGGTAAAAACAGATTAAAAGCAGTACTTGGCAGACAGAAGAGCTTCCTCAATTAGAGATGTCAAAAAAACCTAAATCTGTAGTATGTGGGCATGCAACTTTATGAGAAAGACTTATGAAATGACTAACCTGGTAGTTGTGAAAATATAAAGTTATTCTATTCCTTTTCTGCATGCTAGCAATTATTTTCCCATCCTTTGAGCAAGATAGTCAGTAAAATGTGTAGTGTGTCATCTTTGCAATATGACCAGTCTGAAGTTGCCACCCACGCTGTATTCGTATTAGAAGAGACTCCATCAGTGGCTGAACCTGTGTGAAACTGTGGACAAAATGGGAACACTTAGCACTGTGCCCTCAGGGACATAACTGTTTCTAGGAAGTTACTCCGGGTTAACCACTGTGCCAAAATGTTGGTCTGCCAATTATAAGACATGGTAACCTCCCAACAGTGCAACTTGTTCAGGCCTCTCAGCTCCACAGCTGTTGCATTTGGCCATGTTTGTGAACAAAAAAACCCCTTGTTTGTGGCCTTGTTTACCCTCTTGTGAACTGTCAGTAACATCTGCCGTGGTGTGAACTGTGTGTTGATAGTTGTGTTACTGCATCCTGGCTGCTGTGTGTGCACAGCATGAGCTTTCATCCTAGCAGTGGGCAAGAACAGGTCAGTGGGTGGGCAGTAAGGCTGGGTGTTGTCAGAGCATGCTGTGCTAGGGTCATTCCCACCGATGAGCTGGGCAGGTCTTTGACCTGTGCCATGTGCTGTCCTATCCCCTTGGAGTCTCACCAACTTGCGCTGACAGCTACTGAAGGCTTCGCCTGCTGGTATTGCCCTTGACGTGACAATTGTCCTTTCTTCCAGGTCCGGGCTGGTACTACGAGTTTACACTCGTGTGCTGGGGAGCAAACAGAACTTAAAAGAGACAGAAGATATGCTAGTAGCTAATAGATAGACAATAAGTACCTCCCACCAATGCACCAGCACAAAGCTTAACAGCCAGTTAGTCCTGCAACTTCAGTGCTGATAAAGCACAGTCAGCAAGATGAGCCTTGTAGGCGAGAGAAACCAATAGGGAGATTCAGCAGGGCCTGATGAAACTAGGATGCTTTTCAAAAGCCTTAGCACTTGACTTTCAGCTTACAAAGATCTCTTCAATAGCATGTGTTCAGGTCTGTTTTGTGTGCACATACCCCTCTTTTCTAAGAAACCTAAAGTCAGAATAATATAGTTGGAAGAACCTGAGTATGGATAGCACAGGCTAGAAAATAGTGAATAAAAACCTTCCACCTAAAGAATATTTGATACACCAAATCCCCAGCAGCCCAGAAATTCAAATAGGAAGACACAATAAACCTGACCAAAAGTCCCACAAAATTCAAGTTTTCTCATACCAGGGGCAGGACTACCTGGCGTTACCTGACGAACACAAAATGAAGCAGGACTTTCTCCTGTCTAGGTCTCAAGGAATTTCATTTTGGCGTGCAGACAGACTGTAAGAAGCTGCAACAAAACCCATGAAAGTAAAACAAAAAGCCTTCACCTGCACAATGCCTATTTTGGATATAATAAAAGTACTAAAAATGAGAATTTCTACAGACTGCTTTCTCAGGACTTCTCTTCAACTTTCTGCATACAACAGACAATCTTCAAACTCTCAGGGTCTGGAAAACCTCTGTAAGATTTTTCCATATAGAAGTGTTTTTTGAGTTAATTTGAAAGGGAAGTGTCAAGAGTATTTCAAGGCAGACTGTTGATTATTAGAGAAATTGCCAACATTTTTTAATTCCATTTTCATTTGGCAGCCCCATGAGTGCTACTGAGCTAGTTTCTTTTTCAGTAAAACAAAACCATCCACTGAAGCCCAAAGATGAACATCAGCTTCCTCGGAAGGTTAAGCAGATGGAGTGGTGGACACAGACACTGCCTGTCAGACTGCAGATGAAAAGTTTAAGGTGAGCTGTCCCTGTATTTGGCTTTGAGGATCTCAGGCAATTAATATTTGAGTTCAGAGAAAAAAGTATGGGATAGTAAGAATAACATTTTTTTGGTGAAATTCCCAAGTATTATTCATTATGTGGACTTCTCAGTTCTCCTGTCACTTGGGCTGTAGTCAGTCAGATTCTGCCTGCTTTCAAACATATTTAGGATCAGTATTTCAGCTTCAAGAAGTAGTTGAAATTCTATCTATTCACTCCAACAAACACATGAATGTGTTCGATATTCATTCTATGAAACACATCCATCACCCTGTCTTCATAGTAGCTCTTTGTGGGCCAAACTAACCACAAGATTTCTTTTCTTATTTTCACTACCTTAAAATAGTGAAAATAGTTTTTCCCAACGGAAAAGCTCAAGGAGCTAGTCAGAACCTTATTTCTTAAATTTTTATTGTTATTAGGCTTAGCTATCCTCCCCCCCTCCCCAAATTATCCCAGTAGCTGTCTTGTCACAACAAAGATGTAATGTCATTCTTCAAAACCTAGAAAACTGAACATCTCTTTGGTGCCTCTAGCCCTGCTGAAGGAGGTAAATATCTCTTCAAAAACATGCCCCATCAAAATACTCTAAGAAGTAGCAGTGAGGCAAGAGGCTGATGAAGAGTTGATTCATATAAATATTGCAGTCTGTGATGTGGTGAGATGTTCTTAAACATCCTCACGAGGGGAAGTGGAAGGGTGAATACCAATCTCTTCACTATTGTGACCAGTGACAGCACTCAAGGAGACAGCATGAAGCTGAGTCAGGGGAGATTTAGTTTGGATATCAGAAAAAGGTTTTTCACCTGGAGGGTGGTTGAGCACTGGAACAGGGTCCCCAGGGAAGTGGTCATAGCACCAAGCCTGACAGAGTTCAAGAAGCATTTGGACAATGGTCTCAGGCACATGGTGTGATTCTTGGGGTGTCCTGTGCAGGGCCAGGAGCTGGACTCGAGTGATCCTAGTGGGTCCCTTCCAACTCAGTATATTCTATGTTTCTATGAACCTACCCCTTAGGCAGACTGGAGACAAAGGGTAGAAATATCTCTCCTGTTCTGTACCCAGACAGGCAGTGGGCTATCTCTCCAGAAACACAGTTGTTTCCCCATAGGTAGTATTTCCTGTCTGCCAGCCTTGTGACAGTAGGCATCCAGGTTCAGGCAAAATGAATGCCTAAACTATTTCCAGCTATTATCCTAGTGCAGAGCACATGCAGAATCACAAGGCAATGTGCTTTCAGCAGTCCAACTCTGTGGTTTCCCCTTCTCCTGCAAAAAAATAGCCAACCACACTCTCATGTTGAAGAATACAAATCAGGATCTATATTTAACTCCTCTCCCATGTATGTCTATGAAGGCATTACCTGTTGGAGATGCAATTAGGTAGGTTGTCTAACTCATCTATCCCAATTATTTTTGCTTCTGTGTTTGTGCACCACTTTAAAAGTCTTTCTTGATTTTGCTGTATGAGATATGACACAGAAGGAATCTGTCATGCTTTGACCTTTCTAGGGGGATGCCTGTGTGTCTTCTAGTTTATGAAGGCACCTTTTTTCAGTGTGAGAGGCCTGAACAAGATGTTGAACTTTCAAGACAGGTTGCTACAAAGAGCGTATGATTTGTAGGGTGTCATGGCAGTTTAATTCTCAAAGTTGAGGGGATTTTCTTGCTAGCAAAACCTGCTTTCTTGTCTGACATGTGGGTTCTATGGACTTGATGCCAAAGACATTGAGTTGTACTCTCAAAAGGACTTACGCATTACTGGTAGAATTTTTTTCTCCTAATGATTTAAGTGTCTAAATTCTGTTTTTGAAGCGATTTAGGCCAGAGTCAGGGAAGTATTTTAGAATCCAAAGTTATAAAGTAGCTCAGTAGAGGGATTATCAAAACAGCTCATAAATGCTTTCAAATCTCCACCATTGGGACCATTTTGAAGAAATGCACTTGCCAACACCCTTGAGTTCCCTACAGGTTTCAAAAATTCAAGAATTCCTAAGTAAGGAAGGGGTTATTTGAATATATAGCACTGACACAAATACAAACATCCTCTACAAGCAGCAGAATATGGCTGTGATTTGAAAAGCGGCAGGAGGAATAAGGTTTACTTTTTACAAAAACATTACAACTTTCATGCAGAACATAAATTAATCTCTTTAAAATAGATAATTTAGTCTCTGTTCATCACTTCTCTTCCCATGGACACTTGGGGGAAAATAATGACTGACACAGGTAGGCAGGGAGGAATTATACCTGAAGGCTATCCTGCCAAGGAGGCAGGATGGCCTCCAAACCCAGGAGTGGGTGACCTTGGCATGTTATTGCCCACACTAGACCCAGAGAAAAAAACATCCTTGCAGCTTCCAAACCTGTGATACTACACCCTTCCCCAAGAGATTCAGACAGATCAGACAGGCGCTAACTGGCTGTATTAGTGTGGGCCTCTGTGGTGTCATGGCCCTCCTGTGCCATTTAATGTTCCCTGCTCCGAGCGCTTCACCAGCACCACAACATGCAAGTATTTGGGCTTGGCATTTGGGCATGACTTCTGTTCTCCACTTCAGGTTTGTGACACTTGAAAGTTCCAGCCTGCTCTGCTAGCAGCAACTCTTTGAATTGCTTATACATGCATTAATGGAAATATCTATCAGTTATGAGTGGGAAAAGTGCTGCGCTAAGTGTTAGAACAGACAGCAAAACATGTCCATGTATTTTTAGTCACCCTGGGATTAATTCCCAGACAGGTCTTTGTTTACAGTGCTATATTTACATGGAAAAGCCATGTGGAATAGGGATATTCCTCCTGACAGCTGCTCTACTTTCCTCAAAGCAACAGAGAGAGGGATTGCTTTAAAATCATACCTGCTGCATTTCTGTCTCCCTCCAAACACAGGTGCAAAGCTGACAGCTACCCCAGTGCAACCCCTCTGCTTCTCACAGCTCAGGTTGGTATGCTGGGAGCACATGTTGCCATTTCCTGCCAGGAATGCCCCATACACAGACCTCAACTCCCACTCCTGGGGAGACATGCTCTACATATTGCCCCATCATTCACCTCTTAGTACTATGAGGCTTGCAAACAGTGTGTTCCTCCATTCATCTGTGGGGAGCCACTTGTTTTAAGGTGTGTTCATTGGCCTGCCCATGCTCTCCGCTGTGTTCATTTAGGACACTGTCATTTCCTAGAGCAGAAGACAAAAATAAATTGAGTGTGTCAGCGATAAATATGATATCTTTTGAAACTGCTGATCTTCATTTTACATGTCTGAATTTTTAAAAACAACTGCTACTTGCTCTTCCCCTGACTCCTGTTAAGTTCTGATCTCTGAGCCCTCTTTGATCTCATTCGCAGGCTTGGTGTGCAGGAAGAGTTTCTTTCACTCTTTCCTGACCACAAGTACGAGGTCAGAGACTCTTCTAGCCATCTCATTTCCAGAGAGGCAAAACTAATCAGATCAGACTTTTGGAAGACCCCCCTCATCAATATTTTAGTCCTACACTGAGGAGTCCAGCTCTTGAATAATGTCTGGCAACTGCAGCTTCTCTTAAGGTGATGTAGAGGAACCAACCACCGTGCCAGCAACTTTTACAAGACCTTTGCTAAAGTATTGTCATTCATAGCTGTGCCTCAGATATCTCACTACATAGAGGTTCACTGCAGATATCATAATTGCTGAGGAACAGAGATGAACATAGCGTGCCTTGTGGATATTCTCTTTTACCATTGCATTTTTCTGTGCAGGATTGAGGTGTGATTAATAAGCAAGGGTGAGGGCAGCTGTGTAGCTCTGGATTCTTCTCATTAAATAAGGCAAGATAAGAAGCAAAGCCTCACTCTAACCTGTCCCTTTGTCATGGCAGCAGGAGAACAAGCACACTAGACTGCCTCGTTCCCACAGAGAAACCCATGAAGCAGTACAATGAGAGAAGTGTAATTGCCTAAAAGGATGCAAGTAGTCCAGACCAGTGGCTGATTTTATTCTCCTGTTGTAATCCAGCCTTTACTTCATGCTGGGGATGCAGGGCAGAGACGTATCACCCACAATCAGAGCCTGTATTGCACATTTTAGAAAAAGTTTCCACACAAAGGAATTTTCCTCCCTACTTTGCCAACATGAGCATTGCCAGCCAAATGTTCAATCTCATTCTAAAAAGCCTGACATCTGACCCTGTTGAAAATTTAACAGGTTTTTTTTTTCAAGTTATGCTGAGCTGCATAATAGAAGGGACATTGTCAGAAGTTGCCATAGAAATGGGGAAAGAAAGCAAAAAATATTACAAAGAAAGATAACAGATGCCACTGGGGCACGTGAGGTCATAAAGCCCTGTCCCGTACCCTGCTGAGCAGTATGAAGTGACCTAAGCCCTCAGAGGACTGAGGCAACTTAGAGAAACACAGAAAAAATTTCTGAAAATCCCTGAAATGCAAGAAGGGAGTTTGCCAGCTTCAACAAACAGATCAACACTGCAAATATTCCCAGATCCAGCTTCCTTGAGTTAGGCTTCCCAGTCCAGAATTCAGTTCTCTCCCAAAACATTAACCTTGATGTAAGTGCCTGAAATACACCTATTTCCCTTGGTATAAATGGGCTTCAAAGGTATTATTCCTGTTCAAGTAAGCAGACCAAATTTCTGTGAGCTCAATACACATTGAGGTTGGAGAGTTCCTTCTCTAGTCAGCCAGGCCTAACTTTATGTTGACCATAAAGTTTGTGAAATTGTGCCTCCCCAGGCAATTGCTACAGGTTAATTACTTAACACAGAAATTATTTCTAAGCTGTTCTGCAGGTGACTTTTTGCAGATGATTCAGGTGATATCTGCATTCACAATACTTCTTGGCACTGGGAACTTCATCTTCCTTCAAGTCACCAAATCTGCAGGACAAACCTCTCATTTCCTTTTTTGTGCTGTGCTGGGACCACTTTAAAACTCCCAAGGAATGCCTTAGTCTTCTAGAGATAAGATGAGAAAGAAGGTGTTTTCTGGGAGTAAATTTGACTTGTAGGCAGGTCTTTGGCCTGACACATTATTGTAGTTATGGAGAAAGCAGTGTGAAAGTCTTATTGCAAAAGAAGAAACAGCCTACAGAAGCTCTGAGTTTCATCACAGCATTTCTCAATATTAGTGAAGAGTACCTAGCACACCAGTAGGAATTCATGTTTTCAGTGTCAGGTCAAAATAGAGAAGCCCTCTGTGAAGCCAATGGCAACAGAGACTAGAAATGAAGTTGGAAGAAGTGACTGGGTTTGGGTATTTTTGTGTGCAGAAATGTCTGGGTCTGCACTTAAGCCAGCATGGGGGATGAGATAGAGGAGGACTAACCCACTGAACAGTGGACACTGTGGGTCCTGACACAGGGAATAGCAGCAGAAGACATGAAACAGTAACGTGATTAGCTAGACTGGCCTATCTGCTACTGCAGGGACAGGCCAACCAGTTACAATTTCAACATAATCATCCAGTACTGCCCAAATGATGAATCAATATAAATTTCCTCTCACTTGGGACAAAAAGTAAAAATAAAAAAGGATCACTCTTAGCACTTTCCACTTCCACTGCTATTAGGAGCAAATAAGCACATAACATAGCAGCATTGGGTGCCTGGCATTCAGGTTAGCCATGGAAGGAGTAAGGGTTCAGCACTTACTTGTATATGTTCCTTACCTCCCTTTCTAGTTTTTTTGCCATTCTCCAGTTATTAGATTCTGTGTCCTACTACATATCAGAAAAAGTATTAAGCTATTCCAAATTTAACTTGAAAATTAAAGCAAAGTAAAATGACACTGAGAAATCCTAAGTACTTTTGCTCCCAAATGTATTTCCCACAAGCAGATTTTACTGACTTAAGTACTATATGCATAAATTCTGGCAATGTGATTTAATAAATGCCCCACAGATTGGTTTCGGTTTGTTTGTTTTCCTCCTAAAGGACTGCGCTGCCACTGCCTTCAGTTGAAGAGGATTTCAGCAGTTCCAGTGCAGGGCTAACACTAAAGCTGTTTTCTGCTGATAGCAGAAGATCTGTAGTCCTCCTTGTGCTCACCTGTAATTCAGATGAATGTCCTGTGCTCCTAGATAAGCACAAAGTAAAGCATTTTCTATCAAAGAATGCTTTGGGGGGAAAAATGGTGATCTGGTAATACTACAGAATTAGTTTTTGGAGAAAGAACCTTTTGGTTTGCCTTCACTTTTTTTTTTTTTTTCGTGCCAGAATGGGTCTAGGAAGGGAACGAGGTGCAGGATGGTAACAATCTAGACATCTCAGGTTGGTTTGTTGGGTTGGGTTTGGGTTTTTTTTATTGTTTTATTTCCTTAAACAACTACTTCTGTCATTCAATTCCAAGTGACTGTACCTTTTCAAAATTCCTTTACATCTTACCTTAAAATGTCTTAAAACCCCAGCCAAATACAAAAAAAATAATAATGGCAATTAAAAAAACCACAGGGAAAGTTTGCTCTAAAATATTTTAATTGACTAAAACTTGGTATTTTCTGTCTATTTTGTATCAACCTGAAACAGAGTTTTTCTTTTTATTCCTGAGTACATAGGGACTGATGTGTCTCTACCCTTCTGTTGTGTGTCTACCCATTTCCAAGCAGAATTGGTTAAACAACCCACAGGATCACAACTGAATTAACAGGCTCTGTCAAAATATGAGGAGATTCATTACCCCATTGACAATTAGTTACACATTTTTTCATCTCTCCTGTTTACTGTAAGAACAAGACAGGACCTGCAACAGACATCTGTCTAAGCTACACCTGCCACAATAAATGTCCAGAGTTACATGCAAAAGAAAGCTTAGGAACAAAGCATCTTGTTTTGAGGCACTGAGAGGTCCTAGTAACAGGCTGCTATCATGCCAGTTCCTTTAAGCTGAATCTGACATCTCTCTCTTGTCTAAACGACTGAGATTTTCAGGGACAAAAAAATGATGGACAATCAAGAATAAAAATACTGAATCAGAAGCTTCAGTAGTACTTTCATAATCATACAGCAAGGCTGAGCTTTAAAAGGCAAAAATCTGTCAGCAGAGAAAAGCAAACAATACCGTCTGAATTTTTAGGGAAAGCTAATGAAAGTGAGAAAGATCTTGCATGCAGGAGAGGGAGCGAGATGGGTGTTCAGCAAGAAGATGATGAGCCAGTCTCAGTTGAGCGGAAAACATTTCACTGTCTGCATTTGGCACTGAAACTTTAGTACATTTGACAGGTCATTTTTACCAGATTTCCTCAAATAGGTGTCAAACTGTTTTAATTTTTTTTTTGGTGAATACACAAGCATGAGTGTACCTGACTATTTCAATGTGTTGCATTCAAGATACTCTTAACAGAGGTTTTTAAAAACATTTGTAGAAAACAGTACTGAAAAGGAAAAATATCTGCTCAAGAAACAAAGTGCTGAGAAATTTCAATCTACAGTGGGAACATCAGTATTAATTTGGGAGAGGCAATAGATTTAATTTTGATGAAGGCAAGAAAAATTAATATCACCATCATCTGTGCAAGGTTTCTGCTGTCCAAAACAGATGTACGCCAAATCCTTTCCTCCCAAAGTTAAAATTCAGAAAATTGCACATGCCTTCCCTTAAACTGCAGCTGCAGATAGAGTAAGAAATACCTAAATCCAGACAGCAGCAGTTACTTATGGGTGATTGATTCCCAGCCCTACATTTGCTTTATGCACAGATCAGTATAATCCAGGTGAGCAGAAAGGAAGTAAAAGGTGGAAAATTCTCAGGTTTTGTTCAGAGAGATATTTCCTACCTGTCTTTGGGTAGGCAGCCCAAAATCCTCTCCCTAAAGGGATTGAGGAGTGCAGTCCCACTACCTTGCAGGGAGCCTTATGCTCTGAAATCTCCTGAGCGCTTTGGAAAAAATCACCTACAGAAACATTAAGCCTTTGCTTTTGAAACTTCTTCTTAATAGATCTGAAGGCTCACTTCCTATTAATTTTAATTCATTTCAAAGTCCCTGCAGAGCCACAAAACCTTGTTCCCAAGAGATCCTCTGACTGGGGACAACTTTGCACACACAGCCACCTCTGAAAACCAGTTGTCAGCTGCTACAGATGTGCAGAATGAACCCATGCTGCCATGACCAGCTTGGGTTTAGAGAGGCCTCTGGTGCTGTAAGAACAGCAGAAGTTACCTAATATTGAACACTTTACATTATGTCATCAGTTAACTAATGACTAATGGGAGATAAACCTTTTGGCATTTTCCCTCCAGTTGTGAGCACTGAACTCTTAGGAAACTGATGCTGGGAGATGTCAGAATGGTTATTCCCAACATGGTGCTGCAGCATCCCCTCAGGTAAATGTACAGCCACTCTCACCTTCACACTGATGGTAGAGCTGAGCTCTGCAGTATCAACCTTAACAGCAGAGCCTGATATAGCCCCTAACACACTGATTCAAGCTCTGGGAGCAATACAGCTGCCCTGTTATGAATCCACCACCCCCAGAGTGGGAGCTTGACCCACACTGAGCCCTCAGGCCTTGCTGCAAAGCCATGTTAACACATAACCCTGCTCCCATATCCATCTGAGGGGCGGGGGTTATTAAGGGAGACTGAAGTCATGCTCTACTGAAAGGAAAAGGCCCATCCCACTTATCAAAAACAGTGCAGTCCCTCCAGTCAAAGTGCAGACCCAGAGGCAAAACAAAAATATCTACACACCTGCCTTGATAATGGGTCCGACACCACTGCTAGGATTATGGATAACCACTCTCCATGGTGCTGAGTTATGTGGAAAGAGTAGCATGCTGCAGGGAGACTTACAGACAATATTACAGAAAATATAGAACTTAATTAAAATAAGACCAAGAATTTTTTACCTCATAGCCCAACTGCAGTCAAATTCAGAAAAATAATTTTTGATGCTTTATATGTATGCAGAAAATAAACAAATATTCAGTAAACGTAGTAGCTAAGAAGCAAGGCTCAAACATCTAAATACTTGCTAAACTGTGAAACACCCTTTAAACTTTGTCTATGTTTTATATTTTTCATAGCTATAATTTGTAGCAGAGATAAAGTAGATGTATTTGTCCTAGTTGTTGCTTGAAACATAGCATTATCACTAGATAAAATACATTTAAAAGGAGTCAATTAAGATTTTTTAAAAACTATGCCCCAAAACTAAAGCCAGATAAACATCTTTTGGTATAGACGCCTCAAATCTGAGGAATTTTGTTGCCTAGGCAACCTGCTCACAGCATAGCTGTTCAGACCACACTCACTGTTTTAAATAGAAATACCATCCATTTAATGCACAGCTGATTTTTAGCAAAAGGTATATATGTGTAATACATACCAACAGATCGTGTATTTGTTTTGCATTAAGAAGCCAATTTGCTCATGCAGTACTCGCAGAGGCTCGTATGAAGTGTAAATGTGAGGACGAGTGAATAAAAATGTAACGGCGTTGAAATAGCAGTAAAGCCTCATTAGTGGGGTGGGATTGTCAGTGGCATGGAGAGCCCGGCATGTATGAGACGGTCCTGCTGATCTCATCACAGAGACGTGAGGAATAATTGAGCAGTGCTAGAGGGAGTGTATACAGCTATTTTGCTTTGCTTCATTATATCCAATTAGAAACTGGTCAAGCAAGTGAATCAAATGACTTTACGCTGCCACTTGAAGAGCTACTGGCTAAAGACAGAATCATGCAGGTGTGTGAAAAGATTTCCCCATAAAAAACTAATTCCAAACGTAATGTTTTCTTCAGGAGTCAGGAGCGCTAGCAAACGATATGGTGTTACATATTGTTGGATCCCTTGGCAAGAAACATCCTGGCAGTGGCCAAGCACGGAAGAACTAGGTGCTCAGTGTAAGGCTCAGTACCTTCTGTATAGCTGGGTACGGCAGCTGATGATTTCTGTGAAGATATTAAAATTTCCTGGACAAAGCTGCCCAAAAGATATAGAGTGTTGCATCACCAGGAAAAAAAACCAAAAACACAAAACAACAACAACAAAGCAACAAAAAAAAACACAAACAAAAAACCAAACAAAATCCCAAAATGCACAAACAAACAAACAAAAAACAAAACAAAACAACAAAAACAAAAAAACCAAAACAAAAACCAAAACACAAATCCCTTCACTTCTTGGTTACAGTCTTGTCATTTTTAAATATCAGCAAGTTCACTTTCTGAAGATGTCAGAACAGAGGGACTACAAGACCTCAGAGAAGAGGTTGGGCTGTAAGTAATCACAGTGACTAGTGGGACTTGTATTGATGGGCACTGCCCACACTGGAAAAACGGGCACTGGAACAGTGAAGCTGACAAGGGAGAATCAACTTTTGTGTGTGTTTGTACTTATCAGAGACACGATCTTTACAAAGGTATCACTTAGTGAAGCAATGACAAACTATCTGCTTCTCAGAAGGCATGTTACTTCTTTAGCCCATTGAATCATTACTGAATCCCACGTACTGCCTTTGCAAGGAGAGACTTTCCACATGAAGACAGAGAAATGGTTGGTACTGAGACAGGAGAAAAGCCTTAACCTAACTGCCTGGCAAGGCTTTTAAATGGCAAACTCTGCTTTTGTATAGCCTAAGTTAATTGTGGGAAGCCTTGTGTATCTTAAAAGATGTCAAAAGTCTCAGGGCTGTTCTAGGCAGAATATGGGACAAAATTCAGATATGGTATCCCTGTGTGAGCATCAGTTAAACGCTGTGTAATACTTCACAAGAGTGGTGACATTCCAGAAACACATTTTCTCAGTTCCTTTTATATACTATTATATATTTCATGCCTAATACTTGGATAATGCACAGTAGTTGCACACGTGTAAGTGGGCAGGCTTAGCTGCAAGCATGGTTCCAGCAATTAAGTCATTTCCCCAAATCTATAAATTCTACTTCAGAGCTGTTTGGGTGACAGTGCACCATTGATTCTACCTTCTACAGAAAGCTTGCAAAGCAAATCGATAGGACTGTACATTTGGAGGTCCCTGATGCAAAAAAAAAAAAAAAAAAAAAAATCCCCTGCCATAAATACTACTATGCTAAGATAACAGTTTGTTTTGGAACAAGATTATGCTAAGACATTGAATTAATTGACCTGATTTATTACCACTTGAAAAAGGTTATAAATATTGTTGACCTCATCTTTTGTGTCTAAAAATACCACTATCTAAACATCTTTATTTTCCTTCTTGTAAATTTTTTTATTTGTTTAAAAGCCTAATTTGCTAAAAAACCCCATACATTTACAATAATTCTCCCATCCTACACTGCAGGAAGGAGCACAGAAACAAGAAATACTGAGAAATTTAGCAGAGGTAAGTGACTAATTAGATTATGACATAGACATTGGTTAGGTAATTTATGATCCTCAGAGTGCAGATATGCAAACAGTTCATTTCAAATAAGGAAGATTTAACTTTCATTCTTCCTTTGATCTGAACTGAATTCTTCCACAGATTATTGAATCTTGTAGGGAGATGAAGGTTCTGACCTCTGTTTATTTATTCCATTTTGCTATTTAACTTCAGTTTGCTAGAAAAAACAAGGACAAGGCTGTGACAGTTCACAGAGATGCAATTTGTCTATTGAACTTAGCTTGGCATCTGTTAGACACACAAAGAAACAAAAGAAACTGCATAAATATTCATCACCAAAGAAGTCAACCACGATGTAGGATTTGAAGCATTATATGTTATTTTTATAATGATAATAGTGATTCATCAGCCCTAATGATACCTCAGTACCTTGCCTGACTGATCTTTTACTTGTGCAAGTATAATTTATTTTTCCATTTTATGTCCTGCCTATCATTTGTTCCCAAAATATGGAAGTATATTTACATAATAGAATTCTACTTAGTAGTACTGGACAGGTTGGAGGTTTTTGTTTCAGGTAGTGACAGTGGTATCAGCTCGTTCTTCCCTTTGCATTTCATTTGAATAAAGCCTATAATGTGACAAGTGGAAGACGGCACTGCCTTACAAACAGCTAATTGGGGGAGGAATTACGGTGTAGGCATGAGGTAGCAGGGACTGAGCTTTGAAATCTATCATCACCTCTTGAGAAAAAAATACTTTTTCAGCCTAGTTTCAAAAACCGGCTTTATTTGTCAATTCTGTTTATCCTTATAAATGAATGTTTTAATGACTTGTTTTTCTGGATTATATATCTTCCAGAACACAGAGAAAAACCATCCTGTTTTACAAAAACACAGAGTTCAACTTAACTCCTTATTACTACAGCTATTGCAGCTGGGATTTTTAAAACATTGAAGAAAGTAATATTTTTAAAAGTGCAGTAGAGTCCTCAGTCTAACTGACTTTCAGTATGTGCCTAAATCACTCAGGGTCTTTTTCATGTATGCCTGAAAGCCCCTGAAAGCTGATGGGGAAGGATAGCTCATTTTTCTAGACACAAGGAAAATTCTGACCTGAGCTCATAAATGTACAAATATGCTACAATGCATCACAAAATTGCCTACAAATCATCTGAGTTCCATTTAAAATGTGAACTGAAGGCTTGCTTGATTTGTTGGAAGAAGGTAAAGGGAGTAATACACAAATGCATTGTTGCAGTCAAAGGATTGCAAAAAGGCTGGGACAGATTTTATTCAAAAGAACGGTGCCCTTCCTTTTCCTTCAAAAAAAAAAAAAAAAAAAGTGGAGATATTACTTGAAACCACCGAACATTCAAGAAAAGACTCTTCAAGACAAGCTACAAGGGGTGAGTGAAGATGACAACTGGAGCACCAAAAGGTCTGCAAAGAGCTGAGATACAGCTACAGTCTGACCCTGGCAGGCTTGGCTAACCTCTGGCAACCCCAGTCCTGAGAGCAGATAATGTATTGAATTGTGCTCGCTGGGAGGACAGCTGAACACAGGAGCAAGGGCTCAGAAGGGCTGCAGAATCTCAGACCTCAGGGGCTTTCAAGTCCCAAGTGAACAAAGCCTGAAGCAAACATGTCTGGAAGCAGTGCTGGCCTTGCCCTGAGTGGAAGCACGACCTCTCCCTCCAGCCTTAGGCTTTCTAAAGGATCACAGCACACAAGTCGGCAACAGAGAAACCCAGTGTGTTTCTGCTGTAGTGATTCAAATACCCAGTATTTACAATATGGGTTGAGTGATTTCGGCATCACTGTAAAACGCCACTTATTCTTGCAGAAAATAAATGAGATTTTGATGAACTGTGCTGTCAAGGGATGTTCATTTCAGGTCTCTTGGGAGATGTGTTCCCTAACAGTTTTGTCCTGCCCAAACTCACTCCCTCAAAACCCATTCTTTACAGTCTCGTGGTTCTCCTCAAGGTGTATTCAGCAGCACTGGAGGTCACAGTGGTCCTTAGCAAACACAAGCCTTCCTTGTGGCTGTGGCTCCTTTCACCTGTTCTGAGCTCTGACTGGGACAGACTACATTGTTCTGCACTGAATGAAGCATCTTGCGTAACTAACACACATCCCTTTCCCCCTGCTCATTTCAGAAAACATTTTTGCTTATTGCCTGCTTGGTTAGGAAGCATGAAACCAAACAAAGTAGGTCTGGGAGGGACCTCATGGGATCACCTCATCCATTACTCCTTCCCTAAGGTCTACAGAGTTAATAACGGAACAACAAGCTTGCAAACTCCAGCTGCTAGGCTTTGAAAGTTTGACTTCTCCTAAAGAAGTACATTGCTCTTGTCAACATGGGAGAATCTGCATGTGCTTGCTGATCTGAGCATAGATAAATTTTAAAGCATGCATTGTGCCCAGACGGCCCACTGCTACCATTATATGCATCAGTAAGTTTCATATTATGCAACTATCAGCACTTATGTTCAAAGAAAGCGCTTTTTTGCTCATGACAAAAGGTAGTTGCTATGGTCTCATTAAAAGACAAAAACAACGAAGGATAGGTCCTTGTGCAGCATCATCTTCTGCCTATTCTCTTAGAAAGCATCTATTATGTTGAGGAATGCATTGGTAATTTTCTGCACCTTTCTTTCATGTACCACAGCTGATTTCTAAAGCATATTTTTATTGGATTTGACTGCTCACTGAATGTTAGCCATTATCAAACACTCCTTCTACTGCACAGTTTCTCTGTAGGTCATTCCCCTGAAGACGTATCCATACACGAAAAACACTGTTGTCTGTTCTCTCTTCCTTGTTTCATTTAGCACTAATTTATGGTCATTCCTGCCGCTGTAAAGCTGGATTTAGAAACATTATGTAACAAGGAGCCCAGATACCTGAGCATGATCTTTTCTCTCCCTAGAAGGTTATGTGCATTAAGCCTAGTCCCAGGCGAGTCAGAGCAGTCACAAAAATGTTCTAAACCAGAATGTGGACACCAAAGTCCTATGGTGTATCGGCAGCTAAAGCAGCCACAGGCAATCTGCAATACCTGCAATACAAGGAGCCTGAGGTACTTATTTCAGGTACCTCTACACAGGATCATGCATCAGCTCTGAGACAGATTAGCAGTGTAGCCTCAGGCTTTTAGCCAGTCCAGCCTACAGCTGGACTGGAGTAGATGTGAGCTGTGTGGGTCTCAAAGAATGGTTGCCTGTTCCTTGTAATTCACTGTGTCCTGACACTTATAGAAAAGGTTCTTGACATTGAGCTAGGCAAATCATAGTCATCATTTCAGCTAATGGAGAGCACTATCAGTGATAGAGGAGGCCTTGGGCACAGCAGCATCTCTGAACCCACAGTTCAGCTGCAAAGTACTTTGGAACCTTTCCAGCCATATCTGACTGTTGAGATGTCTGATTAATCCTCTGTCCCTAACATTTCTGTCATATAACACTGATCATTTCTTCCATGCTTTTTAAAGTTTGCAATTTTTTTGTCCAGTCTCTCTCACTTGTTTGAATTCTGGTGAAAATAGTGGCTTTTCTTTTTTGCTTATTACAAATAATGATGGTTTGCTGACTCCTAACACGCTAAAAACTTTTTACTACAGATGAAAGTTTGCTTTAAAAACATCCATCCAAATAAAAATCTCAGCACATCTAACACATTATACTATTCCCCAATTTTAAATGCCCAGTCTCAGACTGTCAATCATCAGAAAAATTCTTGCAGGACTGTTCTACAAAAAATTGAGGGATAGTGGAAAGTATGGAGAAATACGAAAGGTACAAGTAGAAAACTGCTGATAATATACATAAAGGTAATGTTAGCTTCCTTTGTAAATGAAGGATACTCCTAATTTACCAGTGAATGCCACCCTCCTATCTTTTCCTCATCAGATTAGAATGCAAAACTGTCCTTTATGGGATAATCCTCAACCCTGGCCTAATGTGTAAGAAAGTCTAAGATCTAAATTTAATAACAGAGCTGTATTATGCCAAGATGTGATCAGAATCTGCAAATGTTCTCCACAGAAACTTTCCTCAAACAAGAAATCATGATTTCTATCAGTATTTCAACCAGTAAAATCTTTCACACAAGTACAGCTTAAGAAGAGTATATAGAAATGACATAAAGTATACACAGAAATAGCCTAAATAGCAAAATTCTTATCATTTCCATGAAAGTGTTGGCAATTTATCAGAAAAATCCTGCATTTTACTGAACCCTATCCACTTCTTTGTGTGAGCTTCTTTGTGTTAGCAAGTTTTTCATTCTGCATGAGAGCATTTTATTGCCAGAGCTTTTTGCTCCTGTGTCTACATTATTTTTTGGACATAGATTTTATGAGTTCAAATGATATTTTATTTTAAATCTCCATTAAAAAAAAAAAAAAGGTAAAATTTTAACTTATAAACAAAGAAGCTACAGAGACCATGGTTATATCTGCAGCAAGTTTCTTTCATGGATACTTAAGGTTAATTTTAAAGTCTATAAGCTAGGCTTGGACTACAGGTCTAAAAGCACATGATGGGAAAACAACTTTTAGCAGTATTCACCGTCAGCACACTACCAGCCTTGAAAACAGAAAGGAAGCAATGGAAAGCCTCACAGAACACAAAGCAAAGATCAACATTTTTATGAAAAAGTTAATACACATTCCTTCCACAGATTCTGTATATAAGATGTAAATTGAGAGCTACTCTGTGAACCTGAGAAGAAAACTTATACTGCTCTATCTGGAAGCAAAGATTTATTTTGATGTTGATAGTGGAAGTTTTTATAATAGCTTCTAGCTGACTGCAAAGTAAGAAAACAGTATTTTCTTTGGGCTGTGCTGCAGCTGAAGTAACTGCAAGTTGTGTATACAGACTTAATTTTATTTAGATGAACAGGGTGTGTGCAGCATTATCTCCCTTTCTTGCCCCACTCCCCACATTACAAGGTGATGTAAATTTAGTCATATCCTTGATTACTGTGGAGGGAATACTGAAATATGGAGGTGTGAGACAATATAAAATGAAGATGTGAGTGATACAGTAATAAATGAAAGACAGAGCATTGCAGAGGTACAATTTGTCTGGAAAGATATTAAAAGATGAACAAAAGCTACCTTCCCTCAGAGTCTTCCATGGCAGGAATACTTAAATAGTCAGCTGTGAATAACGTTGTGATTTGGAAGTGCAAGATCTAATGAAAAAGGAGACTGAACACAAGCAGTGTGGACAGTGAAGGAGTACTGAGCAAATTACAGAGTTCCTCTTGTCTTGTGACCGGTCAGTGAAGTTGTGAACAAGAACCTGCTCAGCCCTAGTGTTAAGTATGTGGTTTTGTTACTGTGTGCTATTTTAACCTAGGGAAACTGCATAAGCAGCATGCCTTTTAGGACTAGAACAGCCTTACTCCAGTTAGATCATAAAGGTAAGTTTTTACAGAAGTAGCAAAGTCTAATTTGCCACAAAGTTCAATAGGAATTTGAATCTAGTTCCTGTAAAACACGCTGGGAAATTCTCCTTAGTAAAAAGGCAATCCAACCTAATCCTCAGCAGCAACACAAATCCCACGCTCTGCAAGATTTTTGACTTCTGGACAGTTTCTCTGGGCCTGAGCTGAAGGAATGACAACAAGAATCTTTCCACTGATGTGACTGAAATCTTTCTCCAGCCCTGGAATCAGTTCCCAGAGGACCATCTAGAATAAACATAGCATTTGACCACTTTGTCAAATACAGAAACCTGCAGTCAGATGAGAAATTTCATCAGGATCTCATGCTGACCTCTGAGACTCATGCGCAGTGCTCAGCACTTCAGAGAATTTTAAAAAAATCTAGCCACTGTGCAGAGAACAAATAAGGATTTACAAGCTTTGATGAAAAAGGGGAGTAGGGAATTATCTAGGCATTAACTGGAATATGTAGAAACATTTGCAATGTACGTTATGCCAGAATCATCTACAGGGATGAGCTCCTGCAAAAAGGTTAAACTGTTATATCTGAATCACTTACATGGCCCTGAAAAAGTGTCACCTCTCATGCATAAATAACAATTGGAAGCCCTGTCGAGTCACTGTAAAGAGGTATCTATAGTGTTCTTGGATTAAACATAATGTGTTGATTTAAGGCACTCATTGCACAGCAATTAACCTAGGAGGTTATCAGCCGTGATTTGCTCTGATACCCTATCGTGCAGAATTGCATGCTGCTCCACAAAACAGTACCTAAGCATCCCTTATGCACTATCAAATAGACTTAACATCAGAAAAAAAAAAATCCCGAAGTTGTTTTCCACAGTGGGGGAAAAACTGATCCCATACCTTTTATTTTCCTGAGGAATTAGGTTTAAAAGAATATTACCAGCACTACACAAGAAAACTATCAGGCAGAAAGGTAGTTGTAACTGGACTGAAATAGAAACTATTAGAGGGACTGGAAGACAGACAGAATGGGACTCACCAACTGGAAACAAAGAAAAGAAAGAACTGTACTTGGATAAGTATCTCAGCCTGACTGTTCACTCTTCAGTAGTTATTCTACATAACCATCTGGAAATTCCTCTGTGATAATTTATTTTTAACAGTTCTATAATCACATCTTAATTTGTCATTTCTTTTAAGGATTAAAAGAAATGTTTCACCTCTGCCAGCCCCATCTGCACCCCTATACATGCGGATCACATACAGGCAAAGCACATTCAAAGCCTGGGGACAGCCTGCCGAAGCCACTTACTGTCCAAGGAAAAATCTCCTTGAGAATCTGTTTGCTGCACCTACAACCTCTTACCAGACTCTTCCCATATTATTTCCATCTATTTTCAGGAAAACAGCCCTCGACATCAGAGAATCCCAAGCACTGGTGAGACTCCAGAGATAATCTAAGCCTTAGGCAGAACAAGTCCTTTCTGTTATCCTGAGGGTGCTTTACCTCAAGAACAGACTTGAGGTAGCTTGTTGGAGATCTCCAGTCAGGCAGAATTCTCCAAGAGCTATTGGAGCCTTAGCAGTAGAATATTTTCCTAATGCTTAGCTTGAAGTCTTGGAATTTTTTTGTTCCTCAATTGGAGTCCTGTTACTTTTTCTTGTATCCACCCTGAACAAGAATAGCAGATTTATTGCCTTCTTCACTGCAGCAGCCTTTTATTTATTTGGAGAGATGTCCTCCATCATGTTCTCTTCTTTTCAGTAAATAATTCAATTTATTCTCTCTGCCAACCTAAATAAGTCCTCTCCTTACAGTAAAACAAAACAAAACAAAACAACCACCCCCAAAAACAAACCAGATTTTGCAAAATGTCTTGGTTTTAAGTGTCTCAATTGAATAAAAAAATATTGACATGAGGAGCAATTTTAAACTGAAAGTTCACATATTTCAGCCAACAAGATTTTGAAATCCAGTGTCTCAGAGAATTTCAGTGCCTCAAATAAAATTTCAGGTATTTTTACTGCACCAAAAGAACTAAGAGTATGTGCCCACAAAACCTTCTGGTATCAACAGATCTATAGCATTTTTCAGAAAGGTGTTTGGTATGAAAGGTCCTCTCAGCTCTGTCACTTATCACGTTGACCCAAACTGAATACAGCTCTTAAGAACATGCTTAAGTTCAAAAGTGTGAGCAGCCCTACCACAAACAAAATAAAACTTAGAAATAAAGTGTTTCCTTAAAATTCTTTCTCCAGGAAGCCAATGCTTGCAGTTATAAATGATCCCTATTGTGGAACCTCCACACCTTAAAACTGTGTCCATCATTTGAGGGGTGATTTCCTTAAAAATATGTATTTAAGCATTTTTAAGAAGTATTATCCAGCAAACCAGCAAGAGGGAAGGGAAGAGATGTGTCTTACATTGAACTGTGTGTGGAGTTGATATTAATACTAACATAAGCTGGAAAGGACACAAGGGTATCTTGCATGATACAGTCCAGTGGTGACAGTTGTGTTGAATTACTCTGGATAGCCTCTGAAATTTGATAGAAATAGACTCATGGTGCTTATTCTGGGAGGACCTTCATGGTCACTAAAGAAGACAAGGCATCTCCAAAGGGGAATCAACTGCAGATGGGCAACTGGAAGTACCATTCACCCTCCTAAACCAACTAGACTTTTTAACTTAAGGCATCTGGGAAAGAGCAGGATGAATCTAGGGGTGTCGGTATTTTTTGGATTTTTGTTTGTCCCAGGTGGTACTCAAAGAAGGAATACTGTAGAGGATTTCTTTCTATGCTAGAAAGAAGCAAAGTCTTTTTGCAAAGCATAATGGCTTGCACACAAAAGGATTATATCATATTGTATTATATCAAACCTGTACTTACCCATTGACTTCAGGAGTTAATCAGTAAGAGAACACCAGTATTTTCAAGGGGGTAGGCAGGGTGGTGTGGGTCTTATACCACTCTCCCCTCCAATTACTTATTGAGACTGCAGTTACAGTGTGTGAAATGGATGGATTATAATAGACTTTCCTTCTATTGCTGCAAGGTCCTGATGCACACACTCCTCCACTTCATAACAAGCAGCACGGGCAATTATGTACATCAGATTTTTGTTAAAAATGTCACACATATATCTTCTGTCCCAATATTTCCCTAATTTATCTGATACTAACTTTGCTGCTTTCACAGCTCATTCCTAACCACTCTAATTAAACTTATTGAGTGCTTCAGAGGAAGGATGTGTAGGGAATGGGAATGTTTTTTACCTTGCTTCTATCTCCCAACTCTGTGAACAGCTGCTCCTCCGAAATAAACTTGCCCTTTTAATTACTTGTATAAAATTTAGGTCAGGTATGGCCTAGAGATATTAGTTAACTGTGTAACAGCAGATGCTTTGGGAATCTGTATTCATGGGATCCCACAGTCAAGTGGGACATGCTGGGAGGCTGTATGGAAGGAACTCAACACACATAACTGGGCTGATAAAGGTTTGTTAGAAGATGTAAAACCTACCAAAGCATTAGGAACTTCTCTAAGGATCAGCTTAGACCAAGCCATACTTTGTCCTGGGTAAATAGGAGGACCAAATACAAAGTATATTTTCTGGTCTCATCTCCCTTTCCTTCTATCTTCTCAGGAAGTTCTGATGAATGTTCCACTTGCATCAACATAAGCACTGTCCCTTTGCTTCTTCCTCCCAGTCAAAGTCCCATCCTGCCTGGGAATACTTCCAGACCCTCTCTGCCACCTGCATCATGGCTGCACTTCAGGTTTGCTCCCTAAACCAGCTGCCAGCACCCTCTGGAAGCATGGGACCATCTGTCCTGGCATGGCAGAGCTGGGCCATAGGGTTGGACAGCACACAGCACACAGGGGACCAGCACAGCCCTCAGTGCCCAATTAGACATTACTAAAATACACGGTGACAAGATATATTAGTACTTTGATAGATAAACTATTATGAGAGGGAAAAAAGATTAGCAAAAGATGGCAAGTAGGGAGAAGAAAAAACTTTCACTTCGAAATGTAAAGTGCAAAGCAGAGATAATGTATTTCAATGATCATACATCCCAGTTTAAAGCTAATGTATCCCCCTTGAAAGACTTGGTACTTAACGCTGAGCTATATTATTTCATATTCTTTGACATAATAAAATACATATCTTTATGTATGGTTGTAAAACCGCATTATTTTTAAAAGTTGTTTCATTGAAGAAGTTGACCTTTTTATGTTTCGTGCATACATTTCTTATACAGAAATAGAAAAACTGACTGTAAACCACTTTATGTTAAAGTACATGCTAATTTAAATATTATAAAGTAGATGATTAGAGACCACTATGTGATATTTGAGGCTTTAGAGATAAAGAGATGGTTCATAAAAAAAAAACCTGAACCTTCTACTTAGAATTCCCCTGTTATTTGTTTTCACTTAAATTTGATTTTCTTGTTTTAATTTTATACACCTGGGTTTTAAAATGTTCAGCAATTATCTGATTTGTAGCTACAACTGTAGCATGTTTACTTGTAAAATGTCTTGCAAATTAAGATCATTATTTGTCCTTTTAGATTTTCTCTTAACTTTGCAGCTGAACATTACAGAAGCAGTATTTTTACATTCCAAATGGCTCTAATGCCAAAGCATTTTACTGATTTAATGGCTGGTTTTGCAGGTAGAAAAATACTAATAATTCTTAGCAAGCAGAAAATCAACAGCTATCATTTTTCAAATGGGATTTCTATAGCTCTGTCAAGTGTCCCATATTGTGAAAAGGAAAGGTAATTCAATCCTGTGTTTGATTTTGTCTCCGGAGACAAGACCTTGATATATCTTTCTCTGGAACCCAAAATGCCAAATAATGCAGAGCCCTAAGGTGACTGAGAGCCTCAAACATAAGACTTAAGTGTCAGGAGTGCCTTCATCAATTGGGCCCGAGTATTCAATAACATATTCAATGCTCAAGAGCTACTACCATATTTAGATACCTTCCATCAATGTCCAGGGATGGGGCATCCACTGCTTCTCTGAGACACAAATTCCAGTGCCTCACCACCCTCACAGTAACTAAGTTCTTCCTAATATCCAATCTAACCCTATGCTCTGTCAGCTTAAAGCCATTTCACCTGGTCTTATCACTACATGCCCTTGTAGAAAGTCCCTCTCCAGCTTTCTTGCAGGCCCCTTTTAGACACTGACAGGACATAATCTCGGCTGTCTCTTTCCAAGTTTCTTCTTTCCTTGCTCACAAGCAAGGAAAAAATGGGCTTATACCTCAAATTTCAGGACAGCCAATGCAGTGGAAAATCTCTGTAAAAGCAGATGAGTACCTTCTCCTGGGTTGGTTAGCTGAGTAGGTTCCTGACCTGCATCCTCCTCTCTTTGTTTCCTCCCTCTTTGAGAGTTTGGCATTGGCCAAGCACTTGAACAATTGCTTTGAGAAGAGGAACCCATTTTCCTTCTCCCTGGTGCTCACACTCTGACTGGGGTGCTGTGCACGCACCTAACAGCACCAGTCATGGCTCAGGCACTTCGGGTGCGAGAGGGCCATGGCCATCAGGCATGTGTGTGCTGGGACTCCCGGGATGCCAGCTGCCAAGCCTCTTGGCAAGTGTGGTTTTGTTGCTGTTTGCACGGTGACAGTGAGCTGACAGCTAGTTTGGGGTGTACCTGCACATGCAGCTGTTGCACCTCTGGATGGCAGTGTACACACTGGCACAGGGATAGGGACACAGAATGATGCACATCTGAGCCACAGCTGAAAGCACAAAAGTGCGAGCTGTTTGAGCATGAGCTAGGTGTGAGCACATCTGCATGCACGGAGGACATTTTGTAACCCACAGTAAAAAGCAACGGTTAGGTAAAGTAATTTAAGCACAAATTCCCAGCATCCTAATTTTTCACTCAAGCTTACTTCTGGGTGCTTAGGGTGCGATTGTCATTCATTGCACACAGCAGCCAACGTGGCTACTCTGAAAGCAGCACTGAGCAAGGAATGTGGCCGTGCACATCACCAGAGTTTCAATGTGGTTGGAGCCCTCATGCCAGAGCCAAAAGGGATAACACAGACATTTTTCAATACCTGAATAACGGCGCATTCAACACATCCTATGACTGTTCAATTCCCAGGGGAAGCTGCAAAGTTACAGTGAACTCAGTATGGCAACAGTTTTTGTTTAGAGAAAGATAACTGGGAATCCTCTGCCTTTTTCTGAGGCAAAAATTTGGAAAAGGGGCTACTATTGAAGTACAGTGGAAATGCTCAGCGAAATCTCAGAGTGCATCCCCGAGTGATCTGCCGCTCTCTGAATGTCAGCACAGACCTGCAAGCTCAGCTTACCCGACCAGCTAAGATGAGGGACAGACTGCTCTACATCATGGTTGTGTCACAGCTACCCTGGTAATGTGGAAAGCAGTCAGGACTGATGAACGTGACCCACATTCCTTTCTTAATTCCCTTGGGTGGCTAAGGGTGTGGGGTTTTTTATTTTCTTGACACCTGTATCAGGTATTGTGCAGCCCTGATAATTTTTTCTCCAAACTAACCTAATCTGCAATTCTCAGAAGTTTTTAAAAGGTCAAAGACAAGGCAGTGAATTCCTTGGAGACTGACAGCGGGGTCATCACATAACATCTAACCGCAATGACTCTTCAGAGGAGACAAGAGTGATGGCCTGGAGAAAATGTATGGAGACCACACTGTATGTTTCAGTTTCTGTGTTTACAGGATAGCTGGAGAGGCCAAGAAAATTTCTATACACCAGACACAGTGGAGGGGAATGAGAGACAGACAAAGACGAGATAATCTTGCCCAGAAGGTCTCCTATAATCTTGGACACTTCACCAGGCAGGTGTCTTCAGCCTGGCTTCCACACATTTGCCTATTCTAGAAACAAAGGCAGTGAAATGCTTGGCACAATCAGACATACATTAAAAAAAAAAAAAGATCCTCTGCTTTTAAATAGTGTTCTAGTGAAGTTTGATGAAATGATCTGTGCTCCCCCACCACACCACCTTCTGACATCCATCCATTGGCTTGACAAAGCAGGTAGTCACACACACTCCACATGAATGCACCCGTGGCCAGGTTGCCTTGGAAACCTTCACTGCTACCTAATATTGTTATAATTGGCAAGAAAATATAGGTTTTCTCCAATGATTCGCAGCTTGTTTCCATTTTACATAAATGCAAGCTTTCCATCTGCAGTTTTCTGAAGGTTTGATTTGCTTTCTCCCAAGAAATTTTAGAGACATTTCCTCCCCAGAAAAATTAAACCGTTGTTTAAATGTTAGAAATGCTGTTGTGACAGCACAGGGGGCCAGACAGCAATTTCAGCTACCCTGCCTCTCAAGAGGGACTTCTAACATTGAGGAAAAGGAGCCCTGCAGTTCTCTCTACTGCATTTCATTCCATGCACAGCTCTGGAGTTAGAACAGATCAGCCCAAGTGCCCCCATGCAACCTTGCTCAGGCTGCACACTCTCCACACCACCATCTACCTGGTCCAGCGCAATTACTAGAAACCCTGAGTAGATTTTACTACCTGAATACTTCCAGTGCAGACTAGGACTGTTATGGGATGTTCTCACCCAACACATAGTCTCAAGGGAGTGTCTGGAGAAGAACCTTAGTTGTTCACCTAAAGGAGGGTTGCATAAAAGCTACAGGTGTGTCTACATTGCATGTACTTACCAGTAAGAGATAAAAGAATTCTTGGTACTGTGGTGCAGACAGACCCCAAATTCTGTGCTCCTTTGGAGAGCAGCAGCCTGCAGTTACTCCTCCAGCCCAAGGCCCAGCTTGTGGGAATTGTAAATTCTGGTTGTCTGGTGAGCAGTTTTGCCTAGAAAAAAGACAGGCAAAAATCAAACACTCTGGAGCACTGCATGCCAATGGGTTCAAAAAGAAATGTCTGGAGGTGGCACTCAGAAAGGGCACAACCTAAAGTAACAACCCCCAAACGAACACTGAAAACACTTGGTGGTCATTGAATAGAATGCCTTCAGTCCAGCTTAAATGAAATTTTCCTTGGAAGAGAAGAAATTAACCATTTCCAGTTAGCCCAGACCAAATGCTGTGCCACTCCACGGTAACTGCAAAACCCAATTTCACCATTATATAATCCTTTGAGTTTGAAGCCCCACAGCCCCTTAAAAAGCTCCTCCAAAAGAAGTTTGGTGACCCCCAGGCAAGTTCCTGGGGCTGGTGTAGGCTCTTCCTTCAGCTGCAAGAGGCACCCTTTCCTGGGACTGCTGCCTTAGCTGGGCATCCAGCCCAAGCAGTGGCTGCCACAGCAGAGCCAGCAGAGCCCAGGGGGCTCCTCACCCTGTGGTCCTGCTTTGGAAAAAAATAGTGAACTCAGCTTTAGCTGATAACAAGCTACATAAGGGAGAGAGTTTTGGTAAAACTAAAACAATGTAAGTCTCTGACTTACGACTTTACATTGGCAAGTTGAATCTGTAGTAAATCAACTGTAGCAAGACCAGACAGTATGGCTTTCCCACGTATTTTAGGGGAAAAGACAGGAGTTTCTTTCCTGTGCCTGTATGGTACAGCTGTTCTGTGTTTTTGGTTACAGTCTCAAACAAATCTCTTGAAACTGAAATGATGGGTTGATGGGTTTTTAAATGTAAAAGCGTTGACTTGTATTTCAGGAAAAAAAAAAAACAGCTCAATTCAACATTTTTAAGATTACATCTGCATGGTTTTTGGACAACATGGTTTGAGCAAATGTGTGCTTTAGTCAAAAGAAATTAAGTCTCAGTGTAAGCTTCCCTGACATTTTTTCCCATCTATCTGCACCAAGAAAGTTGAGTTTAGGAGATGCAGTACTTACATTAACTCTATTCAAATGAGTTGTAGACTTATGCTCTAAAAAGAACCCAAAGCCTAATTTTTAAATGCTCAACATACACATTTAGAACAATATTCTTCAAAAGATCTCAGGCTTTTTGAGAAGAGGTGGTAATATGAATACTAGGTTTTGAAAAGAACTAACAACTCTCAGTGATATACTCAGTTTCTAGCATTTTCACTCTTCAAAACACCTGAATATTTGAATCTGGATCAGCACTGGTGAATTCGGCAAATCTGCCTTGAAAACTTTGGTTTTGGTCAAGCAAAGCTGCTGCAGAACAGAATCAGTTAAACTAGGGGATCTGCATTTGAGATCATGGGAAATTTAGCAAGGACGACAGATAATAAAATGAACAAAGTAAAGGTTAATAACTCACTAGGTGTCCCTCACTACTCATCCTCTCTAAATATTACACTATTTATTGGGGCGTCTACCTAATCCTTCAAAGTCAACATCACATATCCATGTGTGTGCTATTCTTGCAAATGCTCTAAAGTATAGTCAGCCCATGCAGGTTGAAATAAAAGCAATCTAAATGTACCATCATGTAAAAGTTGCATAATTCCTGGCAAAACACCTCTTTGGTTCACCCTGCCTTTTAATTTTGATTCCAAACTTTGCAAGGAGGGAAAAAACCCCCTCGAAATATAAAATGCCACAGGTGAGAGCTCTCAGGCTTATGAGACTGGAAATTAAACTCCTCTGTGGAGAAACAGAACACTGCCCCAAGTTATTTAGCAGGATTTTTTTAGTCAGAAGGGCTCCTAAATCAAATTCTTCTTTAACACAGACCCCAGAAGCTGAACTAAAGCCTAATTCTCCAACCCTAACAGTATCTGATCTAAGGGGATGGTCACATGGCACTTCAAAACATTTTGTACCAGATGTTATATTTTCAGTTTTTAAGACTAAAGCAACGTGATTCTTTTCAAATGGAAGACTTCTAGATTTGCTATTTATGAATTTTACAAAATTTCTTGGAAATTTCTTGTGCTTTGAAAATCAGCACAAGAGAAAAAAATCAGTTTTTCTGTAATCTCAGACGCTAGTCTTAACATTCTTATTGATTTGAAGTACTGATGAACTGGCCTTGTAAAAGCTGAAAGATATTGTGACAGTTAGGACATATTTCCTCCTGCTGAAAATGTTAATGCTTGATTTACCAGTGAATTTCTCTTCTATTTCTATGGCTTTTCTTGGAGTTGCTGCATTGTTATTTAGAGGCATGGAAATTTTTTTCCTTCAGCCCTCGTTCTGTGCTCACACTCTTTACCTTTCTGATCAGAGCAAAATGCTGGGCAGATGATACGCAGCAGAGGGAAAACATTCTGATGGACCAGCTGTTTCCTTAAACAATATTGTTTTAGGAAACATGCCAGTTTAGATAGAAGAGAAGCTATCTGACATGGAATAAAATACTGAGCTTTTTATTACTGCTTTTTTTGGGGTCTCAGTTTCCTATTTCGTTCCCACTTTTATATGACAGCCCGTCACTTTGAGTCCTGCATCTCACAATATATACAACATATTTTTATTTATTGTTCTCCTTCAACACAATAATCACATGAGTAATTCCAGTGTGGCTGTTTCACTAGCCTTCATCTAAAGTTGTACTCAGCGAGCAAAAGTAGCCCTTTCAGTGAGAGGCCATATGAGAATCAGGGTTCTTGCCCTGACCTGTTGTAAATAGATAAAGAAATGTCCTATTACACTCACAAATACCATAACAGGGATTATAACTGCAAAAATACAAAGATGTAGTGTGCCCCCCTTTCCCCTTTTTTGTAGTAAAACCTATCAAACTGCTAACCTGGGCTGGCTGTGTGCCACAGTGATTTCAGCAGAAAAGCAGAGCCTGGCTGCAGCAGGTTCGGCACGGTGGGAAGCAGAGGAAGGTTTGATACTCAGCAGATGGCACAGATGGGCACTGTGCCAGCCCAGGGGCACTACCTGGTGTGCCTACGAGATCACTTGCTGCATTTGTTATCGAGCTGGGAGTGAGAGACAGCTTTGTTTTACTCTCCTTTCTCTTCCCTCTTTATGTGATCTTGCTTTTAGCCACCAGACAACAGCAGCGCTCTTCTCCAGAGTGTGAAAGATTCAGCAATAAAAGGAGCCCAGAGGAAAAAAAAAAAAAAAAAAAAGAAAAAAGAAAAAAAAAAAGAAAAAGAGGAGGAATCTGTTGTTTTTCTGTAACAACTGGTCAGCTCAAACCTCCAACCTCTCATCCTCCTGTGATTGCTAATAACTCTGTTTACTCGGAGCCAGACCACAGTGGGGCTTTTGGACCACAGACTGGGCTGGCATTGTGGAAGCGTGTAAAGAAGCAGTATTTATCATTGTCATGATTTTGTTGCTTTCCCCCACACTTGTAAGAGTTCACAACAAGCAACTCCGAGGCAGCACAGCTGGCCTGCGAGATGTCTCTGCATGAGCAAAGGAATGGCTTTGTTCAAAGAGCAGGCACGAGTTATTTCTCCCAGTCTATATATAAGTGCCAGGGTAATGGAAAAATAACATTTAACCTTGCATCTTCTCCCTTTGTTTTGCCTCAGGGCTTTGCCTTCCTTTATGTTCCATGGTGCAGACCTGGGGCACATTCTCAGGGCACTGTGGTCTCAATGGCAGAGAAGTGAGGTGGGGTTCTTTTTTTCCACCTATACATTTGGGCCTTCCCAAGGTGGGGCTGAACACAGGGCTGGGCATTTATTCTACCAACGTGTCAGCCAACACGTAGGGCTCTACTATCTGCAGTCAAGTAGTCACAGAAAAATCTCTTATGTGCACTTTGAAAATGAGGAATTCTTGGAAAACCATCAATAAAAACTCCTTATAGATTTCTTGGCAGAGTCTGATGTGAATTTTAGAGATGACACAACTGACATCCATCAGCCCCAGACAGAACATGTGGCGAAGAAGTAACTAAATCTTTTCTCCTCCCCATTAAAGTGGTTGAGAGTAGCATTTTTCTCTACCCTTTTTGTCAGCCACAATGTAGGACACCAACAAAACCACCTTCTACTCCAATACAGCTCAGCAAGACTAAATCTTTTCTCTTGGGAAGGTTTGCAGCAAAGCAATAGAGAATTTCAGGGCAAGTCTAAGCTAAATTGACTCAAGCTGCCTCAGAGACGTTTACCTAAATCACCCTTCTTGTAGTGCAAGCACAACTATCCTTCATTTTCAAAAGCACTAAAAAGAAAACAGAACCTCTGAATTCATTTCTTCACAAATAAAGAGATGTTGGAAAGCAAACTCAAGTTAACCACTTGAAAAATACTTTCCTAGAACTATAATTCAAAATAACAAGGAAAGAAAGGAAAAGAAAAAGAAAAAGAAGGTTTTATATTAAATTGCATTAACTAATAATCTAATAATCAGCCAATTGAATTCTTTGTGAAAAAACCCTATTATATAATGGCAGCCCACATGCAGTAGCTTGATACTTTGTAGTACCTGGGTCTTTGCCCTCTTATTATGAAATAAAACATACAGTATTTTAATGTAAAGGATAATGTCATGTTTGATAACTTGAGGTAATTAGTAGCTGTGTTTTCATACTGCAACAGCATCATTCAGGTTTCCTTTCTTGATGAAAAGTAAATTCTTTTTGTTACACAAGGAAATACACATTGTTTCAAGATTTTTGTAACAAAAATGGTACAGACATTAAGTCAGAGGCATGAAGGATTATTCATGTTCAACTTTAAAATCAGGCACGTCCAAAATATTATCTTTCAATTTGCATTTCTTTTGATCCACTAGACTTGAGCTGAGACAAGAGAGGAAATTAAGTCAAAGACAATTTCCCTTCCAATTAAACTCTAGTAGAGACAGGAGGATTAACCCTCTCCCCTGTTCTGCCCAGGCTGTATGCCCTGCAGCTCCTGGGGGAAACACTGGGGGTTGTCGAATCGCCCACACAGCCTTATGGGGGTTGTCTCTCCCATGGCTGCTGGATACAGGTCACTAATGGTGAATTCTTCTGGAGCAGCATGGGATACTCCTTGCCCTGGCATACAACCCTCGAAATGCCCCCTCACATACAGCAGTGGGACATGGAAAGTTATCCCAGAGCTCAGATACTGTGAGTTTCACCCTGAGCTTTTCTGAAGGGGGAATCAGATAAGGGGAAAGGAACCTCTTCAATTGTGTCCCTTTGGGTCAGAGCTTTTGGTGCATCTGCTAGTGCCAGCAGGTTGTGGGATAAGAGACTGAATCTTCTCTTCATCCCCCTACAGCAACCAGTCTTGGTGCATCATCTATTTTCTGATTTAACTGATTTTGTGATGTAGGACTTGAAGATGGGGACAGTTTGTTGACAGAGACCTCTGTGCAGTGTGTGACAAAGTGTATACCATAGTCATCTTTAAAAAAAAAACCACACGGTCTTCTGCTAAAACCAGAAGGGGTTAAGCTGTTCATGCAGCTGATGCATAGTAGGATTTAAAACTGTAGGCAGTAAAACCCACACCATTCATATCTCTATGTGCATTAGGATTTAAATAAGGATGCCAAAAATGAAAATGCAGCATACTGAAGAAGGGAAGAACACATTTCCTAATATAGATAAATTTTCCCATTTCAGGGAGAATTTGGGAGAATTAGCAGCACCTGCAAAGGCAGAAAACAAGAAAAGTAAAAGAATCATAGATAATTAATACTTTGAAGGAAAAGACATCTTTCATGGAAAAATATAATGGGCCAGAAATTCAGCTGTTGTACATTTGCTGATTTACATCAGCTGAGAAATGTGTTCCAGTATGATTTAACATTCTTCTTATGTTACCTGGGAGATAAACGATTCAAAACACAGAGAGAACTTAACATGCATTATCTGTCATCTTTTGTTGATTAATAATTTCAGATGTTGCTGCTATTATTTAATATAGACAGTCATTACACAGTAAGTTAAAATACAACAAAACATTAAATGCAGTGAAGCATTACTTAAGCATAATCTCTTAAAACCCCAAGTAGATGCAGCAAATAAATTTTAAGGGTCATTTAGAGGAGCTGAAGTTGTAATAATGAAATTAACAAATTACCTCAGGTTCCAGGCTGCTTCTAGGTCACCTAGTGGATAGGGCAGAGTTTCCAACTTTGCTTTCACAGATCACCCTGAAACACTCTGCTGGGGTGAGAACATGCTATTACGTTCTTACTCTTTAGGTGGAACAGCACGTTTGTGGCCATGGTTTTCTAAATGTGTGTGTTTGCATGGTTGCACTTTGCCTGTCTGAAAGGTTCCTCTTAATAGCATTTGAATTGCTTGACTGGTTTCAACTGAGATGGAAGGGAGGGTAGAAATCTCACAGATGAATTGGAGCAAACTGCAAAAATTGGGGATAAGTGGAACAGTTCTGCAATCCCCCACACCATGCATCTGGCCAAGCAACTGAGCAGCCACTGGGCAGCTCAGCGTGAGCCTCAAAATGTGCCATCTCCTTCTTGGGCAACCATTTCCAGAGAGATGGAATCAGAGACAGGAAGCTGAGGACAGGGAAGAAGGGAGACAGGAAGATGAGGAACAGTTGAAGCAAGTGTGGGGAGGAGAGTGAGAGGTGATGGGGAAGAACCCCTTCAGCACTGAGAAGCCTGAAGAGACTTGCAATAAGGAAACTAATGGATGGGGTTTGGGAAAAAACATACCAAATTTACTGGAAATGTTCTTTTCTATGCCGTTTTCCTTAACAGGACAATAGTCTGGAAGAGACAGCTGCAGGATGGCCAAATTTGCTTAGGTTATGCAAACTTTAGTGCCATGGTAACTGCTGGAAAATTAGCATCCGGCCTTGCATTGCTTTTGCATTGTGAAACAACCACACCCCACATCAGACAAGATCTCTACAATGTGCACATCAATGTGGTGAGAATCAATAAGACCAAAAACGTTATGATTGGATGATGAAGCAAATGCACAGGAGAAACCAGGATTGTGTTTGCACATGTAATAGGCAAGTGGCTGCCTGTACCAGTCCAGCTTTTCAAGTGGCGAATTTCACATCCTTCAGATCCCTTTGGGTTACAGTAAAAATAGATCATCTTCGTAGATTTAAAGCTAAGATTAAAGCATGAGCTGCTAGTGAACTGAAAACATTTGCTGATGCCTGGATCAGATATGAAATACCGCAGTGGTACTTTGTAGTACAGTAAGACCAGGATGCACCCTTTTATTTCTGGGATAATACAGATGCATCCCAATGCAATTTAGAGTGGGTCACCTCTTCCTGCTGTGACCTAACAGCCACATCTTTGACAGCTGAAAATTACTTCAAATGGAAGAGAGAAAAAGCTTTGAGAGAACCCCAAAAAAAAGGGAATCACCCATAAGTGCTAAGCCTATTGCCCATTCAACTGAGGTTCACGTATACAACAGATTGCAATACAAGTGCATATACCAATAAGTATAAAAACAATGTATTAAAATCAGTGTAACCAAACAATCACATTTTCCTGCTTTCTGAGATGAACTATGAAGTTCCAGTTGAATCTAGGAAAGATGGAGCTCTGGCCATAGGAAGAAGAAGTGGACTTCTATTTACCTTAAAGTGTATCATCAAAGGGTTTGGGGGGAAACTAAATAGTTGCCAGCCTTTCTCCTTCCCCATTAAGTGTGCTAGACAGTGTCTGATACCAGTGCAGATATTAGCGTGGTTTACAGCACATTTGAAAAAATCAGAAGCTACCTGGGATCTAATTCCTGCACAAAAAGCAATGCCTGCCTTAGCCAGCAGGAAAAGCTGAATGCAAAAATAATTAGGGATAACATAAAATAGCTTCTACCTGTGAACAGCAGGAAAACATGTACTGCAAGTAGAGCTGGGCGACTAATTGATTTTAGGGGTTTGTTGGCAGTCTGAAAACCAAACACACCCAACAGTAGGTTTTTGAGTTAACAGAGCTAATGTATCCTATGACAATAGGCTCCACTATATGGCTTGCCCAAAGTCTAATACAGCATGAATTTGGAAGCCCTTCCCTCAGCAGGACATTGTTTTTTCCATCCGGACATTTATTTTCGTAAAATTTACAGGAGCACCCATGAGACTTTTGGGTTGCATCCAGGCACTTGGTGTAATTGTAATTAAGGGGGGGGGACAGACACGGGCATATATGCACACAAATATGTGACAAGATGGGGCAACAAATACTACTTTCTCTCAGGAGCCTACTGTATTTTTATAGGAGGAGGAAAAACTAGACCACTATTTTGTCAGACAGTCACAGACACTGAGCACTACGCTTGTGAACCCCACACTGTTGAGAGCATTTGGGAAAGAAAACTCTTCCCCATTCATCCACGTGAAGATATATCTCTTGCAGTAGGTCTGAATTACCTTGAAAAAAGAATTATACCAAATCTACCCTATTATATCCCCTTTGTATCTCTCAAACAGGATTGCTTTCTCCTCAGAAGAGTAAGTGAAGGAGTTAGGTGAAGGGATGATCGGGTATCCTTGCCTCTAAGCATTTAACAAACCATCAGTGAACAACAAACAGATCCTTTTCCTTTCCTAGCACAGCAGCTGTGAACACTATCAGACTACAAGCTCTTTGTATCAACATATATATTCTGCGAAAATTTCCCAAATACTGGGCTACCCTGGTGGTCTAGTGGTCAGAAAAAACCAAACCAAAACAAAACAACAAACCAAGAAGAATTAAAGATAACCTTTTTCAAAAATAGAGACAATGAGGGGAAGCAGGACTTTATTCTCCCACAAAAACACTATGAAATAGCCCTTCTATTCATTTATCATAGTACAAGCAGAGCACCTTCCTAAAACATCTCATCTTTGTGATTAGTACAGCATTTGTCATAACAGCAAATTTCCACAGCAATACAGTGTTACAAGAGCTGTTGAGACAGAGACATGCATAAATACAAAAATACAAAACACTCCTGATTTGCTCATTACAGGAGAGCTGTAGTACAGGTAGTTCTCAGACAGTAACCAGGGTTCAACTGCCCACCTCCAAAGTGCAAACTTGAGTGACAAAGCACTCAAGAACCCCTGTTGGGACAATTCCTGCCCAGAGCTGATGAGATGCCACCAATTCTGCAGCTACAGCAGGAATTTTTCCAGAGGGGATGCCGACTTATATATATTTTAGGGCAGCAATTCCTTTTTGCCTCGCTATACAAATTTCCAATATCTAATGTAAAAACAGTCTAATGTAAGGATGAATTACCTTCTCTCTTGGAACAAAAGAACTTGGTTTAAAAATCAATAGCCTAGATTGCTCTCTACACCTCTGCTTTTAAGAATACTGTTACTTCCATCTTAATAAGTATTCAAGATGCACGCAAATATCTTGTGCTTTGTTCTCTTAAACCTAATGATCTTTGTAGAGAGTCATAAAGGGGTGTGCCTCACATCTTAGAGACACAAGACATCTATTACTCATTTCCAGGCCTGAGAAAGAATTCAAGTAGCTAATTCACAGTACTGAACCATTACAGCTCTGACACTTCCATCCAAGACCAAGGAAGAGTATAACCTCTGACCGTGCCTGAGGGCATAGCATAGAGGCAGATGTAAGAGGTGAGGTTTTTAACCAGAGTAGCATAAAACTAACAGTTAGCCTCTTAACAGTTGCTGGGTATTAGCCTTTTTGTTCACAGAATATTTATTTCCCAAGTAGGTTCAAACCCATGAAAAAAGGAAGATGTCTCTGTCCTCAGGAGGGTGAAAAAGAAAGGCTGAACACTGGAGGAAAAAAGGCTGGTAACAAGGGATCTTGGGATGCTGCACAGCTTCTGCAACTTTCTTCTTTTCCAGTGTGAAATGTCATGACACAAGTGGAAGGCACATTCAGCCATCAATATTTATAAATCCCAGAAACTATCAACTTGCTTTTAAGAGCAGATTTTTATACACAGTGCAACTCCAGCAGACTATAAGACAAGCTCGATACCAAACTAATGAGAAATGAGATGAAGTTAATACACTCTAAGCCTTGGTTAAATCTATTTGTCCTGTTTATTCATCGCCTTGTTGATATGGAACCTTTAAATATGAAATCTGTCCTGTTCACAATTATTGCTTACTTAATCCTTCAAAGTCTATGAATAATGAGACAAAAATATCTGTAACCACTGTCAAAAGAAGGAATACAAATAGAGATTAAATACTCTGTCTAGAACAGGTACTTGTAGAACAAATATCCCCACTTCTTCTTCATTAGCAAATGTAAAAGAATTCTTTTTCCTAAAAAAGCAAAAAGACTGCAAGTAGAAATGTCAGCCAGCCCCAAGGTGATCATCATCTACTTGAGAAAAAAAAATATAATTTTTGTGGGAATACATTGGTTGATAGGAACTGCTTGGCATCTCCCATATCCAAGCAATAGCCTGGACAGAGAGATAGCTCAGCATTTTGTTATTTAATATCTCCCATCTTTATGTGTACAACTGAATTTATCCTTCTTATAAATTGGCCTAGTGAGCCAACACTTTAATGCCTCTTTCGAAAGAGGGAAACATAAACGAAGAGTGATCAAGTGTCTTGCTGGTATTGCAGGAAGAAAACTTCACACAAGAAAGATGCTGAGGAAACTGCTCTCATTTCACTGACTTACTAGGGGGAAAAATTACATACATACATATGAACTCAGTAGTTCTTTAGGGAACATTTTTAGTTGAAAATTTTCCAGTACAGCAGCACCAAGGCAGTAATGAAAAATAGCAAAAATTTGAGCTTAAATGAATGATCCCTATAACTATAACACACTGTAAATGAAAGACTAGCTAATGCTATGTCCTGTCTGGCCCTGGTTCTATACACTTTTATATGGTGTGAGGCTTGGTCTGGAAAACTCTCATTTACACACATACTAATGCCTGAAATGGAGCCTGAAGGACTGACAATATTTCATCTAGCAAAGATTATAAATCCTGTTATTAAAGATTTCCAAAGAAAAGCAGCCTTGGGTTGACACAAATGTTTTGCTGCGCTTGACAGTAAAGTCTAATTTAGTGGTCATTAGAGAATTTTTTTTTTTCTTGCAAAAATATGTTGTTTCCTAACAGTGAAGATCCAATACTCAATGATGATTAAAGTTGCAAAGAGGAGTTACCTTCTTGCTCTGGGCTAAGAATAAGATGCAGGACAAACAGGCTACATGCATGGGAGAAAGAGAGGAGAGAACTGCTGTAAGCTTCCAAGGTACCTGGTGATTTATTTATCCAGAAAGTCTCCATCCGTGTTCTTTTTCAGCTTGCCCAAGCTCATACAGGTCTGAACAATTCTCAGAAGGCTAGCATGAAGTAAAATGGAGAGGTCCCTTGTGAGAAGAGGATTTGGATGGAGGTGCAGGGGATCAGGGGAGAAGGGAAGACCTCCAGGAAAAAAGATGGATGTCAAATGACCAAGTGATTCTTAAGATGGAGTCCTTTATCTCACTGAAAGGAAACACACAGTGAACAGGGCTCAGCTTGCTGGGGACCAAGCTTAGGCTCTTTTCAGCCCTATGTTTTTCGAGTAAAATGAGAAATCCAGCATATTGCTGGATGTCACACTGAATATACTGCCCTTCTGGATGTGCCAATCGAATAGCTCCCATGTGGCTCAATTAATCCATACAGCTACTTCAATTCAGGCACTGCCCTCTGTAGAAACTGAACCCCAACCACATGCTTGCCTTGAGTGCTCAGGAAGGTTGGCCAGATGCTGGACTAACCTGCAATGTGCTAACACACCAGTTAATTCTTTCCTCTAGCACCAGCTGGGAACCCTTCTGAAGGCATTTTCAGCTGTGTCTTTTGCTGTAACTCCTAGTGTCTCTATGTTTTTGTAGCGGGTGTTCTCCTGGTTCTTGGGCTGAAGTGGCTCACTGTGCCATCAGAGAAAGACTGATTCTCTTTCTAGCCTTATCAAAACAGTACAAACACTAAGGTAGAACATTTTCTATGCTGAGATACTATGAAGAGACAGTGGTCTGAGGACAAAGTAAGACACTTACCAAATCTACCTTCCTAAGATGGGTCATCTTGCAGTGAGGAACAAAGTCTGCGGGTTAATTTCTTATTTCTCTAGTGCATCAGGGCATTTCCCTTTTTAAGTAGTCTCTGCTCTTTCTCTTCACGGACACACACGTGTGTTTCCCACCTCTCTGAAAGGAAAGGCTGCAACAGAAGAAAGATTGCAATCATTAAAATCCCACCTGCAAAGAGTGCAACACCCAGTACCATCCTGTGAGAGCCCAGCAGGTAGAAATGAGCCTGTCATGAAGCAACTGAATATTTGAGCCCTATTCCATTCAGACTGCCGATAAAAGCAAACCCAGGTGGGATCAGACTGTCAAACAAAAAGGCCAGTCTTTTAACTCAGATATTTAAACCAGATTAAAATAAACACCCAGCCTGTCAGAATTATTTCAGAAGACAGATGAAGGGAGGACAATGAATAACTGCCTTCTTCTCTCTTTACTTGGCATTAAACTATCTGACACAGGAAACAGTCAGAGGACTAAGCAGATTTGCAACCTGAAGCAGAATGGATTCAGAAACACCAGGATGCTTTGGGGCTCAATTCCCTTAATAACTCCAGCCTCCGTGGTCAGAGAGAAAAGGAAGGGGGCACTCTATGTCCTGCAGTTAAATTAAAGTGGCTTTTCTGTGCTTCAGTCTGCAGCCAGGGATCAAGGAGTCGGATGGGATCTCCTAAGAAGCTGCATATTAAGAATCAGGTGCCAGAGGCTCTGAAAACCTTCACATTGAGACTGTCGGCTTCTCTGAAGCTGGAAGTGTTGAATCTCATGTGACATAAAGCTAAGCATTACTGAAGTGATTAAATGAGCTGCCCAAGGGAGAAGCCTTTCAAAGAGGCTCATCCCCTCAGTTGCCCTCACTTCCCCCATCTCTTGCCACCCCTCAGAACTGGGACTGTCCTTGTGCTCTGCCACAGACCTTTCTGTTGCAGCCAAAACCTGTTGCACAGACAGCTAGCAAACAAAAGTATCCATCCCATTGCTATACAGGCAGATCAGGAGTGTCCTCTCATAAAAAGTATAATGACCTCAAAGCAAACGAGGTGTTTCTTACTACCTGTCTTAAACATCACTAGAGTGTGGAATGAAACCAGCTTCATGCTAGACAGCTTCAAGTCCAGACTTGACACTATTGAACACTACCCAAACAACCAGCAGCACTCAGACTAGTCAATAAAAAGCATTACCAACAGTCGCTTTTCTCCCTTAAGCCAAGTGGAAAAAAGCAGTGCCACATGGTTGCCAATGATATATTTTGCAGTGAGTATCATCTCAATAAAACACAACCATTTCCCAGTTAAGAAACGCGGTCTCCAGCGAGGCTTTGCACAGATCTCATGGAGCCACATTCTGTATTAGTATGAGCTGAGCACTGGTCAGGTCTCATATCAAGCCAATTGCTACACCCAGCAGTGTCTCAGTGCCCCCAAACCAAAATTTGAGCATTAAACTAATTAGCAGTATGCTACTGCTTTTATACATCCCCTGAAAACAGCAGGATAAAAGATAAATAAGTTGTTAGCCTCTCCTAAAGGCTTCCAGACTATTTATTTATAGACTCATTTATAGGTGCCCTTCACAGAAGCATCTGACCTTTTCATAGTGATTACTGAACCTCTCCCATAAAGTCTGTGCATAATGAGACAGCATTATAGTGCCCATTTTAAAGAGATGAGAACATGGACTGAAAGCAAGTGAATGAAATGGTCTGGTTGTGGATGCAAGCTGTTCCACAGACACATGCCAAACAAAGACGCTATTGCTCTATCACATCTCCTTTAAAAGGCACTCACACTAGTCTGGTGCTGCTGGAAGAACTTTGCAAGACTATAACAGATCAGCACTGGATCCTGCAATGGCAGTAATAAGATGCTCATAGACAAGCCACCCTATCAACAGCGGCACCTTCTGATTACTGTGCGTCTTTGTGGAATGGACCTATGAGTGACAAAACCACACTTCTGAGGCTCACTTTATTAGCAGTCTCCTAAGTTGCTCTTGGTGCACCACTCAGGGTGGGCAAAGGTTTATTCTCCTGGAAATTAAGGCTTGTTAGAGAGTCAGAACAAAGCTTCATTTCAGCCCTTCAAATAAACCCATCACTCACAATATTTACCTTTCATTTGCTATCAGTGAAACAGAGAGAGGTTGCTGTACTGACATATGTCCCTAAGCACCAACTGCAAATTTGATTCCTTCCTGTACTACCATTCTGGAAAGTTTCCAGGTGGTTGTTCTCACATGAAAATGCCATCTTCTCAACAAAACAAATGCAGAGAAGCTACTGCTAGAGCTGCGTCTGGGTGACAAATAGAACCCCTCTATTTCTAGGGGATTACTGGTTTTAAGCCTGCATCCTAGGTCACTGAGAATCAACTAATGAAACCAAAGATGTGGAAAAGTCACTGACTATCATTATCAGAGAAGGAGAGACCTAAGATCAGCTGCAAACTAAGTACTGTCACGTCCTAACTTTGTGCTTTTTGCTCCAGAGGCAGTCGACATCTCTGCTAAAAAATTCTGCTGGAAATATAAGAACCATAAGGGACCACCCTAAAAACTCCTTCCAGCTTGATGTTTATGCCAGAGTACTTTCTATCTAAATTCTGATTAAAAAAACAAAAACAAAATCAAAAACACAACAACATGAAAAGAAAAACAAAAACCACAACAAACAAGCCTTAAAGTTTCTCCACTGGTGAAGAACAGAAACACAGGCATAACATGTCTCTTTCCTGAAGGTAATTTGTTAGCAAGTCTGTGGAAATGTCCTCAGTTTTACTCGTGCCCAATGTTGAAGGGATGAACTACTGAAGAACCTATACTTTTCTTAAGTTGTGCTACCAACAACCTCTTTTCCTATGCACAGGACCATAAAATAGTGGAGATGGGTAAATCACACCAAAACAGCTTCCAGAAGAGCATGAAATATCCCCTCAATCTCATGTCCTAGAGCACCATGTTTGAGGTATTCAGGGTTTCAGCAGCAATGATGTTACAGAAACTCACCTAGACAGCAAAGAACAATCCCAGCAAAACACATCAAATGGCTTGAGGGCAAACACTTTTTATGAAGGATTTCATGACCTCATGGGAAGCTATTGCTACATCCCTATACAGTGTGGACAATGGATATCCATTATTAAAGGAAAATTATCTTCCTAAGGAAAGAACAAGAAGAATTGAGTGTACAGTTTAAGAAACTGAGAAGATAATTACTTTTAAAGTATGACCAGGTGATCACAAGCACTTTTGAATGGGTGCCATCTGAGAGATGCCATGCTTTTCCTAAAAGTGCCAGGCCCTCTCAGGTGCCCCATACAGCCAACGTGGCAAACTCATGATGGTGCTGACTGAAACTAGAATCAGAGGGAGGAAAAGAGGAATGAGTGAGTACTGCAAGTGCCCAGTTTTTCAGATATATTTGAAGAGTCAGGAGGTTATTCTCCACTCAATCCCTTTTATCACTGTAAATAGAATTTCAATTTTAAGGTAAATACTATGTTTAAAACTCAAAATTTCAATGATTTATGTCAAATAAAGTTCTTTTAACATGCTGGGATTGTCATTTCTTTCAATAAGAACAATCAGAGATTATAATTATCTTTTTTTCCCCTTTTTTTGTCCTGTAAACATAACCCCACCCTCATGTTATTCATACAGTTTTGTTCTACGTTAAGGTTTTGTACTAATGAACTATTTAAGAGCCGAGATTTCCATCCCAAATGGTTAATGATTTGATTTTATACTGTAGTATTCTAATTGAAACAACTCCTGAGGGCATCACCATACAAGTAACTCCAGACATCTGTACCACATTAACTAAACAAAATTTTCAAGTAGCAGCTCAAAAGCTACATTCAGGACACAACCCCCACCTTACATTTCAGCCTGGCATCAGTGAGAGAAAGAGCAGCATCATGTTGTGTTACATTATATGGTCCTCAATTAAAACAGTGCAGTTCAGAGGTTACCACTCTATAAAGTATTTGTTTTTATTGCCTTGTTCTTTTGATACTTTGAAGAAAGATAAGGGTAAGAGAGAGACACATATAAAGCAATTTTATTGTCTGAGCACTCACTGGGTTACACAAAGATTCAATGCTTGCTTTCAGCTTTTTTATTATTATTTTTTAAATAAGAAAAACCTTGCAGGAGACATGGAAACTGTTATGATTATTTGTCCAACTGACATGATGCCTCTGAGGCTAGTTTCTAGTTTTAAACTATCATTTTGGCAAATAAAGATTAGACTATTTCCAGACAACAGTGGATGTACTAAGCCACCTTGTAATGCCTGCAGAAATGAAGGAACTAATGAAGGAAAAAAAAAATCTTTGTTATCTAGACCTGGCCACAAGAGTACTCTTGCCAGGATTCTTAATGAATATTTTGCTGTTTTGTGCTTTTTGCTTGATACCTGCCCTCCAACAACTGCAGGTTCTGGAAAGACTTTACAGTCACAAAGGATTGTGCTGTAACAAGCAATATTTTAACTAAAAGGCAGAGAGGCCTTGCAGACAGATCTAGATGAATTAGAGGGCTGGACAATCAATAACAAGGACAAGTGCCAGATTCTGCACCTGGGATGGGACAACTCTGGATCTATGTACAGATTGGGGAATGAGATGAAGGAAAGCAGTGCCATGTTAAGGGACCTAGGGGTCTTGCTCAGTGGCAAGTTGAATATGAGTCAGCAGTGCCCTGGCAGCCAGGAGGGCCAAGCGTGTCCTGGGGGGCAGCAGGCAAAGCATCAACAGCAAGAGCAGGGAGATGATTGTCCTACTCTGCTCTGCACTGGTGCAGCCTCACCTGGAATATCATGGTAGTTTGAGGCACTGCAATAAAGGAAAGATATAAAACTATTGGAGAGTGTCCAAAGGAGGGCAACAAAGATGGTGAAGGGCCTTGAGGGGAAGCCGTATGAGGAGAGGCTGAGGGCGCTTGTTCTGTTCATCCTGGAGAAGAGGAGACTGAGGGGAGATTTCATTGCAGGTGCAACTTCCTTGTGAGGGGAAGAGGAAGGGCAGATACTGATCTTTTTTCTGTGGTGACCAAGTGACAGGATCCAAGCGAATGACCTGAAGTTGTGTCAGGGGCAGTTTAGGTTGGATATTAGGAAAAGGTTCTTCACCCAGAGGGTGGTTGGGCACTGGAACAGGGTCCTCAGGGAAGTGGTCACAATGCCAAGGCTGACACAGTTCAAGAAGCATTTGGATAATGTTCTCAGGCACATGGTCCAACTCTTGGGTGTCCTGTACAGGGCCAGGAGTTGGACTTTGATGATCCTAATGGGTCCCTTCCAACTTAAATATTCTATGTTTCTATGACTAAAATCTCAAAAACATTTTGGTGGGTCTTAAAGGATGTTTATTGTGCAGAGAAAGACTTTTCATGTTTCTAAATCTTTGCTGATTTTCTTTTACCTTAAAGAGGTAGCATTATGCTCCAATTGAGAAAAGAGCCTACCTGTGGAAAGTGTTGGGGAAAAGGAGTGAAACAAAGCAAACCCAGCTTTTTTCTACTTACTAGTTTACCAGTAAAAGTCATAAAACAGCAACAGCTGGTCTCTTAAGCCAAGTAAGTTCAGGCTAAGTCTTTACCGAGGGGAGCTGACCTGAGCTTCTGTTACACAGCACCACTGCAAGCAGCCCATCTGGAGGTGTACCTGTATATATAACATATCATATACATGATCTGAATTTGCTACACATTGCCAAATTCTATGACCATACCCTTACCTCCATCTCAGCCAGCAACACACGAAGGTGACAAGCCATCTTTGCCTTTCCTTTGAGAGATATGCTCCTGCTCTTTTTCTCCAGTGGGGTAGCTGTAAGAGCTGGAACACCCAGGCTTGCTGTGGGAAATATGGGCCTGTGTTGCACAAAAAGTATAGGCTGAAAAACTGACACAGAGTAAGGCACACACTCCTTATGTTCAATTCACAGGACTTAAAGGGGGTGAAGAAAGCTTCAGCTGGGGTCCCACAGCACAGCATCAGACCCAGCACTCCAATCCAGGCTTGATAACCTGCAGTTAACCCTTGCTAAAAGGTTGGGTGAAAAGTCCCAGATTCCAGTGAAGTACTGCTATGTCTATTCTTAAGTTTTAATCAGCATTTAAGTGGTCAAAAAGGTTTGTTCTAGACCCTATATTTCACCCGTGCCAGAACAGTACAGTATTTCTTGTTTATATGAGCATTTCAGTGTGATTGACTTTGGGTAGCAGGGAGCTGAAGTCATGCCAGACCTGTTTCATTCTGACATTTATTTGTGCAATGAAATCCAAGGATCTTTTCTTTTCTTTTTTTTTTTTTTTTTTTTCCCCTATGTACTTCACTCAGTACTCTCTCTGTGACATTGAAATCCATCACACTGCTGGCCCTGGTGTACCCATTAGATTGTACGTGCCAACAATGTTAGAACTCTGTGATGGAGGAAAGGCAGCAGTAAGAAAATAAATATATGTGGCCTGAGGAAGTAAATTTTAATTTCTTCCCAAGCTTTCTCTGATTTAGGGTAAGATTCTCTTGCCCTTAATCATGCTATGATACACTAACCTCCCTCTCAAGGAGGAGGCAATGAATAAATGCCATGCAGCCAGAGGCACTTTTCCTCCCATTCATTCAAGCACTGCACAGGATGCCCAAAGCAGCCTTTCCTAGCATTAACCTGCCCATCAGAGAGAAATGTCCACAAAAAGAGCCATTTCCTCTATTAAGGAAAATTAGAGGGACAATTAGTGAGAAGTGGCTCTTTCCCACTCCTGATTACTGACAGACACACAAAACCACGCAGCCCTGGGGCCTGGAACAGAAGCCAAGTAGTTCTCTAAGATTTCCCATACAAGCTCCTGCATTTCTTTTTACTCTGTGCCCCCCCACCCTCCCTCCCTGCCCCACCAGAATAATGGATTGAAGTGGGGTACTTGTGGCTGATGCCTGTAATTTCAGAGCCCTCCTGCAATTGCTGATGTGTACCCAGTGGAACAAGCCTTTCTCCCTTGTGAAGGAGAAAGATCACCTGAAAGACAGTGCAGAAGAGTCTCCCCATCACTACCTGCATGCCACTGGGGACAGAACAAACATCAGCCCCACTGTCACAAGTCTTATTAGTTTTCAGCAGTTGCTTGGCTTGCTTACAAAATGCCATACAGGAAGGCAACCCATACAGCCGGAGTTTGAGCATGGGAATCTAGCATTGCTAAGGCTACGTGCTCTCAAATGTACAGCAACGTGGAGGCAGGAAGAGCGGTATTGACATTTAGGGGCAGATATGCAATGATGGCTCCCTTAAGCTGTGAGAGGCTGTACTGCTAATTTATCTGAGGCCTTTTACATGCATTTCTAGGTGATTGGTGTTCAATTTGGCTTGAACTTCATTCACAGTCAATGGTCCAAAATAATAGCAAACTGAAATAGCTGAGAGCAAGTGCTCATTTTCATTGCCTCTTTGTGATGGGAGCACCATTAGCATTCCTGGGTTCAGCACTGCAAATACACATGCATGTGTCAAATGGCACTGGGTAGCTATAGTGCTGCTCCAGAGTTCAGTTCTGTTATTTCCAGTTAATGAGGACTGGTCCTAATGGCACCCAATGGTCCACCCCCTTAGGGCTGCAAAAAAGTCAGGCCATGATCAGGGAAAGATGCAGCATTGTTTTAGTTGGAATACAGATACTCAAGCTTGGTCTGTAGTCAAAGGAAGGGTCTCTTCAGTACCAAGGGATGTCTGCTGTCCACCAGAGTCACGATGCTTGAATTTAGGGGGTATTAGCAGAGACAAAGATAACAAAACATGGGGGGTGGGGGGAAGGGGGCAAGAGTTAAATGGAGCAAGAAGGCTCAAAACAGATAAATGAAATTTATCTTGAGTAACAAGTTAATGGGGAGAAAAAAATACAGTGAGTTGCAAAGGGGTCTGCAGGAAAAGGAAGAATTGGAAGAAGATTGGGAGGCACTGAAAAAGCTGAGACACACGTGGAGAGAAACAAAGGAGAAAATTTATAAAAAAAATGCATACCATGAAACCATACCTCTGACTACTGCCCTCTCCCTTCCTGAAACCTATCTGAGGTTTTGCATGCAGCTCTGTTACCATGGCCTTGCATTTAGGCTGTTATTCTAAAATAAACACAAAAAGTCACAGAAATGACAAGGCACATTCAAAATATTGTGTATTAATATATCCAATTCAGGGTAAAACACATCCCTTTGTTCTTGTCTGTTACCACTAAGAACAAGTTGCAGCATGCACAGTTTTCTAAACACATGGCATTTTGCAGAACCAAGCAACTGGATCTCTTTGCCCCTTGCTGGGTTTAAGCAGTGCTCCTTCCAGATAGCAAGGCCTGATGGTGCCACTCTCCTTTTCAAGTAACTACTGCTCTTATCTACAAAGGCAGAGTTGCAAACACCAGCCCTCACCTTCCCAAGCAGCTTTTATTAACCTTGTCCATTTTGCAAAGTTTCCTCTGAAAAAAGATGTGATGAAGAGTAACTAAAAGGCAGTTTTTGAGACCTACCTTATTACACATCTCTGCTGAGAGAGAAAACTCAGCATGCAGCTCTCCCTTCAGCTGTGATGTTTATAGAATTGCTCTTCGTTGTGCAATCTCTTCTTGTCTTTCGCTGAGCTTAAAGACCACTTTTCCTCACTTACAGAGACTCTCTCCTATACTTGGATAGACAAAACTTGTAAGAATTGACATACTTGTCAGATTTGTTCAGATTAAGAATTACTGGTAAGGAAAAAATCCAGAAGAGAATTACTACATACACTCTACTTCCATTGGAAACCAAGCTAAAAGCGTTAAAGATAGGCTTAGAAAACAGTTACACCCATTAATCTTTGATTGACCTTCCTGATGCTATCAAAACTGAGAGCAGTGAACCATGTGTTTTCCATTTGATTTGTTGTGTTCTTGTTCAATAGGTTAAAATCTAGGACATGTCTTGAAAGACAACTGTTTGACTGGGGCAAACAGAAACTGTCTGCTTGATGATGCTGTTTCACACTACCTGTAAGCGCTTGCCATCTCCCAATGGCAGAGGAGCTGCCAGCTCCAAAAGGGTCACAGCTTAGCGACAAAAGTCTGACTCACAGAACAGGAGTTGTCAATGTTGCAAAATAACTTCCTGGCTCCATCGGCATCTCATGTCATTAATAAGGCTAATGAACATTTGCCTAAGTCAGGTTCAGAAAGTCAGGGAAGAGCTTAAGGCACTTTCAAACACTAAGTGCTTCTCGCACCTCACCAGATTTCTGCACGTATGATAATTCTGACCTCAGAAATAACAGACTGTGAATACAAGAATCTGGGGAAGACTGAAGGGCTGAAGCTAGACAAGTCAAACACACCGTGCCAGAAACCACTCCTGCACACAGGAGCCTGACAGTCAGTTATGCTACATCTGCTGATCGGCTCCAGCACGCTGTTGCCTCTGCCAACAAAGCATTTCCCAAATTCTGCCATTAGCACAACCCAGGAACTATGTCTAACAGGCAGTTTCCATGTGGGCATGCAGCTCAGCTGAAGAAGTTTAACAGTATGGACAAGGTCAAGTCCTGCCAGCTGGCCCGAGAACCAAAACCTGCTCTCTGCTACTGTTTAATCTACTAGCGCAGATGTTGCCCATGGCTGATGGGAGCTCTGACAGCGCTCACTTCTTCACATGCCATCCACCATTTACTTTCTCCAACTTTAAGCCTTGAAAAGCTGTCCCATTCTTTAAGGATCACCATCCTATACTGTCCTGTCCTTATAACACGTACATAAAGCCACCAGAAAACACAACCGTAACTGAAAAATTAATCCCCATAGATGGTAGCCACCAATCTTTTCTGAATTCCTCCATTTCCAAAGAGGTGGAAAACATTTTACAGAGATGCTGATGTTTTATCTGATATTGTGTTCTAGATGCCTCTATATTGCTGCATTTTAATCTGATTTGCACACACAAGGGAAGGTTTGCTAGTTTGTGGTCCAAAGGAGTAACTGCACAATCCGTTATAGGCACCACTGGCTACTGCTTACAGAGGACTCTAAGCAGACAGTAATCTTAACGAACACTAAGTCAAACATTTTGATATCCATTCCCACTGTAAATAAAATTCAGGTTCATGACTTCCTGAGGAACTTGAATGTACACAAGTCTATGGGACCCGCTGAGATGAATCCCAGAATCCTGAGAGAACTGGATGATGTAGTTACCAAGCTACCCTCCATGATATTTGAAAAGTCATGACAGTCAGATCAAGTCCCAGATGACTGGAAAAAGGGAAATGTACTCATCTTTAAAAAGTGTAGAAAGGAGGGTCCTGGGAACTACTGACCTGTGAGCCTCACCTCTGTGCCTGGGAAGATCATAGAACAGATCCTCCTAGGAGCTATGCTAAGACACATGGAGGACAGGGAGGTGATTTGGGACAGCCATTACGCCTTCACCAAGGGTAAGTCCTGCCTGACCAACCCAGTAACCTTCTGTGATGGAGTGACTCCATCAGTGGACAAGGGCAGAGCTATTTGCTCCACTGGCAAATAGCATACTATTATCAGAGATTCGTGACATAATTTGGGTTGGAAGGCACCTTTAAAAGCCATCTTGTCCCACTCCCCTTCAATGAGCAGGGACACCTTCAAATAAACCAGGTTGCTCAGAGCCCTGTCCAAATCTGACCTTGAATTTTTCCAGGGATGGGACATCTACCACACCTCTGGGCAACCTGTGACAGTGGTTTTCACCACCCCCATCATAAAAAATATCATCTTAATATCTACTCTCAATTTACCCTCTTTTAGTGTATAATTATTACCCTTTGTCCTATTACTACATGCCCTCCTAAAAAGTTTGTCCCTGTCTTTCTTAAAGCTCCCTTTAGGTACTGAAAGGCTGCTGTAAGTTCTCCCTAGAGCCTTCTCTTCTCCACGCTGCTTTTTGGTGCAGTCCAGGACACGATCAGCTTTCTGGGCTGCAAGTGCACATTGCTGGGTCATGTCCAGCCTCTCACCAACCAGCACCCCCAAGTCCTTCTTGGCAGGGCTGTTCTCAATCTGCTCATTCCCCAGCCTTTACTGAGACTACAGGTATTCCTTAGGAACACTAATTAAGTAGAATGACATGCATGCTGAGGATGTTCCCACAAACCTCTCAAGTCTTTTATAAAATAGCATTCAACTTTACTTTTCTTTTTAAAGAAAGCCTCTTTCAGAAGAAATTCTATGATGCACCCCTAAGTGAATGCCTGATTTCATAGTTCACTTGAATGTATTACTTCATAGTCATATTGTTGCAGGTGGTATATATTATTATTTTAAGATGTTTTCTCTTGATTTTTATAATCTCTTCTGAAAGTAACTCATTATTCAATGAGATGCAATGTCATTGAAAATTTGCACTCCTCCATAGTTCCACCCTTTTGGCTGGATTCACTGATGTCTAATAAAATGTATGGTTTTTTATTGTCACAATGCTGCTGCACAATGTTGCTTTGCTGCAATCAGGGGTTTTTTTTTGGTGGGACCAACACTGGATCTCACTCTCTTGACATCTAATTGCCTTTCTCCAAGGAGCTTAATTACTTCTGTGTACTCTTGAGTTAAATTTGGTTAAAATTGGCAAAATAATTCTATAACTGTATATCCAAGGAGGCAGACTGCAGAAAAGGATAGTTGAGGGTGCCTCAGCTCATTTCTTCAAGAAATTTTCAGAAGGCAAGGGGGACAGTCACTCTTTAATCTCACAACATCTTATGCATTGCACAAGGTCCTTACCATGACTGTAGGAGCCCTGCACAGCTCTTGGCCATGTCAAGGTCACTCTGTGTGTATAAACAACCATATCCCAAACTTACAGTGGTTTTCAGAATCACTGATCTTTAAGTACATCTACAGCATGAACTGGCTAGATTTTGTAAACACCACTCATAACAACTCCACCTTCTAGCTGAAGAATCCATGTGGCCTAAAAATTATGAGAGAAAGCAGTTAGGAGATGTAAGGGAGGACTTTGCAGTGTTCTTATCTCCAGCTGAGGTCAAGTGACAAAGTGTTGACATATCGAATATTTTTTGAGCTGAGGGATCATTTCCCAGCTAGCTTTATTGTTTTTCAAAATTAGTCTTGTTTATCCTGGTGCTAACATGAGGTGTGAAAATGAGGTGTGTACTTATCCAACCTCAGTGATCAGGCTTGTCAGCCCATACTCCCTGCTAACCCAGAAAACTTGGCAGGCTGCTAATCTGTCTTACTGACTTCTAGTAGTAAACCTTGTCCACAGTATTATAATACCATTTCAGCTATCAGAGAAAAAGAATATTTTCTGGGTCCTGAAAGACAGAAGGGTTTTTGGATTTTGCCTTCCAAAGGGAAAAATAGACAGATAGACTGCTGTTCAGGCTGCCACATAAACTTCTCTTCCAAAAAACTTCTGCAAGATCAAATGCATAGAAACTGTACAGAAGAAAATTGCTTCTGTTGGCTCTTCAGTCTGAGCCATGGCCCTATTTCAAGGCTGACAGACCACAGGAGAGCTAGATGTTCCTGGACTGTTTTGGCATTAAAGATGTGGCTAAGACAAATAGCCAAGCTCTACAGAAAAGTGTTTTCACAGCTCACCCAGTCTGGCAGCTGTGGCTCAGTAAAACGCCAAAGCATAAAAACTTGGCTCAAGCCACCTACTCAATCCAAAATTCAATGAGTGGAACTAGCCTAGGCAATCAAGGAGAAGCTTATCACCAGGCAAAGGTTTTGTTATGTATTCTTGCAGCAAAAAGAAAACCAGTATTGTGAACAGAGTATGTCTAAAAGTATTAATTTATGGAGGAAGGACGTCTACATAATCACCTTTACAAAGAAAAGCAGGTCTGAAGCACCGAATTTTACATTTTTTTGTTAGAGATTCAGCACACAGCAGTTGCCCTTGATCTTAATGACATGAAGAAGATGGGATTTCTCCAGCTCTGTCACAACAGCATGGATCATTGAGCATTCCTATGGCCAAACATGATTTTTCTATTTGAACATTTCTAAAGATTTTTGTCCCCTTGCTATCCTCCTGCAAAAATGCATGTATCAGTGCTGCTGCTGAATTCATTTACATTCAAGATCCTAAGAAGTCTAAAAGAGTCAGTGTTAACATCTTGCAGAATGTAAACCCAACATATACAGGTAGACTAACATTTCCCTTACTCTGGATGTGGGAGAAAACAGAACATTTTAAAATATAATCTATGAAGCACACATATAATATATGAAGTGCTTGACTAATATAGCATGTGGGAGGTACACAGAAGAGACAGACAGAGAAGTAGGTAGGATGGGATTCTCATGCTGTTCTCTAAGCCATACAGAGATCAAACAAAAAACAGGTCCAGAGAAAACATATTCCAGAGGATCAGCTGAAGCACTAAAGTCTGTTTTGTTTACTGCTTAGAACACTTTCAGTGATTTAATAGTCTCTGTTCCTTTGTGTCCCATCCAGGCTATAACTGCCCAGCCCAGTAATGCCATGCTGACAAACCCAAACTTCCAGGACACTGAAGCTTTCTTCATTTTCTAAAGTCAAAGAGCTATGCTAGGTCAGAGCAGTAGTCTAAGTAATACTAAAAGAGCAGGCAGTTTTGAGGCTTTTAAATTTCACTGGTATCTTTTGTATCATAAGAAAAGGATAAGCAACCTTATTGTCATCACTAGTGCATATGTAACCTGTTTGCTCCCTCCCTCCTTTCCTGGTCATTCTGAAAGTTTTCTTTTCTAGATATTTTCTATTTCTTCCATTTGGGTAAGGCTGCAGAAACCCCACTACAGTGGGCAACCTGTAACTCACTGCAAACATCAGATGACAGAGAACAGCAGCTAGGCTATAAGAAAAGGCCATGAGACTTCTACTCATACCCCAGGACATTCAGTGAAGGACCATCTTCAAGAGGATGAGCTCAGTATCCTCCTCTGCACAAGAGGGCAGGCTTTAGCAGATGAGCCCTGCGCAGCCACAGTGATGCATGAACCCTGAAGCAAAGCAGAAACTCATGTGCCTGCATAGATCCATGAGTAATTTCTGCCTGATTACTTTCACTGAGAATTTGATTCTTTCTGGGTAGAAAGAAAAGTCTTTGCAGCAATGAGACACTGCCTAATTGGATGGCTCTTCATGTGCACTTTGCTTCATTTTATTAAGCAACGCTAATGTTGAAGCCCAGACATTGCATCTCAGCACACCTAACTCCTCCTGTGGGAAGGCTTGTGGCAGACCCACAAGAAGATGTATCACCTTCTTGCTAATGGAGAAAATCCATCATCCAAAGTAATTTAAACCATTCAGGATGGTCAAGTTCATCAAGACAGCAATGACTGTGACTAATACCCTAGCTGAGGCAATTGAATTCAAAGCCTTTTTGCATTTTTTTGCTAAGGGAGAGGCAGAGCTCCTGTCTCTCTCTAAGGCTGGAGACTGAGGTTATGGTGTCTGATTAAGGCATCTCAAGCAAGGTATCTGAGAGTGAACTGGATAGGCAATGCTCTCTGATTTCAGAACGTGTGTTCATCAGCCTGCAGTGATGCCTAGAGAGGAGCTGGAACTTGTGCGGCCAGTGACAGTGCTTACACTGACCTCATTGCTGCAGCTGTGGCTCTGCTTTTGTGTACGTCACTGGAGTCTGGTCCTACAGTCACACAGAGCAAGATGAATCACAGAGCAATAATTTTGTGGTCTCTGTCAACAAGTAACAGCAGTCAACATGCTGGATACTGCTAAGTATAGTTGCAGTTTATCTCTGGTTGAGTAGGATATAGATGCTTCAGGCTTCTTTCTCTTCTTGCATGCTTCCTCCAAAAGCAGAGAGCAACTAATGGTCAACACTGTTTAAAGTGGTGGGGATCAGCTCCCTTAGCAGCAGCTGTTCTGATTCTCTGTCTCCTCATGTGTTTTTTTCTAAAAGGTCAGGCAATTACTCAGGACTGAAAAATCTGTGTCAAAGCAATCGGTGGTGGCATCTCATTGACTTCAGAGAAATTGCAGCAGGAATTAATCTGGCTTCATAACTCTTCCTTTCCCTGTAACAAATGAAATAACCTAGGTAGATTCTGCCTGTAGGCAGCACCGAGAAAGATCCCACTTCAACCTCAATATGGGGCTTGAGTCCTCTGAAACGTCATTTTTCTCATTGAATCCTCCCACACCTGACAGCTAATTTTAGCAGTTGGTCTAAGCAGATATGCACTGAGATGTCCCCCATATCTCAGTCAGGGGATGGAAGGAGAGAACCAATGGGGTCCTTTTCCATTCTCCTCCTCTTTTCCATTCTCCTCCTTCTCTGTCCACAGGCTGGCATGGACAAATAGGGTTGCTGCATGAATTAGGGTCAGAAGCAAAAAAACACAAACACAAGGAAAGATTTCATTCTAAACTTGTGAAAATATATGTAGTTCACCTTGCTGTCTAGCCTATGTACAGAGGAATGGGGAAGGGTTTTAGCAGAGAGCTTTGAAAGATAGGGAAATAGATCTTTAGCCTTCCTCTAAATGCTACTTCATTTTTGCACTTTCTTTTCCCCAGAGCTCCTTATAGTCTCACCAAAACCAGACTGTTGAAAGAAAGGGAAGGACAGAAAATGAATTGTAGTGATAGATGTTACTTTGGCAAATAAGCCACCAGAAAAAGTGAGAAGAAAAATATTTTCTCCTGAAGCAGGGGGGCTTGTTCACCATTTACCTCATGTGTTTACCCTTGGGCTATCATTATATTAGCCACATTTCCTGACTGAGCTGGAGCACCTGGTAACTATGGTAACCACATTTTCATATCTGCCCATAAATTCCCTCAGTTCTAATTAGGGCACCCATTTATAACAGCAATAACAACACAGGAGAAACAACAGCAGACTTAGCTCAGATGCAGTCACCTCTCTTTCTCTCATGCCACAAAAATGACCCATTTCTCAACAGTTCTTATATCCTGAGATGTCACTTATGGCACAAAGCCTAGTTGCTTGCCATGTCAACCACTTTTTATCCATCTGCTTTGGTGTACATACCTTCTTGCTTTCTAAAAAGTCTCTTCATCAGCCTTCCAGTCCAAACAAAAGCCAGCAAGCTTCACATCAGGCTGCATACACCTGTTTCTCTTGATAGAAGAAAGAATTCACATCCAGCCTACAACAAAATCCCATCCACAGCACTACTGCAGATTTTACAAAGAGAAAGTAGATGTTATTACAAGCAGAAAGGCTAAGTAGTTGAGTTTACAAATTTACCTGTGCAATCCAGATAGTTTTGAAGAGAGGACAAACCATGTCATCCAAAGCGAATTATAGGTAAATGATGAAGCAGCAATGTACAAGGAATCAAGACCAAGTAATAAACAATTGCAAAGTTCAATGGCTCAGTGTATTTCACCACAAATTATTTCCTTCTCTATGAAACAATAAAGCTTAGTGAACAATTTGAAGCCTGCTGACATGATTTAAAAAGATGGATGGGCTGGTAGGTAGTCGAGAGTGTTTGCTTTATTGTTCACGGAGTCACTGCTCAGAAGTACATTTGTTTTGGAGTCTATGTGAATTATTGTCAAAAAAGTGACAAATCTCTTTCTCAGTTTAGGCCATGCTGTGCAGGCCTTACATGAATTTCTTTTGGCAGAAGAAAAAAGACATCACATCTATGTATTGACACAGATAAGACCACAAACCTGTCTCCGCAGAGGTCAAGAGAGCAGCGCTGCTCTGGCTTCAGGTTTTGGTAAATTTGTTGCCACTAGAAAACCTTCTCTTGTTAGAAAAGCATGCCAATTATTATAACTGATGCATGACTATCAACAAGTATATCTTCTTGTGAACTTTTATCCACTTTTCCTCTGCATCTCCTGAAGGCTGAGGGAACTGGGTAAGAAAACATACTGGAGCTTTTACTGGTGCTGTTGGAATACTAAATACCACTTACCCTCTTTGCCTTGCCAGCCCTCACGTGGGGAAAAAAATGACAAGCCCAGTGGTGATATCATATAAATAGGTGTTAGTCCAAGCTACAGTGGCATGACAGCTGACTTCAGCCAGGGATTTGGAGACCAGATGATCCTCAGCAAACAGAAAGGGTGCTGCCTTGCATGAGAAAGCTATCCACCTTCCCTCTACCAACACAAAAATTAAGAGGAATGTTCAGGTTCACTGAATAGAAGAATGAAAGGTGTTTCACTGAATTTTTTACTTTGGGATCCACTGACATAATCAGGGATGCTGTGGCAACGCTTCACAAAGCTTCCCCATTCCTTTGTACTCTTTTTTTATACCAAGAACCCACTGAGAGAAAGAGCACCTCCTCAGCCCAGTGAAGTGATACCTGCCACTTGTGGAAGTCTGTGTGTGTTCCTCTCCCCTGACTTCCCAGTGAAGGCTCAAAGCACCCTGAGCAGAGACGGGTGAGCCATCCTCAGACTGTGGTTGTAAAAAGCAGGTTCATTGCATTCTATTCTATAGGTTTATCTTTTCTTTGCACCAAGTAATAAGAGCTTTCAAAGTGAACAGTGTTGTGGTGAAAAAATGTAAACTTTAGTGAATTGCCAGAAAAGGTTCCAGCTATTTGCCAATTTAGTCATCAAGCACCATTTAGGAGCATGGATAGAAAATATGTTGATGATCAAATTCTAATATAACCACAAAAATTGATTTAAAATGCTGCCAAACATAAAGCACAGTAACAGTCAATACCATCTATATGTATTTTCATTTAATAAGTGAAAGGTAATTTCAGTCACTTCCAGACTGTATTAATTTTTGACACTTCCCTCAGCTCATGAGGCGCTGTTTGGAACTTGGGTGGAGAGTCCCCTGTTGCAAGTTGTGCCTCTCATTACTGTACCTTCATTTCTCCATCAATTTCTTATTTATTCAGGCTGTACTCTGTTAAGAGAGATGGGTATTTGCAGGATGCATGATGCATAATGAATCTCCAGTCTCCATGGAAGCCTCTAAAACTGCCCATCTTATTTTGCTTACTGGCTCTTCCTATTTTCATCAAGAGGGAACACTCTCAAACTGTCAAAATCTTTTCAAATGACCCCACAGTAACCACTGTAGCCTAGAGTACTTCTTGACTTATTAACTATTAAAATAGAATGTGAAAAATATGTTTTATTTGATTTTAATAGTTAAGGAAAGCAAGTTTTTGACAGGAAAATAATAGCTCTGAAAATAAGGAAAAGAACTAATTAAAAATAAGGTTAAATAAACAGTTTCTATGTGATCTCTTGAGCTAGTTTCATTTCAAAGACATGCTTTACCTGGAATAATGTGTGGTTTGCAAGACCCCTGTGTAAGGTTAAGCATTCCTTGGTAGTTGCCTGGAAACGATGCCAATGACAGTTTGTTCTCATTAAGGGCAAATAATGCAGACAGGCTGTTACAATTGTACTTCTGAGCATTTAAATAAATTCATTTTGGACATGTTTTTTTTCTTTTTAAAGATGTAAGTTCTGAAATCTTACCAGAAGCATTGGAACAAAACAGATTCCAACTAAAATAGATGAGTATGCACATAAATTAATTTGAAATTACCACTATTAGTATTATTACTTTTTTAGCCAAATTAGTGCTGAGCAGAATACAATTGTCTTCGGTTTGGACTGGTTTTGCATTGGCTTCTTTTTTTCTTTCTGTTCTGCACCGTGTGAAACTCAGAGCTTTTTAAAAAGGCCCTCTGAAAAGTAGGAGAGACAACTTTCAAAGCTGCTGCTTGGGAAATCATCAAGAAGAGCAGAAATCAATCCCAAAATAGCTACCATTCTTAGAAAGGAAAGCCCACAAGTTTAGTTCTTGCTTCACGGTTCATTAAAACCACACTGCTGCCCTGGGCACCAATCAATGATTCCTGTGCTCACCCAGAGACACGCTTCAGGTTCACAGCTACCTGGGCAGGGCAAAACCAGTCTGCACAAATTTCACTGTTTAGGTGTCTGTGGGGACACCATGACTCCTTTAACTTTGTCAGTTAGCAAAGCTGTGGCCCCAAGCCAGCTCCCTCTCCTTTCCATCCCTCTGCTTTCCTTTATGACCGGGTAATGCTGTGGTCGATCACGGGAAGTGCAGACCAACTGAAGTACCTTCTTTACAGAAATCAATGATGACATGAGGCATCACAGCTGCAATTAGAAGAGCTTTAACTAGTTCAAACTGCTGGTAAATGAAAAGAAAAAACAGTGCATTTAAGACTGGGAGGAGAGCATCTATTCTTTTGCCATTCCAGGCAAACATTTTGTTGTGGGGATGAGAGGGTGGAGAGGTGGACATATTTGTCTTATTTATGTGCCACAGCTTATAATCTTGCATGCTTATTTTACATTTTATCTGCAGCTTGTCTGTTGCATTGTATTTGCCTTAGTTTAATATAATCGATTTTGAATTGATCTGATGGAGGTGGGGGACTGCAGTCTTATAAGTAGCAGATAATTTATTGTGTCCAGAGTCAGAAAAAAAATCCAGAGATCCATAGAATTTCACTGGAAAGCATCAGTATATTTAATACCTATACTAAATTTAACACTAAATGTAGCAAAGTTCATTCCATCATATGAAATTTTCTTGGTTTTGTTTGGTTTTTTGTTTGGTTTTTTTGTTTGTTTGGTTTTTTTGTTGTTGTTTTTGTTTTGGTTTTGGTGGTTTTTTTACATGAGAGATAAAAGAGCCTGGGAGGAGCAACTAAGTAAGAATAAGAGGGCAGGGGAAAAGAAGATTATTTGCAGTAAAATTTTGCAGGTTGTTTTGTTTTGTTGTTGCTGTTTCTATCAAAGAGAAAACCACACACATGATGATAAAAAACGATAAACAACAGGGAACCATCTTCCTGCATGGAAAGAGTTGCATGAGGTTGCCATGAATACATGCTAGTTACCTGTACTTCTGCAAAAAGGGAGAATTTATCTATTTTATTTCCTAAACCAAGATAAATTCTACTTCATGGAGAAGCCTACACACAGCTGGATCAGCCAGCCAGCCAGATAGACATGACCAGACAAGAAGCAGATTTTATAAACAACTAAAGAAGTTTGCCATCTGGCAATGCTGGGCATAAGAGATGAGGGCAAACTCCATCCCATTAAGGGAAATTAAGACAAAGGCCCACGCCAGACAGTGAAGGATGCATGCAGGATAACCACTGGCAGCAACACTTTCTACAGAGCTGCTTCTCTTCTCCACCACTGCACAGTCAGTTTACAACTGAAGAAACAGGAACTGCTGAAAGAGAGAACAGAAGATATTTACCCTGCCCTTGGAAAATATGTTTCCAAAAACCACAGAGCTTAAGGGGACATATCTGGAAGAAAACATATCTTGATTTATAATGACTGTTCAATGGCTAAAATTTGTGGTCCAGCTCAGATGTTCTGAAGAGGATTGCAGAACTGAAATCAGAGACATATGTACAAAAATTTTGTGGAAATGAGCCACCACATACAGCAAACTGGCTCATGTTTGTGGCCTCTTAGGCTGCTGGAATGAACACCTGTCAGCATAGGAAGCTTGGGTTATCAACAGAAAATAATATTAGCTGTGAATTAGAAAATAGTATTTATCTCCTTTCCCTCAGTGACCATTGAAAACTGGAATATATTTCCAAGCCCAATTCCATGCATGCTTGTCATATCGCTATAAGGAAGATTTTTCACACAGTGTAGAATATGAGACTTTTTCAAAATCGTCATTTGCTACTCACAATGTGTTGCATCTAAGTTGCATCTGTCTTACATGTCTGTATCTCCTCTCTTTAACTGGAAGACTTAAACTTCCTAAACAAAAAAATAGCAAGAAATGAATATTCACCATGTTCTCATCACAGTAACCTCTCCTTTTCAAGTGAGGTAATTCTATTTTTCCCATTGCGATGGTTGTTTTCTATTCTAAATTCTAGCTTCATGCAAAGACATGGTAAAAAGTCCCGCTAAGATTTGAATCTGCATCATCTCACACTTGACTGCCTGCCAAAAGGAAAATATTTACACGTGACAAGTAAAAGGCAGCCTCAGGTGTAGGCAAAAGGAATTGGAATTAAACTGCAGTGAGATGTGGTGGTGCATCGTGTCCCTCCCATCCACCTCCAGGCTGCACTGTGATCTAATGCTTGTACACACGTAAATGCCATTTTGCAGCATTTGACTCTCTTCAGTGAGAATACTTCAATACCTTGTCCAAGACAAATAGAACAACCCACTCAAAGAAAAGAGTTCCTTTGCCAGTTTGAAAGGTGTTCTAATTATAAATGAAAATTGCAGGATTGACTAGGAAAAAAATTGAACAAAGACATGTCCATAATTCTGTTAAATCCATTTTTTCACCTGATCTTATTCACCTGGGCTTATTCTGCCCAGAGACAAGTGTGTCCCCAGCAAGGGCTTAATCTGGCCACCTACGAGTGCTTTTATCCCAGTGTATCACCATGGACTCCAATCCTTTTCTTTACACACATGAAGAGCAGACTTTTACATAAAGTAACCAACACACAGCCCCTTTCTCAAATACGGAGTCATAAGGCAGATGGATGGGCATATGTACAACCACCGCTAACTGCTAATGTAGCCATTTGCACTCAACAATATGACACTGGTTTGGGATATTTTCTGGAAGAATTTATTTTTATAAATAAAACCTTGGCATCCTAAGACTAATATTCTCCTGCTTTCATGCAGCCTCTGTGAGACATTTAAAGGAACACTGACCTCATTCTCCTTTCATCCCTCTCTGCTGAAGTTTCAATAATAATCTTTTCTCTCATCACAAAAGCCACTATACTGACATGGAAATTTGCTATATGACTGTGAACTTAAACACTCACTTTCCTTTACATTCCATCTTTTTAACACAGGGGAACAGATTCCTGCTGGAGGCATTTAGGTTTTAGTCAAGAAAATTCTTACATTGGCCAAAATCAAATTGAGATGGAAAAAGAGCAAATGAGAAAATACAGTCTACAAGATTAGAAGTCTTCTTCCAAAATACATGTCTCCATATCAGGAATGGACATGAGTACATACTCATTCATGTATTTTTTCAAGGTCCATCACTACGGACATCAAAGTTTTCCATATGTGAAAGGACTATAAATTCAGAGCTTCAGTAACAGCAACTGAGTCTCCATTATTGAATGAAAGACAGTTTCATGCCAGAGTCCTTCCACAACTAAATTAAGCAGGTGGTGAAGTAATGCTGCAAAAAACCAAACAGGATCCTCTCCTATTTGGAGCATTCAATTGGCAGACAGTTTCTGATTTTAGGGGATGTTGATGAGGTCTTTCCCAAGGGGTTATCTGTAATAAAGAAGCTAGGCTAAGGCTGTCAATGCATTAACAATCTTCACAGGAATTGTCTTTGTGTTTTGTAAAATTTTCCCTTTAAGGGTCTTGTTATATCCTTGCATGCTGTTCATATATTAATTCAAAAGCACTAAGAGCTCTTTTACAAGCTTCCATGTAAACACATATTGCCAGACTGTTCTTGAAGAAAGAACAAAGGAGTTTATTTTTAGAAGTCGCTCTTTCATACATTTTTTTCAAAATTTACCTAGCACTATTAATAAATAAGTAAAATGACCTTCCCCCCAAAAAATGAGTTGATTTACAAAATTTACAGTAGAGCTTTAACTTATTTTTTCCATCCTTGGCTTTTTTAACAGATTGTTTACTTCTCCCAGGTGAAGCCACTATATAGCTATAGGGGGGAAAAAATATGCACAAGGAAAAGACTCTTTCAGTCATTAGGTCTTTTTCATTGGCAACTCTCCCTGTGTTTTCATCTGTGAGTTTTCTAAGGTAATGGAAAATCTCAAACCATGTGCTGAAGCAATAATTTCATGATAAAACTAATCTTTCCAATAAACAGCTCTCTGAAACACTCTACTTTTCATTTTCAAAGAGCCAGAAGGATTATGGTAGTGATTTGGATATCTATTTTTCTAAAATTGCCCTCCAAGCCTTCCTTACTCTAATATAATGCACGGAGTCCTTAGCAAATAGGAATTGCACCCAGAATGGGAGAAAAAAAACACAGCAGAAACAGATGTAACCTTAGAAATCACTGATGTAAGTAGTTTCATTTCTTGCACTAAAAACCATTTGAAAACTAATCTACTGCATGTTCCTTCCTTTCAGAAAATGTAAATTGATCTTTCAGTTTGAATACCTGTCAAAGTACAGCCACTATAACGGTGATAAGTAATTTTGCTCGTCAGCTGATAATGTCTGATATACTGCAAAATTACGTGTAGCTCCACAAGAACTGCTGGACCAGACTACCCCAAACCAGGGTAGGGGATGCTCAGTCTTAGAGACTTTAGCAACAGCATGAGTGAGAAATGTCTTTCTCCCACCAGCACCTCCCAAAGTGGTATGAAAACACATCACAAATAAAGGCAAATAAATCAGGTTATGATAGTTCCCAACATGGTGTTGGCTCGTTAATCTTCCACACTGCCACCATGTCCCTTCCATACACTACTTCATGTAAAATGTCTGTTCTATGTTGTGGATTATGCCAGTTTCAATAAAATGCTCACTATGGGGAAAAAAATAAAGGCTTTTGAGAAGGCACAGAAATATTGGCTGCCTGCCCTTTTTGCTTGTTTCTAAACTTAGGGTTTAGCACTCAACCTACACTATAATTTTATACATTTACTGTAAGTTTCTGAAGGATGTAGCTTCCTAAATGGAAAGACTCTTCTTCAAAAAATACTGAACAAAGGTAAAATTGTTTTGGATTGCATCAGAGCTGGGAATTCGCTCTGTGAGTAGCACTTTTCCCCTGACTTGACTTTTTGAAGTAATATGTCTTGAATAACCCTGGGGTGTGTGCTCCTTCCAGGAATACTGGGAAAGGACAACATCTCCAAAGTGAGAGGCAACTCATTTAATAAGTCTACAGATCTCTCCGGACTAGTTAAGAGTGCCTCCAGGTCTAGTGAAACTTTTAGACCATCACAGTAAAGTGAGAAAAGTCCCTAAAAATCTTTTTCCAGATTTGATACCTTATTTCTAGTTTACCTTTCATTGAGGAGCCACCTCTTTCTCTCACAAGTGCATAAAATTTTCACAAGCACTAGCTATCTATGAGAAAATACTTTTAGCCTATTAGCTGTCTCTAAACACTTAATCTCAATTATTTGTTATTTGAGTGCAACTGCTCTGCTTAATTACTTGCTTCTGTCTTTTCGTGACCTCAACAGATGGCTGAGTGTGTCTAAATCAAGACTATAACCAAGTTGAAAAATAACAAAACCTTTCTTCTTTCTTAGCCAAAGAAAGACTGATGACACATTTAAAATCACCACTGTTTAAATATTGGTGAGCAGTGAGTAGGTTACACACTGACAGGGCAGAGATTTGCATGTGCTCATCCTGTTCATGAAAGCAGCTGCTCTGCATGCAAATCCTTTCTATTTAGCCAAGTTTTTTCCTATTTCCCAATAGCAGCTGTTGAATCCCAAACAGAAAAAGATGCCCAGCAGGAAGAAAGGGGTGCTGGCCATGGGTGGCGTTACTCAGAGGGAACTAAGCAAGTATACAACGCAACAGGTGGAGGTTTTTTTAGGCTTTTTTTTTTTCTATCATCCTTTTTGAGGATGATAGAAGCAACAAAAGACCAGGTCATAGCCTTGATGATTAAGCTTTCAGCCCTAATAAAAGATCCTCACAGGTTGTTTTTGGCCTGAGGAGATGCTGCAGCTCTGGCCATAGCTCAGGCATGACCAGCTCCTCAGGCACAGCCTTGTGTTACCACACAGACACTCTTCAGTGCAGCAGAGATGTTTGAAAGGCACAACATTACTCATTTCTCACAAAAAAAATCCCTATTTTTTCCATCTTTTTCTATGAAATTTTTCTTGAATGGTATTTAGGTGTCTGAAAGTTACTTGAAAACCAAACCCCTTCCACTTTGATGAAAGGATAGCAGAGAGCTTCATAAGAGATGGCTTTTTCCTTTCCTAGAGATCACACAAACCTCCTAAGAAGTATGCACAGTTTTGCTCAGACTAACAAAAATCCACCCTACAGGACAAGCAAACATGCAAATTTTTGTTCTGTCTTTTAAAAAGAAACAAACAAAAATAGAAAACTGTCCAAACCCAAAATTTAAAGAAACAGTGTCATAAAATGCCAGTGCTTTTGCAGTGAAAAACTCCCTTGCAGACAGGGTACCACTGCCGTGCAAAGCAGATTTGAAAACTAAACTTCTGGCTTTCAATTGAGTGACATCCTGTCTCAAGTCAGTGATGAATTTGACTGTTCAGCCAGACAGTTATTTCATGAGGGTTGTGTTCAGCTGATGGGACTGTCCTCCCCCTGTTCGTGTGACTCTGCTCTGGCTCCCAGTCCTCGTGTACTCACTCATCCAAGGAATGCAAAGTGGATGTCACTTGCTGCCATACCGGTAGCTTTGTTCAGCTACACTAAGCCAGACATGCTCTATTTAATGACATGCAGTAACTTTTTGTTATTTGGCACAAAATTTGAGCTGGTTTTCTTTAGACCCTCTCAGGTGCCTACTGCTTTTTCCAAATGCAGACCCAACTCCTTTAGGGAACCTCCTTCCTTCTCCCCCAGCCCTTTCTCAATCACACTGAAACTAACATTGTCTCTAAGTTTCTCTCTGCTTTCAAACACAGTTTCACACTTCCTGTCTCAATTCTGTTATATGCTTGTCAATCCCATTTGCTCCTCAGCGTGGATAAGACCAGACTGGCTCTGCTTAGAAACAACAGGCTTTTCTGGGAGTTATACTATTTCCTGAATAGTGTTCAGATTTCCTGCAGAATGAATTGACTGCAGAAGGCACACAGCTATTTTTAAATCTGCTTTTTTCTCCCCACTTCTCATCTGTCCCAGATTAAAACTCAAAGGGATTTAGAATAGGTGCTCCCAACTCATCATAACAGTCCCTCATACATTAATACCTCAGGTCATCTCTATCAGGAGCTTGAAATGTTCCATGTTACATAGTACAAGTTTAACTTCAATCTCTCGAAAGCTTCTCCACATGAATTTCTAAATATATTAACTCTGTTTCTCCTTGTAAATCTAAATTTTTTTAGATGCAGAGCCTGAATCATCCCATTGGGAACAGAGCTCTCAAAGTTTTCTGAAAGAAACTAGTTCCTTTGAGATTGGGATTTATCAAGCAGATCATTAGTAAAGGAGTCTGTAAGGTATTTGGTTCCTCCTGCCTCATAGGATCGTGGGTGCAACACAGGACTGGATGACGTGGTTAGCATCCATCTTAGTGAAGAAAATGTGTTACTTCTTCAGTACCTTAACAGGCTCCAAGTCATACCTAGAGATAAATCTCTGAATAACCCCAAAGTCCAGAAAAATACCCTCAACATGAAATTTACACCAGGTGTGTACATGAGACAGTACGTGTGTGCAAGCATGTGTGCATGTACAGTACGTATGAGGGTGGCTGAGCATGACATGATGGTGCGTGACTGTGCACAGGAGTGTGTGCAGGAGTAGGACTGCAGTCCAGTGAGTGAATGTAGCTGGTTTTGGCCAAGCAAGATGTACTGAAGGGGATGAAAAAGTGGAAGGAAATTTCTGTGCAGTGAGCAGAAAGGTAGAAACTGATTTCTCCACATCTTTCCCATGTGTAAGTACTGAGAATGGGTGTCAGCATTTGCCTGGGCTGAAGTGCTTGTTCTGTAGGATGCTGGAGAGCTAGAGGGCTTTGATAACCAGGTAGAAGTGCTAATGTTCTAACCCAGGAGAAAGGTATCTTAAAGTTTAAGCCTTTTTTACCTTGCTGGAGGTGACATGCAGTAGTTGGGATGACTTACATATCACTAGTTACCCAACAGCACTTTATTGTCATTAGTAAAGAAAGAGTGAACAGGTGAACCCAACAGGGAGCAATGGAGAAGCCAACACTGGGATTTCTTGCTTGTACTTGTAGGAAAGATGAGAAAGGAGATCATGGTGAATGAAGCACCACAGGTTAGTACATGAAATTAGATGCTACACAGACTAACTCACTCCACGAGAGGGCTATAGCCTCAGGGATGCGTCTTGAGCAGCAAGAAGCCTCTTAACTACATGAGGCCAAGGTAGAGGGAAGCATGAAAAGGTTGGTACCTGGCCTAGCTGAAGGGCAAGATTAAGTTGGGACAGAGCACAGACTCAGTGGGATCAGCTACCAAGGAAAATGCAGTGCTTGAAGTCTTTTATTCAGAGTGTTTACTCTGCCCGCTCTTGATTCTCAGTCGTGGTTAGCAGCTAAAGGAGCCCAGACTCACACACTGTACTCAGGACAGAGCAAGGCAGCTCTAGCAGAGATGGAGGCCCTGCCTTTGGCTGCGTGAGAGAGGAAGAGTCTCATGGAAATAGAACACTTGGCTTTTCCCAAGTTAAAATGTGGCCAGAATTGAGTTTATCCTAGAAATATGATGTAAAAAATCTAGTTTTACACAACTGAAATTGTTTGGGTCAAACAGGGAAGGGAGTTATAGCCAAAAAAAACAGTACGGAGAGGAGAGGGAAGGTACTAATTCCAAAAACAAAATACCATCTTTCCTTTTTTTTTAGACACAGGTGTTCAATTTCTTGTTTTGGAGGAAAATTTCTTTTTGAAAATTGAAATAATTAAAAAGCAAAAGCATTCAAAATTAGAACAAATGAAATATTTAGGTCAATATAATTATTTTTCTTTTTTTTTTTTTTTTCCCCCCCTTCTCTCCATTCTCCTAAAAGAACTAAACAAATTGTCTGGAACAATCATGCTGACTGCTGAACCAAAAATCCATTTTCCCAACAGCTCTTCCCTGGCTCACAATCCATTAACACTTGCCAAGGCCAGGTATTACAAGGGCTAACAACACCTGGCTAGAGTTTAGTTAGAGGGACGAGAGTGAGGGTATTAGGCAATGGTACCTCTTATTTGTCTTTTAACTGGAGTCTGGCAATACAAACAGCTCTTAAACCAAGGGTTTCTCCAATTTCTCTGATAATAATACTTTTTTATACTGCCATCTAGCATAAATTATGAAAGTCAGGTCTCTCTCCAGAATGTTTTTTTTTTTTTTTTTTTGATTCCGCATTGAGCATTTTCAGGGAGAATTCCTGAGAAAGGGAGAAATACCCTGAAATACCTCAAGGATACATCCTTTGGGGAATATCTGGATGCTGCTCCATATTTTAGAGATGATCAATATTTTACCCAAGCATGAAAGAAGAGCTCTTTGCTAGATTTCTTGGTTGCTGCAAATTACTCACCTGCTTTATTACCAAGTGTGGTGTGTTCAGGCACTGCAGGACCTCTTGGGAATGGCTTCAGGCTCAATGCCTGGACAGTACTTGGCAGAAGGTGAAAAAGGCCCTCTGGCTCTGCCTCACATTTATGTCACTGAAGCATAAGTACTTTTCTAGCAGTTTAGTGCCTGGACATCACTGACTGCCTATCTTAAAACTCCAGCATGCTGGATATTTAGCTACAAACTGTGGTCATGCTGTCCACCCAGCACATGAACTCTGTTTTCCCAGCTTTGTCTGACTTTCCTATGGGACCTGGAGCAAATTACATGATCTCTTCCTAGTTTAGCTTCCTACATGTAAAACAGAGATAATTTTTATTACTGTCTTTTCATTAGTAGTTTCTTGTGGACGAGGGCTATCCCTACACCATGTCTTTATGCTTTTCATTATGTAGAACAGAGTCATAAAAATGAACACCTGGGTCCCAACAGAAGACAAAAGCAACACACTACACAAGGAACAACTGAATCTAAATAGAGATTAAGTACTACTGATGTAAGGAGGCATGCTGCTACAGGAGCTACAGGGTACACCACTAAAATTGAGTTTCTTTTATTTTCTCCTCCATTCCCAAATAGAGTTTAATTCCTCTCTAACACATTTATGCAAGACTTTTTTTAGAGAGTGCATTTCTGCTGAATGCTGTGTCACACACATCAGTCTTTCTTCAAGGTCAGGATTTTGTTTGATGTCTTTGTCTTGAGCAAACAAAGGTAAATGGGAAAGAAAAAACTGCACTAAAAAAGAGTACAAAGGTAAATGGGAAAAAAAAAAAAACATGTACTAAACTAGAAACTGCTGAGTCTTCTGTATAAATGTTTCCATTTCCTCCCCAAGCTGGCTATGTATTTCCTCTATTTAATCTTTTATAACTATATAAACACCCCAATGAATCCAACTGCCTCTCACATTTCTAAATGAAAAAAAGAAAGTCAAAATGTGGTAGACAACATAATGTTCAGGTGGTGCCAGTTTTGGAGACTAAACTATACATGGAGCTTGTAAATTATGAAAAGAGTAAATTAAATGCAAATACAGAGTATTTTTTTTCCTGGTGAGCACCACAGTTTAACATCCTCAGCTCCTTTCTATGAAATTTACAATGGGGTAAACAATTGGTCCCATTAGACTATATATATAGACTAGAAAGAAATTGATAAAATGGTGATGGGAATGAAAAATTAGTGGTTTGTACAATGGGAACTAAGGTTATGAGACTATCTAATCTACCCAAGCCTAAAGCAGTAATTTATGACAGAGCTAGGGCTTGAACTCAGCCCTTCAGTATCTTCATGCAGGTATTTGGACCGTCCTCCTGAAATCCATGGTGTATTTCATAACACTGAACTTCATGACCATTGGAAAATGGGATGAATTGAAATCCAACAAATGCCAACCTGAAAAGCATGGACTTTGAGTGAATTATTGAACTTACAGGCTACTCTTTCTGATACCAGAAGTAAAAAAAAGAATCTAATTAACATGGGAGAAGGTAAAGGGATTCTGAGTAAGGTGTAATAACAGCACCTTGTGTAAAAATCAAGGAGAAAAGGTACAGCTGGCAGAGAAAAGGGAATGTGCTCCTGCTTTAAGAGACCAGAAGTTGGTGGTGGGTTAGTCCTTTTCCTGTATGACGTTCCTCACACTAAGAGGACTCTGCAGTCACCCTGCAATCAGTGACTACTGCCCCGTGAAGGCAACAGTCTCCTCTTGACCCTTTCCAGCTGCCCAGCAGTGGCCAGCAGGTCTACAGCAGTGCCCTGGTGTTACCTGTTCTCCCTGGGGAATAAGAGCTTACTTGATAGCATCTCATAAGGCAGCAAATTAAAAGTGGCCTGAACAATGGCCTATAATAGCAGGGAAATGACATTTGCGGCCTTTTTTTCCTGCATATGTAAAGAAGATATTAATAAGAACAGGGCTGGGGCTGAGGTAATGCAGCACAGCTCCACTAAAATCAATGAAATGAAGCCAAATTGGATGGAATGAGGATCTGACCCTTTGCCAGTGACTTTTCTTTTTGTTCATTGGCTTGTAAAACAACTGCAACAAAAGCAGAATACAACCTGAATACAGGTCAGCTGCTAAACTAATACAGACTTCTCATAAATGACTGGAAGGATTTACAGGTATAATCCATGTACAGCAGAACTCAGCATTGCCATGGAAACAATTACATTCAAGGAACAAAATGCAATTGATACCATCCATTCGGAAGGCATTTAAAACTTGTTATGCACTTAAAGTACAAGGAAATTAGTTTGCTAATTAACACACTGTTCCCAGCCATTGTGATTTCTTTCTTTAATGGTGAGAGTGGTATTTGCTTCTTTGCTTTCCCTCCTCATGCTCCCTCCAACAAACACTTAGCTTAAATACAATATTTCAACATTTGTTTCAAGTCACGTAATAAAAGCACAAACTGCAACTAGTCTTTATCCTTTCTTTTTCAGCCAATGCCTCCAATAGATCCTTTTTAATCTCCCCTAATGTCTCTAATGTAATGAATCCCATATATAATGACATTATAATGGTTAGAAAGTGCTTAGGCAAGCCTTCCCAAAAGAAATAGACTTCAGACTCTTTAAACAAAAAGCTAAAACAATAACAAACCCCCCTCCAACAGAAACACCTTTTAATTGACTGCAGTTCTCAAGGCACTGCTTAATTGCGAATTATGATTTCTTATGTCCCAGCTCTGGTTTTGCATGAGGTCAGTCACTAATTTCCCCAAGTTTGCAGCAGAAGAGCAGTTAATGACCCCAGATGACACCTGGCACTTAGAAATGCAATGCTGGTTGCATATTAATAGAAAAAAATGCTCTTCTTTATGACAATTTTATCATAAGCCTCCAGGAGTGACAAGATCCTAGGAGAGATTAATGATGTAGATGGTACTCCTTAGTGCCTCCAAGAAAAGGGTCTTTTGTGTACTACACTTGCAAAATTCCTGCATAGCCAGTGAAAATACTTCAGACCATGTAAATTCAGTAACATCTGTAGTTCTCCAGATCTTCTTTCATTCCACTGTCTAAAAGGGTCATGCAGTTGCTTAACTGTCTCCTTTAGCCACTGGACAGAGATGGAACTCCAGAGAGAAACTCAGATCTCAGCTGGGCTCATTTGCTTTCTGGAGGTTCTTCTGTCTCTGTCACCTACAGTGTGACTGCCACATTATCATCTCCTGTAGTGGGGGTTAATTCCAACCCCAAAGATCACAATTAATAATACTGAGTCCCCTTCATTTTGTGAGAAACTGAGGCACTGACAGATGTTGTGGCCTGACTCTTTTTTTCAAGTAAAGCAAAAGAACTACACATTTCCAAATCTCTCATTTCAACATGTTCTGAAGGAATATAAGACCTGCTATCACTCATTCACATACAAATACTGATTTGGACACCAGCTGAAATGAAAACAAGTCCCAAACTACTTTTATTTCTTCTTTTTAGACTGCCACATCCCATCCTGGGTGGAACAGTCTGCAGCAGCTTTTTAATCTCTGTGCAAAGCAACTCTGTGTTTAATTTCTTTCTTTCTTGTCTCAGAGCTGCTGTCTGAGTGAGCATAAACCACTTCCAAGCTTCTCTCAATTCATTCACTGGTGAGCTGCAGACAGCTGCATTAGCCACACTGCCAATAAGAGCACATTTAGGGAGAAAAGCACCCTTCAGTCCTAAATACGGTAGACAGTCTGTAAGAATAACACACCTCCTAGCTAAATTTTTTTCCCTGTGACCATTTTCAAGGAAAGAAGCATTGCCACGCATCACTAAATACACCATTTCCAGCTGTACTACTGGCCCCAATATGTGGCTGGAGTTGAATAAAACCCTCAGGTGTTCCCAAAAGTATAATTTGCGTGATGGAATCTAAAGCCTATGTTCAAAGTTAAACCTACACCCAAGAGTTTTGCTGGACTGAGATTTTGGTGCTTAGAGTTCTAAGGCAGTCTTCTGGTAATTCCCAAACCAATTTGAGCTCGTAGCTTCTAGAAAATGAGCCAAAATAAAAACCAAAGCAACATCCAACATAAAAAAGAAAAGCCCACTTGGTGCACTTTGCTGTATCACGAGGCCATAATAATCAAGGTAGTTTTCAGGGTTATACTAAAAGACATAAAAGCAAATCAAACTCCTGACCTGCAAAAAATCCCCTTTTGAGAAGAACTGTTTGCAGAATCAGGACTCAAGGCTAAAGAAATTCAGCTATTTAGTTTTAAAATTGTAAACTCTTGATTAGTAAATGGAGGTACAAGCAGTATTGCTATGTCTAATCACAAGGTTACAGGTTGGAAGCTCAGCATTGTACATGTGATTCTGCCTTGAAGCGTCAGAAAAGGTGGATGGGAAGTAGCTTAATAGTTTTCCTTTTACCCTGTCCAGACTGCAGAAAAAGACAAAGATGACCTCTCACTTATTACTTTCAGATAACAGAGGAAAACATATAATCCCCCTAACAAAACCCTCACTGCCTGATTCATTTTGAATGTTAGAGAAAATGAAGATCACAAAGGCACTTGTTGGTCGTACATGGTTAATGGCCGTATACTCACTGTCAGTTCTTCACTGCGTCTTGGCTGTGCTAGGTGGTCCCAAAGTTACTTCAAGACCCTGATTGCATCATTTCCCACATGGGACATTAAGTGCAGTTTTCTATCCATCACGTCCCTTAAAAAAAAAAATGAAACGGAAAAAAAAATTCCAAACTGAACCACCCCCACCCCTCCAATTAGCGCAGTAATTGTATTTCCTGCCATATTGCCTCTTCTTTTGCTGACATCCTGTTCTTTGAAAGACAAACTTTGAGATAATCATAAGGTATTATTTATGATTCCATAGCTCTGCCTCCACATAAAAACTCCTTGAAGAAGACTAGAGCATATCTACAATGTATTGTTTCTCTCTTTGGGAGTCAAATGTTTCCCAGAGGTAACTTAATCATCCATCAAGTTGGTGTCAAGCATTGCCACTCAATTTAATTTGCTTCCTGACAAAGAGTGCCTTCCTGGGGATATCAACATGTAACATAGGAAACAGTTTGTGAAACCAGAGGAAGAAAATAGACAGAATGAGAGTACATTACGGTGTTTAACCTGCATATGAAGTAAACACATCATAACTGCTCAAGGAAGGCACAAAGCCCAAATGTGGAAGCAGACTAAAAAGAAAAAACAGCTAATACAGGAAAAGGAGGGATGCACTTAACGCCTCAGCAGCTTGACCTTTACAGTAGAATAACCACAAAGCACACTATCTAGCCTAAGGGAAGAAATAACACGAGCTCTAAGCACAACCCAATACTCTGACCAGAAGCCTGATGATTCGTACATGCTGGAAGGCTGAAAAGGCCATTACAGGTTAACCAAAAAGTCACAGAAATGTTTACATTTGACCTTGCCCTTGGGCTTACTTGCAGCTACAGAGCCTGAGTATTTATTTCACTGTATTCTGTAGTCTAGGAAAAAAAAAATATCCTGGCTTCCATCAGTCTTATAAGTGGCTGTAGCACCTCCCAGAAAGACTGCACTATGGGCTTCTTGTTCCACATATCCCTGTGAGCAGCAGCTGCATGAGTAACTCAGAGGGAAGCAGAGCCATCCAAACTGAGTGCCTGGGTCAGGAAATTTGCAACAAATCACCAACTCTGTGGATTTCACTGATACATTTGTATCATACGACAGGGGCAGGGAAGGGGTTCAGGAGCACAGGTTTTTAATAATTTCTTCTCTCCCAAGGCAGAATTACTAAGGAATTACACCAGGGTCAGCTCCAACTAGTGTTTTTTTGCGAGTCTGTAAAGGGTGCTCTGTGTTCCTCTGTAAAGACTAAATTAATGTTAACATGCCAAGCCTGTAGCAGCTCTTATTAAAAAGCTCAAAGGAAGCAGTCTCAAACTTCAAGGACAGAGAGATCAACAGTAGCACCAAGAGAAGCTCAATCAGTCATTTCAACTACCTTTCCAGTTGCAATATGGTGCAAAACACACGTGTGGTGCTTCTTGCAGCGTAAGGAAGATGAATGACAACATCATTTTGATATCAAGTCAATGGAACAGGAATGCTGAGTTGCACTGAAAAAGCCTGACCACAGGAACAGGGTGGGCCCACTGTGCAAAGGGCATGTGGCTACAGATAGATCATGCAGGGGAGAAGCCAGAAAAAGCTCAAGCACAATACTAAAAACATGTAACCTGCCATTAGCATGGTTGGAGGTAGGACTCTGGGAAGTGGTGAATATTCTGCTCCCTTGTCATCAATTTAGGTGAGTAGAAATTTTCAATACAAAAAAAAAGAGCTGGGAAAGGTTTACCTCAATTTCAAGAGGTGAATAGATCAAGTTGACACCTATGGAGAGCATGTTCAGATTTTGCAGCCTTCCTGAGCTGCAGGAAGCAGTCTGCCCAACGTCAGGCTCTCCACGGTGCAACTGGACATGCAGGTGAGTTTTGTCTTTTATCTAAAGATCAGGTGCTGAGCCTCAGGTATCTGACTAGGCTCCCTCTAAAGTCATTGAGGAAACAAGACAGGGGCATTCCACATCCTCAAATCGTTGCTACACCTGTATTATGATGGATCAACACAATTTTCAAGACACCAAACTGACTTGCAAGCCTCAGTATCAGGGGAAGGCGTAACATCCCACATCTTACAAGGTGCTTCAGAAAACAGCTCTCAACGTAACAATTTTTGTCCTAGCTGGAGTCTGGCCAGCTTGATGTCCTCCATATGGCAGGGAGTCCAAGGGCAGAGTGTCCTCTCTCAGCTAGCTGGTGAATTAATTGCTCTACAGAGAGAAAGTAGTATTTATTTCCTGAGGTATCTTGGGCTTTCATTACATTCCCATAATCTCAGCATTCATACAATCATAGAGCTCTGCACAAAAATTACAATAGTGGATTAAACACAGGTCTGTCACCTGTATGTTTTGCTTGCCACCTATTATTGCTTTTTCTTTTACTGAAGAAAGAAGCCATCTTTACAATGAAATTTCTAGAATAAGTAGTCTCACAATGATATTATTTATTAACAGTTTCTGGATATAATAGGAGTAAAATTTTTTCAACATTAAAGGTGCAGAACACTTCATGCAGGAGCAGGCTGAATGGTAGGAAACACATGATGAGATACAAAGTCTGTGACTATTTAAAGTTAGAAGGTGTCTAGTTATCACAATTATAAAGTTGGAGATAGCAAGATGGCAATGGACAACTCAGCTTAAGTGGACACCATCTGTTACCACCCACATTCTGTGTGTAAAAAGTCATCCTGATCTGTCAGGGTATTGCTGAACTAAGGCACATCTGGCTCTTGAGTACCTCTTGAGTATTTGAAAATAACCATTTGTGATATTATTAGCTATTGATTGCTCCTTTCCAGAAAGTAGTTTGGTATCTGAAGGTACAGCACACCTGCTGAATTAATATTTTAACTTGTTTAAATGCAATTACAGTCTCTTTACACAGGGGAAAGGCACTTTCCTGGCTCTGTATACTAAGCTCATGGAGGCTTTCTATGCACAAGATTACACCACAGTGTCCTACTCCCCTTTATCTATTTGAACTAAGCAGTAATCTCTCAGCTAACAACTACTGCCATTTCTTTGAAAGACAATATCTGTTCATTCTTAACAGATAATTTTCATTTTCTTTTTTAATCATTTTTGTAACTAATTGAGAGACATGCATTTAAAAATTGAAATGCACAAAGCAAGTCACTGTTAAAGGATTAAAAGCTATCAAATATACAAAACCAAAGAAGAAATTTTAGGATTTAGGTCTCACTCCTGCTTGTTGAGATAGTGTGGCAACAGAAATTGCCCTTTCCTTCCCGCAGTAATTCTTGTTCTTATATCAGAAGCAGAATAAAATAAAATATCATGACAGTCCCTCTGCATTTCTAGGAACATTAATTCGAGATCTGGCCTTGGTTTAGGACTATCCTTGGCAGTACCCCTTTACCAAGTTTTTGTTTGCTTGAATGTTCTTGAAACTCCTGCGCTGATTTCTGTCTTTTCTTCCGTGTGATACAATATGACCATGAACACAGTCCATTGATATTTAAAGATCTTTCTCTCTCCCCATCATTTATTACTTGTTAGGTGAAAAAATATATTATTTGTTCTGCAAAGTAATGAATCCTTCACACTCCTGTAAAATAAGACGAGAGCTTCAGTAATACTTCTGACTGTTCCCTAAATTACATACTACCAGAACCCATTCTTTATTCCTCTTCACATTAATCATCCAGCCGATGACCAAACACACGCTGTAGAGCAACCAGCAGTTATGTATCACCTCTCTGCAAGGTGTCTGCAGTTATGTATCACCTCTCTGCAGCTTGGATCAGCCCTCAACATTAGATCACAAGTAGCTTCTGATAAAAGAAAACCTACTGCCATGTTTAGCCCTACAAATGATACAAACACTCTCTACCACCCTTAGCTTCACCACAGTGAACTTTGGCTATCAAAGCAGTGTTGAGATACCTTCTTTCAACACTCACTACTTGGAACTATTCAAATTATCACAAAACCCTGACAATCTATACAGATGTCTGTCTCAAAACCAGCGCCTCTGGTTCAACAAGCCTTGTAAAGGATAGTCTGTCTCTGTTTTTTTCTGTATCTTGGGCTGGTCTCTGGTGGCATCAGCTCTGCATGGGCACAGTAAGTCCCCTCCCAAAGCAGCCCTTGCTAGTGCTGTAGCATAATGAGCCCAGTGGCTGCTGTACAAGGAAACACAAACATTTTAGCAATGCTTTTATTTAATTGGCTCAGAATAGCATAAACAGTCTGTAGGAACATATTTCAGGGTAAAGTTAGCAAAGCCTTTAGGCAAACTATAGCCAACAAAGGAGGAGCACAGGCCCCTTTCTTTGAATTGAGGGGGATAAAGTACTAAGCTACGGCACCAAACATCTGTTTTGTATTTTAGCCCTGTCCTCTATAGGACAGGGTGTGGGGAGCACAATTTGCCCCCTTGCTAACCTATGTTGCTTGGGGCTGCAGAGGCAACTGCTTATGTGCATTTCTGTCCTGTCCCCACATCAAAGAGGGGTTGTTTGTGGACTGAGAGGAACACAGCGAAGGGCAGTTATCACACCCAAGGGAGTATAATGAAATATAATCCCTTTCCCTCTGATATCTGGGGACAAAGGAATCAGGAACAATGAAGAGAAAATACCACCTCCATTAGTGCACACCTCAAAGATACCTGTAAGCTGCACTTGCATCTAGAGAGGATAAACTAAATCTGCAATCTCTTCTAAGCAGAGGAAGTCCCTGTGGAGCTCTGTCTTTTGTAGATATCTATGGGGGTGAACCACTCTTTCATGCCTAAATGTTTCTGTAGTAGTATTTTGCAACAGTATTGCCAGGGCTACCTTATTACTGTAGCTGAATTCTTCCTTTTCTCTCCTGGAATATTCCTCTGGGCAAGCTGTGGCTCACTTTGGACTTTTACAGAAGACATTCAGAGGCAGAGGAGATAAAAATCCAGTTAACTTAACAGGCAGTAAAGTGTAACATTGAAAAACAAGCCTTAAGGAATGCAACAGTTAAGCCAGCAGAAAACAGCACTGTTTTCTGTAGCAATTTAGGGCCGCCATAAAAGTCAAGGGCGTCTAATAATGTGCAGCAATGGAGAGGGGTGTAAAAGCAGGATATATCTAGGCCCTACAAAGGCTGTCATCTGGCTCTGTGCTTGTAGGCAGGGTGAGCCTCCCAGTGAAGGCAAAACCCCACTTCACCCTAGAGGCACGCACCTACTTGGAAGGTAGCCCGCAGCTGACACTGTGTCTTAGAATATGATGAACTCCCACCATCCTCCTGGCCCCACTCCTTCTCCACAGGTCCAAGCAGTGAAGAGGGAAATACATGGCTGTGAGGCCAATACACCAGCTGAGGTACAGAGACCAGAAACTGGAACTTGCTGTCCATCAAGCTGTGAGCCCATAACATCTGCCATGTCATGGATAATTACAGTTGTATCCAAATCTGTCTTCAATTTATCCACTTGGACGGAAAAAAAAAAGGCAGGTTAGTTCATCAGCGAAAGAATTTGGTAAAGCCTCCCAGCTTTATTTGTGCAAGACCTCATGGTGCAAACAGGGATGACGTAGACATATTGAGACACTTTGCAGGGACAGGATCAGTAGACATAGCAGTGATATGGGCTTCAGCAAGCCCACCCAGACACCCCTTATGGTAAGTGAACCCCATACTGCTAGTTAAAAGCTAACTTGGACATAAACATAAACCATGTGCAACGCAGTACCTGTACCACAACGTAAACCAAACAACAGAAGATTCCCATTTAGCTCCTGGTCTGTCACTGACAAGCTGAGTGTCCTTGAAAAAGTCACACCACTTTCCCAGCCCCTGTTTAAACTGCAGAGCAACGACAGGAGATGCAGTCTGCTGTAATGGGACCTTGATCTTGACTGGGATTTCTGATGGCTCAAGAATCCCAATAATAAACATTTCAGAGACAGAATTACCTGGAGTCATCCTCAGGCATTTTAATGTATTGCATATGTATATATTCAAATTTAGGTACCTACACGTTCACTGTAGGTGAAGGCATCACCTTGTGCTTTTATTACCCAAAGTCCAAAGAAACTGCACATCCTAAAAGCCACCTCATAGGATGAAAGAAGCTGAAAGACAGAAGCTGGTAGAATGCCTTTAGCTATAAATCTGCATGGTAAAAACTGGTCTCTCTTTCCTCCAGTCCATTGGCTTTTATCTACACACAGAGAAACCCTCTTCCGTACACAGTTTGAGGTAAAAGAGCCATGGTAGGCATTTGGAGTCTCCAGGGGCATTGATAACTGAAATAATTGGCATATTACCACCAGAGACTCAGAAAAGTCACCTTCCAACTACAATGGGTTACTTCTCTCAAAAGTCATCCGAGGCGCATAATGTCGTTGTTGCTCATTAGGTTTCCATTAATGATAAAATTTCTGATTTCAATATTTAATACACCTCAGAGATCACAGTGCATAATTTAATGTGCAAGCAGATAATTTGCTGATCAAGGTACATGTTTCGCATTAAGACAAATCGTTGCTCACTTTGCTGATTAACACACACACACACATATATATGCAAACTATACCGCTCTCTTCTACCAGAGAAGCATTGTCCTCTCTGGAGCTGGTTTCTCACAGTAGGCAGCTAAAACCTCTACATCTCTTTCATATGCAACATAAAAGCTGTATCATCCACACTTGAACTGTGTTCCATCCTGATGCACTGGTTCCTTGTACATACATCATTTTAGGACACCCTTTGCAGTAGTAAAGTAGCCCACGCTGAGGTTGCTGTGTCACATGCCTCCTGGTGCTATGCCTCTTTTAGTACTTTATGGGTCTATACCCAAGTCCAGTCCTTGTCTGGCATCTTAGGCATGGAAAGCAACAACTGGGGTATGAACTGTGCTTTGGGGATTTCTATGTTTTCATAGTAAAGCATAAAGGCACCTGGATAAATGGTAGGTACAAACTGCTTTTAAGCTGGTATGTTCAAGACTCTGTGGAAATGGACAGGGATATCACTGGGGAATCTGACCAGGACAGAATTTCAGGTTAAACCCAGAGGAAGCAGTTCAAAAGCCTCACTTGGCTCCAGGGAGCAGCAAAACCCAGGTACCAAACCTTACAATAATTCAAAAAACAGAAGGGTAATTTTTCACCTTCCTGCTCTGTTAATTCACATACTTTCTATTTTAAAGTGAGGAAAGAGCACATTCAGTGGACAAGTGTTCCTAACTACTCAATGAAATGCAGAGGAAGGAAACAGCTTGGTGCAGCTACTACTGAGTTATAACCCAGTAGCATTTCAATAGATCTCACTACTATTATCTGGGCTATGTAACTTAGAGCTGCTGATCTGGGCAATAAATATCCACCAAATCAATTTTATTTACCTTGTAAAAATTGGGCAGAATATCAGCAAACTCTGTAAGCCCAAATAAAAGGTGAGTTTATTCCTGGAGATAGCACCACTCCCCCTAAAAATAAGGAGCAGACACCATAGGGTTTATGCTGAAACCATTCTGCAACATTTTGCCTGAACACTGCCCATTAACATGCAGCTAAACCCCTGTGAACCACTTAGAAAATGTAGCCCCAAGTATGAATTTGTCAAGATTTCTCAAGACCTCTATATGGCTGAGATCCCAGAAGGTACCAGTAACTTGAAGAGGTTTTTATATTTCCTTTCTGTCTTCGAGCTCAGTCAAATTAATAGGAATATATTTTCTCAGCCAATCACACTGGTGGAAATTGAGCTGGCTATTAATGATTTTAAACAGCAAGCAGCCCCTGGGCTAGAAGAGCTCCCAGAAGAGCGCCACTCCAAGTTTTAGCAAAACCCAAACTTTTTCTAAAGGTTTCACAAACTTTCTTTTTTTTTACCCTTCCACTACTAATTCCCCCAAATGCTCTCCATGGGCAGCAATATTACTTCCTTTTTGTCTGTGTGCAAAGTCACTCTTGTGTCATAGAATCATAGACAAATTGTCACTTTTCCTTCTTTCTCTTACGATATTTGGGAAACACTCTTCTCTCTTGAGGAGAGCTATAATCAAATGTTCTTCACACATGGTTTCATGTGACTATTAATCATGACAGGCTTTGTCCTTTATTATCATACTGGTTTTACTTATTCTCTCTGCGAAGCCAAAAAGTGCAATCTATGGTCAGGAACAGAGAGGAGTCCCTGGCCACTCATCAAGTACAGGAATAAACAAAGGAGCAAGAATCCAACTCCAAAACCCACAGACAGGTTTTAAAAAGGTCAGTAGACTGGGTATTTCCTTTGTTTGCCATCTAATTTTGGGTCAGAGTGGGGGAAGAGATCTATTGTACTTTGTTTAATCTGCTGAATTTAAAATGCTGACAGTGCTAGAAAGCAGAGACCAGGCTCCCCCACATTCTGCCAGTAGAACATCCTACTCACCACATTATGCAGTCAGGCAGCCCTCCCCTTCCCCCTCCTCTCCCCTCTACTCCCAAAGCCTTCTGAGAATTTTGCTGTGCCATGGTATGTCTTTGATTCCAGATAGAGTATGTTCCTGCTCTGTCTGGTTATTCCTGGGAGGAGACAATCCTCTCTGTCTGAGGATTGCTCTGACTGCTCAGGGTCAGGAATTCCTTTGTTACCAGCAGTGCATTAACACAAAAGTTAATTTTTCTAAAGTAAGACTGCAGGTAATGCTCCTATACCAGGGAATCTTCCCATGTATCTCAACATTCGTTTATTTGTATGGGTCAAACACCCAGATGCAGTTGCAACACAAGAAACGTGTCTGGGCACATGCCTTACAACCTTGGACAGAAGAGATATGGAGGTGCAAAGCTACGTGAGAAGGTGATGCTTGCTAGAGGAGTACACAGACACACGGGTTTCTATCCTGCAAAAATAGAAATACTAGAAAGTCCATCGCTTCCCAACTGTCAACTGAGGTAGCTAAGTTTCCTGTGCTCAACCAAAACTAATTGTGGAGACAACAACCCTTAGCTCCTTTAGAAGTGGTGAAGGGGTTCTGACAAGCCCAGTTAGGCTTCAGAGCAATGCATCTCCTGCCAGAGTCCTTCCTGGCTACCTGTAATGTATCACAAGGATAATTTCCATCAACACTCCTCAAGAACTGATGGAGGTACCTGCACTGAGAGCTTCAGCTCCCTCTACCATCTGCAGATTGAATGTTATTCCAGCCCAGCAAATCCCATGGCTAGATGTGCTACATTCTTCTAACACCTTGCACAACTAAAAGAATCTCTCCCATTCATTGCTAGTGATTCTATGTCCCTTCTATGATGGTGGAACCACAGAAGTGATTGCCTTGCTATAGCTATCAAGCTCTCAAATTCAAAGTCCAGATCCATCCAAATATTCAGACATCTACTTCTCACTCAGAAACAAACTCTAATTCCTGCAGGAGAAGGAGGGCACTGAAGCATAGCAGTGTAACCAACCATCATTCTGGGCCATCCCTCTCTCCAGCTGTGCCAGCTTAAGTTCAATGTCTTGCAGGTGTTTTTACAGCATCAGGCTTCCAACTAAGACACTCTCCAAACCTCTTAAAGTCAGAGATTTTAGGTTTTGAAACCTTAAACACAAAAAGTGCACTTCACAACAGCTCCTGTGGGTATTATAAGGAGCAAAAAAATGCTTTTAAGCGCTCTTAAGAGAGAATAACATGACAATGAAATTGAGGAGAAATGGAGAAAAGGATAATCACACTGCGAGTTGCTGCTGCTCTCATCTCCCAACTACTTCCAAGGCAGCAAGAACCCAGGCAGCCAGCAACAGCTGCCACCCTATTAAACTTAACAATTTACAGGTGCTCAGAGGGAGCACTTGCGTGCAATTAGCCAAGCAAATTCACTTACTTCGAGATGCAGGGCCCTGCTCTTGTTGCTGCAGTTTGGCTGTGCTCTGCTAGCTCTGTGCAGTACTTCCAAGGTACTCCCAATGAGGGGCTGGCTTGTGGATGTTCAGTAAGCTGGGAAAGCCTTGCTCCACAGCATGTTCCTGCAAATGATTCCAGGTGTTTCAGAAAGTACAGCACGCTTTTCTTACTCTGCAACTCCTCTCTGCCGATGGAGGGGACTGGTGCAGTCCATTAGGCCTACAGTAAAAAGGGAAAATAGGACTTTATTCCACATAAGCCTTTTCATTAGTGTTAATCCAGCCAGCTAACAGGGATGGGAAAGACAGAGAGGGCTAGATTTGGTGCAAGTAATAATGTTCCTGTTCTTGCATGAAAGCCTAATAATGCTCCTACTCTTGCATGAAAGGTGGGTAAAACACCTGCATCCCCACCGACTCAGGCCAGTGCTAGATATGGTCTGAAGATACCTTGCAATGTGGACTTGGCCAGGTCTGACAGCAGTAGGTAATATGACACTTGTGCTGGATGTCATGTGTGTACACAGGGAGTCCTGGACAGGAAGGCTGCAGCCCAGACAAAGGAAAGAAGGACTGCAAAGTCATAAACACCATCCATGCAGCCAGGCAGGCAACCTGCTTTCACCCTGACCTTCAGCCCAAAAGCCTTCCACCTTTGCTCCACGTCTATTACAGCCTCTCCTTGCTTCTGTTACTTGGCAAAAAAAGATAATCAACAGCAATAAAAATTTTCTAGCAAAGCCTCAGCTACAGTGAAGCCCAATATTATCATTTCTTTGCTTACTTGAGCTGGAATGAAACATGGATAGGTTGGTGAACACAGTCCTTTGAAACTCAGTGGAACTACTTGCATTTATTCCTGATGAAACTCCAGCCCAGTGATTTAGGAATCAGATAAAAGAAAGATGGGATGATTGTTTCTAGTGTGGAATAAATAAATAAGAACACTTCACGATATGATGGCTCTTTTTGGGCTATTCTTTCTCGTGTAGTTAATCTCATTATTGCAAATTAGGGAGTTTCTCTGGCAGTTTAAAAGGTGTACTCTAACGCATACAAAGGAAATAAACAAAGTATTTTGCTTCTGATCTCAGCTGCAGTCAATTTATTCTTTGAGCCTCTTGACTTAGAAACCATAAGACTTTGGTCTCTTTGCCTGTATCAAAGTCACACACAAATTGAAACAGCCCCTGCTCACATCCACTCAAATTCAGCAACACTGCTGCTCTGATTTTGCAATGACCTGAAAATACTTCTGTATTCTCTTTGTTTCTACCTGCTTCTTTATTCCCATTTTCCAATTAAACTGCAAAAAAATTCAAAGTACCTTCTAATTGAGGGTAATCCAAAATGAAAGCTGGTTCCAAGGCTGAAATCAAAGAGCTGAATAGGATATCTTTACTTACACCAAACAGCCCCACGATAACATCTAGAAGAGAATGATGGCTTTCCTAAAAACCACGGTCATGCTTGTTATATAGGAATACAAAGCCACAGAGCACACTGCAATAAAAAATGTAGTATAATCCTAGGCTACTGCAAATTAGCTTTCTACTATTTGCTGTATGCTCTTTGATGATGTTCCCAGTGCTCAAAAATGTCTTTTTGCTGAGAGAATTCCTCAGGTTGGGCAAGAACAGTGCCTGAGAATAAGATGAGGATTGATGCTAGAAACTCCTTGCTAAATCAACGTTTTATTTAACATGATAATTACAACAAATATTGTAGAAACTTTGGATGATGTTACAACTTTAAAACAGCCTGAAAACACTTAAATTGCATGTTTAAAATTTTCAGCACTTGGGGAACTGGCACTGATGCTGTTTTGAAGCTCTTGTTAAGCACCTTTAGGAGGATTCTGGTTCTTGGCCTCTGTACACAGCGCAGTGGTGACTGCCTGAAGGTACAGTATGGCCCAAGAGAAAATACCTTTTTAAAGCCATCAGGGACATGGGCTGCTAAGAAAAGCAGAGCCCCTCACCACCAAAATTAAGAATTTCATCTCCCTGGGCCACTGCTCTACTTAGCAGAGGGAGAACCCTCCAAAGCACGAACCTGGCCCTCTAAGTATAAAGAGGATGATGACCAAGAGCTACATTAGTAGGTGTCTTCATTAGACACCTGAAGCTACTGGATGGATCCAGACCAGGTGCATGGGAACTGTTAAATTTAGTAATAATGCTGCCTAGCTGCATGACTGCAGAATAGTAGGAGAGCAACAGAGTGAAGATTTTTATTCGTTTTGCTTTGACTTGTGCAAAGAATTTTGGACTGCATTAACCATGGTAAGCAGTCAGTCACATACTGCACACACTTTCATGTACCCCAGTTCTATTTACTGTAAGATCCAAAAATCAGACGACTGTTTTTCATATTGTAACTTTTAACTGAGCAGTAACCCCCTAACTTCACCTCCTATTTTAATTCTGGCTCTGTTTATTGCCAGAATCCCTGCAAAAAAACTTGCTTTATGACATAGCAATTCATTCCTAGACTAAGCCTTAGGCCTCCTGAGGTATTAACAGAAAGATAAGATCCATTGAGAGATGTGTTGGCTTAGTCACACAGTAAACAGCCTTTTACCAACTGGGCATCATTCCCTTATCAGATTGTGCCTTATGCTTTGTATTCTCTGGTCTGCAAGTGCTTTTCTGGGATCAATTAGAAGCAGCATGAGAGGAAAGAAAAAATCCTTACTGAGGAATTTCACCACTAGAAAGATTTCTTGGCTGTAAACCAGCCAGGCTGTTAAAAATCAGGTATGCTTAAAGGAGAGCAGCAACTCCTATTATTTGAGTAGACATCCTCCTAAACTCAACTGGGCACTGCAGTTCATCCCAGAGCACTCGATTCATGACATAACTTCTGTGCAAATAGCAGAGAGCCAGGAGAGGGTGCTCAACAATAAGTAGAAGATCCTGTATATACTGATCATGCCCTGGTAACAGGGATATTTGTACACAGCCACTGACATGGAATTGCCAGAACCAACATGAAGAACTTCTTAATTAATATTTTAAAATTTTCAAAGGGTTTTTTAATTTAGCTCTTTAAAAGATATATTTAAATACAGAGAAGTCAACTGGATAAGATTTTGAAAATGTGGGAGTCTGCCTGACAGACTTAGGTATAAAGAGTTAAAATTTCACCCAAATCCCAGTGCCCATTTGTCCTTTCAGCAAAGACTATTAAGGTCTCCAATCAGTCCACAGAAAACATCAAGCATAGAGATGTCAAGGAATCTGAATTAGTTGAATTCGCGCTTAACTTGCTTGGAAAAATATAATGTCCTAATACCCCAAAGTACCAAACTACTCAAGGATTTTTTTCAAGCAAAGTTTTCACTTTTTTTTTTTTCCTAATTTTGAACATATTGCTTTAGTTGGATGTTAAGTTGAATACATCTGTGGTCTTCAACATTTGATAAATAAGACAGTGTTACTTTAGTATAGGAAACATCACCTTTTTGTAGGGAGTTTTTTAAATAGAGAAAAAAACCCAAATATTGCTTTTGAGATTGAAATATCTGATTAGAAATAATTATTACTAATATAATAATTGTCATGAAAAATTATTCTTCAGCAAGAAAGACAGAACCTTGCGACTCCACACAGCTCCTTCAGGAGTTCAGGCAGGAACCAGGACTTCAAATATAGGTTATGTCTATACAATGTTGATATCTGTGGTTGACCAGGATGGGAATCTGGGACTGTGAGTTTACTAATGACACATCCTTTATCTTGCTAGCTAAAAATGTTATTATGCAGTATGTGTTGTTTCTCTCACAAAAAACCACATAGGATTACATGTGCCATAGCAGAATGAGGAGGCAAAAAAAATAGCAAAGGAGATGTGAATTAATCAATTAAATTTGAGGCTGAACTTTTTCATGGAGTCTGCCATCACAGCTGCCTAAATTGGAAAATGGTGGAAATTCAGGCTTTCTGGACTGAGTAAATTACTATAATTTGGATTTAAATGACATAGGAATCAAAAGTTGACTCTATTTGCTAATTCTATAGCCCTGTTTTACCTCATTGTTTCTTCCTGAGCCTCCTACTGTTTATAAAATTGAAGAATCAAGCTGACTTGAATGTCCAATGCCTTCACTATGATCGAATCTCTCCTTCTGTGTACGTGATTGACAGCTACAGAAAACAATGTTTTCCTTAGCTAACAAACACTAATTTTGGCTTCATTTTATCTGTCCTTGCATGAGATCATTCAGCCCTTGAAAAGAATGCCTCTGGGAATGACCTTCTCATTGCTAACCTCCTAATAACTCAGACAGATATTAAAACCAGTTCTGCCAGACAAGTGATGGAAGGCTTTCATACATGATACTTGCAAGACAGCCTTTTGTAGCTCTGGGAAATGGCGAAGAACTTCTCGGACCTGTTTGACAAAGTCCCCATGCAAGGTTAAAGATCCTTGTTCACTTTTTATTTTCTGTGTAGGGGAAAACACTGATCCATATAGACATTATTTTCAACACCAGTTTTAAGTAACTGTAACTTCCTAGCCCTCTGTGGCATTACTGCTGCTTTATTTGCACGTTTGGAACGGAAGAGTCAGATCAAGCTGCGTATTTGGGCATTGCTTACTAGTGTTGAAGTTTATTAATTTCTCATAGAGATAACTGACAACTAGATCTGTTTTCTCTATGATTGCAAGTGCTGTTACCTTTAGAAAGGCCAGTAGAAAATCTTAGAAAATAGAGGGAGAATTTTTTCCATTAGAAAATGAAGGGACTTCAAGTCAATATCTGTTTAATTCCCCTACCCACAGCAACATCAAGTAGACTAGATGTGAAGGATAAACACTTATGCAGGCTGTTCATTAAAAAAAAAAAAAAAAAAAAGGCAGCACTAATAACAGTCATGGTTTAAAGGTCTCCAAGCCTGCTCTTTGGGTGATTGTGAATGGTACTGAACTGCCTTATACTGTGATCTGCACAACTTTTGATTGGATTTGCTCCAGAAATTCACCTGGAAAAAACTATTTGCAGCCCCAGGGGGGCTGGTTGGTTGGCAAACCCATGACACATGTGTTAACCAAACAGTATCTCCCAATTGAATCAGCTAAGGGGAAAAAAAAAAAAAAAAAAAAGACAAAACCAAAAACCCAACACAAAAAAACAAAACCAAACAAACACAAAGCCAAAAAAACTATCTCAAAAACCTCCAAAAGCAGCACAAGAATAGTGCATTCTTTCCATTCCCTATCATTTTTACTTCAGGATCTCAGCTGATCTCAGCTGATATTTCTGCTCAGTTAGGAATCTGTCTATTTAAGCCTCTATATAGGAACTGCAACGTGCTGAAATATGTCCCTGTAAAGACACTGGTGGTGAAGTAAAAGGCTGATTTCCACAGAGAAACATTGTTATCCCTTAAACAGAGATACCTCTAAGCTAACAATATGTACAAGGCAGCACAATTATACTTGAAAGTGGGAGGCAGAGCTCCCTTTGTGTTGTCAGCCCAGTGTCCAAGCAGAGGACTTGTAAATTATGAGATGAGGGAACTGAGGGGTGCCCACCCATTCCTTTCTCTGATGAGTACCCAGAAACAATTTGTCTCCAAGTGCAGTTGCTGCTTGAGGAAAGTTGGAAGAGATGAATGGAATATTAATGACAAGGCTGTATTTCTGCACCAGCATTTGTTTTGCTCCAGGTGTGTTTTACTGGCCCAGATGTTGTTAGGGTGTCCATGAGGACATAAAGCCATTCAAGGTCAGAAAAGAGAAAGCAAAGAGTGTAACTTCTGAGTTGGGTACAGTAAGCAGTATAGAGTGTGAACATGAAAAATAATGACAAGCAAAGGTGGGGGTGGTGATGGTAAGATGAGGAAACTCAGGAGATGGAAACTGCAACATGAAGAATCAGCTCCAATCCAAGAACCGATGGAAGATGATGTCCCCATCCTACTGACCTGGGCAGTAAGGACTTTTAATGTTTTATTGAGATAGTGAATGGGTTAATGCTCAGACTATTAGCTGACTTGCTTTATTGGGTGCACTAGCCTATAAGTAATGCCTTACATTTTTCATTAATGCATATCTGGTTTGAACACAGACCACATCAGACAACAACAGCTATGACACATGTAAGAAAGCGACATAAAAATATAGTGGAAAAGAGACAAAATTATGCTAGACTAATAAATAGCACATTCTAGCTTTCTTACTAATCATCAAATTTAACCAGATAACAACTAGCTAGCTCTGTATTTTCTCTCCGGCATAAGGCTGGATCTACAGTAGATGGATATTTGCCATCTGTTTTCAAAATCTCCAAAGATTGTCTTAAATATTCAGGTTAACAGGATCCTTACCTGATTGCTACTGTTGACAACCACAGTTCTTTGATGCAGAGCTTTAAATTGAATTAGAAGCTCTTGAAGTCACTGATTTCTCATTCTAGCATTCAGAGCAACTCAGATGAAAAATCTGCACATTTCCAGTCCTTCAGGGGTGGCCTTACCAGGACAAGGATTTCTTCCATCCCAGAAGCTATTAAAGATACAAACATCTTAGCAATGCATCATTTTTATGTGACTGCTGGAACACCGTTCTGAATTAGGGCTGTATTTACATAAATCAGTGTGGTAATGGTCTTCTCGCCTTTTTTTTTTTTTTGTTGTTTTTTTTAGTTAAAAAAATGGAGAGAAAGGGAAGGAAAGAAGAGAGAAGTCGAAACAGAATAGAAGCTGCAGTGACATTCAGTGGAATAATTTTATGCCGCTACAAATCAGTGTCTAACCACTAATGACAAGCTATGGATATATATACAAACAACCCTAATAAAAAAAAACCCTATTCCAATCACAGCAAAACATTCAATGCCCAATGCTACCAATTCAATCATAAAAGCTTTCAGCCTTAATTTGTAATGCTGGACTCATTACTTCTAAGTGCTCTTCCTACTGTTCTTATAATTGTGTTTCTGGGGTAGCTTTCAGGTTTGGTCACACCATGGTCAGATCCTTCAAAGATGTCTCAAAGATCAAACTGAGGATGGCATTTTCTCCCCTTTTTTTATATTTGCTAAAAAAATAAAATCCCAAATTGGGCTCTCTCTTGCTTCTTTTTCAAGGCAGGATGGTGTCCAGCAGTCCCACCTGGGAACGATCAAATACCAGCCCTCAAAACTCCCCACTTAGGTATCTGAAAGCAGATGTGCTGGGCACTGAGCCATTTCCAAGTCTGGCCCACCACCAACTGCAGGGCTATTCATGGCAATACGATTCATAACAATAAACGTTTTTGAAGTGCTTCTCATTAAATTATCCACACAAGCTGATGGTAATTCCTCCGTGATGTGGAACAAGGCTTTGTAATGCTGGGAGCCTGCTAAGCGTGGTGCAGAGGAACATGCAGACTCAGACAGATTTTCGTGACAAACTCCATGCCTCGTTGTTTCTTGCAGCAAGAGCCTGAGGCAGCTCGTGAGAATCAGGAGCCCAGAGGCTGAGGTGTAGGATGATTTCTCTGAACTTGTGCCTAAAAATCTACCCCTTCTCTGCACGCTTTTCTATGAAAACAAAGAAAGCTCCAGCAAATATTGGGCTCCTAAATCCCCCTGGCTTTGGCATTTTCACTGAGAATAAACAAGGAAGACACTATTTGCCACAGGCTCATGGAAATGTAGTGGGAAATGCCTGTCCCCTCTAGCGTGCCTTAGCCCTATGCACTAAATAAAGCCATATTTCAATATCCTGCTATAGACGTAAATGCTCAGAGTCTCGTTGCATCTTTAGAAGGCTATGTAATGATATATATTCACATGAAAACCTCTGAGTTCCTTGACTGCTAGGAGCTTTATAGCTTGCAAGTGTGGTACTATTATACACTGCATGTCATGCCAGGATACAAGAGTTTCAAGTGTTGCTACCAGGCTTGTCTAGCCTAACATATTGGCCCTTAATCTGGTTTCCCGATGAGGAGCCCTACTATCATGTCCACATGTAATCAGACCTGTGCAGCTGCCTACATGTTCTTTTTAATTGGATTGAAGTTAATCACAGTAGGATTAATTTGAAGAGATCAAGGAAACAGAGTGATATTTTGTGGAAAGCAGATGGTTTCTTCTGGATGGAATAAAGCTCTGAAAGCCATAAGAGGTGTTTAACTTCTCAGGTTTACCAAGATTAAAAGCTCAGGGATTCTGTAACTTAACTATAATATATTTAATCACATTTATGCCATGTCAATCAAAGAAACCTTTGGAAACTAACTATGTAGTTTTCAAAAGGAAGTGGCTTACTGACAGATAGTAGCATCATCGAGCACTCTGAAGGGAGGAATGAAAACATACGTCCAATATTGGCATAATTACTCCCAAGCAAACAAAAGCTAAGCACTGCTGTTTTCATGAGAACCAAGAGCATCCTGCCTTTCCAAATGGCATAATGCGTCGTTGTTAAAAATAAAGCTTTATAAATGGACTGGCAGTTCAGCACTGACTTGTGATTTCAGCTGTATACTTTTTGCCCTCCAAAGAATGTTTTTTGTAAAGGAATCCAGTATCAAAGCACAGACTAAGTATATATTAGGTAACTAAAATTCAACCACCCAAAACCCTGGGGCACATTTGAAAATCTGGACTTTATTTAAATAAAGTTACAACAAACTTGAAGAATCATTTCATTAACAAGCTGCAATTCTTATTCCATCTCTTACATATGTATGTAAAATACATTTGCCCATTCCTATGCTCAAATGACCACAAATATCGTGATTTCTCTACAAATCGCACCTTGCCGAAGTGCCATAATTTGTATATGACATACATGTTAAGCAGGAAAGAAGCATGTCACTACAATGAGGATGTAAACTAGATGAAACTGAACCAGGAATAACAAGAGCAGGTCTGCAGAGCAAGGAAAATGCCAGTGTGGGGAAAACACATGCAGGGTAACGTTGGTGTGTTCCTCAAACTTAAGAAAGGAGAAAGTTTTCCAAACTTGATGGGTAGATATAAGAACCTTTGTTCTTCAACCACTAAAAAAGGCACCTAGAGCTCACTCACACTCTATCATCCCTGACTTCTTAATTCTAGTGTAAACAAAGGCATTTCACCCCCCATAAGAAAGAAAGAAAAGCTCAATCAACCACTCTAAAACTGAAAAACAAGAAAGTGCATTATACAGGCTTGCACAATTCCTTTTCACACTAAGTCTTCCAAGGTTATGAAAGTGGGATTGCCATGTACAGAATTGGGACCAGCTAAGGCAGGACTAATGAAAAGGTCTACACAGAGATGCTAGCTTTTATTTTATAATTTTTCTAAGTAAAAATTCCCCCAAATCTGACCGACCAATTAAATTCTTTCCACAGATTTTCTCTTCTGCTGAGTTTAGGGCAAAATATAGAAGTTTGATAGCATCATATTTCTATTTAATTTCTAAGAGCACTGAACAGCAACGATGACTCAGCTAGATTTGCCCTTTGAAAAGTAAATCTTGACTTACTTGAGAAGTCTGCCCACTCTAATTATATTCAATTGTCTTGTGTAGGGATATTAAAAGACATACATCACTAATATTAGCAGGGTCAGAACACCATTAGGGTGAAATGCATTCCTTCATCCAAGACTTGTAATCAGACCTTCCATATGATGCAAGAAACTTTCTTATAGATGTGTCCCTACAGCCTCCACTATCATAGCAGATAAGAGCCTCATAAACAGCCACAAGTTTACTTTCACAAAAAAAACCTAAACCAAACCAAAACAAAAAATAAAATAAAAAACAAAACACAAAACAAAAAACATAAGGTCAGTATTCCCTATTTATAGCTAAGGAACAGAGAAACGAAATACCAGAGCAGATCCTCACCTCTTTCTGTGCCTGTAAAAATAGAAGCAGGTGGAAGAACAACAGACTCGGGAAAAGGAAAAGCCACCAGTAGAGAAGGTGGCACAGCATTAAGACCACAAGGTTACTTCTGTATGCCCACAGGCTTGCAGTGCATACCTTACTTACAACTACATACAACTTTTCACAGAGAAGGTTATAAGAAGAATGAAATCCATTAAGATGTATTTTAATCTGCTTTAAACATAACATAACTATTCATTTGCTATAAGCATGTCTCATTTAAACCCCAGGGTCTAGTTCTCCTCCCATTATATGCATTTATTAAACATTTCATAATCTGCTAGTGCTGAGAGGCAGTTTAGGGCAGGACCTCATAGTGATTACCACTTAGTGCAAAGGAGCTTATTACTTTACACCCACACTCCCAAGCAGTCACTAGAGATACGCCAGAATTTATATCTGCTGAAAGTAAAGCTTAGTTATGGATATTAATAGATACACAACCATATTTTCCAGTTGGATTTACGTAACTACAAACTTGTTCTATTGTAAAGTTTCGATTTTCATCATGTAATTAAAGGTGATATACATGAAGCTGAAGGTAATAATATTGTATATATTACTCTTTTGACAGACTAGGAGATATGCTGCTAATAGCTAAGTATATTTACTCCACAATTGTTATAAATTGTGTAGGAAAACCTTTGGTTATATTACCGTATAATTACAAATATGAAAAAGAATAATTAGGTGATTACCTTGCAACTAAAACATAATTACAACGTGACTATAGCAATCGCTTTGGTCTAAACCCCAAAATGACAGCCCTTCTACTCACAGTGCACAGCTTATTTAATCTGGGGATAGTAGGATCAGCAGCTAAAAAATTATGTGCTTCTAGTCGGCTCTGGATAAAAACACCTCGTTCAACTACGAGCAAAAATCATGTCACCCCCACCTTCTCTTCTCTTGTAAGACTGCAAGCTTGCTGGGACATAGTGTAGCATGGTATTTACCTACTAACTCAATCTGCGTAGCTCAGAAGCTGAGGACTGTGTAAACTGGCAATGAAAATTTCCTGGAATGGTATACTTTTATGTATTTATGGTTTCTTCTAAAACTATGGCCTACAAAATATACCACTCCTAGGGAGTATAAAATGAAACAAATTGGAGCTGTTACTGATGGCGGTAGTAGAAAGGCTTTCTCAGCAGATATGCCCCTAGTATAGCTGCAAGAGCTCTTGGAGGAGGATGAAAGAGTTAATTAGAAAAGAAGGATCAGAGTGAAAAAAATAAGTAGAGTACAAATGAATGATTAGGGGAGAAAATGAGAGATCAATTTTATAAAGGGAATTGTATTCAAATGCCAACTTCATCCAGCTGTCTGCATAATTCATGTAATACCTTTAGCCCATACATATCAGTTGATATCTGTACCTGTTTGAGGACATTAATCACACACCAGAAAAGTCAGTTATTGTATTTAAAAAAAAGATTGGATAGATAATGAACATAACTGGTACTTAGTAGGAAGAACATTAACTCTGATGCCAAGACACCACAGACACAGGTGGATGGAAAACCTGACCTTCATTCTGTATCAGAAAAAAGCAGTGTCATTTTAGAGAATGTTATTTTACTGTGAAAAATTGAAATTAGTCCAATATGGCCTCTGGGCAAATTTTTGTGTAATTTCAGTTTTAGAAAATAAAGATTAAACTAATTTGAAATGAATAACTTTTCAAAGTTGATTTTCATGAGAAAAAAAATCAAAGTACTTCCAAATATGAAGTACTTTCATAATGTGAGAATTAGGCATTAGTTGCTGTTATAAAAAATAAAAAATTGAAAACGTGCTTTTGATTTCTCACAAGCTGTAAAAAAAACTTTGTACTGAAATTAAAAAAAAAATCCCACTGAAGTCAAAGAGCATTAAGTCACACCTTTTGGAACAGTCCTTGCACACTAAGTCCTTCTACACCTATAGATGAGAAAAGTAAATATTGTCTCTAGAATACTGCCAGCTTCTCATTAGCCACAACACACCCATTTCATTTGTCAAATACATAAGCTAAGGTGGTTGGTAGCTACAAGTAGAACTAAACCCCTGAGTTGTTTATACTGTCTGAAGCTTGGGCATGGACACACAGCCTGGATACGCTGAGATGTGCCAGACAGGGCTTATACCTACTGTTCTCAGTGGGTGCAGCTTATCCTCCAGCACCCCAAACTGCTCATCAGTGCTCGTCATTTGAACACACAAGGTAAAAACTAGCTCAGTTATGCATTGCATTTTATGTGGTTTCAGCATGGGAGGTTCTAAGTTGACAGAGTTGGGGTTTCCTTTGCTGGAGACTGAATCCTTTTCCCACAAAGGCAAAAAATACTTATTGTAGTCTGCCTTCTTAGCAAGCACAAGGACAACCAAACTTTGTATCCCCTTCCAGTCCATTTCCCATCCACCTCCATGGGTCCTATGTTGAGGATCTTGCAGAGCACGTAATTCCCTATTCTCCCTATTGCATTTACCTCTTCAGTCTGGGAATAATCAGAAGCAGGTGTGCTTCAGAGATCTCTCTACCTCTTTGCTCAGCTGCTTGTATAATTTGCCGTGTCTCCTGTCCCCTGTATGATGAGTACCAGGATCTCTGTACATGAGCAAATACAATAAGACAGTGTAAGAACATTTAGTAGTCAGTTTTGCATGCTGCAACCAGTTGCTTCCCCTTGATTGCTCCTTTTGTGTTAAGAGCTTGTCCTTCCCACGTCTTCAACAGCAGAGAAATTCTGCAGCTAATCAGTGTGCTAATGAAACAGTTGTTCTGTTAATAAAAATTTTTAGAAACTGGCAAAGAAAGAGACAGCTTTACAAATCAGTCCTTCTCTTCAGCTAGAGCTCCCATTCAACTCAAGTGCCACAAAACAGCACTTCAGCAGTGCTTAAGCTTAACTACTTCAACAGTTCATTTCTTTCTCCCCAGGATCATAAACCAATTAGAAATGTTACAGGAGTTTACCAAGAACAACCAAGTCAATTCTATGGTTATTACTATAATAAAGTCACCTGAATAAGCCAAGCCCCAGCTGAGAATGGAGCCTGCTGTGCTGTGGGCTGCACAGACACATAGCAAAGGTCCCCACTTCTGACACTGACAGTCCATGCTTTATGGGGACTCACCTGTTCATGGCAGTGCTGACAACAGAGTCCCCCATGCCAGGATGCAGAGCAGACAGCTCACACAGGGGCTCTCAGAATCCATCCAAGGCAGTGCTGGAGATGCAGTACCCCTAGGTGGGGGACTGGTCATTTCAGTCTCCCAAGCAGGAACTGGGTGCTTCAAGCAATTTATGTTGCTGCTGACACCAAAGTCATTGCAGCGACAAGTTTGAGGCAGCAAAGACAACAAGGGAAAAATGAAATTGAAGCATATGCATTTGCACTGTGACTGCAAAGTCCCCAGCGATTCCCTCAAGAAATGAGGCTCCAGAGATGGGAATTGCTCTCTTGTCTACAGATGAGAAAATTATTTTGGTGAATATCACAGCTGCACAAACCCCAGTATCTCAATATTTAAAAACACCAGGGAGTAAGGGAGGAGAAAAAAGAAGGATGGAAAACTGGGAAATGAAATGACCAAGTAACTACACAGAAAACACAGCAGGGGAGGGCAGCAGAAAAGTTAGCAATGAGTTTACGCCAAAGTGAATGAGCAGTGTTTCTCCCTTAATTTTTTAAGGCCACGGTTTAAAATGTGTTGCTTGGTTGTTGGCTGATTTGGTTTTTTGGTTGTTTTGGTTTTTTGTTCTTTGATTTGTTTGTTTTTTGGTTTTTTTTGTTTTTTTGGTTTTTTTATCCTGGCTTTTTACATAAGAAGTTGTCAACACACGGGTAAGAAGTTTTGCCAAAACCTGAAAAATTCCTCACATCTTGCTGTCCTTGACGCTAGGCAGCCCCTGGGCACTGACAGAAAAGCCCATCTTTGTCTCAGCTGCAGTGAAATTTCTCTCTGCTAAAGGACTTGGCCAGGACATTCAGGCCACCTGGACAGCAAGGTTTGCTGAGACTTTGACATGCATGGTATGTCAACCTCAGACAGCGAGTCCGTGAGACTGGGGAAATCCTACTCCCAGCCTGGCTCCTTTGACAGCTACTCATGAAGCATTTGGTAATCAAGGGACTACATGTCCTATCAAAGTCCTTTGGCAAAGAAAAATAGAATTTGTACTCGGTATTATTTCAGATGTGGAATTATAAGCTGCTTTTGTGCAGTATTAAGTAAATAGTTAAGAACAAAGCATTTTTTAACAAAAAGAGGCAGTGAGATACTCATGGATTAGTTTTGCACTTCAGCAAGCCTCACAGAATCGTCTAAAATATCTCACAATTTTCAGGATGTATCTTTTTCTTTTCAATGAGCCTGTCACCTCCTGTCAGCATCCCCTCTGCCTTCCTTCATCCTCTTAATTAGTGACTGCGAGCTCTGCCTTTGTTCTCTCCATTTGGCTTTAAGCTAGAGAAATTAAATCGAAGGAATCCTCCAGAAGGCTTTGTACCTGCACATGAAGGTGTCATAAATAGCTTGTTAATGATTTGAGAAGTGACTAATAAGTAGCTACATTAGGTAACCTTTCAGCATGCTGAATAATTTGCTAAAAACTTAATCATTTTAAGGTAGGATAGTTTAGTACCAGTATGGAACAAGGCAAATTGAAACTCGTAACAGCAGTGTCCTTTTCTATGCCTCTGATATGGAGAGGTTTCTCCCCAGATGTCAGTACCGGGGCAGAGCCAAGAATTAGGGAGGGATTAACTCAAGGGCCAAAGCCTAAGGCAGATGTTAGGACTAAACCCATTAAGTAGAAAACCCTTAAAATAAACCAATCCAGTCCAAATACTTCAGCTAAAAATAATTGTTGTCTTCAAGGGATACCCCCATATCTAATAAGTCCAATCAAAATTAATTCCTCAATTTTCTCCACCTATGCTGTCATTACAATCTCATTTCTAATCTGTATTTTTTTGCAGCAAGTTCAACAACATAGTAGAGCACTGGAAAATAATCAAATACTTTATCTTCTAGCTGTTCCTGCCAATAAACCAAGCAACTTTGAAACTCAGGCAATGGCAAGACCTTTATGCACTGTTCATGGCTACATCAGTCACTGCTGATTTTCAGAACTGAAGATTAAGGCAAAAATGTAATTAAACAAATAATAAAGCATTAACAAAATTACTTGTTTGCAGAAGATACATCCCTACACCCACACTCTTCAAACATATTAATATCTCATGCCTAAAGGGAACATATGTATTAACAGGAGTTTCAGATTTTGTGCATTAATGGGGGCTGAAAAATGTGCTACTGAGACTGGCCACATCCCAACATGGGATATAGTGAGACTGCATTTAAACCAGTGAATAGTTCTAAACACTGCTGGCAGGAAAGTACCCAGCATTAATTGTTAACTAATAATAAATTACCATGGCATTGACTTAAAAATTGGGTAAGATTTTAGGATGCTTGTGTCTGAATGGAACTCTGTGTAGGAGTAACAGAAATACTCTACAAAGAATAAGCCTGCTGAGAGCTCTGTGCACGTATCATTATCAGACATGACACGGTGAACAAAATAAAATGTTCCTATGACTAGTGACAAGAAATCAGAGAGCTTCTCTTTCTAGACAGGCCAAGCAAAGAGGTTTTTTTTCAACCACAACACTGCAGATTTCACAGTATCAGCAAGCATGTCACAAATCTTTACCCTGAACCAGACTGCTTGCTCTGAATCTGTCTGAGAATCTGTGACAAAACATCTAAATTTTTCCTTTTGAAATGGTTACTCATTTGGAAATATCCTTGAAATTTTCTTATTTTTAACTATCTCAAAAGTCTTATCCAAAACAACATAGTTCAACATGGGCTTTGGCAAAACATATATGTCAGGGAGAATTATGATAAAAAACATTTGAGTATTTATTTCTTTGAGCATTTCCCAATCCCACCTTTTCTGTATCTGGCAGGTCCCCCTGCCAAATCCCCAGTTTCTTTTTTTTCTCAAGCACAGACCTCAACTGGCTAATTTATCACCATAGCTGTGCAGCCACAGATCAGGGATGCCAGTCTCACAGCTAATAGCACAGTCGAGTTCCTGAATGCGTAATGGCTGAGGCATCAGCAGTGGAAACAATGTGAAAGTCTTCATCTGGGAATCTGATCTAAGACTATCAAAATGAATGGCAGGACATTTCTGTGTTAAAATCCAGGGCATGGAATTATGTCCAACCCAAACAGTAGTCCCAAGAGAAAACAGAGTGAAATAGCTTTTTGGGGGGAGAGACAGAGTGTGGTGTTTTTGGTTTTTTAGGGAGTTTTCTGTTTAAGTTGCTGGTTTTGTTGTGTTGTTTTGGTTTTTACTTGCAGGATGGTGTTAGAAACAAGATTTCAGTTTCATGTTTCAAATGGAAATATAAAACTGAGAAGAAAAATATTTGAGTTACAGCATGAAAATATCATAAGGATTTGCTTTTAGTTTAATTTAATGAACTTGGAGTCCTATTTAATGGTCCCTGAGACTTGCACACTCATAGGCCACTCACAATCTATTTACAAGGCATGATGCTGGGGTTCTTTTTCTGCTTGGGAATGTGCTTGCTCTTCTGTTTCTCCCCAAGTCATGTCTCACTAGCTTTGACTAACCTTCAACTCTGTAACTTAAATGCGTCACATTTACACTCTGGTGTGCTTTGTAAACCTTGATACCCACCTATAAATGGGAAAACATGACTCCACTATAGTTTCTTCCATTTGTAGGAAGATAAATGTGTATGGCATCAATGTTTCTTGGCTCTCTGACAGCAGAGCCATCACCTCCTGATCTGAGGCAAGCTTTAATGATGAAAATCAGTAGTGCTTTCTGACTTGGTACTCACAGAGAGGCATTAGTGAGACAGAGCCCAAGTACTTTTTGATTAGTGCATTTCTCCAGGCATGAGTCTGATTGAGTAGTAATTTCCAGGCTGAAGCCCTTTGAACTAGGGGAGCATTCTTTACCTGTCAAGAGTAAAATCAGTGGCAACTAATTCCTTAACTTCAGTGGGCTGGGACCTTTTAAAACTCTGTTTTACAGAAAGGATACCTACAATCAGGTCAAATACAACAAATGTAAAACAATGATACCCTAATTTTGACAAAGGTTCTGATTACCCTGAGACTTTTGCATCTTTTTATCCTGCTATACCTGTATTTTTTGTGAAAATACAATTAGAAAGTGTATTACTAGATTAATACTTACAGATACCAAAAATTTATGTTGCTACTCCTGAAAAAAAGTACACAGTTTAGATGAAGAAATTCTACTTTTTAAAACATGCAATACAGAGACAAATCTACCTGTATTGAGGTCAATTTTACCAATTTTAAGAGAAATGTAGTGCATTTCTCTCATTTCACTGGCCATGATACACAGCTTATGCAGGCTCTAGTAGAACAAGTTATTGGCTTATGTGTCTTGCAGAGTTAAAACCCCTATGGATTTCACTGAGAAGTTGACAACTCTTTTGAAGAATGGTATTGCTGGTCCTTTGTACTGAGAAAGTCATCAGAAATTGGAATCTCTGATGAACGTGTAAGTTTTTTCTCTGATAAAGGACCATGGTAACAGAGCAGGCAAGATGTAAATCTTTTATGCTTCCTAGGGTTTTGTTGCGTTTTTATTTATGCATTCACTAAGGTCAAATGTATACTATGCAGAACCCTTTACAAGCCTTTTTAACATCTTTTCTATACAATCTGTAACAGCTGTACTATTTTCTTGCTTTGGTGCATGTATCAATGCTTTATAGTGTTTACTGGACACATTTCTAAAAACAAAAATCTATGATTCTACTAAAAACATTTGTTTCATTTTTTCTGTAAATAACAGCAGCTTTATACTTTCCTGTAACTGAATAAATCACTGCCAAATCCCAGGGAAAAAAAAATCAAACAAAAAGAAACCACAAAGTTAGATCAGACTAAGTACTTATTACATTCTGTAGAAAATAGAGACCAGGTTGGGGTTTGTTAGTGGATGGGATTTTTTTTTGGTTTTTTACATTAAAATAGATAACATAGAAAGAAATGGTTTTTTTGGCTTCAGATTTTTAAAATTCTGACTTGAATAGGTAGCCCTAAAACCTTCCCTCACAAAGTAATTTTATCTCACTTAAAATTTCATCTTTGAAAGCAGTTGTCAGTATATTCTGAGAGACTGTGTAAGTTAAAACCTGCTGAAAAAAATATTAGGAGAATAAAGTGAAATTTCTTGCTTTTGTGTCCTCCCAGCTTGACTGTATTACAGCATGGAGGTGCACTAGCTGTCACATGAGCCTGTATGTGCTGTGATGTGCTGTACAGATTCCTCCACTAATGAGAAGCAATGAGCACACTGCCATGCCCTGCTGCATTTTACTCAGCCTTGTTTCTTTGCAAGGATCTCTTCTCATCACTTCTCAGCAGGAATTTCTTTCTTTCCCAGAGGAAGATGGAGACAGCTTGGTGGGTGTTTGTCTGTGTATGGCTTCAGAAGAATATCTTTGAAAGCTGTATGTTGCACAGAATAACAGCAAGCTGCTTTAGCCTCCCCGTCTCAGTTACCCTCTAAAAGAGGAGGGTACAAAATGGAGGTACAAAGGTAATTGTATAGAAAAAAAATTAAGAAAGCTTGAAGGCTGGAAAAAGAAGTAAGAAGAATATCACAGACATGGAGCATAAAATATCTGAAGAAATAAAATGCATGCCTGACTACATGGACAAGTTGTGTAAGACTTCTCTCAGGTTTGAACAGTAACTGAACCCCAATATCTTGAGGAAAGCATCTGGAACGTCAATCCCAGTCTTCTGCTCTCATCACTAAACTTCAGCTTTTCTTTAATATCTGATTTCAGTAGATGACTTCAAAGGACACAATTATCCTCATTTTGGTTTTTTTTTTCCTAAAGTGAGAAAGCACCAAGGAAAGCTACAGAAGGGATCCCCTCTGCCTTTCACGGATATTCGCCTTGAGCACAGGCTGCAGGCATATAATGAATCAGCGTTCCTCAAATGATTATACAGGACAGGGCTTTGAGTTCTTGCAGAGAAAACTGCCTGGAATAGGTGAGCCCTGCCATCACACCTCTTCTAGGGAGCATAAAATCCAGTTCTGCCTTCATAGCCAAGCAGACACGTGCTAGCACTGCCTTGGCAGTCACCCGCTGCTGCTCTCTGAAATTTGCAACTTCAAATGAGTGATGAATAGACCCAAGAAGTTCAGCCTTCCCCACTTCTCTGACTTGAAGAAGGGAGAGGTAGTCCATATAAAGGTATTATGCTGCTTTGCAGCTAGTTCTGCAGGGCAAAAACATTTCATGACAGCTCTGGCCCCTCAAGGTTGAACCATAGGCCCAGCACTCTCATTTTGAAAGAACTCAGCTCTGAGCTTCAACAAGTTTTTGAATGAATTTGGAAGCATCAACAAATTCCAGGTTTGTACTTCGCCAGCTGATCATCTTCGAGCTAACACATAAGATGGCTTTTCTCCAAGATTCTCATGCTGCTAAGCAGCTCCCTGACGGTTTCTCCTCAGAGCCTGCTTCCATATAGGAAGTAGGACAAATGTATAAGATATATAAGAATTTTGCCATAGATGGAGCACAAACAAGTTCAATAAGACTTGCCCAGAGGCTTCCATAGAGGCTGTCATTGGAGATGTATGGGTGAGTGTAAAGCATTAAATCTGTGAAAGCTGAAGCCTGTTCCAGCATCATCTGAGAGGTCTGTCATACAACTAATGGCATGGAAATATGGGAAAAATGTCTGAGCAAGTGTTCTCTGGCAGACTTCATGGAGTAGTTTAAGATCTCACTGCCCTGACTGGCTATAACACATCACAGCTAAAATACCTGAGTGACTCACGTAAGCACTCCCAATTCGAATTAGTGTGTTCATATAATTCCCAGCAGTGAAGTAGATCAGAAATCTTGTACAGGTTTAGGAGACACCGTGATTGTGAGGATAGGCATCCTTTCTGGAAAGATGAGGAAGGGAAAATAAGGAGTAGAGAGGGGTAGAACTTCTTCAGAGCTCCCAGCAGACCCATAGGAGCACCTTTTCTAGACCCTAAAACAACAGGGGCAAATAGTTGTTCAGGGAGCTGGAGCACATCCAAAGAAGGGCAAAAAAGCTGGTGAAGGGTCAAGAGCACAACTGTTATGAGGAGCAGCTGAGGGAGCTGGGGCTGTTTAGCCTGAAGGCAACCTAATGATAAAACATTGCGACTACAAAGTACTTGGCAAAATTCATCTGAGAGAGAAGAAGGAATAAAGCAATAATCTACTTGGTGGAGACTGGTCACTATTGCCAGTGAGCCATCTGTAATTCCCTTAGCCTGAAAGAGCCTCCATTTGGTGCCAAGTTGCATGAGATGGGCTGGACCTGTCAAGCTTGCAGAGTCCTTGGGCATTTGTTACTTCTAACTTCACAGTTTGACTTGCAAGCTTAAAATAAGTTCATTAAACAAGCAAGTGATTCTGGGCTCCCTGCAAGACAGGAGGCTTCTTTCCTGCCTCCTCTTCTCAGGCCCTTCTCCAGAGATCTCTATTCTACTTTTGTCTCTTGCCTTCTTGTTTCCTGTTGAATCACACAGTGAGAAATGTTTTGTGATCTCTTGTATTTTTCTTCTCAAGTTTTCTTTCAAAGACGAAAGAACCACAGGGGAAAAAAAAAAAAAACCACTCCTTCAGAGAAGATCAATTTCACATGTTATGAACCATAGGACAAGGTTTCAAAAGAGAAGCTCCTTCACAAAGCAAAGAAGTTGCCATCCACCCTGCAAACAGAAGGTCACAGTCATTCTCTGTGAGATAGCCCTCACACAGACCTTCCCAGAGGGAAAAGACCAGTTAAACCATGATGCTGAAAGGGAGAAGTAAAAGCTCTCCTCTGGACCTGAGTAAGGATTCACAGGAAATTCAACTAGAAACTACAGACTTTAATGACACTCCTTCCCTGCAACAAGTGCCTGAAGCTCTGTGGAGACCCCAGATGAAAAAGCATTGCCTTTGTTTGTTAACATTGCCTTAGCTGTTAACATCTCTCCTGTGGATTTTCCCAGTAGATAGTTTTGGAGCTTCATTAGTTGTTTTTTTTTAATATTTGTAAACTTTCAGTGGTTACAATATTCTACATCAAGAGTTTCCATCACTGAACTGTGTGGTTTGTAAAAAAAAATACTACTTTGCATTGCTTTAACCCTTTGTGTGATAGTTTTTCCCCACTCTACACTCTAGTCCTTGAAGTCCTGGAAGAAGCACTGAACAACTGTTCTCTACCATGAATTCATGGTAGACTTGAAAAGTCCTAAGTTGCTTGATCACTCCCTGTGCTGAAGCTGTTCCATATTTTGATTGTCCTCGATACGTCTAGCTGTCCTTCCCCTCAAGGGTGGATCCTCACAATATGTCCTTTGTATCTTTTCCAGCAATGTTACTCAAATGCAAGGCTGCCAGAAATACAGAGCATTCGTGAGATGGGAGTAATGAATTTCTATAGTGCTGTAATAATGACTTCTACCCGGTTGTCTATTCCTTCACAATAATTCCTAAGCTTATGTCTACTTTCACAACTGCTACTGACAATTAAGCCAATGTTGAGGCAGAACTGCCTGTTTTAACCCCAACATTTTCTTCTTGAAAGGCTAGCTGGTAGCAAAGTATATAGTTAGGGTTGTGTTTTCCCCCCAGCATTCCCCACTTTAGTGTTGGGGTTTTTTTCTGCACTGAATTTGATTTTTTACTATCTAACCTGAAATTGTGATGTTAATGACATTGCCCCCTATTCACAGATAAGAAACAGAAAAATCAAGGTTATAGAGGGATTTCAACAGGGCAGAGGGAAAAAAGTGGCTCTGCCATATCCTCAGGTTCCCTGAATGTGAAAAAACCTATTCTTCTAAAGCTGCTTTAAATGTTCCTGTATATCCCCAGTGTTTGAGGATCTCCACATTAAAGCAGCCATTTCCCATTGCTTCCAACAGTGGGGATATTTCTTCCACCACTAGGAGAGCAGGTGTGTGCATTGGCAATGTCCCTGCCAAGGCTGCTGTGGGCTAGTGTGAGCCACCCAGCTACCAATGGACAGGCAACCTGTTCCTGCAGCCTGATTGTGGGGAGATCAGCAGCTCTGGTGGTCTGATGCTGCTGGACATCTTTGTGAAAGATCATCAGCTTTCAATATTGAAATTAATCTTACTGCCGGCCTAGCTTGATGTTCAAAAACCCTTTCAGATGCAGATCTACAAAAGATGTGACAGCATTTGGGAAAGTAATTGAAAACACTGCAGCCTGGACACAGGTTTGGGAAGCATATGGGCAATATCCTGCAAATAATTTCCACTTATAGCTGTTATTTCAGACCAGAACTTGTGTATGTAATAGCAGCTTCTATTATCTCCTTTTCTCTCCTACCTTCTCAAAACTTCCCATCTGTTTGGCTCTCAAATTAACGGGGTATTTTAGCACGATAGGCAAGCTTCTCCAATTTATTATCTTGAAGGGAAATTTAGTAACTCAGATTTGCCGGCCTGCATATTAACTCTTAGTTTCCTGCTAGAATTCTCTAGAAAACAACTTGTTATGTGCCACATCTGGAGACTATCATGAGATTTCAGGAAGTGCATGTCCCTGTCTGATACAGATGCCAAAAGCAGCACACTATTGGGGCAGCACAGTCTCGTTAGCCTCAAATTAAGCATATTCTTTCCAGTTGACACCATCTCTATGCACTCAGAAGGCCTCTTGGCTTTCTTGAGAAGGTCTTATGGAGAGCAGGCCTGCACAGAAGGACCTAGGGTTTTGGTGGATAAAAAATTACGTGAGCCAGCAGGGTAAGCTTGCAGCCCAGGAAGCCCCTGTACTCCACTATTGTGAGACTCCACCTGGAGTAATGCATCCAGGTCTGGGGGCCCCCAGCACAAGAAAGACAGGAGTCTGCTGGAGCAAGCCCAGAAGAGGCCATGGAGCAAATCAGAGGGCTGGAGAACCTCTTCCATGAAGACAGGCTAAGAGAAATGGCATTGTTCTGCCTGGAGAAGAAAAGGCTAGGGGAGACCTTAAAGCAGCCTTCCAGTACCTAAAGGGGGTTTATAAAGAGAGAGAGACACTTTTTACATGGGCAGAGAGTGATAACACAAGAGGGAATGGCTTTAAATTAAAAGAGGAGAGACTTAGTTTAGATATTAGAATAAAATTCTTTACTCAGAGAGAAGCGAGGTTCTGGAAGAGGTTGCCCAGAGAATCTATGGCTGCCTTGTCCCTAGAAGTGTTCAAGGCCAGACTAGACAGGGCCCTGAGCAACCTGATCTAGGGGGTGGTATCCCTGCCCATGCTGGGGGTGTTAGAACTAAATGATCTTTAAGATTCCTTGCAACCCAAGCCATTCCTTAATATCATGAATGCTGGCACTGCATGGCAACTGCAGTCTGGAGTAAAACTAAAACTATCATATTGCTGGCTTCTTGATCACAGAGCTGAACTAAAAAGGCTCTCTCCAGCGAAGGAATTTCTTTCTTGCTTATATACATGTTTATTAAAATGTCTGTTGGACAAACCCAGGGGTGTTGAGTATGTTTCTGAAGAATATAAGCAAAAACCCGCAAGCAACAAAAGTTCTGCATTATCCATATTGGAAATTCCTATCAAGGACACAATCTAGCCCAGCACAGAAAGGAGATTAGTAGCAGACTCTCATGTCTGGAGGCAGACAAACACTTGGTTCGAGAAGAGCCCAAGGGCTTGACTAAACTGACTGAAATAAAATAAAAGAGTCTTGGGAGACTCTGTGAGCTCCCTGCTCTGATTTTCATTATGGTGCAAAATTTATGCTGCTCTCATACTTGTCCTGGGGAAAAAAAATTACTTCCGTAACCGTAAGTGCCTTCTGCTACATCTGCCCACACCGGTAGTACACAGCTACCCCAAGCCTATAAAGTATATCGCTGCTTGTCTTTTGCTCCTTGTGCAATGGGTTTCCTGACTAGGGAATGCCTCTTCCTTATGTGCACAGAGTCTGACAGAATAAGACTTTGAAACACTTTCAGCATGAGCTCAGGAAGGGCCTAGACCCGGATACAAAGGCTGCAGCACAGCCCCTTTTAGCCTGCACGCTGGCTGACTTGCTTTACTGAAACACTGGCTACAGGAGCTACCCATGGCCTGGAGCTCCAGACAATAATTAAGTTGTTAGTGGGTTGCCCCAGCATTACAGTAATTGATGATTAAAGTAGGTACAGGACACCGCTGAGGCCTGGCACGCAATAAGGTTGATCAGTTGCTCTCCTCCAAATTCACACCACTGAGCAATTTTCTTACACACATCGTTCCAGCACGCTGACAGCTTTGCTGTTCCCTAATCAGCTGGGGCAATTTATGAAGCTTCTGGCTGTGTTTTACATCAAAACTCATTTGATTCTCTGGTCTGTTGCAATACCACTGAAGACAACCATCCTTCAAATATGCTTTCCATGCACATCATTCCTCTCCTTTACCAGCTTTACGTGAAAAGGACAACATGCAGCTGTGCGTGCTAATTAAGAAAGTTCTTATATATTGCACTCAGCATAATTTTCTGCTTTGTTTGCCAACAGTTCACTTATATAACTCCACAGCTGATATAGTAAAACACTGATAATGACAATGATATCACTGGGTTTGAGATGGAAAGGACGACATTTTGTCTTGTCTCATGCACACAGTGCTACATCCAGCCAGCAGAGACAAAAGAATCTGAACATCAGCTCAACTAAGCACTAGCTGATGTTTTTACATACGCAGAACAGAGAAGGAACTTGTGACATTGCCATGTGTAAGCTTGTATTGCTACTTTATAGCTCACCAGCTCAGAACAGATCTCTGATAACAATGACCTCAGATGAGAGGGAGAGATCTCCTTCAGTTTGAAATACTGCCTAATTGGAAGAGAAGTACCCCATGACATATTCCAAGCAAATACATTTGTATCATCAAATGCTTACCCGTAGGCAGATGGCTGGAATTGCACAGTGGGGTTCCTTCTTGTAATCTGCTGCCACTAAGAGCCATTTGAGTCAGATCCAAAACCTCTTCAAGTCAATGGGAGTTTTTTCAATTAACTTCAATAGAACTTGGGTAGGATCCAGAGAATTAAGTGACCCTGGAGATGTATTCTGGGTGTCTGCTGACACTCTCCAGGGGGGAATTTCCAACTCCTCCAGATTAGGTGTTTTTTTTGTTTTGTGTTTTTGGGGTTTTTTTAAGCAGTTCTGAAACAAGAGAGGTTTATTTCAAATTTACAGAAATGTATACTACAGAAAATCCCTCTACCTGTTGAAGTGAGAGGAAATTTTGCCATTTATAGGATTTTATACTTATGACTGCCATACACTCTACCCCAGCAGTTTTACTGGTTCGGTAAACTGCTCAGATTGGCAAACAGATTCTTTCAGTACCAAACAAGCAAGGCCAAAAATAAGGACCTAATCATTGCTCTTGAAATGCCCCCTAAAACTCTCTAGCAGTTGGAAACTTTCCACCACTCCATTTCTGGGGGGTTTATAGCAACCCTACCTATGAGATCTATTAACATCAGCCTTTCCCTTCCTCCCACGCTTGAACTATTTTAAAACATTCTGTAGTTAAGCTAAAGTCTCCATAAGTTTTGCATTAACCTGGTCTACATTTCCAGGATGTGAGGTGTAGCTATTCCCTGGCTCAGTTTTGCTTTGCACAGAACAGAGGGGCCTCCTAAGTACTACTAAGAGCTATGTCATGGCCCATTGACAGTAATGCAGTTTTGACAAATTTATGTGCAGGGCCACAACAGCCAGGCTTGGTGGCATTGTGAAAGAAAAGCAAAATTAAGTGTTTTTACTGAAAGAAAGTGGCTTGGATACTCAGGACTCAGGCAGTTCAGATACCTAGCAAAGACATCTACTGGGGATATGGCAAGTAGAAATTTCCTACATTTACCTCAGGTAATACATCTCCAGTAAAGAAAAAAAAAAAAAAAGAAAGAAAAAAAAAAGAGGGGGGGAAAACCTTGGTCAGTGATGAAAAGAATTAAAATGGTTCTTCAAGGTGACAGTCCACACAGAAAGAAACTAAAGCCCATTCTGAAGCCCTAGCAAGTGAAATATTCTGTCTCCCCCTCCCTACTGGGGATGGAGGGAATTGTATTCATTGAAAAAGTAATTTTAGGGAGGCAGGACACTGTGGTAGAAGGCAGATTGCACAGGAAGTGTTAAGAATGCAGGCAAAGGAAGGGGATGTTTAGGGAATCCCTACCCCTCCACTTCCTTCATGTCCTTAATTGCTGTGCCTCCTAAGTACTAAGGCTAAAGATGTGCAACTACTTGACTCTTCCATATACAACTAAAAGAAGCTCATCCATAATCATAGAGGTATATACAACAAGTCAGTGTTCTGTTTATTTACCAGGTATATCTGGTTTTGGTTTGACCTGAAAAATGTCAGACTCTATCTTGGCATTTGAAAAATTAATATTTTTTTTCTTTCCAATCTCAAATTTTCCCTTTTTTTATAGGTAGAACACTCAGAATAGTCAGATCAAGATATCTGCATTTTTTAAGAGATAAAATGCTTTAAAGATCATGTCTCAAAAAGTAAAAATTTGAGGTTTTTTTTTTGTTGCTGTTGAACCTGAATGCCTTTGCTGGCTACTTTTAATTTGTAAACTTTTGGAAGGCCTGCACAATCATCTGCATTTGCTTTCCAATGGACATCCAACAAGCCTACACATGGTAGGTTGTGCACACTTCCAGTCAGCTTTGTTCTGTACCTTCCACAGGGAGAAACACTGTCTGAGGGAGAGCCCTGGGAGACTCTGTGGCTGCAGACCTGGTAACAAGACACCTACAGACCTCTAGCAATTTGATGTTCTCCATCAGTTCAAGTCCTTTCTGCTTATTCTAGGCTAAAATATTAGCAGAATGGCACTGATGAAGTTAATATTCTGTTTGCTGACAGTGATATCATAATCCTGGCATAGGTATCTCTGTAGTGTAACATGCTCCAAAGAATCTAAATCTGGACATTCTTAGACATATGATGATAGGCAAAAAGGTCCAACTTTGCAAACAATCAAACTCTAAAAGGAGATTCTTCTGGAAGGTAATTTTGTCTTTCTTACCTTCTGGAAGGTAATTTTAGCTTTTCAAATCAATCTCACCCAATATTCCAAGCCATAACCTGAGCTACTGAATATATTTCTGTGCTATAAACACAGGACAAAGTCAGCGTAAAAAATCTTGCCATCAGTTAACTAGTTCAAAGTCTTTCCTATATTTTGTGTTGACTAGAATGATAAATAATTTATTTTTGGAGTACCAGATCACAGAGATAAATTTCTAAAACAAAACTCTTGCAAAACACAATTATTATTCAACTCATTTTAGCAATTCAATAAATGCAGCGCAATGACTTCCGTTAGCTATTCTCCTAGCCAAGGTCTACTACATCATTAAATATTATTGAGTTGGGTCTGCCATTTTACTTGAAATTATGCGCCTGGCATTTTAGTCTATGGCCATAAATGCTGGAAATGTCAGTTATATAAGCATCCATCTTTTTCACTACTGTCTCCCATCAAACAATAATGGTAGGAACTTTAATCCATTCTACACAGTCCTAGATATCTACATTTGCTAGGGAAGGAACTGTAACAGAGTGCACTGACAACTCACAGTAAGTAATTACTCTTAGAAATATCTCAGTAAACTCAATTTGCTCCCAGAGGTCTTTTAAATTATATCTCGTTAGAGTGCAATGTTTTTTCAAATGACAAGGTCACGCGAAAAGGCAAAACTCTATTTTATCTTTATCAAAGCTTTCCCCCCCCCCCATAAAACTGTTATAACATATAATTTCAACCAAATAGAGATATTGTGTTTTACTGTTGGAGCCCAGGAAAGCCATAAAGCAAGCAGAGTTGTTGTTTACAGTCACAATAAATTTGGAATATCATATAGCATTCTAGGTGAGGCATACCCACCTACTGATGTCAGCTGACTGGGAAGAAGTAATTCTTTATTATTATTTTTTGAACTTTGCTGGCAAAATAATTTTATTCTGGATTTACACTAAAAAACTTCTCATGAATCTGAAAAGATTCATTGCAAACTATATTAATATTGCAGAACATATACTTTATGTCATCACCCTACTTATCTGCCTCAGTGACTTTACAGCAAGAGGTTATTGAAAAGCAACATGCATTATGTAGTTGACCAACACTTCTAATTTTATTGTAAGTCTTGATAGTTAGCATTTTTTCTTATAATCCCAGTTTATGTAGCCATGCAATTAGGAAGGTAAAAAAACATATTACACTGCAAAAGTAGCAACACAATTTCATTTTAGCAGTAGTCATTGTGGGTGACAAAGCTGCAATTTTATCAGTAGAGATTTCAGTTTAACCAAAGAAGAGGTAGAAGCAGCCAAGCAGACCTTTCATTAAGAATATCCTTAATTTTGCTCCCATTAGAAAAACTACACCATGAAGTGAATATGTGCTTTTATTCTTAGGTCCAAGTTATCTGGCACATTAAAAGAATGCACCAAACTGAAACTCAGCAGCACTGGTATATCTTAGCAAGTAACTACCTCCAAAGAAATTTTCCAAGAAATTCAGAGGAAAAGAGCCTGTGATCACAGAAAATGCACAGCGCAGTTTGAGAGCCACAATACAGGGCATGGAATACACCATCATTCTGCAAATAGAGGTAAGCTCAAGTCTTTCCAGAAATGTACCTAAATGAACTCACCTACTCATAACAGAAGTCAGAAAAGCAGGAATAACTTTGGAAGAATTGGTGTCCTCATAGTGGGTTTTTTAAAACCTTTTTGTTCACAAAGATATTGTACAGGAGTGATTTGGGATAGACTTGCAGGACATTTAATGGGCATAGTAGAAAGACCATCATAACAGTCAAGAAAAGAGCCCTTACAATTCTACAAACTTTACTATCTCCCATTTGACTTATTTCTGGTTTGATTTTGGGGTTGGGTTTTTTTTTGATTTTTTTTTCTATGACCATCACAGGATGAGAACTGCAAAAGGATACCACCAACAGACAATCATCTCACTATATTTCCCAGAAAACTTACCTTCTCTAAGCTCTGCCAATAAAAATGGAAGACTTCTTCTGACACGGGATCTTCACATGTTATATTTCCTTGCATTGCTTCATCAAGACAATCTATAAAAGGTAAATATTGAAATTAATGCTTTAGAGTACAGATCACAAAGCTATAATTTTTAGCTTGGTACTAGAATGGAAGGGCTGAAAAACCTCATTCAAATGGGGGAGAAAATTAAATTTATAAATTAAATTGCACCAATGTGATGGAAAGTGAAATGTGAGCTTTCTAAACACACCACAGCTCAACTGTGTGGTCAGTAATACGAGCTCAGGCAAAAGAAAACAGCCAACATCAGTCCTTTAGGCTCTCACTGGGCTTTCTGAACATCAGTTTTTCTGCTCGGTTTCTGACAGATAGAAAACCATACCTCTCTGACAGGGGAGGGTGGAAGGACTCCAATAAAATCTTGCTGACATTCCATGACTACCTCTTGCTGCTACAATGGCATCTTCTTTTATTTGCTACAGGAAGAAAGAAAACTATATACAACCTTATCCTATTTCCTCAGTGGCAGCAGTGAGTCACTAATGCCTGAAATACACAAGTATTTGTGTATTCAGGGGAAGGTGGAAGAACTCAGCAGAGAATTAAAACTCTGTCTTAAATGTATCTGGCATATCAGTCCTATTAGAGGTGAAAAGGGAATGCAAGAATGCCCAGTCAGGTGCTACAGCACTATCTGTTAAGAAATCTTTTAAGAGAGGCTCTCTGTACTTGTTATGCCAGTAAGAATTATGAAGTTCTTTTTAAATAGGAGAATGAGGGAGTCAGAAACTGGGATGGGAAACTAATTTCTCCACTCCCAACATTTCTTTGATCTTCATTAAGGATTTCTGGCTACAAAAAAATTTATGGATGCAAAGCCTCAGACCAGTTATGAAGGGATATATGTCTACACTCTGAAAAATCCCCTGTGAGGCACAGAGGGCAGCTGCTTGGGCACAAAGCAGAAACCATAGTGGTTTCCCCTTCTGAGCTATTTCTGTAAGTCAGGGCATGAAGTCAGACTTTTGACTTTCTCTCCCTCCATCCCATACACATGACATTTTCTGGGGATCTCTTGGTGCAACATTAAAAGTTATCCACAAGAAAAAAAATTGGATAGAATAGAAAATTAAAAATTGCCAGCAGAGAATGTACAGATTTCAGGTAATTTTCTGTATCCTTATACTACTTTAGACTATAATTTGCATAATCAGCAAGCACTTCCAATCTCTTCCCTTTTCAGCTCTTCTACACAGAACAACATTAAAAGAGCAAACACCTCCAAGGACTAATTTTAGAAATGCCTGACCAAGCCACCCTGCTCAAAGCTTCTCAGTTGCTGAACTCTGTACTGAGAACTCAACAATGGTTCAGACTGTTCAATAAAACCTCAAATAGGTCAAATCTGCCACTGATCTGCATCCAGTAACTTCATGAATTGAAGTTTACACCCCTGCAGATGTGGTCCACCTGACTTCATGAAGAGAGCTGTGTCTTTTTATTCCAGACATAAATTTGGTTATTAGTAGTAGAGGTGCTTTGATTCATATCAGCTAGGAATTTGATCCCACGACTGCAAAATCATTGAGCTAATTTGTTGCTGGAGAAAACTCAGACAAATGCCTATACCTGTAAAACCATAGTCTGAGCTCCCTCTTTCTATAGCATCAGAAATTTCAAAAACAACTCAGTCTGAATTCTCTTTAATTTTATTTGGCCCAGTTTTTCAGAGAATACCCACATAATGCTGATATATTTTAAGGAAGTTAGAACTGGTTCATAAAAAAGTTAAACATAACTGCAAGTCAGATTTATCTCTTTCTGTAGAAATATGCCTTGTGCTTGAACTTATTCAATTTTTTTGCTGAGCTTTGACTTTCAACTCAGTCCTTCATTTTGCCTTGCCCCAAACAAAATCAAAATGTTTCAAAGCGCAAATGAAAACAACACATTCAAATTCTGCACGACAACTTTGGCTTGAGGAAAACAAAGGTTTTCATGAAAAACAGTTTTCAGCAGAAAAGCACTAGGATAGGAAATTTTCAGCCAGCTCCACCAAATAACTGCATCCATTCTTTCTGACATTTTTTACCTTGCTTGTAACGGTAACGCTTTAGTCCACAGCGAATCCCATTGATTTTCTCGGAGCTGAGTGATGTCTGCAGTGAGCACCCACCAGACAGTGATGCCTGAGCCATACCACTCTGGGAGCACGGTCAAGCAATTCTAGGCTCTATGGATTCATGAGGTAGGATTTCCTCTTGGTTTCTTCTTTGTTTTCTACAAACAAAGGTGAAAGGTTAGTAGTTCACCACTGCCTTAATTTATCCAAGTAGAAAGAGCGTTTCCAGTGCTTCTAAAATTCTTCAGCCTATCAGAAACATCGTTCCTACCTCTACAGGCTGTAAATTGAACTCAGAATAACAAAAAAGAGAGAGCAGTGTTTCCATTTGCTTTTTCTTTAATCTGAGTTTCTAACTAGCAGAAAATTAGCCACAGGTCTTGGGGGATGTTCTCTGAGAACATCTGGAGGATGGCAGTCTCTATCTCCCTAAATTTTAAAGATTTATAGATCTTTATAAATCCTTAAATGTTCAAAATCAAGACTGAATATTACTTTAAGAACTTTGAGTTAGTTCAGCCACAGGTGGTTAGGCTTGGACCAGGATTTGGTGGGTAAAATTTAATGCATGCTGGTCAGTTTCAAAAAACCATCCCAGTCCCTTCCGCATTAACAATCTGCAAATAAACAATAAATAAAAAACAAACCAAACAACCAATCAAAAATAAAACAAACAAACAAACAGTCTGCAAAACTATGCAATGAGCAACAGAACGTAATCAAGCTTTGGCTATCCTTCTTCATTCTCCTAGTTGTATTTTTTACTGCAACCCTAAAAAGACATAAAAATTAAAAACCAGCAAGCCTGAAATCAAAATGATTAGATGAAAAACAAATGAAAAGTAAAATGATGAAAGCTGTTGTCTTTTTTTTTTTTTTACCTTTTCATCACTCCTGTTCTTTTTAATGTATAGATTCCCACCGAGAACTTTTCAGAGCCACCAGAAAACTGAAACTTTCCTATTACGCACAAAGCTCTGTCTCAAAAATCTAGGCTACGCTGTCACTATTTCCCACTCTCAGACATCCCTACACAAACAAGTCTTTTAATGGAACATTTTGTCCTCATTTTACCATTCTCACTGTGAAAATTTCCTCTAGGCTTTCACCAAACTGAAGGATGATCAGAATCTTTTGTGGTGTGCTGATAACAACCAAACACAGTGAGTGTCTCAAGATGCAGTTTTGACTGTGGCCTGTATTTCTCAAGTGCATAGAGAAAGATCTCAGGCAGCTGTTACCCCTTTTCACCTCTCTGCATTAGTCAGACAAGTCACTGTCTTCATGACCATGTGGTGGAGGAAATCTGCCACAGCCTTCAGCAGGGTTAGCTCTTGTGAATCGAACTGGTAGGGGGGAAAGCAGTGATGGGAATATTTTTCCCAAATTTCCAGTAGTTTCCAGCAGTTTGGAGTCAGAGCAGTGGTCAGGCAAGCAGCCACTTTTAAACAAATCACAGACTCATTCACAAAACTCAGAGAAAATCTATTAATTCCCACAAAACTTAATCCAGATTTTTACCCACACTGCTGTGACTGGATGCTGGTCCATAAACAGCTACAAATGTGTTTCCATAGCTAAGAACAGGTTATCACCACTTTAATGACCTATAACACACACAAAACACCATAAAGTCTTAATAGAATGGTAAAGCCAGTCTTTATCCTTTTAAGTAATCTGCATCTGAACTAGCTGACCAGTCTATTTTCTCCTTGCCAGTTATACTGAGGGGACATAAAAAATAGGGAATGAGAATAGCCAGTAAATTAAAGTTCAGGCAACTGAAAAGGTCAAAGTAGTATGCTTTATTATTGTCTGTCACTGAGTATATGGCATGTCAAAATTCATACACTGGTCTTTCAAGAAAATAGAAACAATAAGAAATCAATCAATATGCATTGACTCTACTAAAAATAATAGGATTAAAAACAATTGTATCTCAAAAATTCTGTAGATATCATGAAAGAAACTCTGTTTCCTCTCTACTGCCCTAACAGCTGGGAACTCAGAGAGGGAGTTAACAATGGAAGCTTGCATGTATTTCAGCAATACTGCTGAAAAAAATGAGATTGCACCCTCATCTGCAGATTGCTCATTTTTTCATGCATGTTTTGCAGTGTATCAACACGAAGGCACAGATCCACAGCCCTAAGTGAACCTGCTTTTGTTAATGGTTTTGTTGCATTCAGTTTCAAGCAGTGGAGGAAAATATTGGTTCTTAAATGGGATCTCTTGGATTGGATTTCTGGCCCATGCATCTCAGGAGTACCTAGTATGGCCAGAACTGATCTTTGAAAAGTGCACTATAAGCCAGTTATCATAATTCACCACACAGAGGACAATTTGGTATCATTAAATTGGTTAAAAATGGTTGTTCTCTTACTGAAAACAGGCTGTCTGCTTTTAGTCCCTGAAAGTGCAGCTGTAGAAGGACATGTTCCTTTAATTACACAAGCAAATTATTAGAAACAGGGCTGGCCAGATGAAGTCTATTTCCAGAGATCTGCTAATTTCGAACATGACTGTGGGTATATAGAAAAAGGATTAGAAGGAGTTCACAGTTTTGAAACATGTTATTTGTGATCAAGTCCACCACACACTAATGAGACATGTCTTGCCTGCAGCACAGACTGATATATTTTTTGTCATGTAATTATATGTTACTGTGGCAGAACATATTTTCCTCAATGATTTTCTTTTTATCCATCTATCTACCTATCATGGGGGAGTGGACTAGCTATTTGCAAAAAACCCATCTTCAAAAAAATTATAAAAGAGAAATAGCACCTGGTCTTACCTTACCATTTCTCTTAAAACCTGACTAAATGCTCAAGCTCATTGATTCAGAATAAATATATTTTCTTCTACTTTTCATAAAGGAGGGTGTTGTTTTCCCACCTGCTGGATTCATTGCTACCATAACTTTATTTTCTTACAGAACCAAAAACTACTGTATTTTCATGTTGTAACTGCAGTTTTGTGGTCACAAAATGGCAACTCTTCTCTAGAGTTCAGGAGTGTGAAATGGCCAGAGAAGATTCCCGCAGTTGGTGTAGCAAGTAAGTGGTTCTTATATCTCACCAGTTTTTCAAAGAGGATGGAGGGTAAGTCCTCAGTCACACCACAGTGTTTCTTCCTTCACTTGGAGGAAAAAAGGCACAAGCAACTTTTATTATGTCATTTAAAACACTGTCTTTTGTCATACTTTGGTCAGCTGCAGAGATAATTTCACCAAATTCTAGTCCCCACAGTGGTTTCCTCTCTCAGTTATTATTGTTACAGATAATGAAATATCATTCAACAAGACAATTCTGCACTGAGCCTTACTGAAACTGAACTAACAATCTTGTCTCAAGATTAAATACTTAGGAGGTTTAACTCAGAAGAAAAGCTGTCTGTGGAACACATGATCCAAAACTGAGGGAGACTCATCAGAAAGATAAAGCAGCGCACAGATTCCTGGGGTTAAGAATATAAATCCTATAAAAATCCTGTTAGAAATAGACCAGACTTTCCTGTACTTCCATCTCAAAAAGCCTTGACAGCAGTCTTTTCCAGCACAGGTCAACTCCCTCTTGGCCCTGCTACTATACTCAAAAGTACATTCAATGGCGAAATACATCTAGGAAGCTGCAGTGTATTTTCTGGAGACTTCTACAAGTTCTAAGGTCTCTGCAACTTACACTTCTTGGCCCTTGTCTCCACATAGCATGTAGTATCTGTGTGATAGCTGCCAGGAAGGATGCATCTTTTCACATACAGCACTTGATGTACAGCACAGATAGACATACTCATAAGTCCAGCATGGAAGGGTCAAGATGAATAGCAAGCGCAATTTTGGTTTTGGGAAAAGGTATTAAAACCCATTTTCGTGCTCTCTTTTGTATCTTAACAAAACTTGTTCACACATTCCATAATAATATATGAGGATCATAGATAAAAATATAAACTCTGGGTACTGCATGCTATCTGTTTCTGTAACTTATTAATACATGCATTGCAATTATGCTAAAAACACATGTATGTCACCTTTCGTCATGAGCAATAGTTGCTGCTTCATAAAAGTCTAGCTAAATGATGTCTTTGCAACCTCTTATCTGAACCACATTTTAACACTGAACAATGATTTCCTTCCTGTTAGACAGAAGAGAGTCTGGACTGATTGTTACTATAGACTCTGCCACTGGCTGGCCCCAGGTAACAACACCGCCCTTGCCATTCACCCTCATAAAAGCCACACCTTTGCCTCTTTGCTCAAACAGACGCTCTTTCCAAACATCCCTTCTCTACTTCTTTGATCTGAATTCTAAATGTTTTGGACAGCCAACAGGACTTTGCTGGAACTGCTTGTTACCTGTCCAAGTGAATGCAAAGGAAAATGACCAAAGAATCACAGAACAGTTTGGGTTGGAAGGGACCTTAAAGATCACCTATTTCCAACGCCCTGCCATGGGAAGGGATACTTTCCACTTGACCAGGTTTCTCAAGGCCCTATCCATCCTGGCCTTGAACATTTCCAGAAATGGGGCATTCACAGCTTCTATGGACAACCTGTCCCAGTATCTTACTGCACTTACAGTGAAGAATTTCTTCCTGATAACCAATCTAAATCTACCCTTTTTCAGTTTAAAAACACTACCCCTTATCCACTGCAATCCCTGATTAAGCGGCACTTCCCAGCTTTCCTGCAGAACTCTTCTAAGTACTATAATGCTGCTGTAAGGTTTCCCCAGAGCCCTCTCTAGGCTAAACAACCCCAACTCTCCTGTCCTCGCAGGGGAGGTGCTCCAGCCCCCTGATCATTTTTGTGGCCCTCCTCTGCACTTGTTGTAACAGGTCATTGTCACTCTCAGGCTTGGGGCCCCAGAGCAGGATGCAGTACTGCCAGTGTGGTCTCATAAGAGTGAAGTAGAAGGGTAGAATCACCTCCCTTAACCTATCTGCCATATCTGTTGCATATGTTTTCTGCTCTTAGTTTGAATTCTTCATAGCAGGGTAACAAGTTGACAGGCATAGTGATATTCCTAAAAAAGTGATGAATCAACAGCTTCCATTGGGTAAACTGTAGAACAAACTCTGCTTGGCTCCTTCCCTACCTGTTTACAACCTATAAAATTGGATTTATGCCCCTGTGTTAAAAAGATCAGCTCAAAACCTCTCTTACTTTTAGTTTGGGATTGGCAGCAGATCATTGAAGGCCGTGAACCAACAGGTCACAGAAAGAGAAAATCTGATGGGAAATTCTCCCAGCCTTAACAGGTTGGAATATAAATTCAATTCTATCCCAGCAATTAAAGCTTTAATTTTATCCCTTTGAAATCCTTCAGTTGGTATTTGTCAGAGATTTACAGAAAGTTACCTTTCTTGGACTGAGCAGATTATCAAACTCTGCTAGAAAGAGATGGAACTCAGAGCATGGCTTCCAACAGAAGTTTCTACTCTTTTCCAATTGAGTTTCTTGTCAGTCTGACTCATATTTATCTTCTTTTCCTGCTTATTAAAGCTGCCACACTTATGACTGAAAATATGAGGAAAGGCTTTGGTCTAATCAAAGTAAATCCCCTTTTCAATCTCCTTTGCATAGGTGGTAGTTCATCAGCAGAGAGCAGAGCTAGGAGAACATGGTTGGGGAAAAAGAAGAGCAATTGTGTTTCCACTGCCTCCCAGGAAGCTGATTTTTACCAATATGTCATATACCATTGCAAAAGGCTGTCTCACTGCTCACAAATATTTTATCCTTGCTGGATGTGATCTAAAAAGCCAGATATCCTTCCTGAAGAGCCATTGCTGTACATACATTTTTCTTTTGTGGCATCTGACTTTCTCTACAAGACAACAGGTGAGAAACAAACATGTTGCAAAATGCATCTGTTGCTTCCCAGGGCAGTGCCACTGCTCCCAGTACCATCCGAATACTGAGGATTACAAGGACACACACCAGGCAGACATTTCCCTGAGCCTGCAGGCTGATGCACTTGCAGACATACCCAAATGTATCCCTTCATGGATGAAAATTAGGTAAAATGGTCATAAGTACCTCAAAAGAAAAAGAAAACTTATTTGCTGAAAATCTAGTATGTACCATCTGTAGCAACTGAAGATTTCGAAGGGTGAAGATTCACCACATTCAGCCAGCCCAACCTAGTGGATTAGAAAACCAAAAACTGCTTTTAAATGAACTTAAATCCTGCCAGCAGGTACACTGAAAGACTTTCTTTAAAAATACTCACTTTTCCTTTAGGAACAGTTTGAACTCTGGTCCTGAACACAGTGCCAGGTAGTTTTAGCAGACAGGAGGGGAAGTAAAATATATTTTAAGGGCATTTCATCTCAACACCATTAGTAGGAGAAACTGCATGGTCCAGTGGCTGCATCACTAGGCTGGAACTTATGGCACATCTAGAACTGTGCCAGGGAGCACTATATTTAATGCAGACTCAACTCTTGGACCGAATGCAGGAATAGGTGTGACAGCACCGTGCTGGGCCCTGTTGCTTAGCCCTGCTGGGAGCCCAAGCTTATTAACTGCAGTATGGCACACCATTGATGTGACCATGCTGCTCAGGTAATCCAAGGGAAAGTGTCTTGCCAGGCTGAAGCACTGATGCCATTAATCTTCCTAGATTGGCACTGCCACAGCTGCCTCTGCATCAGGCTCCATGGCACGGCACGGAGCAACCCTTAGGGAAATCTGGGCCTGGCAGCCAGCTTGCACACCACACACTGCATGGGGCCCTGGCAAAGGGTACTCTCCTACACCTTGTTGGTTTCAGCATTTTGTTTTGTTGGTTTTTATTTTTTTTTCTCTTAAATATGCCAGCTTACACATTTTCACACCACTTGAAAGTTTTGCTTTTATATTTTAAGATTTAGGGTTTTTTTACAAGGTTCTGGTGTTGGCAAGGTTCTCCTACTGTGGTTGGTGGGAGAATTTCACAGGTGTTCTGGGGTGGCTTTCCAGGCTTCTCTAGTCCTCAGGAGGGAAGAACCAGTCTCACAAAAGATTTTGCTTGATTGGAATTGGGTCAAAACTTCTTTTTCTAGGTCAAACACTACTTTCCAATTCCAGATGTGAGATGTAAACAATGTAATACATTGGTAGCCTCTTTCATATCATGACTTGTCTTCATCTGAATCATTTCTGGACATATTAGTTTAAGTAAAGGGCAAAGCAAAGACTTGATCTTGTACCTCTACACATACTGTCACTACAGAAAGCACAATGAAGCACTGCACATAACTGTAGCAAAAAATTAGCAGTTAAAACTTGAACAAATCCAAAACCTGCCCACAAAGCATTTCAGTTTTAATGAAGAGTCTGTTTAGACAAATTCTCTACCATAAAATTCTTCTCTGAGTCGAGGCAGCAGAGCTGCTGTGTTTTTTATCATCTGAGATGTTCCCCTTCTGGAAAGCACATCTGCTTAGATAAAGGGATAATTCTGACATGTTGGTATCTTACAACAAAGACCTATGTGAAAATTTTCCATCAAAACCAGTGAGGCAAACTGGGCTTTTGATTAAACAGGAAAAAGCACAATTTTCCACTGAAAAAAAGAACCAAACCCAAGCACACCAAACAAAAAACTTCTCTAGGGCTTTGCTACTGCAGTGCTTCAAAATAAAATTAAGTTCCTTCTCCCTGAGATCCCACCCAACCCTGCTGACCAAGCATCCAAGTTGGTCTCTCCACCTCAAACCATGGGCAGAGACTTGAGCAGAGCTGTTACCTCTCTCCAAGGGATAATCACTGATCACGGGAAATATACTTCAGCTCGTGTTTATTAGCATCATTCTAGATGTGCTCTGAGCTCACTGCAAAACTGATTCCTCTCTTACCCCTTCTCTAGGTATTTGAAAGTGGTGGGAGTAGGTAGTAGTGGGAAAAAGTATTTCAAGCATCAGGGAAATGGACTGATGAAAATGTAAAGGGCTAGTAGTAGATTTTTGTAAATTCCTGCCTTGAAGCTGGATCTGTTTACGTGTTCCTACCTGACTTGCAATCAGTTCACTGCACTTCTTTTTGTTTGGCCATCTATTCAGACTGAACCATATCCCATTTCGCCTTGTTAGTCCTCCGTCCCCTCATCATCTGCTTCTTCCACCAAGTAACACTCCCTTGTGCAATGAAGATTCATCCTGCAATGCTCTTACCCAAACCAGGGATTAACAGCAAATATTATTCCTCACCATGGCCTCACAAAATACTAAAAAAAGATGTTGGCTCACCTAAACCTATATGTAAGGAGCCTGTCTCTGGTGCTACTGCAAAGAATAATCTCTGTCAGCTCTTTCGAGGAGGTAATAAACCACCTGATGATCAATCTGGCACACCAGTCAGGGGACAAGGCACAAACCTGGGGAAAAGTTAATGATCTCTGCTTCTGCCTCCTGTGCAGGTGAAGTTTGTAGTCAGCACCACTGTCTTGAACTCTGGCTGTCTTTTCTCATCGCTTCCCCAAATCAGGAACTGCAGACACTGCATAAAAGAGCTCAGTGAATTATACTTTTAGCCTTTTTTTTTTTTTTTAATTCAAATGAGATTCATGTTTAAATCAGACTTTGGAGAGAGGTTCAAGGTTAATTCTTTTTTTTTAAAATCCAAATGTGGCTCTCCCATCCTTTATTTCAACCCACAAAAATACCTCTGCTCTGCGTTTTCTGACAGTTCTGGCTTTATATTCAGCAGTTACTTGAGTTGCTTTGGGCATACTTAGGCTGCTCTCAGATAAGAAAATCAGCCTTTACAAGAAAAAAGAAAAGAAAAGAAAAACAAAAGGAAAGTATGTGAAACAGACAGGTGAAACAATGCTGATCTCAGGCCTTCTTCTACTCCAGCCACTGGTGCAAGGTCAACCCATTCTGAGAAAACAGTTCTGCCATTAAGTGGTTTATTTACTTAAAAGTTAGCCTGCCCACCAGACATGCTCTGCTGCATTAACTAAGCCTCTCTACTGCTGTCAGCCTCTTGTCCACAACAGCCTGTCTCACACTAGTCTAGAGGGCTGTCACCTCTGCATCCATGGGCTGGCAGCAAGGATAGGGAGATAAAGTCACACAACCCGATTGTGTCTTATTTGTTTGCAACCCTTCAGATTTGCCCTAATTTCCCTTTTACACCTAATGAGGGTTTAACAAAATTCAGAGGTTTAACAAAGACAAATGCAAGGTGCTGCACTGGCTCCAGGGAAATCCACAAAATAAATACGGATAGGGGGATGAAAAGATCAAGAACAGCCCTGCCGAGAAGACTTGGGGGTTCTGGTGGATGAGGGGCTGGACGTGAGCCGGCAATGTGCATTTGCAGCCCAGAAAGCCAATTGTATCTTGGGCTGCACCAAAAGAAGTGTGGCCGGAGGGTCAAGGGAGGTGATTCTGCTCCCCTACTGCGGTCTGGGGAGGCACCTCCTGGAGTGCTGTATCCAGCTCAGCTCTGGTCCCCAACAGAGGAAGGACATTGACCTGATGGAGTAAGTCCAGAGGAGGGCAACCAAGATGATTAGAGAGATGGAGTACCTCTTCTATGAAGACAGGTTGAGAGAGATGGGGTTGTTCAGCCTGGAAAAGAGAGGGCTTTGGGGTGACCTAATCACAGCCTTCCAGTACCTGAAGGGAGCCCACAAGAAAGGTGGAGAGAAACTTTTTACAAGGGCACATTTTTACAGGACAAGGGATAATGGCTTCAGATTGAAGAAGGGTAGGTTTAGATTAGATATCCGATAGAAATTTTTCACAGTGAGAGTGGTGAAACACTGGCACAGGTTGCCCAGTGATATCCCATCATTGTAAACATTCAATGTCAGGTAGGACAGGGCTTTGAGCAACCAGGTCTTGTTGAAGATGTCCCTGATCATTTCATGGAGGTTGGACTAGATGACCTTTAAGGGTCCCTTCTAACTCAAATCATTCTGTGATTCTACTACAGAGACAGTCCCTGCTCAGCCACAGGGAGAGGAGAGGAGCTGATGGCCACATGTGTTTGGTGGGTTATGGCAGTGTAAACAACAAGCATCTATGAATTAAGTTACTGTAATAATGGATTCCCTCTTAGGTAGGACTGAGCTGAGTCCAGCAAAATGAAGCTGCATATGACTTAAGTATTTAGACAGACAAATGTGAATATCTAGGCTATAATAAAGGAGCAATTTGTGTGAAGGGAGATTGCATTATGCTTATTCAAAGTCAAATTTATTTCTTCTCTTTCTTATTAAGAATCTCATTTTAAAAATCCCAGCCTCAGGTCAGGGTTATACTTATAGGGCTGACTTCATATCTGGCAGTGCAGAATTCAAAATTCCTGCAAAATTCCTTGCTGTAGTCAATCAATGGCATAAGACCCCTACTTGGGACAAGATTTTTTTTATTTTTCTTTTAATTAAAAAACAGCCAGAGGGCATGTACAGCTTAAATTACTTGCATAGAGAAAAATGCTTCTCTAAGAAACCTATTAGGAGATACAGCTTGAGAGCAACAGAAGCACTTCAGACTAAACAGAAGTTTAATTTTTTTAAGGTAATGGAAAGGAGAAGAGACATTCTGAAGAGTTTTTTTCAGCTCATTTTGGACTGTCATTTTCTGCCCTGAAGCCATAGTTGAGTTACCTCTGAGGAGATCAAGAGAGAGCTGTTGGGGGAAGAGTCAGTCACTTAGCAGAATGGTGGAAGGTACTTGTCTGTGTGTGGATCTCAGCCAGTGTGGGTTTGTTTAAAATATGCAAATCTTGGATCAAAGTCAGTTCCAAAAATACAACCCAATGATAGCTACAGCAGTTTGGCTTGCACATCGGCTGCCATTTCGATGACATACATATTGTTAGTTGGTATAAAGCACCTGGAAGCTCTAATGCAAACAAGAGTGGCAAACAACCTCCACTGCACCCCAAAAAATAGAAGGGAAAAACCAAAATCCCAGAATCACCCACACCTTTTGGCTTCCCAGAGTCACACTGTGCTGAGGACCTGGAGTCCCCCTTGCCTGCCAGCAGTGTGACCACATGCTTCAGCAACCTGTCTGCCTGCCCTAGGGGGAGATGCAAAAGCCCTGTGCCATCTGAACACAGGAACAGAAAGATCTGAGCCAAAAAGGACTATGAGTTGTCATTTTTAGCTGGTGGGTGGGGAGTCAATAGAACCAGGTTGTGTTGGTCAGCTGGAGCCAACAGTATTTCAATCAGAGTCGACATTTAAAAGAGACTTAGAGTTAAGTAGCATATACCCTTTCCCTGGCTTGGACCATATGCAATTCCAGGATCACACAGACAGGCTGTTCTGCATTTTCTTTTAGGGAAGCATCAGAAAATGGCATACTCTACTCCATCCCTCACTCTCCTAATTTTCTTCTGATATCCCTCATTTTCATGTAAATGATGCAGAATCCTCCTGCACCTCATTCTGTAGTAGCAACACTGAAAAAAAATGCCCTGAAATGGCAGATTAGGTTCAGAATTATCCCTCCTTTGAGAGGCAATGACCACATAATAGCGTTACACTCTAGTTAGGCTTAAAAGCAAAGCCTCGAATTAGAGAGCAGATCATTTCAGTGACCAGGCATGAGGCTTAAATGACTGAGAATTTCATGCAAAAATATGGATGGGCTCATTTAAATACTAACAAGCTGTTGTCTTGGCCTATCTGCAGAATAACTGAAGAGGGATAGATGAAGTCTGAAACAGCAGCTGTGACTTCTGAACTACTCTTCTGCAAATGGATGAGGGGGACAGCAAGGGGGACAGAACATCCTGATGTGGGTAATGCTGAAGAAAAACATAATGTCACACAGAAGGAGGGATTTTTTCCCTCATCACCAGGACAGGAATTTATTTCTTCCCTAGCTACTAGATGAGGATTTCCCTAGCTTTGTAGCAAGAGCCCTCTGCAGCTATCTGGGCATAGATGAAGACCAAGGAGCACCTATCACTCCAAATCCTGCCAAGGAATATGAAATAATTCAGCTAAGTTGAACATAGAGCAAAACATACAGGAAATTCAAATTTTGTGTTGAAAACTGTTACAGTCACTTACGTTTTACACTTTGTGACACCAGTAGATTAGAGCAGGATTTCTCTGTCTTTGTGAATGTGTGGATCCTCTTTTGGCTCATCTGGTTGCATATGATCCTAAGTTCCTCCAGGCCAGGAGCACAGGCTGCAGTCCCAGGTTGCGAACATTTTCTTCCCACTCCATCGTGCTAGAACTGAGCAGCAAACAGAGATTCAAGACAGTGAGCAGCTAACAAACTAGTGTAACCACTTAAAAGTTTGCGACTTTACCTGGATCTCACAGCCCTGCCCTGGAATAAGAACCAGTGTTACCAGCTCAGAGAAGATGGAATTGATTCAGACAGCTGCTGACACTTCTATTGTTCCTTTTTGACTTTCCCAGGTACAGGCAACAGCATCATATAGACAGCAGTGATGCCTGAAATAAAAGAAACTTTACTACGTGTAATATACCTTGGGGCAAGAAACAGTCTGAAAGAGAAAGAAGTCTTGACCGTCACCCTACCAGGATTTGTGTCCTCTGGCCAGCCTTGCCAGAATGCATGATTTACACTGGAGCTGAGTGCAGGGAAAGGGGCCCATTAGGAGAAGAAGAAAGCTACATCATTCCTTAGTTGACTGCATGTTTTGTGCCACTGGCACATGCAGTCACCTGGGAATGGTAGCAGAAAGTTGTGTGGTGGTAAACTTTAAAACTGTCTTTCAGGTGAAATTGCCACCACACCAGCAGTGGTTTACGCTGACATGTTAAACTTCACATGGAGAGAGAAGAGCTGCACCACAAGCTCTATTCAAAGGCAGCTGTAAGAAGCTGTCACCTCTTCATTGTCAGTTACCAGCTCTGATCCTACCCAGGTGACCTTAAAATTCACTAACCTATCAAAAATAATACAGATCTGACCTGGCAAGTTTGATCTTGTGACTGCCAAAGCTGGATTTTCCTTCCACGCCTCCTGCCGCTAACAACCTCTGGGATGTAAAGAGCATTTTCAATGGCTCAAAGAACCCTTTTCAGTGCAGGAAAGAAAGAAAAAGGATTTCTCAAGATGAATACAGAAATCTTGCAATGTCCTGAAATGTCTTTCATTTATATGTATTTTTTAACTACAGGGCCTTTACCTACCTAGCAGACCCCGTAAAGACGAGGTAAGCGTTACCTTTTCCGGACAGGTATCATACCATCTCTCAAGCTCTGTGTATATTTTCCAGATCTCATCTCTTCTGAGGCCTTAAACTTGATGTGCAGTGGAATGGAGACCAAGCCCATTTCCAAAAGCACAGGGCAGCCCCTTGAACAAGATGAGGCAGAAAATGTGCTAGCAGCAGCCACTTTAGAGATCCGTGGCACAAACCTTATCAGTCAGAGAAGAAAGAGAGATATTCTGCTGGGATAATTAGGAGATTAAGTGATGGTAATGCAGTCATGTTTCCCTGCTTGTTTAAAAGAGTGGAAGCTGGAGAGACAATTTAACATCGGTTTTCACTACAAGAGATAAAAAGCGACAGGGACATAATAAATATAACACCTTCTGCCTGGGTTGCCTGGGATACAGCATCTAGGAAAGATAGACAGAATGGGTGAAGTACAAACCAGTCCCAATTCTCACAGCAATCACTGCCACCAGAATGCATTCATGTTGTGCCATTTTCCATCTTGTTATAACCTTTGTCACAAGAATGAGGTTATTGGACAAGAAAGGGTTTTCCATATTGGCTTTAGAAGTATTGCTGCCGTTTCCTTGATCTTTTCAATATTCTGTAATTGATCGGTTGCCATCCCAATTTCCCCTTGTTTACAGCCTCTGTACCTTGTAGCTGACCAGGCAATTCAAGTAGATAAAGGACCACTAAAAATCCCTGCCTTGTAGCACTCTGTTCCACCAGAGTAATCAAAGAGCAAGGGTCACATATTTCTAGTATAAATAGGTGTATAAATAGGTGTAGCTTCAATTACGCCAGTTGGGTTTATTCTCTGCAACACACCTTGAGCAAGCAAGGTCCACTCTGCATTCTGTTGAACAGGTCTACAGAAATGCCAAAATAAACTGAAAGTTTTCATTAAAAAAATGCAGAATTACAATGCCTTTTTCTTTCTATGGAACTTCTGGTGAAATGGAAAAATCTAAACGTATTCTGCCTAAAAATACCACAAATAATAAAGAGGAAAATCTGTAAATTTTAAATTCTTTAAAATAGTTCTTAAATTCAGCTTTGTCTGTACCAGAGGCAGAACTGTGAACCTCTCCTTGGCAATGCCTAGATCAGTCCTTTGCAAGGGTATAAAATCCTAAGCTACTTGTTATAGCCTGCCACAGCTTAATGCTGCCTTTCCATCTACTTCATTGGGTCTTTAAAGCACTGCTTTGGCCTGCAGCTTCATTTTCTCCTTCAAAAGAGAAATAATGGTATTTTTTCCATCTCATTTACTTGTATGAAGAATTTTTAGGACAGAGGTTACAAACTCTAGCATACCTAACACTCAAAATATGCAAGTAATTTCAAAAGGTACTTTGCCCCAGGCCAGCCTGAAAGCACTACACACTACCAGTGGCAGAGACTGCCAGAATAGGTTGGCTAGCCAGAAGTATGGGTCAGAATTCCCTGCAAGGGAAAAAAGCATCTCTTTCCATGTTAAGTAGCATGCAATGTATGGAAAACCTAGTCTCTGTCCCGTTAGGGAAATACCAACCCTTTCACATGCTGTAAGCCGAACTTCTCCTTTCAAGTACCAATAGTGAGAGCCACTCTGGCAGCAGGTGAACTGCACTGCCCCTTACACTCATTTGGGCCACTTCGTATGGAGCACCACAGTGATATCGGCATCCTGTGGAGGCAGCTCTGCCCAAACACATTCTTTGCACAGTGAGGGGTCCTGGATGCCGCATCAGCACCAAAACTGCCATCACAAGTCCTGTGCTCCTCTTTCGCAGAGAGAATGTGACTTGTACTCAGAGAGCAAGGGATCCACAGGCTGCCCTCAAGCTCCTTAATCTGCCAGCTGATGTTGCAATTTTTAGGCAGTTTGCAAAGACTGTGTAGAAATTTATAGCAAAATAATAAACTGGGCAAAGCAAAGGTCTCCCCAAGTGAGTGAGACCCTTGGTGCATTGATTGCATCAGGCATGGACCCAGAACATGAAGGTCAGCACAGAGCTGTTCTATAGAGGCTGTTTTTTGGTGTTTTTTTGGTTTTGTTTTTGTTTTTTTGTTTTTTTTTTTACTTTAAATGAAACTGTTTTCTGTTTGCAGTCCTACAACACAGTATTAAAAGGGTTACACTGCGTAAATATGCAACACACTTTCCACCACATAGGATGGAGCATAAATGCTCAAAAAATTACAGTATCTTTGAACTTTCCAGATCAATCTGATTGAACTACATACATCATTTTAAGTTTACAATACACTTCTTGACATCAAAGGAGGGGAAACAAAAAAGGATAGTGTGCTTTTTTTTAATCAGGCTGATCAGAAGTACTGCTGTGACATCTCTTCTGTGGAGTTTCAATAATTCAGTGATTTTCTTTTAAATTGCAGTATTTTGTATATTTTAATCTCTTGTTTTATTTGGCTGCCTTTGAATTTGTTTCCAGGGAGCTCTTATGTTAGAATCGTGGTACTATTTTTTGCCATTGGTTTGGCATTTTAGAATTTCAATGTTCATAGGAAAGTTGAACTGGGAATAACTTGGTTTCATATTGGTAAAATCAACTGATTGAAGGAAATTCAGCATAGAATCACCAAAAAACACCTACCTCACCCTGACCTGATTTATTAAGGACCCATTTCTCTCACTTGGGAGTTAATTTTGAGATCATTTTATTCACTCCTAAACAGCTCATATCTGTTGAATAGATGCATACAGTTTAGGACCTTGTGCATAGACTTGCCAGAAAAAAAGCTGCTTCGCTTTCTCCATCTACATTGGTTTAGTAAGTGGGGAAGCCATTGATTTAGAGGCACATGTTTAGCTCTTGTTGATCAGTTTAGGGGCCTTGATATCAGCTGGGTTATGCTGCATTTAATAGAATCATAGAATGGTTTGGGTTGGAAGGGACCTTAATGATCACCTAGTTCCAAGCCCCTGACATGGGTAGGGACACCTTCAACTAGACCAGGCTGTTCAGAGCTCCATCCAGCCTGGCCTTGAACAATTTCACAGATGTGGCATCCACAGCTTCTCTGGGAAACCTGCTCCAGTGCCTCACCACCCTCACAGTAAAAATTTTTTCCTAATATCCAAGCTAAACCTACTCTCTTTTAGTTGGAATCCATTCCCCCTTGTCTTGTTACTACATGTTCTCGTAAAAAAGTCCCTATCTGTCTTTCTTGTAGGATCCCTTCATCAGTTAAGATTCAGTCCCTTGGTTTTGCCTTTAATTTCCCAACAATTTCAGTAATGTGCAAATTATGCTAGAATACTAAAGTAGCACAGCTTCTTTTCTAACCCTGTGCAGCAAGCAGAGGTCAGTAGGTAAGCTTTTTCTTCTTTGCTCTCTGAATTTTAATTGTGGTTATTTCACAGCCTGGCTCTAATTTCCAACACTAATTTATAATGAAATCTCTGTATTTTGCTTAGCTCCTGGCTTTATATTTCTTGCTTGCTGGGTTGCTCTGGATATTGTTAGCTAACTCCCTGCTGAGAAACTCCACATAATTGCAAAAAAATTTTGCAGTGCCCTTCCCCAAAGGGTTTCCAGGTAGAGTTATCTAGAATCAGACTTCTGCCCCACAGCTCAGCACCATTTCCTCTTTTTGCCTCATCTCTATTTAACACAGTGAATAAATAAAATGCACAGACCTTAAAAAATACGTAAAACTTGCAATAATCTAGGTCCTAATTATAAAAAGAGAGTTGGCCAAGCTTGTCACCAGAGCAGCTTGCTGAAATAGTCACTAAAGGCAATAGAATATATGATGGTGGCATCTAGAAAGACCATATGCCATTCAATAATGTTAGCAGTCAGCATGAGGTACCCAGACATTTCCGCACAATCCTCCCACCAACAGTTCCCAGTGCTTTGGTTCATTTGCTAACAGGGAGGCTGGAGTCACACACCTTCCCCAGCTCAGTTCACTGCGGGTGCTCAGAGCAGCCAAAATGCAGACAGTGGGGTCCTTTTTGCAAACGGGGAACTATTTGCTGCAAGAAAGAATCTTGCAATCTGGCTCTAAATCAAGGACATTTTAAACATCAACCCTGCAAGCTTCACTTAGACGCAGCGAGTGCAAGCCCAGCCATCACTGAAAAATTTTTACAGCAGAAGCCAGATAGAAGCAGCAGTGACATTGCCTAACCAGGGATGAGATATCCCCTTCACCAGGCTCTGCAGTGTGACAGGGCTGCAAGGCTACTGGGAACACACTCAGCAGAGCACACAGCCATCTCACATGTCACTTGTTCAGCTCTATCACTCCTCCCTAGTTTTAAGTTAAACGGATCATTGCTAGAGCTCCAGCCCACCGATCCTTGCTTCTGTTAGCCAATGGAAATATTCCCACAAGTAAGGTCTAAGCAGTCTGGTCTGCAAGATTTTGCCTTTCCCTCTAGCCCGGCACCACCATTGCGCTGTGTTTGATTTATGGTTAATATTCCTGTCAGCACCATAGGCCTTTGACACTCAAACCACATTACTCAATTCCACCTACCGCTGCCAATAACAAGCGCTGAAGTTTCAGTTCCCAGCAGTTTGATATGTGAAGCTGAAGAATAGTTAGATTATCACCAGTTATGCAGACAGCACATTTGACAGCCTTGCAATGATGTTTTCAGCTGTCAGTTATTGCAGCTACAGTGTGGAAACCACAAAAGGAGCATGCACTGAATATGCACTACGAAGACATCTACTTTGGAAGAGGCAAGCTTCTGGATAAATACATTTTATAACATAATTGTGGCAACTCAAAATCATCATCATTATGTCTTGGCAGAGAGGTGGGTTTCCATGCAAATTAATTACAGTAAGTTTGACTCACATCAACACTAAAAGAGATGGTGGGCATGAACATTTTCAGCACTAATTCTGTGCTGTAGAAAACTCTCACATGACAAATGTCTATAGTACTACAGTTTACCTCTGCAGACAACAGTTGTAACTGAACTGCAATATCTGGTTGATTAAAAGAAATAAATCTTTCCCAATTTAAAAGATTTGCCAGTATAAAGGAAAATCAAAATTATAGAAGTCAATATTTTAACTTATATGGACACATTTGCAATTTCCCTAACCAAGCAATCCACATCACTAATCTCTTAAAAATTATGGTTTAAGTCAATTATTATTGGGGCAGGAGGAGGGGCTTAAGTTGGACACAGTTTTACTCTGATTATTGTAATGAAAGGGTAATACAGAAACACTGAAAGACACACATCATCGTGACTGAAAAATCCTTTGGAAAAAGCAGGTTTTTTTGAATCCTACCTTTAGATAACTATCCACAGTTTATTTACAGATACTATAAAATAAATAACGTAGAACCTTATTGCTAGTCACTGTTTTTGCATAACACATGCTGGTAGGTTCCTATTTGACTGAGCTGTTAAAGGTACCTACTACTATTTTCACGTAATTTTTTTCATTTTTCCAATAAAACTTGGAGCAAACCTGCAAATTTTAAGTGGCCAACAATAGCAGTTCAGGGGAGTTACAAGGACAGAGCAAGCTTCCTCTGTGTGTTCTGTCTCCATTAAATTCTTTTATTATTATTTAAAAAGCTGGCATGTATTTTACCTACCAGGCTGAATATGGGATATTGTATTCCAACATAGCCAATGCTGGCACCTCTGATCTCACTGAAGATATATTTGTCTTTGGCCCTGAAGAAGCTTGGACCACTTTACCAGAGACAGCATAAGTGCCAGAGAGCTGCCAATATCTGATAACTATTTTTGCTTCCTCTGCTACTACTCCTGCAACACAGAGGAGTTATGCGGAGTTAAGCATGACCAAACATTGGCACAAGTGTCCAGAGGGACTGTGGGATTTTAATTCTTGGAAAAACTCAAAACTTAACTGGACAAGACTCAAGCAACCTGCTTTTATAGGACCTACTCTGAGCAAAGAGATGGAGCAGAAATGTGCAGAGACCATTTCCAAATTATAGTACGTTCAAATTTAAGGAAGGTTTTGAACTCAAGAGGGCTCTCTGGTGCCACTTCCTTAACTGCTGGAGAATCAACAGTAACACAAATCATCCCCATCACACAGTGAACAGTCCAAGACAGATAGATAAACAGCCTGTGCATTACTCTTCCTGATACATATTTTCCCCTGTAAGGAAGTGCTCTGATTTTATTCAAATACTCAAAAACAGGTTTTGGGGGAAAGGCCCACAGCCAGCATTATCTCACTTGTGCTATTTGCTCACCACAGCGTGGATTTTAGACCAGCACACAAGAAAGGTGAAGATGAATTTCCCATTCCTAATTTCATGCAAAGCTAATAGAGAAATAACAGGTATCTTTAATTTGGGAATGACTGCATACATTTCTTAGCAGTTGCAATAAAGGTTTTTTCAAGAATTAACATGCAAACTGCTGTTTCAGGCAGCTTTTCAGCTATCTTTCCAAGATAGTCCTTTTTATGCGGTCATCAGTAAAAAGCCTACTGGATTTATCAAATGAGAAAAAGGGAGCTTGGGGTACAGCAGCTGAGTAATATAGACCAATGCTTGGAATTCCATGTTTTGTACTAATGGCTCTGCCAACCCCAGCATTTAGACCAGCAGGCCCTGGGCTTGTGGTGCTACTCCTCTGACTTCATCAACAGCACACACAGTTGGAGATTTGCACAGTGGGGACTCATCTCTTAAAAAATGAAAATAAAGAATGCAGGCAGCAGCAGTGTGAATGTTTCCATTGATATGGAAAGCAGCACAACATGAAGAGCAAACATGCTAATAGCACAGACAGGTGTGCAGCACAAAGAATAAAAACAGTGCAGCCCTCTGTTGAGCAACTTGTATTCAAGATTTATTGATTCTATCTTCCACCAAATGAGAAATAAGTGAAGCAAATCAAAGCATAAGCTAAACGGAGCAGAACAACATGAAACTTGTGCAGGACCAGCAGCTCCGTGCCCACTGCCTGAGGCAATCTGCTGCTGAAGGATAACATGCCAATGCTAATCAGATGATCAGTTCCCCTTTCCATTAGGCATTCTGCTAACTCAACAGTTAAGTCTTCACTCTCCTATGATTCCTCTAGGAATGCCGGCTTAACCTGCCAGGCAGCCCTATTTCCCTTTGGAGCTACATTTCAATATTCTCTATATTCCTCAGTCTCAAGCGCAGTCCTAGAGATGCTGACCCCACCCCCACCCCCCACCCGATGTTACTGAGCTCTAGCCAGCCTGCAGCATTGCACTGCCAGCCTTCCAAATGCTGCCAGATGTCTTGCCCTTTTAAGAAAAAATATGTGATCCTGCAAATCATGGGCTGCCAAAAGACTGTATGCTGATTCCTGACCAGAGCGAAGACTAAGCTACAGCAGGTATGGTAGAGTATGCAGTGGTAAGAAATGACCTACAATTACTTCTTTGACAGTCTGAGAATCTTCCCTGCATTCAGAGACCAAAAAACCTTCAAGCAGCTTTTGCTGGTCACATGCTCACATGCATTTTTATTTTATCCACCCCTCATGCATTAAAAAAAAACAAACACAAAAAACCCAAACCAACACCACAGCAGACTGTGGAAGAAATACAATTATGGACTGCATCAGTTTCAAGGCCATGAATTTTTCAGCTCATCTTATTCAGAAGTAAATACAACACTGCTTTCCATCACGGAAAAGAGAGAAATGCTCTCTCTGGGACACCTCACAGAACCACAGAGCAGGAAGACACACAACAGATTTTACCCATATTCGATGTTGCCTGCTTAACAGCTGGGTTGGCTTAAAGGGCCTGATCCAAAGCTCTTGGAAGTCAGTGGTTTCCATTAGGCTTTGAATACATCCCAGTTACTGACAAATAAAATAATGGTCAAGAGGGGAATGAAGTACAGAGAAAAAAAACCCCTCTGCATACTAAGTAGGATTGATTCATTCAGGTGTGTGCTCAATCATCTGCTAACACAAAATATAAATATGTGCTTGTGTGTATATTCTCTATTGAGGAAGATATATTCCAGAATGAGTAATGTTATTCAACTGCCAAGACAGACATGCCACTCACCATGTCAGATATATCACATACAAGCTCTGATACATTGCCTGCTAAATGGGACAGATTAGCTATTACACTGAACACATCAGCCCTTAACTGGCTATATTCACAACTGGGTCAGACATGCAGCATGCTCAAAGTTACCACCTACTGATTCACAGAGATAATTTAGTAAGCTGCATCTACAGAATGCCTTTCCCACCACAATCTGTAATAAGGTAAGATTCATATAATGCTGCCTGCCTGGAATCAAACTCATTGCTGTGCCAACAGCCATTAATGGAAAATACAACACCTTTGAAAATTCGGCTTTCTGGGGACACACGAAGCATGTGACTGGGTGAAGTCACTGTCAGAAAATGTTACAGTCTGTAGTAGGAATAGTATTTTTTTCTTTTTTTTTTTTCTGCAAAGTTGATTATTACTCTTGAAACACAGGAGACACCAGCCAAATGTTCAAGTAACTGGAACAAGCACTGTCAGAACAGAAGTGCTCTCTCTAACATAGGAGACCTAGCATCAGTATTTTGTATCAGCTTTCAGAGACATTTCTGAAAAATTTAGCAAGCAGGTAAACAAAAAATTCCCCCCAGGACAAGCAGAGCTCAGATACTTGATCACTGCTGATGCCTATACTACAGGATAGGGTAGTTATTTATCCATGTGTTTAAATACCCACTTTTCTTAAAGCTCAGCATCAGAATTCAGATAGCACTTTAGTTCTTTAAGGAGCACAAGTTTACCCACTGCAAGAGATGACCTGGGGTTTACTTACTGCTGATATTAGGCTTTTGTGAGTGAGATAAGTGGGATTATTTAATATTAATCCGTATTTACTTTTACACCCATTTCCAACAGTGCCAACGCAAATACACTTTGGGAAGCAAGCAGAATGGAGAGACTAGGGATGAATAGGCTGCCCAGCACTTATGTTTCTCAGTTCTGCACCACTGCAGACACTCATCTGCTTTGCCTTGCCCACCTAATATAGACCAGGTAATAAAACATGCTTTCTTTATTTCTGAAGCCATTAATTCAAACAATTACTGCCATGTAAAAAGGAAACAAGGAACTATCTTACACATTACTCTTATCCAGTTCAAACCATTCAAGAATCTGAGCTCTTTATGACAGTGCTTGCCAGGTGATGTCCACCTGACAAATGTCAGTGTGCTTACCTTCTCATGGCACCAGGAACTGAACCTGCAGGACAGGGAACAGTGCTGGATTACAGATTAGACCTGTGTGAAGGACAGGATAAACCCAGATGAGGCAGGAGACTAACCACAGGGCTGCATACAGGTATTAGCTGTCTTTTCCAGAGCTGTCATTTTGCAAATATGGTCACAATCCATAAAGGGCCTATTCAGTGTCATAAAAAAATAGTAAAGTCGAGAAACCTGAATGCAGGAATATCTTCACTTTCAGACAACCCTTATTCTCCATAGGATTGCCCTAATAAATACTTCCCCCTCATTTGCAAGTTTGATAGCAAAAGCTATCAAACCTGCTAAGCTTAAATATTCCCTAGCCTCTAACATACCTCTCACCTTGGGGTCACTTTGTTTCACCTGGACGTTCAAGCAATGACCTAGAACTCCTTCTAAACTGCCTCTCCCACGTTGCACCCAAACAGTCTCACATGCTGTGGCTGTTGTTTTGAGAGAGAACTGTTCCTTTTCATGACCCCAGGTAGGAAGGAACAAAGTTGTAACACCTGGGAATTAATTCACAGTCCCCAGTACAACTAGGACATAGTTCTTCTTTTGCAATGTGGACCATATCTATATCTGCTGCTCATTAACACAATACTGATTACACTGGAAACTATCAAGGGTCTCAGTTGATGCACATACTTAAAGAGGAACTATAAATCTATCCATTTTCAGGAAGACACTCAAAATATATATCTTGCAAGTAAACTACAGCCCTTGCTAAAGCTTTCAGAGTCAGAACCAGGGATAGGGCTGTTCTAGGTTAAGACTGTACCAGTGCTGTGTTTCACCATCAATGCTGGTTCCTAGAGGCGACCTACTCAGTCATCCCACCTCATCTCAGCAAAGCTATCATATGTCACACACACCACCACCTCTGCTAGGTCTCACTGTCTGCATCTCATCAATTGATGATGACCTAAAGTGAATAAATCAAGTGCAAATAAAAAGGTGCAAAAGGGTCAGATCTAGTAACTGTCTAATGCCAATTGCTCCAACAGAAAAACATGGGAGCAGAGAAAGGTCAAGCCCTTCAGTGCCTCTGTTTATACAGCTGCTTAATAGGAGCTGAGCTCCATGAAAAATCTAATTCATGGTTTATGGTTTAATTTTATGGTTTAATCATTCATTTCCTTTCAGTAAGTAATATCTCTTTTGTTATTTTAATTTAGTCTTTGGGGTTTAGTCTTTTACATTAATTTTAATATTCACTCCATAGAAACAAACTGATATGCCAACTGTTAGGTACATGGGATTCCAACTCGAGAGGTTTATAGATGAAGTTTCTCTAAAACACAGAACCCTGAATAGAGGCACAGCAAAAGCTACATAAGTGAAGGAAGTGAGAGAATGCAAGAGATGATGACAGCATGCTTTTGTGATGAGGCCAAACCTTACTAACACAAATAACACTTGTAACTGCTTCTGCTGCAAAAAAAGCAACTACGCTTGTCTTCTCTTTCATTCAGATTCCTGATGTTTTTTCTTTCCTAATAGCACATTTAAAAACCTACCAGAAAATCATAGCTTCTTTTTAGCAACCCTTCCTTCCCAGAATGGTGGTGCAGTGAAGAAAGCCCCAATGCTCCTCCAGGAGCCTTAGTCTGAAATGTCAGAGTTCCTTCCCAGCAACGTGGTTGCACAATCTGGAATTATGGAGACTGACATCTATTAACTTGTTTGTTAGCCAACACTAAGAAGACCACCAAGTAACTTTGCCCAACAGACTATTATGAGATCTTGCTTTCAGCAGCTTTTAAATTTATCAGCGTTTTATCACTGGCACTGAATTATGCTACATCAGGTATTTTCCTCATAAGCACTACTAAAAAATCCAATAGCAGGAGGGAAAACTGTTTTATTTTGCCTGCACTGAAACTTTGAGAAGATCCACTAAATTTTGGTATGGGTTTTTGTCTCTTCTTTAGAAACTTTGCTGTCTAACATGCAGAAGCTGTTCTGAGACTGGGATTGTGCCTCCTTCCTGTGAGTTCTCTAGAATGCAATAACAGCAGATTCATATATCAAGTTTTGCTGTAGACAACCAGTAGGTAGAGGAGAGAGATTTTTATTAACATTGCAATAACAAAGTCTCTTCAAAACCTCTGTCCTCTATGTGACATCTGGATAAAATTGGTCAATAGACTCAGAATTTACTGAAGCACAGTTAGAACAGGTATAAAAGGGACAGGCACACCTTGATTTCAGTAGCTTTACATTCTTAAGCCAAACCTCTCAGGTTTTGAAAGTCTGTTTTCTTTACTTAGTTGTAGCTCTTCTTGTGTGGAAGCTGAGGCTTTGCATTTCGTGCAGAAATTGTCTGTGTGACAGAGATGAGCTATGCCCAGAACCAAAAAATCCACCAGAATTTCAGCAAGGTGCTAAAAGTCAACAGTTGAAAAGCAAGAGCAGAATTTATGAAGAAATCTAGGCAGAGAATAAGTTGTTCTGATGCGATGGGACAGCAGAGAGAGGCAGGGCTGGCTGGGCAGAGGCCACTGGCATCTAGAAATGCAGGATCTTATATGAGACAAATCACTGACAGGAAAGAATACTTTAAATGTCGTGCCTGGAGTTGTAGTTCTTCATACCAGCTAAGAACTTGTTCTATGGCTTTTGTTTTAGGGCAGGACACATGCAATATTAATGATATGGTTTACCTTAGTAAATCTGATGACACTGTGGATAATAAGACGGAATCAAAAGCCATGTTTGTAGACCTTCATGAAAACCCAACCGCAGGGAAGAGTCCACCTCTTCAATCCAATTCCCATATGTTTCACTGCAGCAGGTTTATTTTTTAGCAGAGGATAAAACCCAGCTATTTTGCACTGTGATCTTTTTTGTCATACAGTAAAATTGCCAGCCATGCAGAAAACATGACAGCAGGTTGTATTTCGGACTAAAGTCTAAAGATATATTTCAGTGCACAAAGTCTTCTCTTACAGTAATCGGTTACTTCTTGTTACAGTAGATCTGTTGGTGTTTCTCACTGTGTTCAGCACAATAAACAACATCTGTACTATTCACTGGGCAACCTCTGGAGACAAAAGGTTTTGATAGTTGCATTTAAACATGGGCAATAATAGATTTCACGGTGAGATGCTAATTGAAAAAAAAGCTTTGGGAAGAAACTCTACTCAAAGTTCAGTACTGTGGAGTATTTCAATCAGTCCTTTGAAAAAAAAATTGGCTTTTGCTTGCCTCAGCATTTAGGAGCCACTAGACTATTCCCCCAAACAAGTTGGCCAAAGCTGCATTTATGAAGCGGTCAGGAACTGCAGACGCCATGTTCTCAGTCTAAAACAAGTTTGTATCAAATAAGGTTACCCAGCTAAGACTGTGACATGTGAAATAGCCTCAGTCTTATTTGACTACTGGGTCTCATACTGACAGAGGCAGTTTGGCTGCTTTGGTAGGATCAGGTGTGCAGAGTATGACCCATCCCTGAGTCACCAATAAAAGCAACATCCAAGGAATATCACTGAAGTGTTCAGCTGGCAAACAGCTGGCCCATCGCCCATTCCTGGTCACAAGCCCCATTTCTCCTGCCCGCAGAATGATTCAGAACCATCTAACTTTTTCCATCCCTTTTTTGTCAAAAGAATTGCAGAAGGAATCTTCAGAAATGGAGATAGTGAAAAAAGGGATAGTCCAAGTGCCATCACCGTTTTCAGTGCCACTGTTTTTTCAGTCAACCCCCTTATTGGATTCAACTTTCATGACCCTGAGAGTGAAAATCTCCATAATATTCCTACTACAGAATTTGGCTACAATTTTTTACACTTTCTCAGATGCATAAGACTTTCTTTGCTTTTCCTCTAGAAGATGGAAGTGATGCCATCAGTTCTGCATCTTCCTAAGTAGTTGGTGCAAACACTAACACCAACACGAGAAATTTGCTTCAATCCCAAACACAAAATTGTTGGCACTCCCACACAGCCCAAGAAGTTCAGCCTGTGAACATTTTGCTCGGGTTTTTCTTAGTCACACTATATATATTAGTAATGAACTGCAGGTCAAATAGTCTGGCAATTCACTTGCTAGCTTAGCAGCTTGAGGCTCTGCCTCAATGCCTTTCATACCAGCAGCTATTAACTACAACGAAATGTCACCTGTGCTGGTCATTATCGCCAATTATGGAATTCCTCTATCCACACATCCCCATACTAAAAGCTTTTCCTACCAGATTCCTTCCCCCATCACGCAGGACCAGATTGCTATGATTATCGTACCTGTAGAAGCACAAAGCAGTGCACAGTACAGTCTTATCAAAAGCCAGACTGCTACACTTTACCCACACTGGTTCCAGTAACAGAGACCAGGCAAAGGCTCAAGCCCTGCTCACTGCTGTCTTGCTCCCTTATTTGCAGGGTTACCTGGTATTCAGGCTGCCCACAGTCTTGATGTATATGGAGCCAGAACTGTTCGCCCACGTCCAGGCAGGTGAGATTTTAGCATCTGGTTAAGAAAACACAGGATGGATGGCATTTATGGATTCATGCAAGTCTTCTCCTCAAAAGGCAAGGACAATTTGAAAAGAGAGGAAAAGCAACAGTAAATCTATAATGTTCAGAGGAAGCTACCTACATCTCATGGACAAAGCTTTTCTATTGCATGTGATCTGTGAGTTGCCTGGTGTTCTGTGCTTGTGCTGCCTTACAGCACAAGCAGACAAGGGCTGAAGCAAAAAAGGGGATGAGCAGCACTTTCCAGAACAAGTAAACGAAAGCTGGAAATGACCACAGTGCAGCACAGAGCCTTGATGTACACAACTACAATCACCACAATAACGTGATACTTGCTTATATGTTTCAGGTTTCTATTCAGCCATTAAGGTCCAAGAGACCATCTCCAGCCCTTACCTAAAGACAATTTTGATTCACAGCTTTCTGCTCACCCAGATGGTAGATCTTTAAAGCTCTTTTCACTCCTGTGCCATTTCTTCACAATACTTCTGCAGGAGAAGAACCAGATAAGTGGTTGCTATTCAGCGACATCTGCATATGTCATAAAGCAAAAAACATCCTTCCACTTCCTAGAGAAATTGCTGCAAGATGCAACTATCCTTGCAGATAGTTATCCCTAATTTCCCCTGGAGGATATACTCACTAACTCTTAGGTATCAATTAGCAATTCAAATCCAGAGTCCTTATTTCATCAAAACTTGATTTGTCCTGCAATCTGTTGTTTTTTTAGGAAAAACATTCAGGAAACATCTCTCTTCATAAATCCAGTCTAAAAGGTCCCTGGGAGGTAATATGATTGCAGACTGTAGCAAATAATTTCTAAGAATTTATGTCTATTATGACATATGGTTATAACAGCCAAGGAGTTATCCTGAAATCTATCTGAAATGTGAGTTCAGCATGCCTTTCACTTCTTGAAAGTTTTATACGCTCTATTACTGTGGAGTTGGACTCAACAGGCTAAATAAAACTTCCTCTTGCTTGTTCAAACTGAAATGTAAAATAACACATGGGAAATAAGTATTTCTCTTCTACACAGCAGCACATACAAAATTTTTTCACTGAAAAAAAGAACTATAGCAGTCAAGCCTCTGGGTCATTCTTTCTCTGTGAAAAGACTGGTTAAAAGTATATGTTAATGTTGCCTGCCAGTTTTTCTTCTCTTAGCCTCTTCTTTCCAAGGCTTTCATTATGTTCCCCCTTCTATGTAGTTTTAAAAGATTTCCTTGTTTGACAATTTTGCTAAAGGCAATTATGTTACTTGCCTTCTCCTGAGCTCAATATACAACAGCAGAAGTGGTACACTGTACATATGGTTAAGATCTGTTTTAAAAACACTTGCAGATTGCTATCAAATCTTGCTGTGTGGCTTGTCATTTACATTTAGCAGATTCTGTGAAGCTCTAACACTCTGCTATGGGATGGTCCCTTATCTGAAACTCAAGAGAGGAAGTTCAGCAGAAGAGACTGTTCTGTATTAAATTGAAATAAGAGAAACACATTTAGAAACTAGCAAGGAAAACACTCATCCTGGGATGACAGCACAGCTTCTCATGCTTTGTTAAGTGTTCAGGAGTCAAGAATATTCACCTTTCTGACGAGAAAATGGTTCTTATTTTAAGTTTGTAATTACAAAACAGGCACATCACAGATCATAAGAGAGTACATCTCCAGGGCAGTCCCCTCTGCGCACAACATTTCGACATTCACCTGCCATTACCAGCCAAAGTGCAGTACAAGTCCTGCTGCAGGACTCAGCTGCTTTGGCTAAACACAAACCACTTCACCTGTTTTGGAGTTATCAAAGCCAATGAACCAGTAATTACACAAGCAGAAGAGTTTTTGAAGTTTGGGTTCTGAGTGCTTTCACTGAGTACATCTCTCTTGCATGTGGATTCCCTGGTGTGCAATTATACATTTGAGCTCAAATTTCAGTCTTTCTCTTTAGTGGGGCACTGATAAGGTTTGAGTCCTTTACTTGACCCCATATTTTCAGAAAGTATGCAGAAACTCAGCACGCTCAAACTGCCTCTTCCCCAAAATTAAGTTGAAAGAAGCTAATAAGTTCAAATACTACCAAGATGGAAAGTCCAAAAACAATCAAGCCAAAACAAAGGCCATGCAATGAGTGGGAAATCCAAGAAGCTGATTGATATGAGATAGAAAATAAAATGTAAATAAAAGTAAAATTTAAAAAAAAAAAGGTAAAAATAAAAAATTAAATTAAAAATAAATAAATTACTCATACCAACCATGGGAAGGGCCTCAGTATTCATGGGCAGCCAGTGTGCTTTCCCTGCCCAAGCCCCAGTACTGCCTCGGTGATGCACACGTTCAAATCTGCATGTTCCTACAATGTGTCCCAACAAAGAACCTGGGTAAATTCAAGTGAATCAAAGGAAATATGAGAACGTAAATTGCCTAAATTTTGAGAGTTTGAAATGATAACTTTAACATCACATTAGCTTGGTTATTGTGTTAATTTCTGCTTCTTCTAAACACTTTTTTTGTCAAACAGATTTTCCCTAACAAGAGAATTTAAAATTATATGCAAGCCACTCAGGTACACAATATATATTGCCACAGCACAAACGATATTTGCAAAGCTGAAATTGGATGAACCTTGTAAGAAAAAGCCAGCTTGGGGAAAGTTATTTCTACATAACACTGCCAAGTTTAAGTAATATAGTAATGATATGGGGCTGGACACATAAAACATCATCTGTATAATTAAAATATACACAAAGGTGGCATGTAGACAAATATCATTTGTATGTTAACAAAGTAAAAATGGTTAAAAAAATTAACCTTTCATGGACACATTGATGTCAGAGACATGTTACGGAAGAGCAGGGAAGTTGGCTTCTCTAAGATTCGTACCATACATACCTCTCCTCTGGCCAAGCTCATCCTGCAGATCATACCAACAATTTAGCTGCAATTCTGTAGTGCATTTAATGCTTATGTAACTCAAAGCATAGGCTCTGTGCTTGTAAATCCTTAAACTCACATATAATGCACCTAAGTGCCTTTCCTCGCTTCAAACAAGTGTGCTGCTGTCCCATCACTTTTAAGAAATCATACTGCATTTTCCTCATCTTGTTATACTACTGTGCATGTATTCTCATGTGTAGTGAAAGTTGGTCGTGCAAAATGAATGGTGCAACATGGCTCTAACATTATAAAATCAGGAACTGAATTATTACAGTTGATAAAAAAATTTTGTCAAGTTTTTCATCCCAGACTGATCAGAAGGTGGCAGTATTTCAAAACATTACATTTTGGTTTTATCAGAGGGGCATTTATTTGTTAATTGACTACTCGTTAATAATGAATTTTATTATTCCTAACATATAAAGGTCAAGAGATGTAACTTCTAGTGGTTGAGGTGCAGTGGAAGAAGTAACCGTGTTATCCTGCAGTTTTGAAGACAGACTGGTGAATCCATTAGTAGGGTGAGATACAGAGGGCTACACTGTCTTTCTATCTGCTTTTATTTGTGGTAAACTATATTAGATTTTTTTATAGAAATGACCTCTTCTATGAAATATGAGATAAAAATTTCCAAGGTGTCCAAGGCTTGTTCTTGTGTTCCAAAGCAGTCCCTAAATTCAACAATATTACTGGGAAATATTTTGCCTGATTCATACCTCATACCTTCTACAGATTTATATAAACTATCCCTTTGCACATTTCAAACTGCCATCCTTTATTTTAACAGGTTAGATACACTGTGAACTGCTCTTCCTGAAACCAAAAATACCTTACTCTGAGTTTGAGCTGTCACTGTTTTGCCTTCTATCCCTGTACAACAGAAAGTGAATTTTAACACAATCCTTTAGCAACTATCACTTTACATACACAGGAACATTCACACTCTGCTGAAAGACTTTCACTGAACAGCTTCATAGCAAATCTACCTGTGGCTTGAAGATCCATATAATAGCTCTGGATCACCTAGGAGCTAGTGTATTCAGGAAAACCACTGCAAAAAAGTGTGAGTCTACAGTCTAGCTTTCCCACATAGGTGGCCCCACAGCGAAGCCGTCTGATTGCGTGATAAAGAAGGTGTGAGAGAACAGAAAGCCTGCCTTCACCTGGTAAGTAAATCAGCAAAGGTTCCTATAGAAATAGAAAAGATGACAGATGAATCTTTGCCTCTAATATTATTCTTCCATTATATACTTCTATTCATTATGGGGTCTTTATTATATTAATAATTGCTACAATTCATTCTTAACATGATTTTATTCCGTAACTCTAGAAATACCACTCCAGATTACAGAGGAGAGAGGGTATAAGTTAGAGACTAAAATACAGTTGGTCAGACTAACACACTTCCTTATCTTTCTCTCTGCATAACTACAAGAATTGTCCAGAAATGAGGAACATTTTGTTGGCGGTTTGTTGAGCCTACTCACTGTGTCAAATTACCTGTGCCAAGATATTTAAGGAAATTATTAAATACCATAAAAAGCTTTCATGAGACCAAAGCACAGTGAAAATATCTAAGCCAGTAAAATAGTTTAGCAAGCTGAAATAGGAACTAGGAATACTGCAGTATTCCTAGATCAGCCTTAGACTGCCATAGGCTTGAACTAACATTCCCCAGTGTTCATGGAAGAGTTTGTCTGGATTTACATAAGCTGTTTAAAATTGTGGAATCAGAGAATATCCTGAGTTGGAAGGGACCTACAAGGATCATTGAAGTCCATCTCCTGATCCTTCACAGGACAACTCCTAGACTCACACCATGTATTTGAGAGCACTGAGTAACTATGAATACAGATTCTCAACTGCCCTTGAATAACACTGATCAAACTGACTATTCAATATCCTGGGCTTGCTAGGGAAAATTATTTCAGGTACTGGATGTTGAATACAATTTAAATTTTATTCACATTGAATTAGTGCAAAACACAGACATTCAGTGGATCTGCTTGATGTCTACAGCAAGGCAACTAAAAGGCAAGTTTTATCCACCTTTACTTTGATAAGGGAAAACTAGGCAGGGAGTTATAGAGTTAAAATGATGAACGATTTACATCCCCAAATAACAAGAGAAGAAAATGAAACTCTGTTCCTATTTCTTCAGAGCAATTAAGACTGCCAGCTGCCTGGGAAAAAAAACCACAAGAAAACCCACTATCTCCTGCTAATGTTTTGTTATAGTCACTGCCTGACAATGATTTTGGTCAAAGAGCCACATTCTGTAAACACTTGACAGTGGTCTCCGTTGCTTTGCCTTGCTCCTGTGGCGAAGCATGAAGTAAAACAGCGATGCAGGAATATTACCACAGTTGCTTGCTCTCCTCTGACAATAGCCAGGCTTCTTTGGAAAGACCTCTGTGTTGGCAGGCTGCTTTTCATTACAACAAGGTGGCCAATTTCAGATATCACATGCAGCTGAAAAATTGTGAGTAAACTGCCATTACTTGCAGTAGGAACTGAATGGGCTTTGACTTGCAGAAGGGAAGATCACAGGCCAACAAGAAATTCTTTTTATTTAGGTGGACTGGAGAGAAAGTGAGGGTTCATGGCCTCAAATTGCAGCAATCCTTTGTTCTGTTATCTCCTTATACAATAGTGGGAGAGTCAAATACATTTCATTTGTACTCAGAAAGGAGAGTTACCCCAGTGCTCAGTTATACTGGACAAAGCTCTATTGAATTGGTTAGGACAAAAGGAGGCAGTTTGTATTAAGCATGGATTCTTCTTCAGTGCCATCTGGTTTCTAAGGCACAAGTCTTACAGGAACTTAAACATCGTTTTGCTTAGTGCTGCAATGTTTAACCGATTGAGAAGCTCAGCTCTTACTTTTACAGGGAATTTGGGCACACAGATGTCACAGCCCTATTTAATTCTGCCATTGCTTAGAGGTTTTCTGTACAGCCAAGGGCAGACAGCAGTTCTCTCCACCTCTCTCCATGTGCAAAGTCAGCTGGGTCTGGACAAACAGGAATTCCCAAGGCTTTATAGATACATCTCTAGGGACCCAAATTCTTTAATGTCTAGCTCTAAATGACTAAAGAGAACAAATCCCATTAGGGGTGATATGACAATAAAAGCCAGTTGTGTTCTTTTGAAAATCCTAAATACCTCTTGGTTTCACAATCGTTCTATTTTGTGCCCAGGAAGGAGTTAAAGTACTCTCTGTACAGTAGTTAATTCTAGAGTGAATGAGTTTTCCTCATACTGGTTTCCAATACATTTATTTTCCAGAGAGGGATGTTTTTGCATTGGCATGATGGAGATTAGAAGAAAACAGCTCTTCAATGGCTGTGCCAGGCGAGGCGCTGCCACACACAGCTTGACTGTGCTGATACTAAACGCTTTGATTTTCCTCCTAAATAACAGTGCTTGAAAAAGCAAGAGCAAGGTGAAGTCTCTCATTACACAGACAAAAGGAGGTAGGGAGCATGAGGCACCTTACTGGGTGGGCTCTCCTTTTTGCCCCCTTTCTGTTTTCCTGGATTTTAGTTTTAAAATGGGTTATATTTTGCCTGCAGCAATTTCTTTTAATAACTGCAATTATTCTCTCCCATTGTTCTGACTCTTACAAGCAAATTAGGGAAATTCAAAGGCAATTTTCATGATTGTTTGTTGTCAGGGTCTTATGAATGGCTGTTGTATTTCACTGGGACGTTTCATTAAATAAATAATGAGTATGGCACAAGAGTCATAAACAATCAGATAGAGATCAGTTCATTTAGGGACAGATGCTGCTCAGTGCATGCTAGGTGAGCATGCAGCAGACACAGCAGGACTCCCTCCAGCTAAATCTATTGACAGTTTTCATGTTTAAGAAAGGGCAATATTACTCTCCCCACATGCGAATCTGCATCTTTAAAGATCTCATTTAGCATGTTTTTCACACCCTACGCAGAAATTCATGCAAAGAGGAGGCAGGGTTGGGAGATTTGACATCCCCTCCTCTCTCAGTGCTCGCGTAGCAGGCAGAGAGAAGTTGCAGGCCACAGTAAAGTACATCCTGAATAAATAGCACCAGGACCTCGTGACATACCGTGTGGGAAATAACATTCCCAATGTGAGCTTAGAACAACAGTAAGACTACATTTCTGGAAAAAATCCAAAGTCATGGCCTCTAAAAAAGACTCAAGCATCCATTTATCCTCCTCAAAATATCATGCAAATATGTTACTAAGTGGCATTCATCAATGACAGAGGATCAGGAACACATGCCAAATCATTTCATGTTCAGTCTGGCTGGAGGAAAGTGAATGTACAAGGCAAACTTAAGCTAAAACCTTCCAAGCACTCCCATATCTCTAAGGTTTTTAATGTATAATAGGACTAATTCTCACTTCCATCAGCATGTGCATACTCCTCTGCTAGATCACTGTAGAGACAAGCCAGGTATAAAAGACAAGTCTAATGTTTTTAGCCTGGTTTAGTGTTTTAAACCTCTGATCAACTGCAATCAAATCCAGCGAAGTGGGACAAATCTCAGCCTAAGTTACATAAAATTAAATTGGATTCAATACATCCAGCATTGTACTGATGTCCTAGTGGACTGCAGAGGCTCAACAGTATCAGGTATCTTTATAAATGTTCCCAGTCGGCACTCATAATTAGCGACGAGGCAGGCATCTGCTTGATACTGAAGTTCAATTCCAGTTCTTGCTGAATTACTTTACTACGCATTATTCTAATGTTGATGAGGGAAGACAGAGAAATGAGAAGTTTCAGCAAAATAAATGCCTGTAACCTTACAAACAATTCACATGCGGAATCATCTCTGCTCATCTAATGTAATTTGTGCACTACAGAATTTGGGCAACCTACCTTGGCTACAGACAGAAATCAAACAACTCTCCTCCACCAAAATGACTCAGCAGGGAGAAAGACATTACTAAAATGTCTATCAAACTCAGTGTTCATAAGGTGCTCTGAAGAGGTTCTACCTCACAGACACAGCTTGGCAACACGTGTCACTTAGAGCTTCTTCTCAGATATCTATGCTTATGAGAATTTCTAAAAGACCAGAGGCAAAAAATTAACTCTGGCAAGAAGAAATTAGCAAACTCTCCTCCATCTGCTTATCCCAAGGCAACCTGAGCCTGATTCTGGAAACATTAATCTATTCTCAGCAGATCTTCTCACATAAGGACCGCGGAACACAACCTAAACAACCATTTTTTATAACTTTTATTCTAGTATTCAGAATCTTCTTTATCTGCCTCTGCCTTTGCCACAAGCAACCATACAGAATTGGGTCTATAAATTTGCTCAGCCTCATGTTCTCCTGAGCTCTCCAGGACTATAGACTGATGTCTAAGAAGAATTTCCTTTTCACCCTTTGGGAATAAAGGTAGAAATTCTGTTCAGAAAATAACTATATATGTGTTCACTCAAAATAATATATAGGCTACTGATATCATCTACAAAAACAAAGAACATTTGTACAAAAAGAAAAGCTGATCTTGTGACTCTTGAATTTTAGCTATGAGGATCTGCATCACTCCTTGTAGCTATCTCATCATGGAAAAACACCTTACGGGTAATTTTTTTCCTTATCCCCTTTGGCTTGAGTGTGTGCTCCAGGCAGCAGGCATGCCCTGTTGCCCTGTGCTCTCTTTGCTTGCTGGCAACCTCTTCCAGCCAGCCAAGCCCCTGGCAAGATCTCCTTTCTCTTCCCCATCCCAGTGGGCACATCTCTGCCAGACAGCAGCAACCAAGACAAGATAGACATGTACATCTCTTTTGACAGCAAAAGTTGTGTAAAGCAATACTAGGAATACAGATCTTGTCCAGTAACAGGGTGTAGCCAACCAGCCTAAGCACCAAGCTGTGGGCTCTGCAGCCTCATGCCCATGTTGTGAGTGAGAGCAGAGGTGATGTCAGATGGTAAGACACAACAGGACACAGCCAGCATTGGCACAGCCTTCCCCAGCGCTTTCTAAGTTTGCCTCAGACATGGGTCAGGCCACGACTATTGTAGAACTCCTTTGTGTGTACCCAGCCCTCTTCAAACAGGCAGCTCCCATTCTCTGCCATGAGCTCAAGGAGTCCCTATTCAAGGCCACCTTCACATCCCACACTCCAGAGATCACAAAGTAAGTCCCTGCTGCCTCACAGACCACATGGATGAAAGAGCCCTCTGCACCCTCTCCCTTCAACACAGCCGTGCCAAGAGAGAGGTGACTGGTCATGAGCCACAGGGATCCTTAAACTTTTTGCCTGAAAATTTCTCTGTGTTACGAAGAAATAAACAGCAGAAAATAAACCGTACTGGTTTTGCATTTATTCAGACTTTTTTTCACCAAAAAAATCTAAGCCTTTTTGAAAGAGGGGAGAGAACCCTAGGCAAAACAAAACAGTAAACCCACCCAGGGACACTTAGACTACTACATACCTTTGTTTTTTAATTTTTCACTCTCTGGTAAACTGAATTTATAAATTGAAGTGAAGGCAGAAAAGTAATCAATGCTTTCCAGAGCCATTACTGGAAACACCTAATGATAAACAACTCTGTTAGTAAACAAACAAAAAAAAAAGTCTTATCACTGTAGCCTTCTGCAGTGGCATTCTTATAGTGGCTTTACTGACCCTGGTCAATAGAAAGTTAGTTTATGATAATTTAAAAAAGATTATAGTGTTGGCTGTGAAGAACCACAAACAGTGGTAGAACTGGTAGAAAAAATAGGACTGGGGAGCTAAATAGAAATAATGGTTTTAAGTAGTCTGAATGTAACTTTTTTTGTTCCAAATGAGTCTTTTGCCTGTTAAGCTATTTAAAGAGCACATCCTTGCCATCCCAATATACAACTTCTGAAGTACTAAAGGGATATTTTCAATACAGAGCTTTATTTAGCAAAGGGCTTGATCCAAAGCCACTTTATGAAAGGGAATTTTCCTGCTGATTGGAACAAATGAAGCCATGAAACAAGGACAACTACTAAAAGTAGATAGAAAACTAAGAGGAGATATAACAGCAGTAATCAAGTACATAAAAGGTTGCAGGAAAAAGGAAGGGAGCAATCTATTCTCTACTTCCAGAATAGACAGGATAAAAATAACATGCTTAAGTTACAACAAGAAACATTTGTGTTTCGCAAGAAAAAAACCCCAATACCTTGTTAGCAGTAAAGCACTGGACTTTGCTACAAGATGAAGTAGTTGCCTCTTTCCCCACCTTCAGAACAGCTACCAGATAACTGAGGAGTGGCTGAGGCACATCTGGGTCTGTTATGCACTGAAAGTCCCTTACCTGCCGCACTTCTGGTAATTCTCCCATGCCCAATGTTCCAAATTGCAGCAGTTGATTACAGGATGTGAAACCCCAAAACCCTCCACAATCACCAGCACCTAAGTCTCCTCTGTTTCACAGAGAAAGTTATGGGTAATAACAATGCAGTTATCAGCAGTACTCTTAGCCTGAAATGTTGGAGGAGGATGACCATTATGGAAAAAAGGAGCCATAGGAATCTACAACTACCATGAACAAGTAGTAAAAATCTCTGCAGACCTCCTGTTTACAACCTGAGAAGTACCCATCCTGGTTCAGAGTACATGCACCAGTCCAAGTTCTTCAATCAGACAGCAGCCAAACACTTAAGGTATAAGAATGAGGTATCTTCATATACCTCAGAGCTTTCATAGACTATAGCCATGTTGCAGAATTTGTGACAGGGTTACAAGCTGGGCAGAGATAAGAGATAGAGCTGACCCATCTTTTCTTAGAAGCATATGTACCAGCAGACCTGAAGGGACTTCTAGTCTTTTGAGATATATTGCACTAGATGGGAGAGAGGTACCTGCAGAGGAACAACAAAAAATCTGCTGGATGAGGGAGATCGAAAGATGTGACAATAAACCTCCCCTTATCAAAACTGTAATGCTTTTGTCCCAGCCAATTCAACAGACCTTTCTCCAGTATAACTCTTACCTCTGAGCAAGAATTAAATGTGGTTACAGAAACAGGGTCTTCACTCCAATCATTCTTTCAGTGCAAGCAAAGACTTTGAACAGTGTGCTCCATGCCTCCTCTGGAGCTTCAGGGGACTCCCTTCCACTCTTGCCTGCGCCTCCATGGTCTGGCCATGGTCTTTTCCCTGAGACAAGCACCCCCACAGCTCTTCCACTACACCCCTTGATGCTTCTGGCAGACATACACATTGCAGGAAACGGTGTGGCCTTAAAATGAACATTTGTCTAACAGTAAATGAAGCACACAGAAACATACTGAACACTGCCCAGGACATTTAGAGGCCTAATCCTGACTAGAAATGAGACAATCTCTGCATTGTGCCACTTATGAAAACAGGGCTTGAATCTCAGCTAGCATAGGCACCCTTGCACATCCTATTCCACATTTAAACAATAATAAGAGCTGATTCATAAGGAACATTTATGTCTCCTTTTACAGTCCTATTTGCCATTTGGGTGCAAAACATATATATATTGCATAAAGAGTTGCTAAAGAGTTAATCTGCATGTTAATACATAGTAAATCAGTTGTTATGGAGTCCAGTCATTGTGCAGGTGCCTTGCAAGTTTGGCTTGCAGCCATCTACAGCACCTTCAACTGATGAGCTAATAACCTCTGTAACACACACCATCTACTAGTGGAGCCACCTATGCTTTCAATCTATCATTTATTGCCTTTTCTAAACTACAGATAGACCCTTAATATAAAGAATGACCATTTTATGTTTGCTTGCCTGAATATATACGAGCACTCAGCCACATCATTAAAATAATTTTACTGCTAAGGCATACCTAATATTCCAAACAGATAGAGCAGAATTTAAATTAGGGGAGAAAAGAGATGGTGATTCCTTACAAAAAGGTTTGGAGTTGTGACAGGAAAGAAGAAAATGGATTTGTACAAAATAACAAGCCCATAAAAATGTGAACTTTAGTGAAAAGTTTTCTGAGCTTTGACTGAATCTCAGTTCACTTTTAGTTTTAATTATGATTCTGCATTATCCTTGCAATTTCTGTGTTCTCGTGGCCACAGGAGAAAAAGTATTGAAATACCACCACTACCACAGGAGGTGTTTTTTTAAGTCAATGCCAAAGCTTAAACAAGGTTTCTGCTCCACAAGAAAGGACATGCTTGCTACAATATGAAACTGTCTCAGATCAAGGAGAACTGGTAATTAAGGCAGCTGAGAGCAAAAGGTGAAGAAGAAGGCTATATGTTAAAAATCCTAACCAAATACGTGCATGTACCTTTTGTTTTTTTAAAAGGCTCAGATCCTGGAGTCATGGGATGTGAGAGGGAAACCCTCTTTGTTTTCTAAAAATATATTTCTCATTTTGTAATTACCAAGAGAGACCCAAATCCGTGACTCAAAGGGAAATAAAAATGTGTCCTCTGTGCTTTGGAATGGTTTCTACAAACATAATGCATAAATGTTTGGGTGGGCAAGATCTGCAAACAGGCACAAACACATGAGAACGTGGGAAGGTGGTACTGCTCTGAGAAACAAAAGACACTTTTCCCAGTCTCCCTTTACCTACCTCAATATAAAAGCCTTTCAACGCAACTGGGTTGTTGCTTCTTGTCCATGGCACCCTGACAATACTGTGGTTTTCACTCAAATTTGTCCCTGGCATTTACAGACAGATTTTTGTCTTACCTGAAGGCTGGCTCATGAAATTCCTTTTGTTGGGTGCCGTAGTGGTGTTGAGCATCCAACTATCCTCTGGCGGGGAAAGTGAAGCTCTTTTCTTTCACCTGTAACAGTCTTGGTTGTAAACTCATTTCTGGCAATTTAGCCAATCCTCTTCTGTGAAACCCCCCTTGTAGCTGGAGAAGTGCCGAGCCTGAAAAAAAGACAAAAGACACCTTTCTGAGAAGCTGAGAGACACAGGAGCTGACTTGGAAGCCCTTGGTGGGGGCTTGCACGCCAAGTAGGAGATTTGACAATACCTCCCCTTTGCCCTTCAGTTTACCACCTGCTCTCCTCTGATGGAAGGATTCAATTCTTTTGCAAAACACAAAGCTGTGAAACTTCAGAAATTAAATCCATGCAATGCGATCCTCTTGCCTCCTTTTTCACAAAGCTGTCAAAATAATGATGTATTCATGGTGTTTTACTTGATGTGTGAAATTTCCAGCACACAGATATGAATCAAAGCATTCTGTGCTGTTTATCCTCTCAAAAGGATTTTGAGCTGCTTTCTTTTAATAGATGGAAACTATAATTTTAGAAGGTGGGTAGAGAAACTTCTCTTTACGCTTGAGTGGACAGCTCAAGGTGATAAGGGAAGTGCTTGGGAAGCACAGCAAGCAAAAATGTTTTATGTCCAGTTACACCACAGCCATTCCATGTCTTGTCTGATTTAAGAGAGAAGACTCTGAAGTGGAAGAATGCATGAGGATGTATGAATACAGACATGTATATACAGCATTGTTCTCCTCTGGGAGATGCATACTAATTGCAATAGCAGAATTCAGCAGTGGGGAAGTGGAAAACCTGTGCCATTAATGTACGTCTTTGTCTTAGATGGACGTGGCACCTCAAGCCCAGCTGTGCTGCCCAACTTTACTACAGTGAAGTAGTCACCTTGTTCAAGGCAGTGGCTTTGGGCTACGTTCAATTCACAGGCACATATTAAGCAAAAATACTTCAGCAGAATTGGTTCAGACTGCCAGGATTAGTAAAGAGATCCATTTCTTTAAAGCACAGCTAAAACCAGTTAAGACTAGCTTTGTACGGGAATGTGTTTATTATTTCTTAATTTATTTCTGCATCAAGTGCAGTCAGATTAGAGTGAGAAAACATCAGACCACACATACAAAATGCATGATAAATGACAAAGTTGGGCCAAAGTTCCCAGCTGGGTAAATTGGCACAGACCCTTTGACTTTTTGGACTTTGATGGATTAATAGCCAGCTCGAGACCAGGGCATATTGCCACAGAGATTATAGGAAGTGATTTTCCTTTTGCATTTGCTCTGCTTCTAGAGCTCATCTCTGTTGTCAACCATATATAGGACAGTGTAATGCTGATATAATTCAAACAGTATGTATTCACACTGAAATGGAGTGCACCATGTTTTGGGTACCACCCTACCGTTAATTTGTACTGTGGAACCAAATCCCCATCAAGCAAACAAAAATGTACTCAAAACCTACAGAAATCAATCAAGAAACGTCTTTGTTGGGTGGGGGATTGAACTTGGTTTTTCTTTTATAAAATTTGGGCTTCAATCATGACTGAAAAGACTACAACAGAAGTGATTTAAAGTATCTGTCATGTGACATTTTTTACAAACAGCTACTCACACATGTAAATATTTTTGGAAATATGCAATTCTTACCAGCAATTTATTTGCCATCCCAGAAAAATCACACAGCTGCAGAAGATGCAACGTTTTTTCTCAAGATCTCAAATCTCCTGAACAACCAATTACGTTGATTGAAAATTGGTTATTTCCTTCACCAATTTCCCACCAATCAGGATAACATCACTGCACAGGTTCCTAATCAGGGTTCGTTAGGATAGATGTAAAAAGTTTTATGAGGTCTCTGTTTGGATTACTTCATGCTATTCTTCAGAGGCTTGACTTCTAAAAAATAAAATAAAATCAGCTCATAAGAGCAAATTATATATGAGTGATATACAGGAAAAAAAAGTAGTTGCACTTACAGTAACAGATACCTGACAATAAAATTTTCTACAAAGCCTCTCTCTCTTAGGTGTAACCCTTTTCAGAACAGCCCTGTAAAACAGAAAACAAAATAACTTAATTGGACTTCTCAATGTCACTACAGATTTTAAGAGAACTAAATTCCACCTATAGAATTTTACACATGGCAGAAACATACTCGATTATTTACCCTAATTAACTCTGTAGGCTTTGTATTAAAGAGGATCTTAATGAGCATCATAAAAATCTTATGCATTTCCTTTCTGTGTTCAGAGACTTGAGTTTTAACAAAAAAAACCTAGCATAACATTTAACTTCAGACACAAGGGAAACTACTGAAATGGTTGTTCCAGTTTCTACCTGAATTTATTGGTGCTCTTTCAAATGCCAGTGCTGACGGCTATTTTTCTTTCATAAAAGATGGGGCAAATATCTTGACATGCTGCTGGAACTGGTAAGCAGCTCCCAGGCATGCCTAGGGCAGCAGACCAAGTTAATTCTGTGCCTGTCATCAGACCTCGCAAAATTGGATGTCATGTGCTGAAGCAAGTTATGGCATCTGCAGGGCATTTTACTACTGGAGATTGTGTCTTGCAGCAATGTGACATGAGACACACTGGGAATTAGCCCCAGTCTGCACCTCGCATGCTTTTCAGTTCCCACCTTCTACAACTTCAAGTGTAGACTCTTTAGTATATTCATAAGCCTATATGACCTGGAAATTTTTGGAGGTTCAGTTCTCCAGTTATTTCCTTTCTACCAAGATTAAGGTGCAGGTACTGAGTTTAGTAGTCACCCCTTCTCTGGCTGCAAAAGACTTTTCATCTTTCCCCTCTCTTTATCAAAAACTAGATAGAAAACTGTGCCAGGACAGGAATTACTGACTTCTCCTTAGAAGGCACTGTACCTAAATGGACACAGAGAAGATACCTTATAATGTAGATTTCCCCAGTAGAAAATGTTTTTCTTAATTGTAAACTGGCTATTTTAAAAATGTTCATAGGCATGCTTTAATCATGAGCATTTTTGATCAGTGCAGTGCATTTTTTGATACAATATTCTCACAGTGTTGGATACTGCTTTTGCTCTACACTTTCTGTCTCTAGTAAGGTTGTTGCACTTTCTTTTTATTTTGTTTCTCAACTTTAATTAATTTGGTAATTTTTTTTTAAAATGTGTCCCTTTCCTGTGAAAGCTGATTAACAAAATAAAACTTGTGAAGTTAGACATAATCTAAAAAGTAGATCACAGGTATGAAAAGTACCCAGACAAGTACACACATCCTGACAGCAAATTAAAAAAGATTAAAGAAGGTATTTATTATCCCTTGGATGCCAGGTATTACAGCTAAAGTACTGACAGCAGTACTGGGCTCTGATTATCAGTGAGAAGACAGATCATTTTCATTTTAAACATATTTATCAGACTATTCTTCTTAAAAACTGAAAATCAGGGTGAAGGTATGAATGCACGAATGCAGGTATGTACATCAGTGCAAGTTATGTCAACACTGAATCATTTTCAGCATGACAGAAAAAAAATATAGCCACAGAGTCATCCCCTCCTTTGGTTGGCATAGCAAATTTTGAAAGGCTGAATTTCATGTCACAATAAGAAACGAGAAACTGTGAGAGGGCAAAGGATGGAGAAAAAAACAAACTTTCTCCAAACCCAACAATTCTTCCTCTCTGTAGAAAGAGATTTATAATCATGCATTTCCTAACCATGTGAACACCTTCCCAGGAGCAAGGAGTACATATGCTTTCTTTTCTTTTTTTTTAGATGGAACAGAGTTTGAGACTCAGATTGAGTACATGACCCCAAAACTGTCAGTTGACTCCTTTTACCCAGCACAGTCCCAAAGCTCTGAAGATTCACAGAGGCTATCACTGTAATATTACACTGTTGATTAATAGGGACAATTTAGGCTGATAATCTTACTTCATTGCATCCATAAGAACTGAGTCATGGGTGTCTTTTCATCTGCTTTTCATCTCTAAGAACATCAGAAATTTCACCACATTCAGTGACTTAATAGATGATGTGGCTTAGAACTACATTTCACAACAGCAGAGCACCCTGGAGATACACTCACTTGTCATAATATATAAAGTTTCTTCCAAATACATTGTACGTGGCTTTACACTGTTCACTGCAGACCTTGAAGGAAGAAAAGAGTCTTTTCTTGTCTCACTGCTCCCAGGATGACGTTTGAAAGACGGCAAATGAAATATTGGAAAGGAGTCTCAGAGTTCTGTTATATATTTGTTTTTCTCTAAGAAACAGACTGGAAAATGGCTTCACAGAAAGTTACTTCAAAGCAGAATTATGAATGCTATTTACAGAATACCTTGGGCATTAATATTTGACTTGTACAGGTATGTTTGCTAGAAAAAAAAAAAGATATACATCTCTTGTACAATATTAATCAATACAGCATCCCAAGATATGAAGTTGCAGAGTCAGACACCTGCGCAAAATGAAGAGAAGCTCAGCTACTAACTTCAACTGCAATCAGAAATAGATCCCCAACAGCCTGGCTGACCAGCTCTGGTGCCTCAGCATCAGGCACTGAGGTGAGCTTCAAACCATCTGTAGGCAGGTATGCCAATACTAAATACCCCTAGTCTCTTTTTAGGGAAAATTAATTTTTCCTTAGCTGATTGAGTTTTCATCAGTCTTGATTTTTTGGCACATCTTTAGAAAATTGAAAAAAAAAAAAATTGTTTTGAAGTGACATAAAAGGAATAGCTCTTTCTTACGTTTGCACACATGTTAAGTGTTCAAAATAGGAGTTGTTGGTTCTTTTTTGCTCTTGTTACTGTAAATATACATAAATGAAAATACCTTATTCAGCAGCAGCACAAAATTTTTGACTGCTGTTACCACCACAAGAAATTTCCTTTCAAATGGCTTATGAGTGAATGATATACATAGATTTAACCTTTATATATGGTAACACAAAAGCTGAGTGGCATTTTCATTTTATATCTGTGGAAATACGACAGGACAGGCTCAAGCTAGTCTACATATTTTCTAAATATACTTAACTTGGGCATCTCACGGAAGAAAAATTCCACTTATCTTTAGGATTTCTGAGAGCATCTCACGTGAATCACCAGTAGTAAATACTGCACTTCTTTCCTCTATGAATCCAACCATTAACATCATATGACAGTACTGGCTAGGAACACAGAAGGCAAATAATGTTATTCAATGTTTTCTCCTAAACATTGTTTCACTTTTCAATGTTCAACGCACATTCTCTGCTTTTTCATGTTTTCACTTTCATTCATATATAGTGTATATGTGTATATAAGTTCCAGAATTTTAAAAATAAAAACTGAACCCTCCTCCCAACCCAAAAAGGCTCTATTGTGGGACCATGCTGACACTGATATGGGCAACTGGAGGACTGGAACATAGACTGCCATACAAGCCATAACAATAACATGGATTAGCCAAACCCACAGGGGATACTCAAGAATGTCAGGTGTCATGCACCTGCTTAATGGCTGTCAGTACAACACTCCTCCTCATCTTCTTCTGGTTAACTAAAATCCCAAGATATGGGAGGAAGGATGCAAGAAGGAAAACAACAGCATCAGATTGTCCTGTTGCACACTCAGCTCATTTGTCAACTGGCAATGTAATGGTAGGGTCTCCATGAAACCTCACCATCTCCTGCCTCTGTATGACTCTCTAATGTCTCTGAAAAATATGATATGTCCCATGGCTGACAGCCAAGTGAAGATATTTTGAAAGCAGCCCGAAAGCTTGGCACGACTAATTCTGAAAGAACAGACAGGGAACCCTCTGCCCTCCCCAGCCAAGACTAAGACATTTATTTTGGGCAGGGCCTCGTACAATCTCACCTTCTTTCACAAACCCAAAAATGGGTTGTCAGGCTTCTGCCTCACTGACTCATTCCAGGTTGCGAGCCTAATCAGACAACACCTTGACTCTTAGGAGCCAACTTGAGCTGTTTCCACCCCCATGCACGTTACAGACCAACATTTACCAAACTAAGTTTCACAATCACTGTGTGTTTGTGAAAGCTCCCTTACTTAGTTGTAGAACTTGTAACTTGAAAAATGTTGTTATAAAATGTTACAACATAAATAAAGAGTCCTCATTTAAAAAGTAAGCCATAAATGCAGTAATTTCTAATAAACTGCATATTTTACTTGGATTCATTCGGAGCTTGTAAGAAACCTGAGAAGCAAAACCTTTAAAAGTTTGCTAAATACCTTTCAAAAATCAGTTAATTATGGAGAAAATAAAAAAGCCTGTATAAAAAAACTTCAAGCTGGCAAACAGACCAGTGGGCTGTACAAAGATGTCACTATGCTCCAATTCCAGCAGGCTGTTACAACCTGTGCCACAATTCCATGAGTATTTCGATTTCCACACGCAGAAACAGATACATATACTTGAAGTGAATGTCAGTATATAGTACACAAAAATTGTACAAACACACACGAACACACATCAACAAACACACAGATGTTCCATCTCATATTTTCCTTCTCTTGTATGTAATTTTAGAGGGAGTATTGATATACGGGTACGGTGTGTATGACATGGTGACATTTGCTTCTAACAGCAGGAGCCTTTTGTTCTCATTTTGCTTACCTGTCACTTCCTCTTAATCGTATGACTGATGCAGTTATAATCTAATACAACTAGAAGGCACTGCCAAATGCTTAATATTTTGCAGACTTCTCTTCCTTCACTGCAGTCTTGGAGTGCAAGTGGCACAGAAGAAACATGCTTGAACTCACTTGACCTGGACAGCTGCTTGAGTAATGGCTCAAAAATTAACACCAACCGCAAAAAGTGTTGAAGGCAAACTTTTGGCATGTGTCCTTCTTTGTTCTATTGCAGATTTCAAGTATCTTTTTAAGAAAATTAATATAAATAGAGTAGATTGAAACACAAAGATCAGAAACAAAGCAGAAAATTGTTTATAAACAAACTTCTTTCATACAGTGAATTCACAGATGAAGAGGACTTTGTTGTTAAAACAATTTTGAGGGTCTGAATAATGTTCAGACAGAAATAAACACAGGTCAGAGTGATTACTGTATTGCTTTTACCTCTGGAGCATCAAACCATTGCCCAGTATGACTGAGGCAAGTAATGAGACCACCAGCAATAGCAAACAAAAAATTTTACTCTCCTCTTTTATTCCAGCCTTATTCTTACTTCCACTTATTTCAGGCCAGAAAATTATAAGCAGCTCAGTTCTTTCTGATTAAAATACCATTCCCAAAAATATTAGTTCTACATTTTCCAAGCCTGAAATTCCACACAGGCACCTAACTCTACCCTTGAAAAATGTCTGGAAAGCTGTGTACCCCCAGTGCCAGTGACAATAGTTGTGCCATAAGCACCTTGCAGACAGCTTTCCTAGGTGAAATGTGGCATCAGGGACATTCTAATCTTTGAGTCTGCCTGTGGACGTGAAAGCACAGGGATTTCCCACACCTTTTTTCCAAGGTTTTTTTCCCTACAGATAATGAGAATACCAGGGAAAAGTACAGATCATGCTTCCCATAGCAAGGCAATGTCAAAAATACTCCTCTGAAGAGTATCCTGAGAACACACTTATACCCCAATCCACTACCTGTACAGAGCTTTGGCACACAATAGGAAATGTTTCACAAAGGATATGGTCCCATGGGAGAATGAATCTAAGGTCAGATGTCTAGAAAAGTCAAGGTAGCTACAACAGAGCACATTTCATTCACTTACAAATGTTATTTAGCACCTCACTGGATTTAAATAAAATTTCAGTCCCCCACTGCCAATTTTCTTTCTCCCAAGCAAGCCAGACCTCTCCAGAGCAGACAATCAGGAAAGTGGGACAATGCAGTTGGGCATCCTGCAGCAATGGAGGCTGCAGGTTACTCAGGTCACCCAAGCCCTTGATAAAATTTCTCTTTCTTTTGTCTACGTATCAGTTTGAGCATCCAGTGGAAGAATATCAATGCCTTGTTATGGCCACATCTGAAAACCCCCAGAACACCTTTTTAGGTCTGCTAAGTGATGAAGAGCTGGAGGGGACACAGCTAACTCTGAACAAAGTAAAAAGGTTAAAGGTGCCATTGCAACTGTCAGTCACATCCATATGCAATTGCTGATACCAATCTTCGCTGAAAACTGGCTGCAGAGCAACACAGGCAACATTTCCGCCTGCAGAGCAACACAGGCAACATTTCCGCCTGCAGAGCAACACAGGCAACATTTCCAGCTGCAGTTGGCACTGTCAGCCTTCTCTGCTTTCCATGCCCTCTGCTGTGATTGCTGTGATGCCTTTAGGAAAGCAGTCATAAAGCTGCATAAAGCTGACTGCTTACATCACTTTATCAGCTTTAAAATGTGTTTTAGGTAACTAATTACACTAACGTGAAAAGTAAATACATGAAAGATTGATCAGACTTTAAAAAAAAATGGGTGTGCCTCCTCAATATAGAAGCCATCATTAGGCAGTTTGAGAGCTACTGTCCTGCCATGAACGTTGGCAAATTGGGATCAAAATACAATTTAAAACCATTCCTTCCTTCTAAAGCAAAGTCTACCACTTTCCTGTACTTTCCACTATTATTTTCTCCTCCTTTGCCATGCTCTCTTTTATGGTCCTTCAAGTTCCAATTAAAAATACTCCCTGTGCTAAGCAGGAGGACAGAACACAAGTTCCACCAGACCAGATGCAAAGCCCAGACTGTACCAGCAGTATGCAGCAAGGGTAGTGCTGGAATCCTTGGGCTCAGACTTGGGCCACACATGCAGTGTGTCTCACACCAGCCAGTGCTGAATCTTCATCTGGCCCCTTATATTTTGTACAAATTTTGCTTCTTATGCTGACAGTGATTATGGGACTTTGAGCAAAAGCAAGTAGCTATGTGGGCTCCCTATTAATAAACCTGACTCTTTTTTTTTTTCCCCTTGCTATTCTGATGCCACCTGAATGCAGGCATGGTTATAAATCACAGGGAAACATGTTATTAATCAAGGAGCAAGGATGTTCTACATGAAGAATGGCCATTCACAGGTAGAGCAGCCTCTTGTTTTATTAGTAGTGCTTCTCCATAAAGAGGGCAAGTGGAAGGAGAAACTCAGTGGGTTCTCCTTTAAACCCCAGGCCTAGGCTTTCCTAATTTTCTCTCTCTAGCACAGAAATTAAGAATAGAGTAGTGATTTTTCCACCACTAACATATGTCACTGAATAGTAGCTATTACATTTGATTAAGGGTACATGCATACAGTGATTTACACTCAGCTAGAAGGTCCTTTCACATGGTCTTATTGACATAAGGAACTGAGATTCATTCAAAAGCAAAGCTGATTGTTTGGGTTTTTTTTTCAAATTTGTGTATGTGCATTGCATGTGACTTTACACTTAATTGCAAGTACAATTTTTTTTTTAAATATGTTTTTTAAAAAAACATTAGTGGTGGTTTATATCACAACTTTGAAACTCCCAAGGGTTTTAATGGTAGAGCCATTCTCTGCAACTTACTTTATATCACTGCCTAAAGTACACCTTCCTATTCTGGTGTCAATTATTTCCTTCTGCTTCTTTGAAGATGAGTTAATGGCTCATCTGGTAGTAAAAATAAAACAGGTAGTTTCTGATGTCAGCAAATGGTCATACTTATGAAAGGCCTATGATTAAATTTTTTTGGTTTTGTTATTCAGAAGTATTAGAAACTATAATATTACTATTACTTTTATTTCATGGAATTATTTCTATTATAGTCAATGTTTATACGTGTATCAAATAACTGAAAATTGCACAATTAATTCTCTATTTCTTGATTGACCAATCATTTCATACTCAGTTCAAATATACACTCATGGATGTAACGTTATTTTTCATATTAATCCCTGCAACTGCTTGTGAAATACACTTTTTGTCTCCTCTCCTGACAGAGAAGCCAGATTATGGTTATATTGTAAATTCTCCTCGCATTCGCCTTTAAATCTTTCTGAACAAATGTCATTAAAGCCATTTGCTATGAGGTAGTTTGCTTTGAGAGAAAGAGTTGTATATCTTTCTGGGACTGGCCAAAAAACTGAAGCCTCATATGGATCTTTCTAAATAAACTCAGTGATAGTTTAATTCAATAAATGTTTTGGCCTGTAGTCATTTTTTCTGCAGATTCCCTTTGCCAATTGAAGATTATATTCAGAAAACTGTAAAATATGAGTGACATTTCAAAGAATCCTTAAAAATAAATTCATCTATATTAACTGCATTAAGACAAGAAATGAGCTCATGGCAAGTAGCAAATTCACCATCCTCTACAACAAACAATTACAGGAGTGTGGAGTATACACAGAAAATCACATACCCTACAGCAAAGCAGGATATTAGATTTTCCTGCTTATAAGTAAGCCATCAATTGGCTTATGGCTACACTACTTATGAGTTATACTGTCTTTCAAGATACAACTCACATTTTGCTTAATGCCAAATGACACATTCAATTTAAATCAAGATATGGTAGAGAAAAACGCTGTCCCTAATAAGTGACCCAAGTATCCAATATTTTTTGGGCTTCTTATTCCGAGTTTAAAGGCAGTTCAGAATCTTTCATTTTGTATATCTAAGATTTCTTTACTTGCTGTACAGGAAAATCCCATCACTGTATATCTCTCAAAGGTGAACTATCAGCTCTGCAAGTAGCCAGGGGAAGGATATGTTTTTAAAACAGGGATGATTATTGCTGATGACTGTGCTACAACTATGGAAGCAATGTTTAGGGATGCACTCACTTGTAGACTCTCATTACATATCAATCTATGTTCCCGGTCCAACAGAATCCAGCCTTTAAGCACTGTTCTCACCACCCCATCTAAAGAAGGACACAGACTAGAAAATAGGAATATCAAAAATGGTCAAGACAGCTTCATTTAAGAGGAGGCTTTACATATACGGATAGCTGAGCCTGGAGGGAAGAAAGCAGAGGAGTATTTTAATAGAAGTCTGTAAGATCAAAAATGGGGAAGAGGAATATGAAGCTGGTTTTGTTCGCTGCTTTTCCTGTCAGTGAAATGGAGGCATCCAGGGAAATAACAAGGCAGCAAGTTCAAAAGAAACAAGAGGTACTCCTTCCATACAGCACAATGGGATATTACACAAGTAGAAAAATAAGAGGATTAAAAAATGGATTAGCCAAATTCCTGGAGTTCAGGTCTCTCAGGTACTAGTAAATACATTGGCCTGGTCGCAAACCCTGATCTAGGCAAACCCTTAGCTAGAGACTGCCAGAAGTTGGGAAGCTATCCAAAGGATGGGTCATTCACAACATGTTATGTTTGTTAACTCCCTCTCTGAGCATCTGCAAGGGGCACCTTCCTGTGGGAACAGTATGGGACAAGAAAGACCTTTGCACTGATCTGACACAGCCACACTCTATTCCTCAGCTGGTTGCAAAAACTCTGCTTCCAGACCTGGTTCCACCACTGTTCAGAGTAACCACCATTTTGGGGCCTGTCAGAAGTTGAAAAAGTGCCAGCTCTGTAATTTAGAGTAAAACAAAGGCATGAAAGCAAATCTCCCAGTAGAATTAATAGGATACTTTAGTCAAATTCACATGGAGGAGGCTATGCTTCGACTCTGGCGAGATTCTTTCAGGATTTTTTGAAATTTCAATTATTTTGTGTAGCTCCAGGACACCCCACTGAGTAACAGTGATGAGGAGAGTGTCCCACTCCACTTGCACCTCCCCAGAGGGATTGCTCAGCTCTCACTGTGCATAATCTAGGGAAAACCTTTCCGAAATCTGCTTTGCAATGGGAGAGGCAACACTATGTATAGTATTCCTCCATGGGCACCAGAGGAGGAAGATGTTTCATCTCCAAGTGAGATTGCAGGCAGGGGTTGTTGCATGCCCCTGTTCCTGCAGCTGTTTCAGTTTTTAAGTTTTGCTGTGCTCTCAATGTGCTCCAGGTAGTCTGCTGGGGCATAAACTGAGATAGGCATCTGAACTCCTTACACGTCTTAAGTGCTTTCCATAGCAAAGTATTTCTGAATCTGCTCTAGGGAAGCAACTGTCCCTACTTCTGTGCAAAACCATTCTCACGCTTGTATTTTTAGTAATTAAACTAAACTAATTTAGTTATTGATGTGAAAACTCCACTGAAATATACTCTCTGTATGAGACCAATTTTCAAGAAACTGTCCAGGTATAGTATAGCTAAAGTCACAGATATGCAAAACCAAACCCAAAACATACTGCAAGAAAGGAATCTCTGGATGAAATTCAGTGATATTCAAGTGATCTGACAAGATTATCATAAGATTGCCAATCAGCAAAGAAGAGCAAACATTTCCAGTTCTTTGTTGTCACCAGGGTTTGTCTCAGTTGCATTCTCAATTCCAATTCAAACTAGACAGTAGACAGCAATCTTCTACTTTGTATCAAGGCTCACTCAAAAGCCATCCAGATTTTTTTTTATAACATTACAAATCTCATTCAAAGTTTTAAGCACCGTGTGCCTATCAGCCATCTGCTAGTGTTGGATAGGATCAGTGGGAAAATAAATATTTTAGTACAAATTCAATTACTGGCTCTTTTTACCCAGGCAAAATAAAATCTCTTTATAATACTATGAAATACAGCCAGTTGCAATGGGTAATGAGCAAATTCTTGCACTTAAGGGACTGTGGCTCAATTCCATTATCTGCCAGTCAGGATACTAATCACAAAGCAAAGTTTCTGCTACTGAGAAGGAAGGAAACACAAAAAAAGGAAAAAAACCCAACAAAAACCCCCACATCTCAAGAAAACCCAAAAAAGACAGACAGAAAGAAAAAAGCAATTGCCCTTTAAGTGAAAACTATGCAAAGCAAGAGTGCAAAACTGGTAACAGCCCTAGAGCTGACAGCTTGCCTTAGAAGTGAAAGGAGATTCCAAACATTACCTTGAAGGAATAATACACGATTACAAACACATCAAAAGCACGATCTGCTGGGAAGGAGAGAACAAAGATAATCAAAAATAGTCTGAGAAATGCATTTTCTAAAAGCAGGCATGAAATAAGTTCATTGGTAACCTATTTCAATATATCTAGCAGGCACTTAGTGGAGTACATTAGTGACAGAAACACATTCACAAAAGAATATAGGTAAGAACAGGTCAAACCTTAAATCAGTGCCAGTACATTGACTTTGGAGGAACACCACTGATATTTATCATGATGGGGTCTGACCCAGAAAAGCTCAGTAATAGTCTTCCCAGGAATCCTGACTCCATAATAATGAAAAAGATCCAGTATTGCCTACAGAAAATATGTGTTCAAGTACACAGAGGACACATGGAAACCACTAACCCCATCAGCCCCATGCAGCGTGCGCAGAAATCGCTGGCTCATGAAGGTGGGTTCAACACAGAACATCCACTCGTGCACCTGTAACACATACAGGAGATGCAATTAACACTGCTTGATTCTGTGTGGAAAATGACAGCTTCATACATGTGCAGCAGTTTCCAGTATTCTCCAGTGTGTCCATCCAGGCATTTTCCACAGAAGCTGCAAGTCCCTGTGCATTCACTGTAAGCCTGCTCACATAATGCTTCTTTTGTTTCTTTTCGAAGATCTTTAGGCAGGGTACAGATCCCCAAGGAGATGGACAAAACAGGCTGAACACTGTCAGTGTTTCATACAGAGAAAAGGGATGTGGACCAGCTACTTTTACCTCTACACCCACAGTGTCATTCTAGGAGTCTTACTTTCCACCACATCTCACCTTTCCCTTACAGGTACCAAAGCAGCCTTGAGGCTCAGGCCACTGTTCCCTCAGCTCTTTCTGTACTTCTTCCACGTGGGTCAGAAAGCCTCAGCCACTCACAATTTCACGTAAGCTGGTAGTTACCATATATTTTTTGTGACAAGAAAACTAAAAAGAAGACAGAATATCCATAACTGAGAGGCACTCTCTCTTGAAAGGCTCTCCTAGCTCCTGGTGAAGCAGCTATCGAGTAAATCTTGTGACAAAATTCATCTGTGTCACTTCTCTAATAAAAATACAACAGTTGCACAGTTCATTTTACAGCACAATTGATAAATCGATCAGAATGTTTCCTGCAGAGCTAATAGCACCAGACACAACTTCTCCAAACTTTTCCAAAAGTGTAAAATCAGCACTATCTGCTTGAGGAGATGACCAAGCAAGTTTGCCAATAAACCTGAACAAGCCAGAGGAGAAATCCAGCAGCAGGCAAGACACTTAAGGAAGCTTTAGTCGAGTTGATGTTCATGCTGGACTTAGTGGGAATCTGGGTCTAGTTCCTGGCTCTGCTGTAAACTTCCTCTGTGACCTTGGCTAAGCTCCCTCAGCAAGCTGTCTTCTCAGTTGGTAATGAGACACTGAAATAGGAGGCTGAATGTCTGTTGTGACAATATCTTGCTTGCAAAGCAGGGAAGAAGAACGAGAAAATGTTTTCTGCCCAGAGTATCCAACTGCACCATGAACTATCCCTTGCCTAGCAATGTGCAGCACAGAACACATGTCGAGGCTTTGATGCTGGTCATGGTCCACTGACTGTATTTTAATATGAACAATAATGAACAAAAAACATTTTTCAAAGTGTCTTTTTCTGGCTGAGTGTGAAAATTACAAATGCAGTAGACAAAGTCACAGTGTTTTTTAAACATATCTATAAAATTACTTTGAAGCAGGAGAGAATGGTTTATTATTTCAAAGTAGTACAGCCTTAAACAGTGGGAAAATATTCCCCATATTTCCCCCCATTCTCTAACAATGGCAATGAATGTCATAAATCTCATTTTAAATCTAGTGATATGTACACATAAAAAATGTTACATTTATTCTGAGACCACAAAAGATTACTCTGAACAAGTCTCAGGCTAAATATATTTATATGCAGTGATAAAGCCTTGTTCTACATTAAAATCACTCAGACAGCTTATGAATTCAAGGTTTCACCAATGTAAATAAAAGAAAGTCCTGCTATTATAAAAATGGAATTGAAAATAGAGCAATGATGGAATAAAACTTTGAGGTAAATTAAAGACTCGATAAAAGTCTCCCAGCTTCAATGAAAGGTACAGTGACAGAAGTGAGATTGTAAATCACTTCATGTGGCAACATTTTCTAAGAAACTTTAAATGAGTTATCCTTTGAGAGTCATAGTCAAGCACACATACATAAGAAAAGATTATATTAAAGAGGAAGGTAGCAAGGTGTTGCTTTTCAGTACTGCTGCTCATGCTTTTGCCTGTGTGATTCCTACTAAACAAAAGAGCCACTCCGCTCAGATCTCCTTCAGCTCTGAAAGGTGCTGGTACGATCCTAACAAGCTCAACTGGCAATGGCAGGCTGCCAAGGATGCTTGGCCAGCAACGCAGCCCACTGTGAGAAGGGCTGAGGGATCTCAGCAGGCTGCCTTTCTCCTTCTCCCTTAGCCCATCCTGTAAGCCCTGAAATGCATGTGATTGATAGGAAATCGCACCAAGTCACACTGACACAGAGCCTGAAGCATTGCCAAGCAGCCCCTGCACGCAGCTTCAAGCTACAGTCATTCCCAGGCCCACTTATTTGCTGTCTCACATGCCACAGCAATGTATTTCAATTTCCAGTGCTCTGATCCAGCCTTAACACATGTCAATAGCTCCATCTTTCCATCCTCCCTGATAATAAGTCTTTCCTGCTCCATTGCTGGGTCTCCTCAGCTGGCCACTGCAGTACAGTCAGCTACTTTCACTCCCTCCCCTTTTCCCCACCACTCATCTTTCGGCTCCATTTCTTCATTTCTGCCCTACCCAGCCTCATGATCTGAGCTGCTGTTCTAGTTCCTCCTTTGGTTGCAACCAATGCAAGGTTTTCAGACTCCAGCTCTCCTTTATTTCACTCTCAGTAAAAATCATCTTTGTACACCCTCCTACTCCCACTGAAAAAGCTTAAGTCCCCAAGACTCACAGGGCAGAGAAAAGATCATAGCGTTCCCCAGAGTTTGGGCTAATCCATATCTGGTCCTTCCAAGAAACACATGGTATTTACTTCTCCTGCACTTTGGGGAGAGAAAAAAGGGCACAACAGAAAATTTATTTCATTTGGAAAGTAAAAGAACTAAAGACTATAGAGTGGGAGGCTAATTCATTAATGCCCTTTTGGTGCCCTTCTTTCAGGTGAATCCCTATGCTACAATTTGTTTGGCCTAGAGTTTTTTTGTCTTCAACTAACCTTCAGTAATTTATAAAAACTAAAACTCTAACAAGAAATAATGACCAAGGCATAAGTCAATGCTGAAAATCAGAAGGCAGTAGCTTGAACCAGGATTTCTTATACCATATGTGCTGGTCCCAACAAACATACTTTTCTGAGTGGAAAAAATCTTCCTGCTGAAAAAGTCAATGAAACCAAAGTGCATCTGGAAGAAAAGACCTTGATCTGTCTGTGACACACAGGTCAGAGCTGGCAGGAGAGAGTTGGACTTTCTTTTTTGCAATCTGTATAGCCACTGCATCAGCTCCAGGTTGAGGAGTTTAGGTAACAGGGCAGAGCATCAGAAATGTCTGTGAAAGGAGTCTGAAGAGACACATGAAGAACAGAGGAGAAAGTAGAGAAAAAGCAGACAAGAGAGTGGGTGGGAGAAAGAAGACAAAAAACGAAGACAACAGCAAGAACAATGCAAAATGGGGCAGATAAAGGGAAAGAGGAAAGGAGCAAGACAGAAAATCCATCTTGCCAGAAACAAACATTTCTTATCAGTTAGAGGAAAGTGGTACCTCTACAAAATCCAATTTCAAATGTCAGAAGAAAAGTGATAGGGAAGGAATGAATCACCTGCATAAAGGTACATGTTCCTTAATGATTGAAAATCAACACTGGGAGGTGCAGAGAAGTCTGAAGGACATAGGGTTTTGAAAGGAAGGTGTGGATAGCTTTGAGAATGTGAAACCTTTCATCATTTGAGGTAAGGTACTGAGCAGCTCTAAAGTTCTATCCACACCTCTCCAGGTCATCCAGCTGTAGTCTGTCACTGACACTCAGAGGTATTTTTAAATGCAAGAAGCAGATTAGTGATCTCAGATTAGTACTAGTCAAAGTCCTATCTTGCAGGTTTAGAAAAGCCAACGTCTATTTCTTCTGTTGCATCTCCAGGTACATCTACTTTGTGATGTCATATTCCAGGGTATCTGGAGACATCCTGTCAAACTTGCTTAGACTTCCCAGTCCCCAGTGCTACAGGAATCACACACTGGCAGCACTGTTGCTGTAAGCTCCACCAAGGCTCTTCTCACAGTGCATTAGGATCATACACCCCTGCTTTCAGCTCATACCCTGTACATGGCCTCTTAAAGGAGAAAGACCGCATAACTAGGTTCTAAATCAAGACTTAAAAAATAGTAGTTTATTGCTTTCCTAAGGCTAGGATTGCCTGATGATGAAGAAGGGACCATTTCAATATTTTCATATTATTTCTTGTGTACAAGAAGGGCTGAATGTTAACAGGGAGGAAAAAAGAAGAGACTGGTTTAAGATTAGGCACTGAAATCCTTTGTTACATATATCCAAGGTCGGGAAGGCAGGCCTTCTTTGGTGAATATTTACACACAAAAATAATAGATACCAAAAAATATCAGCACAGAGAATCAGTGGCATACAGTAATTGCACATAGTTTCATCAAATAATCAATCGGACTTCAACATACTATTTATCCAATAAAAGAGGTTTCTTTGGTTTTCTTAAGAAATAAGGAATATAGGACTGTAATTTTATGTGTCATATTTAAATCTAGATAAGAAGAGGAAGGCATATTGAATGAATTGCCCCTTACAGAATCAATCTGCATGAACATTTTAAGACACCAGGAGACTGTTAGTTTTTAGAAGCTATACAGCTTCTAAACAAAAATACAACCATGAAAGAGGGAGAAAGTTTTTATACTCACTGCCTATACTTTGAAACTTATAACAGCAACAGCATTGAGTTTGCTTTTTTTTTTTTCCTAAACTATTTTTCTTCGGAAATATAGCAAAACACCAGAAAAATCAGCATGTGGCAAAAATCCATGTCACCACAGCATCGACTGCTGAATGGCAGCAAACTGGCCACCAGCCCTTCAGAATAAACTCATGCACCATCTGCAGGAGGCTGGAATATCTCTTCTGGCCTAATTTTTGGAAGATGCCTAAAAAAAGGACAACACAACTTGGAAAAAACTCTTTGTCCTGTCTGTGGAATGGAATGAAAGATGAACGGGATTTTGCCTGTGGGGAAATTCTGTGCTCAGCCACACAAAATGCTTTTGGCTGCAAGACAGACACCAGCAAGGCGATGTTACAAAGATGACAGCCAACTGTGCCCTTTAATTGCTAGACCATCATGTAACATAATTTCTCCATGTTATTTGAAGCATACACAGAACACCACTAACCCAGAGTTTTTTTAGATGCTGATGAAATAGCATTTGTTCCTTTCAAAGCTTCTTTGACAAGACAGGAATACTTCATGCTGGGAAGGTTGCCACTATGGGATCGTGTTTTTCCAGAAGTGTAAAACTCCCATTTCTGAAACTGCAGATCTGCCACACACCAGACTTAGAATTTTAAGACACTTTATCAATTTGGGGTTTTTTTCTTTGTTTTAAGGAACAGAGTTGTTGTATCTTCCTTATTGAGTCCAACCTAAGAATTAAAAAAATATGCTTTTCACATAAGATCCGAGGTTCTGATGATTGTGAGTTTTGATTGCAGAAAGTAGCTGCTTTTCTGCCAAGTTGATGGGGGCTCAATACTTACAAGGATTTAAACTAGAAAGAACAAAACCACTAAAACAAAACAAACAATAATTTAAGTTACCCAAAAATGTAAAATGTTAGAATGAGCTTTTAAAATCCGTCAGTAGCTACTTGGGTCAGACTGAAATTATAAGGGAATTTAAGCTGTGAGTTGTCACTGATTTGGATTAATGTCTCCAACTCAAAATGACCACAGCACTTGTAATTTACTTGCAATGGGACTAAAGGTCTGAAGTGGCACTGGATCAATTTACATCAGTGAGAACACTCACTCTTACTGTGTATATAAACAGCTACCATTCATAAAGTAGTGGAAATGCCCACATTTGAAATGAGATAGAAGGCAGGGGCTGCTCTCAGGAAACACAACCCCATCTAATACATTTGTTGTCCTATTTTTCAGTCTCCAAGCTTGCAAGCAAGTGACAGGAACCATAAAATGTGTGACAGATTACCAAAAGGGAATGTGCACTTTGCTGAGTGTTATGACACAACATACAGGTTATTTTTAAAGGTGTAGTTTTAATATTAATTAAACAAACTTATTTAAAAAACAATTCCCATCACTCTTAGTAACTCAGACTTCAGTATCCATCTACGTTCTTGATACCTGCAGGACACAGTAGTGTTGATGGTTTACCAAGAGCAACAGCCAGATGAGGAATGCTTTATACTTCTATTAAAATACTATTTTACAAATAGTTTTCCATGGAAGATTAGCATATTGGGTGAGCCACAGGAAGCACTGGTAAAAAAATTCCCTTCAAGAGGATACTAATATAGAACATGTGCATATACCTTCTAATAAATGTCCTTCCTACAGCACCAAGTACAAGTGGTTGTAGAAGATACAGAATCAATGCTATTTAGATAAGCCATGTTTCATCTTGACCTAACTGCCAAAGAAAGTTCTGTCACTCCCCTAGAACCAATGGGAGCCGATCCGAGGCAAATGTGGTGTGGTACCACCTTAGGACTGCACAGCTTGAGGGTTCCCAGGCCAATTTGTTGAAAACATAACTCCTATGAGTAGCTCCATGGCCTTAACAACAAAGCAACGCTCAGCTGAGCGCCACAAAGTTCCACCTGGGTTTGGGTGAGTGTCACAAAGGAATAAGTTCTCCAAGCTTTTATTTAATGACACAGTGATTGAGAATAAGGGCTCCAGAGAAAATTACTCAGACAAAAGTCAAGGAAGGTCTCAGTGACTTCACCTTGCCACAGGACTCTTCACACCGTAGATGGGAGAACAACTCCTGTCTTGGCACAGCCACTATGGCAGAAGTTTCCACTAAAATAAAAGCATTCCAATAACAAAAAGGCTTGTAAAGTGATCAGTGAAAAGACTGCTTTGCAGCAGCAAGAGAATGAAATACTATGAACTTTTTAGCCCTGATACTGTCTACAGTCCAAGATATTAGTTCCCTAACAGTGCCTAGAACTTCTTACGAAGTAAAAGCAACTTGGCCCAAGAGCTACTACTGCTGCTACTTGCCAATAACAATAACTATTTTCTAGTATGAGTGCAGCTCTACAGTTCAGGTTTCCAAATCACCCAATCTGAGAGTTGCTAAACAACACTCTAATCCCCAGAGAGTGCCTGCAGGAACTGATATCTGTACACTTTGAAGGAGTAAATTTCTCTTTATCCAATTTCTAGAGATTTCTGAATACAAAAAATAAAAAAATAAATTAAGGTCTGGTAATCAGTGACTGAGGAGGGCATTTTGCCTCTGGCTAATCCAGTTTATAGAAAAGATGGTTGCTTTGTAATCCCAACTACTTCCATGGATTTGTTACACTAGCCTTTTTTTTCCTTCCACTTTTGCAGAATGCAACTCTCAAATTATACTTCTGGCTACTGATAAAGTTAGATACTCCCCCTTCTCATTGACCGATCACTGTAGCAAATGGCTCTCTAGTCATTTTAAAGACATTCCTTGTCATAGCAAATGCTGTCATAAAGAACTGTCCCAGGATTTTGTTCTACGGGGAAGTGAAAATATAACCTGGAGGGATGATTAAAGCTTCTCTCTTCCTAGATAGCTTAAGGTACTACCTTAAAGACAGATACCTTAAGCTAGACATCTGTTCAACCTTTCAGAGTAACCAAAGCAGCACTTATTTTACTTAAGGGTTCCAGAAAAATAACATATTTCACTTAGGATATCAGTGTATTTTCTTGTTTTCATCACAATACTTACCTGAAATCATTGCAGGGTGCCAAAAACACAGGAACTGAGCACACAGAAGTCCTGGTGATCAATTCAGAAGCTGTCGCACAGGATAGAATGACTGAGGTAAATTTTGCCCGTATATGAATTCGTTGTTCTTGGTTTCTTCAGTAGAGACTGGAGACACAGGTCTCTCATCCAGTCCCAGCTTGTGATGAACTGCCTTCTGAAAGGGTCTTTCTCTCTTTTTTTTTTTTTTTTCCCTTTGGCCCTCAGAAGGCACATGGGGTTAGACAAAACACATACCTCCCAGAGCTGGTCTTAAATTAAATAGATCTTCATTTTACAATCCAGCTAGATTGTAGAGCAAGTGATTGGCTTAGCCAAGAAAGAACATTGCTGAGAAATGAAAGCAAAGGTGAGCAGCATGAATCAGAGCCGCAACAGCCCTTTGTATTCATAAAAAGGCTATGGCTGTTTCAAAAAGCATAGACACATGAAGCCTATGTAGAATTAAGATAATAAACACACCCAACTTTGAGGAGCTGCATTTCTTAAACCCTGGTAAGGTCAGTCTTCTTTTGAAACACTGAACAGCTCTGTCAATCTTGTCCGACATCCTAGAGGTTGAGAAGCTCACTTCTCTGACAGACTACAAGGATCTGCTTAGTTGCCAAACCCTGAGCTCTCTGAGGCATTCTCTGAAGCAGTGGGAGATGCAAACAGTGTTGCCAGTGTGGCACTACAGCAATGGAACTTCAGAAAGCTCTTCTTTCAGTAGGCTTCTCTCTGGAGGGGTACACTAGTAGTATATTAGCTGTAACTGGCCTTCAGTACTTCAGCTTCATCTGTACATAGGGACAATAATTTCTACCCTCTGCTGTTTTAATCTGCAATTTATAAGTAGCTAGGTTTAAGAAGAAAAATTGCAAATGTTCCTCTTCCTACAATCAGAACAACTTTAAAGTAGAATAAGCATCTTGCTAATAGCATTTTACAGGCAGTATTCAATGTGAATGTCAGGGACACTCTGAATGTCAGGGAGCAAAAATATAACAGACAACAGCAAGAGAGGGAAGTGGAGAGACAAGATCAAAATCTGAGTCAGCTGGAATGACGCAGATATTGTTCAGAAAATGTCAACTATTTTTCTTGGGATATATTAAGCTTGTAGAGTTTTTCTACTCTTGCCGGGGTTGGTGGTTTCCAGGAGAGGAGTTGGGTTTGATTTCTTCAAATTAGGAGTTTTCTTCATTCCAGATTATGCAAAATGTATAAGAGTTCACAGATTTTCAACACTGGAAACCCAAAAGACTTGCAAGAAATACACTTCCATTAAAAATACACTTTCATTAGAATTTCTGATTGATGTGGGGAAGCCACTAAAACAACATTGTCAGAAACACACTGAGCAATTTCATGAGGTGAACATTTGGGGAAATTAGTGAAAACAAAACTTGAAAGAAACAGTACTGAAACAGACCTTGGATGGATGATAGCAAGAGCCTAGATAGAGTAATAACAGAGGGTTTGCAGGTCAAATACTGGTCTGAATTTCTCACATGCTTCTCAGAGACACATCTAGGAGAAGACAGAGTTAGAATGTGTTAATTAGGGTTTATATCTAAGCTACTGACACCTGGGAGAAGGTATTCAACTGCCCACAGCTTTGTGCAGGCTATAGCTACAAACAGGGGCAAAGTCTTCTTATCTATAAAAAAAGCTTCAACCTTTTATTCAGGGAAAAAGTAAACACCAAATACTACCCATAAAACCCCACAAGTTTAAATAAGGAGAAAAGGTTTCAGTTTGGGGGTTTATCAAAACACCAGATTTTAACAGGAAATTTCCTACCAGCTGAAGTGTAGATTGAAGATAACAACGATTTTACAGATAAAGTCCACATGAAAAAAACTGTTGGGAAAGATTACAAAACCAGAGGTTATGAACATAAGTGAGAGGAAGAACTATTTTTGAACTCTCAAAAGGAAATAATGAGAATGGGATTTCTAATGAAATTGAGAAAACCAAGATGAAAACTAAGTTCCAGGGAAAACATATTGACACTGAGCTAAGACACCTGCCCATTGTTTTCTCCAGCTTTGATAGCCCCAGATGAGTGCATGTCTTAGGGATTTCCCAAAATCCACATTGAGAACACGATCTGCTAGCAACCAATGCTACTTTAAAACTAAGGGGCTTTTAACTGTGCCTTTTAACTGCTGCAAAACCTCCAGTAAAGCTGTGGATGATCCATCACATGGTGCATGTAATACTGCAAAGAAAAAGACTTAAGAAGCACCATGGAGAGAACAATTCTACACTAGAGGGGAGATGGATGGGGCGGTCAATAAATCCTTTTCCGCTGTAACTTCTATAATTAAGCAGAACACATTGCTCATTCTTATGATTCAAACATAATCCTGCTGTTGTCTTGACTGTACAGGATTTGCAGATTCTAACTGTTATAATGACAATGCACCAAAGAAAGCTTTTTCCTCGCTTTCACAGACAGAGTCCACATCAGCAGGGAAAGAAACTAGTGGCGTGTGAGGAATTTTGGCCTTAGAATTATCTTTCTGGTTCCAGCATATTCCTTTATTTGAGTTCTACTTAAACAGCTTTAAAGCTGGAGCTAAGGAGGGACTGAGTGAGGGGAGGAAATGAAAACAACACACCACATTTTCTGTTGCAAAGAGAGATGCAAAAACTCATCTAATACCATGCAGCTTTACCAGCTCCAACATATACTAGCAGAGATGCATGCATCTATTAGAAAGGAGGTACAAAACCAGAGAGTGACAACACTAGCCTTCTGCTAATGAGTATTTACCAGTGCTAGGCTTTGCTAACAGACATTCATGGTATCCAACAAAAGCAAAGCCCTAAACAGATACTTATCATCACATTAATTTTCTCCTGAACTCATTTTATCTATCTTTTCCAGATCTGAACAAGTTCCGCCCTTTCCTCTTCTTCCTAACTTGCAAATGAGCCAAGTTGGATCTTTGATGTTTTTTTGGGTTTTGAGAGTCAGGCTCCCTAAGTCTCACAGCTCTGGGATTCCCACAGCAGCAGCTTCCACTGAAGTCTGCCCAGCTCCATGACCTGTTGCCTCTCACTGATTGTAGCATCAATGACTAGGAATGGAGGGGAAGAAAAGGTCTGTCTTAGTCATGCTGAAATATGAGAAATGCCAGAAACAGCGTGTCATTGAAAGACAGTTGGTAAATACCAATGTGCTTTGAGACCTTTTGTCATTCCTGCAGATCTTCTCTCTTGCTACACAGACAGAAATTTTAAGATCTGTTTAATGGGAGTTTTGCCTATAGGATAACCTATCTTTAATAGCACCCATAATTCACTGTCCAAAGAGCAAATTCTCATCATGCTTTTCTATACTCTAGTAAAAGTGTAGAAATAAGGATTTTCAGTTATATTTTTCCTTCTTGCTATACCACAGAAATGGGAAATCTTTTCCTTAGTGAGAGCCAAGAGGTCTTTCTAAAACCTTTGGCCAAACATATTTTAATGCCCCTGATAATAGTGTAGATCTGCTACAGCATAGAAAACTAAATGGTTATAGGCCACATACAATTGGATGGCAGGCTTCTCCAGGGCCACAGACCAGGAATTTTCCATCCTTGCTGGTTTGTAAGACAGCTGAGGACTTGCTGTAATGGAAAAAGCTGTTTTTCTTCTAAAAAGCATCAATAGAAAATGAAAGATTTGACATCTTCGAGAACAGAGCACTCTCCACCTGCCACTGTCAAGGAGTTTGCTTGCTGAGGTTCAGTTGTTTAGCAGCTGCAAAAACATTTTAAGTAAAATGTATGGCATTATCTTTTTCTTTTGAAAGTTGGTTTAATCTGATCAATAAACTATCACAGCTATGATTCACAGAAAAAAAAATCTCTTGAGGCAATATCACAAAGTGATAGGCTCTTTTAAAATCTTATCCCAGATCCTCCATGACTCCCTGTGAATGCAGGCTGAAAGCAGATACTGATACCTCTAGAAATACTTTAGACAGTCAGTGAGCCTTCCACTTGAATGGTAAATGCAAAGAATTGCTGCTTAGAGAGTGCTAAGGTGCTTAAATGTTATTAGGGAGCCTTTAGGTAACTTACGCGACAAAGCTGTAAGTGATTTTCGGAAGCACTGAAGAAGTGGTAAACTATGAAAGGAGCCATCCTGTTGTGAGGGCTCTGCAACCAGCAAGGTAGAAATTCTTGCTACTCCGGGAAGAGTTTCCCTTGAGACCATCAGTGCCTCCAGCTTGAGAGGGGCAAGACTTTTACTCAACTTCCACTGTGAGCTGATACCCAGGAGTACTCGTACTGCCTGCAAAGACTGCTGAAATGACATTTGGAAGGCTTGGAAAATACACAAAGTTGAGGAAACACCTGTTTCTGGAGCCTAGACAGTGAAAAGAAAAAGGATCTCATACTTCCCCCCCCTCCCTTTCCCAATGGATACACAAAACAAATCCAAGTCCGCTGCTCTGAGACTCATTTATTTGGTGCTCAGTGCAGAGTAAATTGCGTACTCCTCATGGAAGGCCACTGCACTAACTCATGCATCATCTTCTCTTGCTCTCAAGAGCAAGACATCAAGGCAATTTACGCACTGAGCCCCAAACTGCAGCCTAAAATTGATTTACCTTCTCTAGTGCCAGATGCTGATTCCTGATCTCTGCAGTCACACAAGGTAATATCTCGCCTGAAGCTTTTCCCATAGGTGCCATGGAGAAAATCATGAAGCATAGAGGACTACCCCTACTACTCCCATCTAGTACTGCTTTTACCCATTTCCTCCCTCTTAATTGAAGAAACCTCATCCAAAGACAAGAGATTATGAACTCTTCATACCTGTGATACCCTTTTTGTGTATTGGCACCTAACATCTCAGATTTCAGCTGGTATTTTTTCATTGTAACTGGTACTCAAAGTTTGGCTGGCAGACTGCAGAAAACCACAAGCTACTTTCACTTCACCTACAGATATCATCAATCCCATGCAAATGAGGGACAGATATATTTGTTTATCTACACAAGCAAGGACTTTAAATTCAAAGGAAGTGACAGTAATTCAGATAATACACAACCACTGTGCAAAATTATGTGCTGAGTTGCTGCCATTACTCTTTCACTAATCTACAATATGCAGAAACTGTGAATTTAATGAGCTTCATAATTATTTTGTTCTCAAAATTTCTTCCTTTTTGGTAATGACATTATTTCAAATGATATTTTTTACACCATGTCCTAGTCAATCATCTCAATTTTCTGAAAGATGTACCTCAAGTAAAATAGTAAAACACAGAGAGAGGAGGAGAGGTTGATTTATCTCAAGGACTTTGCACCTTAAATAGTCAGTAAAATATTAAACATCCCTATCAATAACAGGTAGACCGTATTATAAGCTTCCTCATAACTGGAGTTCTTAGGAACAAATTGACATCTTCCTGAAAAGGTGTTAAGAATTTCATTTAATCCTTTTTATAGTGGTGACCATCAATCTATCTTAATGTTTATTGGAGAGAAAATAATTGTCTTTTCTTTTTGGCAATGGTATTTCATTATATGTGGTAGGATAAATAACTACAGTTCAAAGCAAAATGAGATGAAAATGTCCCTGTGTTTTTTCCCTGGGCTTCTTTTCTTCTTTTTTAATTCCATGATAAAAAATTATAATTAAATTAAGCTTGATTCTTATTTAAATGCGCATCTTAAAGTGAAAGCAGAGAAATTACTTCAGTTTTCAAAGTTGTTATATCCCAATTGATCTTCCACACATTGGCATTATTATCTGATTCTGAAGATATATGCATTTATCAAAAGCTGGAGCCATCTGTCTTAATTCTATGTAATTTCATTACATATTCATCATTTATCTAGTCTGAGTATGTGACATGAGACCCTACTGACTAGTAATTCTATACTTATTATCACTTCACACTGTGTTTGGATGGACACAAGGCTGTCGACTTCCATTAATCTACTTTTGATGTAAAAATCATCATCTTGGGATAAGCCTCAGAGCTCCTGCATAATCAGGCCACACTGCTACGTAAATGTAGAGACACTAGCATTTTTATAGAAGAGCCTGCAGCATTTTTTCCTGCTTGTCTTTCACAGTATGCAGATGTCACCCTGCAGATGCATCTGAGGAATGGAAGTATAAACCTCAGCAGATCGGCACACCTGGGTATGCAGGCACACACTGCCCGGAGGTTACTGTGACCCTGCCAAGCGTGACTCTCATGAATGTGGAGATGGGCAGGAGTTAATGGATGCAAGGAGAGGTTTTCTTACTTCAGTCACAATTGCTGGAAGGTCCAACATAATTACAGAGTAGGGGCTGCATCAACCCACTGTAAAGCTAAAGGTATTTAACTTCAGCCTGTCAGAGTAACTTGAAACTGCTTGTTCATTTCAGAATGGACTTTGGAGAAGCTGTTGTCTGTGTGAAAATATTTTGAAAGCTTGATAGTGTAACCAACCATCTCTCCAGAGAAGTGGTCACAACACCAAGCATGACAGAGTTCCAGAGGTGTTTGGAAGATACTCTCAGGCACATGGTGTAACTTGGGGATGGTCCTGTGAGGGGAGCTAGACTTGATGATTCTTGTGGATCCTTCCAACCCAGTATATTCCGTGATTCTGAGATCTTCTCAGCCTCTCTAATTGCATAATTCAGCCACTCCTTTTGTTTTACGTGTGCTTCAAAGGGGAGAGACTCTGGGGAGAGAAAGGCTGTGAGACAGGTTCCCCCTGCACAAGCACCTGGGACCAGCTGACAGCGTGGACTCTGCATGCTTTTGTTGTTCATCTACTGCATTGAAACAAAGATAATAGAGATAACAAAAGATGGTTCATTATTCATGTGGACCCGAACTCAGATTTTGAAAATTAGGTAAAGCGATGGTAACAATTTGTCTACTTCACATGAATTTACTTTGATTGTATCCAATCCTAGGTTGCCAAGTCTTTTTGTGAATGCTTTAGTGAATGAGGCAAGAGTACGTGTTTAAACCTATGGCTACTGCAGAATACCTGAATGAGTGGAATTTCATCTTTTGGACGTGAATATTCACACTGGAAATGTCATTTTAAGAAGAATCAGGTTCATCCTATCTCGAAACACAAAGATAGGCTGTGATTTGTCTGTCAAAAGGATATGTATCAAAACATGTCTCAAACTGCACATTAAGCACACTTGAAATTTATGAAGCATCCACGGGGATGGTAAGAGATAGGATTTTATTCCCAATGGCTAACTATCAGCTCTGCTGCTTTTCAGAAATTGGTTTTCATTGCTGTTTTCCCATCAGTTAAATGAGGATGAGAGCGCTCACCTTCATCTGTGAATTGCTCTGATCTCTACCAGGCAAAAAAGTTCTATATCACAAATCAACACTGGTAACAGTCAGCTCAGTTACACAAGTGACAAGGACTGATTAACTCACAAGCAGAAAAAAAGGGCTGCAGTTGACAAATGCACCTTGTCACTAACCAGAGGTCTGCTTGAATAGTTCAGGGCACTGAGGCAGAGCGTAAACTCCCTGGGCAGCTGTTGAATCCACTGGGCAGATACTTGCAGTGACTGGCATTCTCATTCTGCTGGGTCCAGGGATTTGCACAGAGAAGGAGAGTGCACAAGTTCACATGTGGTAAATTCACACCCCACTTGATGGAGCCTCACTATCTATCTTCATGCAGACAGATTTCATGCTGACGCTTCTTACTCAAAAGAATCATAGATTCATAGAATATTTTGAGTTGAAAGGGACCCATTAGACTCATCAAAGTCCAGCTCCTGGCCCTGTGCAGGACAGCCCCAAGAGTCACACGATATGCCTGGGAGTATTGTCCAAATAGTTTTTGAATTTTTTCAAATTTTGTGACCACTGCCCTGGGGAGCCCAACCACCCTCTAAGTGAAGAACCTTTTCCTGATGTTCAATCTAAACCTGCCCTGACACAAATTCAGGCCATTCCCTCAGATTCTGCCACTGGTCACCACAGAGAACAGATCAGTGCCTGCCCCTCTGCTTCCACTCCTTCCAAGGAGGCACAACACATTTAAATATGTGGAAACCGTGACTGGGAAAATCTATATTATGCTGAAAACAGTGACAGAGCCTGCTCTAAAACTGCAGTGTGGGGAGGCATGACAGCTCTCTGAAAGCATTAGGTCAGCAGTGAAAACAAAATCTCATCATCACCTGTGCTAGATGGATCCAAAAACTAGGACTTGAGTCCCACAGGGAAACATTACCTGGTCATGCACAAGTTGGTTGGATGTGGTGGGATGTGGCATGACTAGATATGTACAGGTATGAGGTGTTTGATCCCAGAGCTCTGTCAGGGTAGACAGTGCTACAGGCACCATGCCCAAAGTAAATGGGTTGTTTGTGTGGAAAGCAAAATGGGGCAGCTTACAGTCCTCAAGGAGGACTCCTCTGAGCCTGCTAATACGTGTGCACAGCGTGCAGGTGCTCAGGGCTCCCTAGATCTACAGCAGCACTGCCAAGAGACCTCAGCTTTGCATTCAGCTCTGACAACAGAGCAGACAATGCTGTCTTGGGGCTTCTCAGCACAACACCACAATGCAGTCCACAAATGCTGCAAATCACTTGGGTACCTTGGATAGGTAAGAGTTTTCTCACCCACAATCTTTCTAAAACCAACTTCCTGACCACTGAAAGCCATTAAACACTCCATTACATCACAAATTAACTGTAACAATGCGTTCAAGTGCTAGTTTGGATAACTAAAGTACTTTTACTTTCCTTTCTGTATAGGGAAATTGTTCCTTTCAGTATTTTCCCAGTCTTACTTACACAGTTCCACTGAATGGTCCTGTTCTGCCAAATAATAGTTACCTTTACCTTAGCTCTTTAGCAAAATTTTCATGACTGATCAAATTCTCCTCTGGTTAAGACGGGTTTCACTGTTTTTGCAAAATACATTGCAGTTCTGACTTTGCATAAAGCATATTCTAACCATTAAATTATTTAACTCAAAGATCTGGTTCCCTTTAGTTTAGCCCACTTGTGCCCATGAATATAAACTGCCTTTTAAATGTTATTTTAAATGTTATTCCTTTACCAAAGTCATGGATTCTGGCAATGAGCCGCCCTGTAACTGTAACATTTAGACATGTGTTGGTCAGAATTAGGAAGGGAACATGTGCCAAGCACCATCAGAAAGTTGGTAATTTGTAATTGTGACTGCTAGTGCTCATCTTCAATTTAATTGCAATCCAAAGATTTCTTTTTCCCCTTCACCAAGCGCTCCTGTTAGTTCTGATAATTATAGTGAATACTTCCCAAAAATTAAGCCACCTACACAAATCTGTCCCCAAAACAAGTGTTGCAAGCAAAATATAACATCTCCTCGTCACTTCATGGGTATCTTGTCGTCACTAGATTTATGTTCTAATGCTACATTATTACCTATTACCATAGTTGTTAAAACCTTACTTTTCATGCTAATGAAAATGATGAAAGACAGGGGGTTTGACATAAATACTGTAATAAGAACCATATTAATGTGACAGACGATTGCTCCTCTGTGACAGACTATGAAATCCTGTGCAGGAGTTACAGAAGGTTCATTTACATGTCTGCTCATCTATCTCTCCCTACAGAGAAGCAAGGGACTCATGCTCAATATTGGAATGGGATGAGAATCAGAAGATGGCTTAAAGGCACAAATGGTCATCCTAAAAAGAAATGCCTCCCAAGGCATATTCTTCCTAAGTGACCATAAACATAAAATCTCAATTACAGGATCTAAGATCAGACTCCTAACACCCCTTTTCAGGCATCTAATTACTAAGTTTTGCCTCCACAAAACTTCCAAAATTTAGGACAGAAGCAGCACTACCAGCAAAACAGTATTTGTGCTCCTAAGACACATCCTTCTGTTTTGAATCTGCAGCGTTTTTGGTTCACTAAATTTGGCATGAGTGTTGTCATCTTCCAGTTGTGTTATGCCACCCCAATTCTTTCCACAACTCTCCTAGTGATTTTCATAGATTACATGTGTGCTCTATTTCTGAGAAATAAGTCCTGACCATCCTCAAAGAGACACCTGCGTAACAGGCAAAAAGGGAGCCAAGATAGTCTTATATTCCCAAGCACGGATGATCAGGAAAAGGGTACTGAAAGGCAAAGAGCAACCACCTATTGGCCATCTGCCTTTTGGAGTACTCTGTGTAGTCACAGAAGAAATAGAAATACCATCATGTCACACACCAACCTTTTTGCTGATCACACTCAAGATTTTTGTCAATTGTGACCCCACTGATTTCAGCCCAACCATCGACTTGGATTAGAAGATCATAATTTTACTCCAACTCACAGTGCTACCTGATCTGCTAATGTCACAGTAACTGTGACAGTGCATGACTGGTGCTAGAGGCAGACTACTCCATCATGAGACAACAATTCTCCCTACCTATTCTTACAAAAAAAACCCCAAGCAACAACAACAACAAAACCAAAAACAACAAAACAAACAAACAAAAAACCTCCAAAAAACCACAACAGCAACAAAAATACAACACCCCATAAATTAAAACCAATAATAAATCCAGACTTGTTTCTATTTGCTTTCTACCAGTAAAACATTTTAGCTACAGAAATATTTATTTTCCTTTTAGAATCTCTCTCCTTGCAAAGAGAAAGAAAATAGCAATCACATAGATAATTTATTATTAAAACTCTAATTTACTGATAACATGCGGACAAAGATTGCTTTCCCCTTTTTTAACAAAGTAAACACAGTATCTCTTAGAGAGACTCTCTGAAGGTTCCTTGTCTTTTCCCATCTTTGCTGTCTCTATCCCCTCCTGCTTTATTTCGATTACCTTTCTCTAAACTTGGCTATATTAGCATACTTTTCTGCACTTCAAATGTTCGTGTGTTTATCCTTTGGTCCGCCTTGAGCAGGTGGCTAGGACTGATTTCTAATTTGTCTTGAAAGGTGAATTTATTATTTTCCTCAGTGAGGAAAGTAACTAGAAAAAGAAAAAAAAAAAAAAAAGAGGTTCTCTCTCATCTGTGTCTTATCCTTGAAAAACCAAATGAAGTGAAATTTCTGAGACTGCTTGTGGCATCACCTTTCACTCTACAGTTTAGCACATTTTACTTTAGCAGCAGTTCAAAAGTTCACTATCCTACATCTGATGCCTTCTGCTCGCTACAAATGTCTACAGTACAGCAAGAAGTTAAAAACATTAAAATGTTACAGCACACAGGAATACCCAGATCCCATAAAGTCCATACTAGCATGCTTAAGCTGAAACACTATCACACAAAATTCCCATATACTCATTTGCTGTGTAACACATGATCAGTTAAAGTTGAAGTTTAAGCCTTTCTGGTTTTCATCTGCTGTCACCAAACACATTTGTATTTTTAATATTTCCTCTGCAGGGTGCCAGGTCTGAAATGTTCAATGTTTATGAAAAGGGGCAGAGGTAAAATATTTAACAATACACTAGTATCTTCTGAGGTACTAGCAAAACCCTCAAAGATTGTCAGTGGGGTTATGAGATGCAATACATACTGTATCCTTCCAATGCTCTGAGAGCAAGCATCAAGACACAGAAATTGGCCCCAAGACCGCCAGAAAAAGAGGGTTTTTTCTAGTATGGCTTATTACCACTATTTTCATGAAATCAGATAGGTAGGAAAGCCTAACACTAAGGGCCTGCTCTTTACTCCAAGTATGTAGCAACTGTGTCATGAAACACGAATGGAAACTGAGCTACAATTACAGGAATCTGCATGCTCAAGGTCACAGAGAACATCCTCACATATTGGTCACTGAGCTCATTCTCCAGTGCTTAACCCATCAGGTCATGTGCCTTGTAAAAGGAGTCACACTGCCTGTGTTAAATACTGTATTTGTATGGCACCTTTCCTTCTAGTCTATTATTTTTTGAGTACAGAATATACTGTCTTTCATGTCATGTGCTTGTCTTCTCTATGGGATGCTGCAAAGTCAGCAAGCGTTGATAAAGCTGTGAAGTAAGGACCTTTGCATGACTGCAGGATTAGTGTGGGACTCCTGACTCTTGTGCACTGGGGAACAGAGACCTGACAATGATTTATTTGTCAGTGCACTACACTGACAGCCAAATCAGCCAGAGGGCAAGTAAGAAATAAAAGGGCAGAGGGAAAATATTTGGGTTTGAAATTGTTCTGAAAATTTCTCATAAAAAAAATCAATTACAAACCAAAAAAACGTTGTGTATGTCTAAGGCTATGTACACTGGCCTACAGCAAGGAGCAAAGTCATTTATCTTCAAGGCAGTGCTCACAGACAAAAATAGGAATGCCCTTTTTTTTCCCCCCACTTGAAAATCCTAAGCAAATTGAGTTGCTAATTTGATTTCACAACTTTCAAGAAACCACTTAAATTATTGGTCCTATAGGTTTGTGATACCAATTTTCAAACTGCTTCCAAGGCTCCCTTCTCAGACAAGTTCTCTGTTGTGAGTTTAATATTGCAACTGGAAAAAAAACACAAAAAACCAAAAAAACAAACAAACAACAACAACAAAAACCAGCTCAAAAATAGCTTTAGAAAATAGCAGAGAGGAGGGATGCTGCTTGTGAAAAGCAGAAGCCACAGCAGACTAAGGCTCAACTCCTCTGAAAAATTTAGCAAATCACTTTCTCAATTTTCAACCACTCTGGGTTGGTACTGACTGCATGCTCTTTCAGACATGGATCTGACTCTCTGCTTATACAGATGGGGAAATAATGGTTTCTAGTATCCTTTGGAAAACTAGAAATAATAAAAAAGCTTGTCTTAGTGAGAGAAGCAATCCAGATAGTGTGACTGGTTGCACCCTCCACCTCTAAATGTCTTTTAAACGATTTCAGCCTCGTCACTGAACCAAGCATGGTGAAAGGACATTTCTTCTCTAGTCAGCACATTGCACATCTCTGCCAAACACCTTAACCCCTGCTAGCTCCCTACTTATGATCTGGAGCTCTTTAGAAGGAAACAGAACTAGGAGTAGTGATTTTCTCATTTTTAAACCAAAATATTAAACCAGCATAGTATTATTTCTGAAAAATTATTAGTACTTACTAGGAGCCTGACATTATTTATCTTATTAAAATGGTCTTAATTTTCAATCAAAAGACATATAATGTGTAAATTAATGCAGCAGTTATATTTCTCATTATCACTTCTTCTTAAGCTACAATTTCGAACATCAACAGACATGAGTCAGGGTTTATCCTTCCAAAGCACAGGAGCTAAAGCCAGAAATGACCCATGCAAGAACCTTAAAGAATGATTTTCCCTGAAAAATGGTCACATAAAATCAGGATCTTATTCAACAGATTGGTTCACCTCATGTATTCAGACACACCTGCTCATTTTCTTACGAAAAACTGACTTTTTATCACTATTCTCTAATAACTACTGGCACAGATCCCCAGGAATGAACAATCTATTCTTTCCCAGAATCACATGAATCCTTTGTATTTTTCTATCCGTTCCTGTGCTGCCAACTATAACTATTCCAAAATTATAAGTTAGGCTGTAAAATTAAGGAACTTACTTTAAAAAAAAAAAAAAGAAAAAGAAAAAAAAAAAGAAAACAAGGGGACAAGAAAAGAAATAAGTAAAGAATTAAAGTCCTTCTTTCTTACCTTTTTTTTATGTTCAGTATAAGGTCATTTCCAAGCATCTCTTTGGGGGCTACAGACTTTGTTGACTTGATTCAGAAAGACAAGATCACAGGGAAAAAAATTACTGCTGGAACCATAGATTCAGGAGAGAAGAGAACTCTGCTCAGAGCAGTACATACCCAAAGAGGCCTGATCTGCTGATCCTGGAGCTATATTTAAGTATGGCACTGAACAAGTAACTTTCAAGGCACAGGTACATTTTGTGAAGGAAACCTACTCCTGTGATGTAGCCTATGAAAATCAATGAGCTAAGATAGCTTCTCAAGGTAAAGGACCTGGTCTGGTATTTCCATCTACAAAATTTTCACCCCTAAATGATGGTGCAGAGACAATCAGGTTCGAGCTCGGCTTTCCACTGAAATTTAACATCTAAAATAGCAGTCCAGGCACTATACACAGAGAAGAAACAGCATCTCTTCAGGGTCAACTGGTTTTCAAGTGGCCTCTGAATATCTCCCTACCTTCTGTGAGCAGCTGACCTGTGGAGAGAAAGCAAGGTGTGATGGCTTCGAGCCTCATTGCTTTATAATCGCAACTTATAGTAAAATCTGAAATCAACACAGCCAGGAGCTTAGCATTCATAGCAGATTTTTCTGTGAATAGAAATCCTGTAAAATAACCCTTTTTTTTTTTTGATGTGAAAACTACTTATATAAAAGGTAAAATCACAACGTTCACATCCAGGTCATGGCAGAATAATGTATTTTACTAAAATAGTTACAGTAAATTTTTACACCATAAAATGTTCTGTACATCAGACAGAACTGTAAGTTCCTTCCCTTTCATACTGCAGTATGGAAGCTAAAAAGCAAGCAGTTTGAAAGATGTGGTGTTGATGGGACTCTGCTCATTCTAGAATTACACGTTGTGCTATCATATGTCAGTTGGGAGACTAAAGAAACAGCTTTCAAGATGAAATTCCTTCAGCATGTTGGGGAGTGTACAGTGTGGGATGTACAGTTCTTGTATCATTTTTTTTTTCTTTAAATAGCAAAGTGTTTGTAACACACACACACAGAAAAGCCCCAAGAGATGCAGAGCCTTGAAGAGCAATATGAAATAGTTTCTGCTCAAAGCATCAATGAGCAATTTCCGTCACCTTCACGTAAAAATGGGAAAAGTGTAATCCCACTGAGTAGAAATATGGAAATACTTCCACTATTGGTGAAATAACTGCAAGACTACTCTCTCCACACAGCAACAGATCTTTCAAATGATACCTCAGCATTTTAATTAAGCATAGCTAACCTACATGACTATTTACATTGCATGGTACCTAAACTTTCCAACTGACAGTCAGATTGCCCAGTGCTGTCAGTGCACAAGGATGGGGCATGAACTCTGGTTAATGTGTCCTCAAAACTGGAAAATTGGGAAAATTCCCAAAAAGTGATTACTTGTCAGGATTTCTAGGTGGGCACTGCACCGGTGCAAACTTACAGCTACTGGACAAGTATAGAGGGTGTGGACATGGTCCTCATTTCTAATAATGAGTGCATTGTGGTGACCTGTCTCATTTGCTTCCAATGACTTGGATGAAGAAATAGAAACAGACTTCACAAAAACTCAGAATGGTAAAATCACTGTTAAATTATTCACTGCATCAGAGAAGATGTCTCAGAAGAAAATCTGTGAAAACTGTACTTTGGTTTGCAAACTCTTGTTATTGTAGGGTTAGGAAGAATTCTCCATCTTAACATATAATTAAACTTAATGGAAAATATTTAATTAAATTAAGAAACATGAGAAAATTCCCTCAGGCAACAAGATCCGTGATTACAGTGTTGTAGTAAGCCTAAACAAGACTTAACATATTGTAGGGCACACAGGGCCAAAGCTTTTGGGCTATTTTTAACATGTTGCAGAACACTGGTGATTAGAAATAGGAAATGTTAAATATACTCATGCCAGGTTCACACAGGGAATCTCATCAAGTAATAATTGAACAGCTTCCGTTACTACAGGGTGATACACCCTCAGTTTTAGGCAAACACCAGCCTATGTCATTAGCATCTGGATTCAGACTTCGGGAGCTTGGAATTTCTGGATAGTAAGAACAGGGGAGCAGGCGTGCCATTTTTATGAACAAAATAGTTCCAAACAGAGATTCCACTAGCTTTCTAACATTCAGGCCCACCTCTTAACACTAAGAAAGTTCTAAATTTCAACTTTATGATCTCCTAAAATTTCTGATATATGTACGTTAGAGGTAAAAATGCCTAATAACGGTGAGATGGAAAGGAAATTGTGAAGTATTTGTAAAGCAGTTTAAGATTCAAAATCAGAAGGAGTTATTAAAGTATCCTTTAAAAAAAATCTAAGCAATCATATTATAAACAGATGGATATATAACAAAGTCAATAGTAAACAGAAAATTTACAGATAAAAAGGTCTGACCAAAAATTCCTGTAAGGCAACAGATTTACGCTTGGGTCAAGTGGGTAAATTTTCCCTGATAAAAGCTGACACAGCTTCACTAACACTACAGCTTTCTGTCCTCAAGTCCTGTGGATTGCATACAGACCTAATGACATTCCATCTTCACCATGTTACATGCTGAAATCACCTAGGAGCCACTACTTTCTGTGATGACTCAAACCACCATCACACCAAATAAAAACGTCCAATCCACCCAAAAATATATCTGAAACCTTAGCAAAACATTTACAATGGCAAATATACATTTAGCACAGAGATAATCAGAGATATTTATCCCACTAAAAGACTGTACACGCTAGTGCTCTACAAACTAGGAAAGTATTACCAAGCAAAGCTATTGCTATGAATCCCTTGGTCTTTTAAGGGCAATCATTCATCTCTCATTTCACCAGAATTCTTCTTTCTCTGTCATTTCACAAGTAGTCATGAATCACCGCAACATCAAACGAACCCCCCTACTGTACCAAAAGCAAAGATAATAAAAGGAAGAGCATTTTAATGAGATACATAATTATGCTGTGCTGTAACATTCCTGAACAGCTTCTCTTGTTTTTTTTTTCATTTGCTCATCTTCCCTCCTGTAATCTGTTTGAGGGTTTGGGCTGCTTCCCTTAAACAGCCTGCTAGAAGAGCCTCCCAGCTCTGGAAACCACTTTTTTTCTATTCAGGAACCTACGTAGCACCACTTCTTCAGCATCAAGTGCTAAGGGTAGCTGACAGTGTGTGAAGGCACCTGACTCAAATGGACAAATCTCCAAAATGATGAGTTCCTGTCAGCTCCTAGTGGGTGGATAAACATGGATGAAGCATGCATGATGAATATCTGCATTTGAAGACAGAAAAGGTTTTGAAGTATTTTTAATAATATAATCCTGTCTTCTCCTTTTAACACCTCCTTTTCTGATTTTCTACCTACTTATTTCTGTTCTTCAATTGTGGTATGTAAATGAAAGAGATGTTAAAACATCAAGGATACATTCAGGTTTTAAAATTACTTCACTTAAAAAGCAGTAGAATGTGTTTGCAGGGGGAAAACATATCTGTCATCTTTAAACAGGGATTTGCAATCACCAACTCTGGTTAAAACCTTACACTGAAGAGTTATCTGAATGTACAATAAGCAGGTACAATTATTTTATAACAATAAGAAGAGGGAAAATTAGATTTAAGGCCTGCCTTCAGCAAAAATATCCTAAAGTAGCACAATTTTCTGCAGAATTACAGTTGTAGCACAAGCTGTGCTACTCAAAAGAACAGGTTAGTTCCTTTAGCTTTTAAATAAAAATATAATCATTTGTGTTCTTCACCTGGACAGATCCTGTACACTTCAATCTTTTGTCCTCATCCTATACAACACTCAAAGAGGAAAAGTATGAATGCCTCTTGAACTTGGGACATCATGGTATCAATATCACAGAATGTGCCGTAAAAGCCTGCTGGGTTTGAGCCTGCAGTAATACTTGAGTGACAAACCCACTTCAACCTCAGAAACTCTCTTCCAATTATAAAATCCCAGGAGCAAAAAAACTTTAGCAAGCCCATCAGTGTATTAAGACTTTGGTATCTCCAGATCTTTTGAGTTTGTAGGATCTCAACAAAATGCATTGCACAAGCTGGCATTGTCAAATCATCAAAGTCATAACACTGTTAAAACATCACAATTTGCATCCCCAAAACTCTGCAGTCCTCTGTCCACATCAGAGGTGCTGTCTGTATTTCTAGGGTGCAGTCAGACTTCCCAGAGTGCAAGGTTTGGTGATGTGTAAAGAGAACCCACATCATTGACAGGTTTCCACAGCAGAAACCTGAGTTTGCTGCCACCACTTTCGTGAGTCTTCTCTTTGACTAAGGTATTCTAACATCACATTTTGTACCTTGCAAAAGTTACAAAAAAGAAGAAAGTAGAGATAAAAAAAAAGAGAAAGCAGCATCAGCTTTGTAAGAAAAGAGGTCTGTTCCTTGCCTCATAAAACCTTGGGCTTCTAAAATATTAACTTTACTTGACAGTATATTTCCAGTTTGTACAGCTTTAAGCTTAACTGTCTGTCAGAAAATTATATAAATCTGATTGCCCCTGTCAGAGTCAGATATGGCTTTAGCTCTTTAGACTTCCCAGAAATGATGCTGCTTATCCTTTAGAGACGGAAGTGGTGTACTGCCAGTACAACCAGCATCTTATTATGGAGCCTGATGCAGTTAATGATGGTTTTGCACAACACTGCATTCATTTGGGAACACACTAACAGCCGAAGAGAAAGTAACAGCCACCTGACACACAGGGGAGTGAACCTATGAGTGGTCTGCTTGGACCCATGGAAGGCAGGCAGGGGAGAGATTGCTGAAAGGTCCAGTTTGGCCTGACAACTGTCATTGTAAACACAGAACAGCTCTGTCTGCTTAAATAGGGAGAATTCCTGCAGAGGGATCTCAGCTGAACCAAAGTAGATTCTCATGGTGGCCGCCACACAAACCTTGGCCTCTCCAAAAGCTGAGCCCAGAGAAGACCTCCACACATTGGCAAAAACCATCTCTGCTCTGAGACAGGATCAATTTGACAGAACTTTTTTCTTTCAAGTAAAGTCAAGGCAACGCTTGAGCACGTATATAAACCACACAAGGAGTGTGTCTCCTCCCTTTTTACTGTGTTCATCACTGTACTGGCAGCTCTTGGATACAGAAATAGCTCGTACCTGGTCCTTCATTTTTTCCCCTATCCTCTTCACAAAAAAAGAGCAGGGCTCCCTCCATATTCATCTATTTGGACCAGGATGGTCCAGTTAACTCTCCTGCCTCTGCCTCTGAGTGTTATATTCTCCCAGAAAATTTGAATAATTTCTGTTTTCTCCAGCAGAGAGAAGCCCTATTCATATCATGAAGACAGAGACAAGAAGGGAAAATCAGCAAGAGAAGATCTTAGAGTCTCATTTATGTGGAATTTTCCATTTGGTTCACCAAAACATAGACCAAATGTTTTTTGTCAAGTTCAAATTATATTTTTTTCCCCAATGCAATCTCAGTTAGGTCCTTTTGCACATACACATTTTGGCAGCCTTTAATTAAAGAACCATATGTTACATTTCTACAGTGTCTCAAATATTAACTTATGTAGGCCCCACAAATTCAAAAGTCTTGGTGAAAAGCTGATTGAGGGACCTACATAAGCAGAATGATTAACTGCAGGACTGTTAAACTGATGAGTCTGTTTGGGGTTTTTTTTTGAGGTATGCCTTGTCAGAGGGACCATCACATATTAGAAGAGTCCTTTAAACAAACCAGTAGGTAACAAAAATTGCAACACTAATAACCATTCTATGAAAGTTTCTTTCTAGGACTAAAAATAACTTTAGTTTTTATTGCATGCTGTGTTTTTTTAGCGTAATTTTCCATCTTTGAATAATGACTTGGAAATAAACTAAAACTGGTAATTTGCTACACTCAAGTTTTCACTCTCGCAACTGCTGAGCTTTAAGATGTGTCTGCTGGAACCTGTATTTTGCATATGCCTCAGAAGAACTGCAAGGTATTACCATTCTGCTTCTGAGAGATTTAAAGTGCTCAAAAATGGTTAAGGTCCCCCAATGACAAGTGATACCACATGAATTCTCCACATGCTGGCAGAGCATCTGCTAAAACCAATCAGGTCATTACTCAATTTCTCTATTTTTTTCTTTAAGATGAGAGAAAAAATACAAACCTTTAGTGTTTCCTGTATTATTCCAATAAAGCCAGTCCTTTTAGGAAATAAACCCAGTGAAATTAATGGAATAAGGCCTGTCTACAAGACCTTTACATTAAAACAAAGATAAATAACATCAGATGACACATAGTTGTGAGAATGTCCTGGGCATTTCATCTCAAGACTATTCTACTCATTTTGAACAGGTTCTTGGACTCATTTTAGGCTGTATTTAATCCTGTAATTCCTAGTGTATTCTAGTATAATAGCATTGAAACCATGATTGTTAACAGCATTTCATTTCCCCACCTTAATTTAGGTCTAAAAATAATAGTTTCAGAGCCTTAACAGCTCAAATATTTCCCCATTAGCAAAAAGCTAATTCCTGAGCTCATTCCAGGGGCAATTAAGTTGGAAAAGCAATTAAGGTTTCAGAAATGCCTGACAGTAGGAAAGGTTCAACCTAATATCCACGAGTACATGAAAACAAAACATATTTTAGAGTTATTAGAAGAATATGGCCTCAGACTGTAGCCAAGAGCTCACAAAAATCAGAGTTATTAATAGCCTTGCTGTGTGAAGCATGTTTCCACCTCAGGTGTCATGTAGGTCCTGGAAAGCAAACTGTCAGCTCAATGTTGAATTAGCCTGTGCCACAAGGTCAGCCAGCTGAAGAAATCTCTTGCTTCAGAGCAGCACCACCCAGACTGTCCATTTAGCTGAAGCTTGCAACCTATCCACGAGCTCCTACCCTTTTGCAATGCCACCCAACAGAGGTTCCCTTCTTCAAAAGGCCATGCTGATGGCAGAAGTTTTTGGTCCTCAGTCTCACCATCATCAGAAGCTAAGCTGCACCATGTTCAAATATTTGGGTTATGCCAGTTCCTCCCATGTTTTCTTACTCAGATGTTCCTTCTCACACTAGTAGGATGAAAAAAAAAAAAAAAGGGCAAGAAGAATGTAACAGAAATGAGTGGTTTTAATGTCAGAAATGTAAGCCATTTTCCAACAATAATCTACATGAATCTAGGAGGTGGAGAGCAGAAATATGAGGTTTAGTGGGAAAGTCCTTCGGCACTTCAAACAAAAGGAATTTTTTTTTTTTTTCTAAATTTTCAAACACCTACACACAGAGTAATTGACCTTCAACCTTGTGTAAACTTCCTCACCAGTCAGCTTAAAGTAAATTTGAAGGCTGGATTCAGTTAAACCCTCTTTCCTTGAACCTTGCGGTCAGCCTGACCTTACAAGCTAAACTGAGATGGTCCTATGTATGACCTTTCTTGCAAGGGTGTCAGTATTTTCCATTAGTAGGCAGACTAAGAAGCCAATGAAATATACTCCTCTCAGCACTTTTGCCCTTTCACAGCAGGTTCCAGCCAGCCCCTGGAAGGGCAGATGCAAACAACAAATTGCAACCAGAAGGCGAGCAGTTTTAGATTTCAGTTGCAGTGGAACTGTTACAAAGCACAGGCTATGGTGTCATGTAAGACCAAGAACTCTTCATAATGAACAGCTAACACATCACAAATAGAAAAGAAGTGTATCCAAACAAAAATAGCTCAACAGTTCATAAAAACCAAATGTGTATGGGAAGACGAGAATATTTGCAAGAGGGGCGGTTGGTTTTGGTGGTTTGTTTGTCAACAAAAACGCCACAAATCTGAAAACCCCTGCTGTTTGTGTCAATACTTGCTGGTGGTTCTCTCTGACCAGAACATCACCTGAGCCTACCAGCGCTTTCCCTGTATGTCGCACTGTCACAGTTTTCACATTGCTGATGCCATGGTTCGTTCCCTTGTTGTTTCCAAGACTGCTAAAAGCCTCTCCAGAACTGGGCAGTTATCATCTAAAAATAATCATCACCAGCATGCACCTGTGCATCGAGCCATGTTATTGCACACTGCAGAGAAGAGATGGGCCATCTGTGAACCCAGGCCAGTGTATGCCAGCTGAACCTCCAACACAACCGTAACTCCCTGTCCCAAAACATGACTCTTGGCACCCTGTACTGTAGAGTTTCCTTTGCAGCACTCATTAGAAACAGTATTTAAAAACAGAAGAAAAAAGCTCACAGCCTAGTTGATAGCATATAACAAATTAGCTGTGCTTTTAATCTTCTTGTTATATCTTTTCTAATTCAGGAATCTTTGCTCCTGGCACAGTTGAGCACAGATTTAAAACATTTAAACGCTTTTGCATGCCGTCTCTCCTCATCTTGTTTTCAGCTAAACTGCAGTTTTCTATACCTATCAGCCTCAGAAACACAATCAGCAGAAAGGCACCTGCATGCTCTCTACACAGGAACAGAGATGTCTGAACACCTCCTGGGTATGCATGGGTGACCAAGAAGCACAGATTTTGTTGTCACTTCTTGCTCAAGTCAAGTTCCATAGAAACGACTTGAATGAAGACGCCAGCCTGCTTGGTAAGGAGAATAAAACTGATGAATAATGATACATCTTCTGTGATAGCAATTTCATTCACTGAACAGATTTGACAGTACAGTGAGGTTATTATGCATTATTTTTAGTACTAGAAATCAATAGCACTATTGTCCTTTTCAGTTCAATTTGATTTAGATGAAGCTCAGTGTGCAGAGAATAATGAGGAACACTGCCTCACATTAAATGGAAACAGAAATCATGTTCTTAGCAGGGTGTGTTTTATGATAAGGTGATTGTTCTCTGAACAGCATCTTATTTCAATATTTTGGATGTTTAAATAAAGTGTGTGCTTGAGACAGATGGAAGTCTTCTAGGGATTATATTTCCCCAGCATAAAAATGACAAATTCTTCTGTGAAGAGAGCTACTGTCAACATGACTCTCAAGGGTCTGCTGTAGAGAAGATGGACAATGAACTCATGAGGGAGGAAGACTCCACCGAAGAAAAACTGCATGACATGGGCATCTTTCCAAGTCTGAGTTTGAGTTTCTTGTTCTAGCAAGGGCTGGAACCTCAGGCTTTCATCGTGGGAACAGGTCCGTCCCAGTCTATCCCAGTGCCTTATTTTCAGTGAAAAACTTTGCAAAGCTGTCATTTTATTTTACTCAAGAATGGATTTTTTTTTAATATACTCTTTTAAATGTCAACCATTTTTGAAAGGAAGAAAAACCACTTTGTCCTAATCAAGGGAAGCAGCAGGACAAATTTTCCTTATAGAGCTCTGTCATAGGAATTCAGCTTTCATCTGTTGATGCAAGTAACTAGAAAGGTCACAGTTCCACCCTCCACAAAAATAAATGCAAGTTACTTCCTCTTCTCTGAACAAAATAGATACAGCCACTTTGTAGTGTAACACTGGGTGACAAATTGCCCAATCATACCCTGCCTTTCCCAACTGCCAGAAGACCTACTTGCCTCCTACTCAGGCTTTGTTCTGCCATCTTTTGAAACTGGACCTGTGCTGCACAAAAATCTACTCTGCATGAAAAATAAATGAATGAGGTACCTCCTGGTGATGATTACACTGATATGGCTCCTACTTCATTAAATACATTTATTAAATCAATTAAATGACAATAATAAATCTTCCCTGCTGTGCATTCCTTTAGAGCTGCAAATCATATCCCAACTGTTCCACCTGAGGTTTATAAAGACCCAAGGGAGCCTAGCTGACACCTGAGGACATGTGGAAGAGTGGCAGCACATGCAATGCTTCTGGCAGAAGCTAGCTGAATGTGCACATCCTTCTGTGAGATACCATGCCACTTAAATGGGGCATACGCGGCAGGATCCACCGACCTGTTCTGTCCACACAGCCCTGTCAAGTAGCAAGAGGTGGTTCTAATCCATGAGCTCTGCCATATAGAGCATGTGGGGATTTCCACAGACTTTGAAAAAGCTGGAAAAGGAATAAAAGCTGCAGCCAGGGTTACAACTAGGCTGGCACCTTGCATTCAGGGCTCACCTGGAAGCCATTCAGCAATGAAAGCTGCAGCATTCATTTCATGTGTTAAAGAAGCAGACAATAAAGACCACTTGTGCCAGTAGATGGCACTCAGTTAATGACCTACACAGATTTAAGAGCCCATTCTGCAGTATTCTGCACAATTTTGGCAGTAAATACAGAGCTTGCAGCTCTTTCTGTCTGCTCTGTGGAAGAGGTAGGTTTTTACTGACAGAAGACATCCAGCTCCATCCCTAGACTCTTGCTTCACACACAACTAAAGTTCAGCTCCTCTCTGTACCAGCCCAAAATATGCTGGTTGATGCACATCCTGTCCATCTGCAACCCACTCCTAGGCACACGCAGGAGGATAATGCCTTTCTTACCAGCCACCCATCTTCTTACATCTTGATCTACAGTCCAGCACAGATGCAGGACCATATTGCATTGGAGACAAACAGAAGACTGGGCAGGTTGGACTTCAGGAAGAAGTAGCACAATTACTGTTCAAGGGAGAAGGTGGCAACATGCAGAATAGCTCCCTCCTAGACACAAAATATCTGAAGAAACTCTTGCTCTTAAAAACAAAGCAACACCCTGTTAATTTTGAATTACACATGGCCATCAGCCAATGCCAGTACCTCCTGAAGAACTCAATCTCTCCTCTGCAGGAACCCAGGCCCTGCACACCAGCAATGCAACATCTTGGCAAGGTACTTTGTTCCTGTACTGGTGCATAAGCATGAACTATAAGAAGGTCTCAGTTCTGTCAAACAGATTCAGAACAAAACAGGTAACTGATGCTTTTGAAAACATGACACAAAGCCAGAGTTCTTCAGTAAAAGAAAAAAAAAATTAGCTTTGCAGCAGTCATTCTCTTTGATACAATTTTCAGTCTTACTAGAGGTTTTCTGACTCAGCACTCCATTGAAGGGCAACTTCATAGTAGTTTTAAGTCACAGAGACACTGTACTTAAAACATTCTTAAATTTTTGCTGGTATAATCCTAATTAAGACCACTTCTTCCTTCCAAGAGGCAGCCTTGACTATGGGCACCACTGGATGCCTTCAACAGAAGGCATTTCCTCTGAAAGCAGCATTCCTGTGTCACAGAATAGCAGACATCTCACTTGTTTGCTTACAACACCTTTCTCCTTCTGGTATAGAAAGTAGCAAATGATCCTCCTTTGCTTTGATCGCACTTTTCTATACTATCATGCTTTAAATGACTTTCGTGTTAAGTATGTAGGACAGGAGAAAAAAAATAAAAAAAGAAGAATGAAAAAAGGCTCCTGAAAAATAGGACACCATGAGTGCCTCCACTAGAATGAATATAAACTAAACACCCAGAGGTAAGAGGGGGGTGACAATTTACACATGCTCGTGCCTTTTTGTTTATCCCAATAAATAGTCTCACTTTGATGTTCTGCCCAAACTGAGGTGCCCCATAACAGCCCACAAGCAACATCCCATCAATTATGACAGCTAAGTTCTCCTTTAAGGAATATTATCCACAAAACACAACTTGGGGCACAGAGAGATGAAATTCCAGGTCCATCATAAAAAGATGAGAAAATTTATTGATTTTTCAAGTTTGGAAAAAGCCAGCCTCCAACAAGAAAGCCCATTTTTCTCCATCAGAGGCTGAAAACACATATTTCTGGTAGCTATAAAGCTTTCAAGTAATGAGGCTTCAGGCTGCATTACCAATCAAAATCCATTAAATGGTCTACTTAATATAGCATAAAAAATGCATAAGCATTCAAATGAAGTTTAACAAAAATCTAACCCACTTGGAGTTACTGAAATTCTGCTAAGGCTTTAATAGAGCTTGAACTAATTCACTCCAAGTAAGTGAAAAGCTACAAACACTGTTGTTTAGAGCAGGACTGAAAAACTTTTTCCATTAGACAGCAGGTGCCTATTTGAATTTTCCACTCCTGTGAATATATGATTTATGGTTGGAGTGACAGATTCAAAATCTGGCCTGGAGAGTGACTGCTGTACACAAATTCCACTTTGTGGAAATAACTTCAAATTTTAAGTACTGGCAAAGGCTCTCCCCACTCCCCTCCCCTCAGTCTGCCTTCTGTGCATGTGTAAAATGCCCTCTAATGAGCACAGATTAGATCACAAGCTGAGCATGTCAACAGGAAAATTGTTGTGAAAAGGCAAATGTCTAAGACAGAAAAAGGAGGCAAGTCTATACGGTGCAAAACCTTATCCTTCTTCCCTGCTCCACACTAGTTTTAGCACTGTTTCTACTTTTAGGTGCCATAATGCAAGAAAGCTAGTCACCAATATCAAGCAATCCAAAATAAGTTATTAAAATTGAGAAGATTTGGAAAACTTTCACAGAAAATACACACAACATGCCACTGTCAGTGATATAATCTCCACAAGTATTTGAGTAAAAAGCTATTTTCTCACATGTATTTTTCCATAATCATAAAATGAGATGATCCAAAAATTCAATGTTTTTACATATAAATGCGAGCACATTAAAAAATTAATATATATATATATAAAAAATCTCTGCAGATGCTCATAGGCACACAAGTGCTTGAGCATACAGAAAAAGACAAATATTAATAGAACATCACTATAAATCTTTGTAGTGGTCCATGCTGCTGTTGAAAATACAAAGAACTAGCAAATACAAAGAGAACTGCTTCTGGTGTTCAAACGAGAACTTTGGATTTCAATGCCCATTTCTGGGTAAGCTACTGCTTTCTCCTGTGTAGCTGTGTTGCTCTGTCTTTGAGGTATATGATAGGGCAGGGACTTTGCAAACACAAGAGAGCACAAAACACAGGTATTTTTAAAACTGCTTTTACAGCTGTGCAAGCTGAAATGCTGTACACTCAGTCACTAGGGAAGTGGTCAGTCCAACCTCAAACTCTGGAGCAGTTTCAACCTTATTTTTTCAAAGAGTTGCTTTTCACCTCTTACTTGTTATTGATTTTGAGTGACCTTAATGTCCATTTGTGAAAGAGCAATGATGCCTCTCATCCCACATCCATTTGAAATGGCTGATATCAGCAGGCTTATACAACTGTAAAACAGATACATGGCTGTGCACTTTTTTTTTTTTGTGGATTTGTGCATTCAACCAGGTGGCTTTTCATGACTTCATAATACCAGTCTCAAAACTTCTTTGGGACTATCTGTCGAGATACCTATGCTAGAAAGCAGAGTAAGTTGTATAGACCTCTGGGCAGTGTCAGAGTGATTAACAGTATATGGGTGGAGTAGACAGCTGCTACTGAGAAAATGGACCTTGTTGGTAAAGCTGACTGTATCCAGGTTTTGGGATCCCCTTAGCCACCACTAAGACATAATATACTTTTGTCCTTTCAGTAGCATCATCTTCTGCCTTCCATTGCCAAGCAGTATCCACTCTCCCTCCCTTCCCTCCATTTTCCTAGCAGCATCAAGCTGAAAAGGGCTGTTCTGCCACCCACAGGTGGCCCATCTACCCTGCTGTGGCAGCAGCAGTACAGCTTTAGTCAAGCAGCTCCAGGAGAAGGAATCTGGATTTTGTCGTGGTTTAACACCAGCTGGCAACTAAGCACCATGCTTGCTCACACTGCCCCACACACACTGCCAGTGGGGAGGAGAATCAGAAAGAAAAGGTAAATCTTGTGGGTTGAGATAAGAACAATTTAATGATTAAAATAAAACATTATATCAAATATCATGATAATACTATAGTAATAATACTAAATTGTTATTATAATAATAATTTCAATAATAAAGAGAGGGAGAGTAACAGACCTGAGCAAAACAAGTGATGCACAATACAGTTTCTGACTGCCAGCTGCCCAGTGCCCAGCCTGTCACCTCACAGTGATCAGCACCTTCCAGGTAATTCCACCAGTTTATTTACTGAACCTGAGACTCTATGGTGTGGAATATCCCTTTGGCTTGTTCAGGTCAGCTGTCCTGGCAGTGGTCCCTCACATCTTCCTGTGCACTCACTCATGGACAGAGGATGGGAAACTGAAAATCCTTGACTTAGGGTAAGCACTACTCAACAACAACTAAAACATCAGTCTATTATCAACATGGTTCTCATTCTAAATCCAAAATAGAGAACTGTACTAGCTCCTATGAAAAAAATTAACTCTGTCCCAGCTGAAACCAGGACAGGGCTCCAGGCAACATCTCCCACAAATTCTCTTCTGACACTCTGCCTATAATGGAAGCAATATATAGAAGGGATACCCTATTTTAGGTTGCTTGTAAGAGCACAATGAACCTTGTCCCACTGCACAGTTTCCATACATCATATGGTACAGATATGCTTTTTCCTCTTAGTAGGTCAGGCCAAAAGACTTGGATGGTAAGTTGGTCTCAGAAACCACTGACTTGCAATCTTCTTCACTGAAGGTTATTCGTACCCACTGAATGCAATGTCCACGCTGCAAAATTTGTCAGATGATTCTGTTATGTTGACTTTTTAAAATGAGTTTTCTTGAAGAGGATGAACAAGCAAAGAGGCACTTAAATTAGCACATCACTGAGCTAATATACTGCAATTTCACCAAGCCAATTAAAGATAGAACAATGTGGTGATGACACTAAGGTCATGAGTAAGATCAAATCAATAAATCAAGAAGTTCAAGTGATTAAATCATCAATAGATCAGAGTAAAATCAAACAACATATAATACAGTAAACATAAAGTTTACTTCCTCTGGAAGAGGGCACAAAAAATATTTTTTTCTAGTTTGAGGTCTAACCCCACTTTTGGCAGTAAATGGACTGACATGATTGAGGAAAAGTACAGACGGATGCTTATGTCCTACAACATGAATTGAATGTTAGTTCTGGTCCAACGTCCTTGCAAGAAGCTTTAAGCAAGCACTATAGTATAGAAACTTTTCTGCCTCCTCTCATGTCCTGACTTGATTCCACAGGATGTGCTGGAGTGCTGTATCCTCGTGGATGGACCCTGACAAAGCCAGGAGAAATGTCTTATTCCACTAAACTCACCTAGACAATTGTAAAGGACATCAGTGATAAAAGAATGATTGTACTCCAAATTCTTGTACTTTGATTATCTCAGAGCTGTTTCTCTCTCCCTTAACAACTGATTTGTTGGCCTGCCAGAGCCTCACATATGATTGCAATAGGATATGACTACTTTGGATAATACCTAGGAGGAGCTCTCTTAAATAGATTCCTCTTGTTGGGAGTTCCATAGGACTCCTACTTAATCTCTCCTCTCTTCTTCACTAAGGGATGAAGATAGCTTTAGGGATACAGACTGCATCCATTTTTACCCCCTTCTGCTTAATGGAACAGACTGTCCATCCTTTCCAATGAAAATGAACAAACTTTCCTCAGGTAAAAAGTACCTCTGCATTAAGCTGTCACCATCCTCCATAGTTCGCTAGCAAAACAGTAATGCTTCCACTTGTCCAAAGAAAAATGTAACTTTATGTAATTTATTGGTTTATTTCACTGTTAAGCATCTCTGACCCTGGATATTGTTCATATATCATGCATTTTGCATCAAGTATGTTTGCTGATGCACAGACTGACACAGAATATGTGCAGCTGTATCAGACACAGTCCCTCTAAAATGAACCATGCCAAAGAGACTAATGTCAGCCACTTTCTCCCAAGCATTCTGTAATACAAGCTAACTCCTCCAACCAGATAACCTCCCTGGAGCCTGTAACTCTGTTTAGTTTCAGGTGCTGTGCAGCTGCCCACATCTTACTTTATCACTTCTTCATTTAATTTCACTGCCACTGCAAGTCACTTAGGATACTTATTTTCTTCTTTGACAGTACAAAAAAGAATTTCAAGTCACGCGCAGAAAGAGTTTTGGGTAGCACTGCTTTTTAACCCCGTAAAATCTATGACTAATTAGGTCACAGGAAACCATTTCAGCCAGTGAGCTGATACAAGGTGCCAGTCTCAGAAACACACACGTCACTCAGGCATTGCTTTGTTCCACCAGCACCTCAGTAGCAGTGGGACCCTTAGGGTCCTGTAACCAGGAATGTGACAACAAATTATATTGCATACAGAAAGGGGTAGGTTCAGATGACACACAAAAATGAACCCAAAGGATGTGAAGGGAGTCCAGCCAGCCACCAGCTATTTGACCACCTAGAAGGCATATGCAGTGATGGTTTGAACTGTAGTGACACTCCTCACTCTAAACTTTCATCTGGGACAGATCTCTGATATACCATTTTCTTTCAGTTTTCCAAACAAATGGTTTTATAGCTTATGATTTGCCACAGAAGTAAAAGAAAAGCCTTGCTAGAGATGAAAGCTTCGATTTATCAATTTTACTCTTCATTTACCTATGCATCACTGACAATGATTTTCATTGCTTGCTTTCACAGGAGAGATAACAAGAAACCTTGTAATCATTGCTCTACTTTGATATCACTGCGCTGATACTACTGTACCACTGCTTAGTATGCATTGCCCCTTAGACCAACTTGAGCTGCCAAGTCAGTACATCCATAAAACCTCACTGGAAATTAAAGGAACAGACATTTACAGCTATTTTCTTGTGATAAAAAAGTAGGAGGGACCCCAGGAGAGCATGTTGATGAATGGGGTGTTGGTCTGACTTGTCATCCTGGTCCCCTTCATATATCCTCTGATTAATAAATAAGGTACAAAGCTGTTTGAAAGTAGTTTACAGAGAAACAATAGATTAGGTAAGACCAGTGTGCCCTCAAGTCCATTATTTTGTGTCTGATAATGTCTAGCGACAAGATGCTCAGAGTAAAGTGAAGGAATACTACTGTAGACAACTTTGATTAAACTTAAAATCTGTTAAAACCCTCCTTCTTATCCCAGGTAATTTATTTAACCTTGAAGCACATTGTCAAGTAAGTCTTCCATGTTTAATATTGCATTGCCCATAAAATTTTCATTTTTAGGACTGTAAAATTCTGCTATTTTTCCAGCATTTTTAGCTAGTCTACTACAGCTTAAGTTTTGGTTCTGATCAGAATGCACTCCTTATTCCTAATGTAACTCACCCATTATTTGAGATAAGACTGCATTCACAATGGAAGCCACTATCTCAGACTACTTGTATTCTTAAGTCACTTTTTGAATAGTGTGCTGTTTCATGAATGCATTATCACATATAGAACTGCTAGTTGACATATATTGTCTGTAATGCAGGCATTGCTGTCTGCTACAAATATGATGCAAATTATCAACATTCCTGACTTCTGGATAAAAAATGAGGAATTAATCTGATGAACGTCAAGTTTGGTTCATGTCATGATGCTCTTGGTGACATGATCCATCATGAAAGATTAAACAGAGGTATTCGTATGAATGAGATTCATTTTAGTCAGTGATCACGATGCAAATTCTTTCACTGAATAAATTTACTCCACCTGGGCTACAGTAGCTCTCTGTGATTGGATCTATTTGTTCTGGTCATGGTTGCATGTCCTGTTTCTGATCATAACACAACCAGCTGTGTAGATACCACACAGAGCCAATGTTATACACCTCCCATTGACTACAGAAATAACTGCCTTTCAGCAAATCAAACACAAGGCTGCAGATATTAACCCTGCAAGTATCCAGCAGAAATGTTTTTTTAATCTAAGGTGGGAGATGCTCATAAATAATTTACAAGGAGTTATGACTTTATATTATCTGAATTATATATCTGGGGGAAAGGACTAGAATCGGTGGTGTGGGCTATTCCCCTTTGAGATCTGTAATAAATTTCTTACATTATAAGCTGTGGTGAAAAATATTCTGGTTGTCATGCTTCATACACTGGAGGCATTCTAAGTGGCCTGCCACTGAGTTCCCATTGGATGATAACACTGTCCAGATTTCTCATCATTTCACACTTTCACTCCATAGCTGTGTGCTTGTTACAGCCTGCTGCTATAAAAATGATTTTTAATGGAAAAGATCTGACAGAAACTTTATGCTTTCTTGACAAAATTTTTATTGGGCTGAATACTGGAGAATTACCGACATAGCTTTGGACAGACACCTGTGAGCTGAGGAATTGCTTTGGGAGGAGGATGGGGAGGAAGCTTTTATTACTGTCCTTATATCCCTGAAATGAAATGCCTTCAGAGCAGAGGAGGGACCTTGGGTTCTGCTATCAGAGAATGGTATGATCCCTTGGGGCTTATCAACACACTCGCATTATCAGGAAGAAGCAAAGTCACGTATTTTTTTTCCCAAAGTTAAACACAGCCCCTGAAGTGTCATTCCTCTTTGACACCGTAATGCATAAATATATCCTAGTCTTGTAGTCATCCTCATCTGACACCTGCAAAGTCGGAAGTGGGCAGAGACTAAAGAGTCCTGAACACATGGGCCTATTCCCTGCTCTCTTCCTGAATGTGGGATTCAGGCCCATTGCACCTCCATGCCATCAGCAACCTGCAATACCTATACAGGGCTAAATCTCACACTGTAACTATGCCAACTGAAGCCAAGCAGCACAAATTGTTCTGATTACTGACAGCCATGGTCACTCTCTCATATTTGTTCTCTCCCCATAGCAGCATGTCCTTGTACGCTTCTTTGTGCTGACAGGACTCTCTCAGAGCACCAAATAAGAGAAAAGACAAAAAGAGGGGGGAGAAAAAAAAGAAAACCAAACTCACAAGCCATTTTTTCAGCAGTAGGGTCATGGCAGCAGTCAGTTAGCTTGGTTCAGCTGCAGTGAAACCAGGACCTGCCCTATGAAACCAGGAAAGTACAGAGGTGATTACCAGAAGCCAAGCTGTTTGATCAGCCCAGATTTGGTGCCTCTACATACTCTCTGTGACAGATAGTTCAGGAAGGAGCTGCGTGCAGCTATCCATGATCTTGGCAGAACAGTGTTCACCTGTTTCCCATCACCATCATGCAGAAGCCTCCTCCCTCTCCAAAACCTACTGCTCCAAACCCTTTGCTCAGGGCAGGTATCTAGGCCACCCTTCCTGTTCAGTGCTGAGGAAAGAGCCATGACTGCCCAGCCTCTGAACAATGTCATGTAGCACTCTTCCACAAGGAGAAACCAGGACTGCTCTATGAACTGTGCCTTACCATTCCTACTGTCTTATTAAGCAGCAACACCACAAAGCAAGTAAATTTTATCACAGACAAACTTAGTAACAAACCCCAGGGAGTTAAACACATTACTAATCACAGTCTGACCTTCAGAAGTTCTGAATAACTCCTGCAGACTTCTGAGAAGTAGGACATTTGTTTAGTTTCACCAGGAAAATGTTAATGTTGAAGTTTAACACTCAGATGCAGCCTAAAGATGTTAGGTCTGGATTTATGGAAGTATTTAAGGGCTTAAAGATGCAGATGCAGACAGTAGCAGAATTTTGAAAAATGCCTAAGTACCTAATATTATGAAAATCCTCCAAAAATCTGTCTAGCTAGATATCTGTATCTTGAAGCGCCTAATGCTGAAATGACCAACGTTTCCAGTCCCCCAGCACTCTCTTATAAATACTGCTGGAAGTCTGGCCTTAAGGAGCCAATGGCTTTTTAAAAGACTTAGAGAGTTTGGCTCAGATACTGAGCAGGATTTACATGTCTATAGGACATGTAGATACATTCCTGTCTTAAATCTAGCCCTTGGTATACATATTGCTGTTTCCCCGCCTTTTTATGTTTGTGCTTTTCTGTAGCTTATATTGTGTGGTATGAAAACACCAATGCTACTTTGCTGGCATCTGTAAGCTGAAAAAAGAGATAAACATTAAAAAGAGCTTTTTGATAAAGCCAGATCAACAGTAATTGAAATTACATGCTTAATCAAAAGTACTGCATAAAGCAGCAGACTGTATAGAGGTCGCTTCGCTAAGTATATGTTGACCTAGTAGAAATCAGTATCTATTGAAAAAAGATTAATTAAAATCTGTAAGCAGAATTTACGACTGTGAGCTGTCCCTCAGGGGGCTCCTCAGTTGTATGAAAAGTGTCATGCACCAGGAAAAATATTTCAGAAACTTCAGCTAAGAAATAAAGAGCATGCAGCTCCATCCTTTAATTTATAATACGACCTTTTGCCCTAAAGACTTCTAGAGTATCTCCTAAGATGTGCAAAGACTCACACTGCTCACACTCAACACTATTGACTCAGCTTTGCAGGGTAAGGATAACACACAGTCATTTGATTCACTTTGTGCAGTTCAATTGGCAAGAGGACAGTAATTTAGCCAAAAAATTACTTAGTGAATATTAACACAGTTTTCCCCCAAAAAACACTCTACTAAAATCATTATTTCCCTCTTGTCTCATGAGCAATGGCACAAACCTGTTTATCTCGCTTGCCATACTGTGCTTTACAGCGACATAACATTGTTGGCAGTTATTAGAGGCACTTCTCTATCAGTGGTAAAGCTTGCTCATTCAGTACCTACAAGTAAATAGGGGCCTATTATTGCATTAAAGGACATTAAAAAGGAAAGTGTCAACTGCACACTGCCCACTGAAAGAGCTAGGCACTGAGTATTTAAGGCTGGCTTTTCCTTCTCATAGTGGCACTAACAGCTATGACAAAAACACACCATTTGCATTGTTTAGAATAAAACCCTGCTCACTGGAACAGCACTGGTAAAACAAAGAGATGCAACAGCACCTGATCATATCTGAAAGACCTTTTCTCTGTATTAGTCTTGTTACAGGTACTCACTGGATGTCAAGCCTCTTTGCTGTGAGTTAGGGGTGTGAGGTTTTATGGATACAAGCAGACCAGTCAGGTAGCAGCCACTTGGACACCTGTCACCAGGAGCCCAAAGTGGTGAAAGCCCAAGGCCCAGATTTACTTTCCTGACAGGCTGTGTCACAACAGTTGCTTCGTGGTGCCAGCATTTATATGTCACTGGCAGGTCTGTCTGGAAAACAAAAGCAGTATTTCATCACAAACACTCAGACACTGACATTTAGTTCTGTTCCACAAAAAGGAGGATATCAAGAACTTTCATGGAAAAATTCAGAGGCAGCATACAAGCTGAAAATGCTTTTCTAGAATAGCCAAAGCAGTTTCCTGGGATATGAAAGACAAAGAAGAAAAATACATAGGACTACAAATGCAGCTGAAAGCAGTCCTGCTGAATGCCCACAAGCTATTGAATCTGCCAATTTGCCCCCATCAGTGCTTAAGTATCTGCTGTGTCCATGAAGAGGAAAACCCAGCAAGACAGACTGCAATAAAGTTTAAAAAAAAACCAAACATTTAAGTTCCTGTTCCAAACTACAGTAAGATCTTTATGCCTGGCAACTGTGGGCAAGAATGCAATCTACCTAGCTGTGCTGAAGGGCTTCCTTCCTCTTATTGACTCTGGCCAGAAATATCATTTTGAATCTGAAGCAAATCTAGTTTTGAAAAAATTCAGATTCAGGGTCTCATCAACCACTTGGATTTGAGAAAGGATTTTCTCCTCTTATGAACACCAACTGGAACCATTAAGGAACATCACTGAATAGACTTAAAGGCGGTCAGGAAGAGAAACCAAGGCTAACAAAAGTCTCAGCAGTAATATAAAAAGCAAAAGAACAGCAATTCAAGGGAATTTATGTTTTCATTTATTATCGTAGTACCTTTCTCTACTCAGAGGGAGATTGAAAATAAATGACATGCTGAAGTGAAATCCTGAATGGCTCAGGTTTCTGTGTTGTGAATATAAAATCATATCTGCTTTAAAGTACTCTGGGAGAACTAAAGCTTCAGATGAAATTCTGTTTTCGTTTTCTCATGAAGATCCTGCTGCAACAGCAGTAGGATATACACTTTGGAGATCAGAGAAGACAGTTCTAGGATGATTTACTTTAAATCACTTGACTCACCCCTCACCAATCAGCCTACAGCCAATCTACTGGCTGAGAATTTAGACCCATTAGGGAGTTCTATACTGTTAGGTTTAAGCTACAAAGCACCAAGCTGTACAACCTATGTCTTAATTCACAGATGGATTAAAAAGTGGGTAAAAGTATGGAAGGAACTATATAGATTTAGACCAAGCATTCTAACCCAGGATACCATCCCTGACAATAGACAGTACTGGTGATAAGGAATGTAGATGGGGCTACTCACTCATGTTTAGGAGAGATTTCTCTTAATAATGGCCATGCACAGCTTCAAAAAATCTCCTCAGGCAGAGGTCACATGGGGACTGCACTGTTTGCTGGTCACATAATGACAACAAATTTCTCTAGTGCCAATTCCATAGTACCCTGAAGCAGAAAGCTGCATGCAGCTTAATTATACCTGGTGTAGAGAAAGACTTCTTTTTACTTGTCATTTCTCTCCCCAGCTAGAGAGTCAATCAAATTAGTCTCTTCTCAGGCCATTCACTGTAGTATGGAGCCTTTTACCACCTGGTCAGTTGGGTTAATACCCTAATAGAGGTTATTTGTGCGTGTTTCACAGGTTAGAGCCAACCTCACCTGAATATCAGTCTCACTCTCACCGAGTGAAAGGGCTGAGTGAAGTGGAGGGATAACCTTGAGCTATGGGCCAGCTCCTTTGTGGCTGAGGAAGAAGTTTGACACGGCAGGGCATGGTGTGAAGGGGAAAAAGATCTCACACTGGTTTGCCATGGTACAGCTTCTGTATATTGTGGCCACACTATTGAAAATGTGATCTTTCTCCTCTACTGGTTGGCTGCGTCACTTATTACCCTGTTTATCCTTCAGAATAGCAACCCTCGCCCTTTCATGGCTCACAAATGCCCTGAAAGCCCCCCTGCTGTTGATCCAAGAGAGGTGAGTCACAAAAGCTGTCTAAGACAGGCTGAATTTGACAGCCCTCCAAGCCCTCTGCAAGAGCCATTTGCTGGGCAAGTTGACAGGTTTTCAGAGATAATGGCGATTAATGCAGTGACAATTCATGTGTGTGTAATTGAGTCACCAGCTAACCAGTTTCATCTGCTGCTGCTGAACAACTACTTTCTAGAGTTGCTGAGTGTATTATGTTGTTTGAAGGTTTAGCACGTGCCATCATGCCATGAACTCCTGGGTCACCGTTGTGCTGTGATACGAAAAGCAGAAGCACAGAACAGCAAACACAGGCTTACAAATTCAGTCTGTAAATGCTCCCAGGAGAAATTAGCCCATACCGAGCTCTGGACTACTGTGACATGACAGCTACTGAAATCCTAAAAGACACCATTTGGGAGATCTGTGCCCTTCTGTCACAAACTGCTATGTGTGAAAACCACAGGAAGGATTAACAATCCTGTAAGCACCAATCATTAGTAAACACGGACTATACACTCCTTGGCTTGTGTCCAATAACCCTTGAAATCATGTTTAAAGAGATGGACATAAGAGATACTGTGCTCCTTACGTCCCTGTAATTTCCAGGGGAAGTCTTGTCCCAGTACATATGAAGTCCCACAAAGCTTTTAACTTAAACTTTGCAGGTAACTTCACACACTTCCTCTCTGCGACCTTCTTCCACCCTCCCCTTTCCCCCTACCCCCCTCACCCTCCCCCAAAAAAAAAACCCTCCTTAAAAGTTTATTTTCTTAACACATATGACTATTTTTTAAACACATCATAGTTTAAAACACACAGCACACCAGGGAGGTCTAAATAGATGCAGAGAGAGCTAGTCAGGGCAGCCAGATGGGGAGGTGGGCTCACAATAGGCTGGCAACACTCATGCACTAACCCAGAGGTACACAGATTTTACTGACTTAGGATGAAAGGTCTGGTCATTCTACCATGATGCACAGCCAGCTGTGACCATTGCCAGGACATAAGAATACAGGCTGTGGGCAAAAAAAATGAATAAAACTTACCTATTCTCAGGACTGAAAACTGTTATTCTGAACCACTTTATTAATGAACCCAGAACACCCATGAAGAGTCAATGGCCTTTTTATTCCTACTATTCACAGGAGGAAGAAGCAGAAAATAGAGGGTGACAGCATAAATTAACTTTCAACTACTCCACACTGCAGCAGAAGTTTGCTTTCCTCAATGTCCATTTAGGAAGGCACCCACATGACCAACTGAGCTTATTGTCTCATTGTGACCCTGAGGTGCTGTGGCTGATTTAACAAAATGAAAGAGCAAATGATGTATCTGTGTGCAGCAGATCAGTAGCAGAACTGAGAGCCCAGACCACTGCACCCCAGTCTTCTCCTAGCAACAAACCACCAGCACTCTCACTGGTTTTTCCTTCTTCTTCATGTTCTTGCAGAGAATGAGCTATAAAGTCCTTGTACTGATTCACATCCATCTGTATTTAGGTATTCTTTGCCCATGACACCAGTTGTGTACCTAACCGCAATGCTTTGCACTGAAGAACGTTATATCTGAAGTTTTTTATATGATGAATCAAAATCCACCCTTATACTCCCCTAACAGGAAACACCGACTGGAAAGCAAACCTAGTATTTTGATATATTCGACGTGTTTGTGCTTATAAAGTTCACACAGACATACCTGGTAAACGACAAAGAATACTCTTTCCCCCTTGCTTTCTGCCAGGTAAGCAAGACTTTCCTCTTCCTTAGTAAACAAGCCGTGTTACGATCATCATGGGACATGAATATATGAGTTTTATAGCTCTGGTGATTTACTTCCAAATCTTTTGTTATTACATTAAAATATCACTGAAAGATATAATGGTTAATATTTGTGTTTGATATGCTTGCTTCATCTAAATTAAGGACAATTTGTTGATTACAATTTCAAACGCTGCAAGATAAACTTCACACTACTGCAAATATGTCTCCAACCATTATGAAAATATGTATCTTTCACACACTATACACATAATAACCAGATATTCTCTAGCAAAAAAATTAGCTGTCAGGTGATAACTCTGAACACAGTCCAAAATAAAACTAGATTTACTAATATAGTTAAATACATGATACCAATTACATTAAAGCTCACCAAAACAAGGTGTGCACGTGCAATCCTTGAAATTAGAGTAATTTTAGAAATATTCTAAATGAACTTTCTTTATAGGAGTGAAGTAAGTCACTGTCACGTTCAGTTGGAGATGGTAGCTTGAACTGCCAATCCACTGGCTAGAAATCTAAAAGCAGCAGATCCTACCCTCTGATGTCCAGGAAAAAAAGGTCTACCACATGCCCTTGTCTTTTGACAACACCCTACCCAGAAGATCTATCTCCTGGCAGATGTCAGAAGAAATTTCATCCCCATCCTCTAGCTCTGACCCTACAATGAACTTTCTGTACCTGTACCAAGTCCTCCATCAGCAGATGCTGGCTGGGAATGAGATTTTAATGAGGTCTGAGCCCCTCTGTATGACAAACTGTCTTTCAAGGTTACATGAAAAATGTCATTGTCAGTCCTGTGGATTACAATCCTTAAATTACATGACAAAACCAGGCAGCATGGAAGCAAGATGGCCATATCTGTCAATATGTGTGTGTATAATTGATTCAATCTTATTGCTTTTTAAAATTTCTTGTTCTGATGGGAAGGAGAAGAACCTGAAAGTATAAACATCTACTTGTCTTGTATGACTATAAATAGGGGAAAAAACCCCAAAACGTTATCAAATGTTCTCTATATTGAGGTAGCTAGATAATGTACATAAAAAGGCCTTTATTTTAAATCCTGTAGTTTCATGGATGAAATACATTGTTTAGACGTTAATTACACTGGAATTACACCTCCTACTACCCTGACTATTCACTCAAATAAAACCAGCATTTGCTGTGGTTGCATTCACATTCATTTTCTGCTCCCTCTCTACGGATACTTTTGGCAAGTGAATTTCCTGGCAAGGATGTTATGGAAGCAGTAAGTTGTAATTTAACATCGGAGAACATAGACAGAAGGTGTATGTTAAACTCATAAACACAACTAGCAGAAACTTGCTTTAAAGAACTACTCTCATTATACTCTGGACTCAGTAAAGTGCTGAGGAACATACTTACCTTTAAGCATTTTATGAAGTCCCTTTGAAATCTCTGGTTTAATATTTTCCTGAACTGGAACCTCCATCTGGGGAGAGAAACAATACCTTGCTGTAAGTGATGTGTCTAATAAAAATGAATCAACACAGCTTGCATTTTGATTGCCAATTACTTGCAATCAACTGCTTAGAAAAACTCTATGATCAAAAAAATGCTTAGAAATATTCATTAAAAATATTTGTGAACAACTCCAAGTTTCTATAGGAAAGAATATCTATAAACAAGTTCAATTGAATATAGGAAAGAAAACATAAAATTGTTGCTAAAGAAGCCACGAGGTGATACTTCAGGTAACTTATTAATTTCTTTTCCATCAGTGATTTACTTAGCTCTTATTGTAAGGCTATACAAACTAAAAATTCAGTTTGCTGTTTGAATCGCTAACAGTGCAATTAATACCACTGGCTAGTTTTGGAATATGTTACAATAAAATGTTTTATTTGAATGCATCTATATTCACCATCAAAAAACTTCATTAAGTCTTAGTTACAACTGCTACTCAGAATTGAAGTTAGGCAAAATGTATCATAAATACTGAAGAAAAATTAAGCCTATAAAAAGCATGGCAAGTAATAGAAAGGGAAGCAAGATAAATATTCAAAGACATTTCCATTTCATGCACACTTCTGAATAACTATGAGAGTGGAAAGTACCAAAAATGCTAAAACAGGCATTAAAAAATAACTGACCCTAAAATCTGGCCCTCAATCAAGCTGAAAGAACATGCTTACTCAGCACCTTTGTTATGAGAGGATATTTAAAAGGTTCAAAGACAGAAACATTCATGTTCCAATGAAAGCTGAGAGGCTTTGCAAACCTAATTCTCATTTGGGTCCTAAAAATGTCCCCCTGCTTCTTGAGAAGCTGGATAAAAGATTAAAGACAAATTAAAAGTTAAATTGTCCTGTTGCTCCAGGCACCTCTTCTTCAAAAAGCATTTTTTAAGAAATGAAAGTTTAAGAGAAAAGTCCTATTTTAATAGAATTGTTTCAATCTTTTGATGAAGGCTAAGGGGAAATGGAAAATTTTGATGGGCCTTCTAAAGCTGGAAAAATAGCGGGTTTTTTCCATGGAAAATAAGCACCACTCTGCTCAGTGATCATCTATTAAAAACACAATCTAAGCAAACAGCTGCTAGAAGTATGCCACTGTTTAGTTCAGGGGTATATCCACCTGAAAGTCACCCCATCACCCAGATTACTGCCTGGGTTTTCTGTCTGCTGTTGCTAATTGAGCAACACTTACAAAATCACTTCACTTGTATCCAACTGCAAAAATTTTACCTGACCTTGAGGATATATCTCCCTTCTCTCAATGTTACTAACAGAGATCAAGACACCATGTGCACACCACTGACAGACAGAGAGGAATACTTTAGTAAATGTAGTGTTATGGGAGCTGTGTCACTGCTTCAGAAAGTCTTAATCCAATGGATGCATATAAGAGGTATATTCAGACATATCTTCTTCAATCACAAAGTAGATGCAAGGAGGGACAGAAAGATCAACAGAAAGGTTTTATTGCTGACTCCAAATTTTGCTATTGTCTGCTAAATGTAGCAGGTCATAGCACATCACAGTTTCTTGTCATGCTGAAACCACAGTCAAAGTCAAGGCATATTTTGCAAAACAAAGACAAAAAAAGCTTTCACTGTTGCTCATAGTGACTTTCTTGATGTTGTCTTATAGTTTGGCACCATTTATTCTTCTATTACTTCTTTCCTAAGAGAAAAATATCATTTGTTTTAAGTAGGTGACAAAAACTTTAACTTCTTTTAAGGAGGAGAATGAAATTAGGAAGAAGGGAATCGGATAATGGCTGTATTATTCATAGGAATGCATACCTAATTTATACAGTGCTGCTAGTATGCCATCTAAACTTGCTGTAACTCCAATTAAGCCCATTTAAGTAATGAAAAGAACTACTCTACTGTGTCTGAATATTAATTTCATGGTCGGTTTTACATATCAGAGAGTAAAAACATATTCCTAACTCTTAGAGTCATTTTACAAAAATTACTAGCAAAACTTTCCAAGGTGCAAAGGTCCATCCAAACTGTATTATTCCTAGATCCTGTGATCAGATTTCTAAACACTGGACAGAACCTTGGGACAAAAATAGCACAGAGGGATGAAATCTGCATTAAAGTATTTAGTTGTCTGTCTAGAGGATTTGGAATTTTAGCCCTCAAGACCCAGATTTTCTGCAAAAGTCAAGCCCTGTAAGTGCCCCTAAATTGGAAATCTATAAAATCAGGTAACAGCTTTGAAACTCTTTAGAAAATACAGAACAATTAATAAATAAACACTTACTTCAAGTTTTTCGAAAAGGATGTAAATAAGGCTAGACAATCTCTCAGTTCAAGACAACAAATAGCATTCATATCGGGAACCAGTTTTGGACAGGAGGTAATGTGTGTATTTTTAAAAGACAGTATAAAGAGAATGAAAAAAATTACTGAATGTCATAATTAACCAACGTTTGTTTCTGCATTTTAACCAAATCTAGAATGTACAGTACTTATACATCCCGCTACTCTTGATGCTCTGAAGATTAGCATGCATGCTCAGCTGAAAGCAAGCAATTCCCACACTTATCACCACAATGAAGTGGGTGCATAAGCCTTTACGTGATGGAGCCCAATCTCATCAAGGACACAGAAAGACTGAAAAAAAAGCTACAGAAGAAGTGACAAGTAACCCTGCAAGTAACTCTCCATGTAGTTAATGACTTCAACCATATAGGAACTCAAGGAGCTGTTACTTGTGTTAGTAGTATTCACACACACAAGCATTTGCATCTCTTCTTCCAATCCATTAGGTCTTTGCTAAGTCATATGCAATTAATTCTCTTTTACTTTCTCAGTTTTTTATCCCTAAACCTACCTTTAGCATGCTATTTCTCCTCTTCCTAGCTAGCAATAGATAAAATAAATCCATTCAGTGAAGTTACAACAACATTTTGGAAAACCTGAAACTTACTCTACTGAATATATGACAACAGTAAATGTGACATCCAGCAAGCAAGGGAAGAAAGAAGCTAAAAGTAAGATTGATATGGTAGGAGTTAGTTATGCAAACAGTTGGGATCTCATCAGCTGCATCTCTTGTGTAAGACAGAAGCTGTCCCTTTGACTCTGCTTAGACAGTCCAGGTCCTAATCAGGAGTTTCACAGGAAAGTGAGGTGATTTGAGGGTCAGTGCTGATACACTGCTTGCCCTTACATTCCTCAGGGAAATGAAGTCATCAAGATTGCAGAGACATAGGCATATATGTTCCTCATTTCTTAAGACTTGATATTCCTGGATCAGTACTTTCCTTTGGTGGTAGAAAAATTTCCAGACAAAGAAAACATTAAGCAGCAAGTAAGAGTAACTTTCTTTGAATTTTGCTGCCTCAGAAGATGTCCTTTATGCTTCACCCTCTGTTATCAAAAGAAATAAAACCGACAAAGGAATACAAAATGTCCCCAACATAACAGACCATACAATGATATGACTAGATATGAAGAAATCATGAAGTAAAGAAAGCAAAAATGGATACATGCCATTTTTTTCTAGATCTTATAGTGATTACAAATGCTCAAGTAGTCAGGTCAGCTTTCAGTCTTACCCACTGACCTCAGAAATGTGTGCCCTAACATAGATATGTTTTTGGCTTTCTGATTACGATCCATTCCCTGTCATAAATCGTTTAGCTTCATTTTTCTATTGTCCCCTTCAATTACTGCTTGTGTATGGATGTGATTCTCTTACTACTTAGGTAGGCAGTTATGAAAAAGGAGCTTTTAAAAATCAGAACCAGTGTTCTCAGACATGATCTCCCACTGTCCAGGCCCTAAAGCCTTAAGGTTGTTTTCGTTGGAGCAAGGGCAACATCCAAAATCCTGCCGTTCAGCCGTGCCTGGAGGGGGATTGCTCTAGCCCTCCTTTCGGACACTCAGGCTGGGAGGCTGGACTTCTGATATAGGCAGCCCCTCCAAAGGAGGAATTACAGGAAAAAAATACAGCTGCTGCTCCAGCATGTTCCTCTCAGTGCCCACACAGAGCTGCACAGTAGCTCAGGAAATATGGTACTCAGTAACAGACCACGGGCTTCGTAATAGCATTGCCAGGCCTCAGGACAGGGATGTCTCTGGCTTGGTTTTTATGGAATGTATCTTGACTCTTTTTTTCCTGAGGGGCTCAACAGAACACCAATTTTTATGAAAATCAGAGGACAGTAGAGCCAGCATGGAAGAGTATAGGGTGAAAAATGCAGGTACAGCCCATCAAAAACTTTATCATCGTAGAACAAGATCACATGGTCAAATTTCCCAATTTCTGACGGTGAAGCTGGGACAGGGGAGCCAAGAAGGGCAATCATAGCCAATATATGAACATAAGACATAGAATACCTGAAAGTTTAATGCCCAGTGCCCCAACCATGTGTCAAGAATCTAAAGCCCCCTCCTTGTCCATCTAAGACATTTAAGCCTCTGCCAGCTCCTTTGATTAGACTCTGGGCTTGCCAGCAACATGGCAGTGACTGTGAGACTATTTCCATCACCAGCTCAGGGCTAATTCAAGCACTGTTAACAACAGTGCTGCAGCAGGACAGACCAGAATACGATCTGACAAATGTAGCGTTGTTGCAGTCAAGTGGTCACTGTTATTGCAGTTGCCAGAGTGAGTGGGTTTAAAGCAACAGCATCTTGACCATATGGCCATCTGATGCCTTACTTTATGCACATGGGCATCAAAAACTGCAGTGGGGTCCTTAAAGAATGAATTTGCAAGATCCTGCCTATATTGCAAAGCCTTCAAGCATTCCCAGTCATTACCCAGATACTGCTGCCCAAGAGAAGTGAAAGGTAGCAATGAGTAAAATGCAGAGAAAAAAAAAATCCTAACAACAATTATATATTAAATATCCATTAAAAATCACACTTTAGAAGTAAAGGAGTAAACAGTTAAGGTCACTCAAGCTGATAAAAAATGTGATTGTCTCACAGTTGTGCCAAGAAAACTTTAAACTAAGCAACACTGCTTTGTACAGTATTAAATAGAGGTCGAGAATCAGATACACACGTTTATCATAAAATGAATGGATTATAAATAGACTTTTAAGATGGCAATAAAATCATTCATTACACTTTTTAAATTAAAAGACTGAGTGAAAATATTGGCCAGTGTAATAATTGCTATGAATAGCCACAGCTGGCAAGCAGCTGGATTTCAAATAAGCTTTCTTTCCCAAATGCCAAAAGCACTAATTCATTGCTGTAACTGCCTATGTGAATTATAACTTTTGCAAACACTGTCTATTAGCATGATATACACAGTCCCTGCATGTTCTGTGCAGAGCACACTGTATTAATCTGGGGAATGGCAAAACAGAGGGAACTGGTATGACCTCCATCATCAGAGCCATCTCTACAAGCACAACATTGACAAAGCATTGCATCCAAGATAAGCCCATTTCTGAAGTAGTTCTGCTGCAAATAGAAGATTTTGAAACAAAAGGTGACCTCTAATAAAATTAAAATTCTGCATCTGCACTTTGGGAAAAAAAACACCTCATTCATGAGGACTGGGATTCTTATGCATATGACAGTCGTGCACACAAGCCCAGATTCCCAGTCGACCTAAGAGAACAGGATTAACTCAAACCAGCAAAGCCACAATGATTTATAGTGACATTTTCTCTCCTTGCATTAAATATCTTTCTACAGTTGCCACTGTAAGTAAGTATTTATCACTGTCTGTAAAAGTGAGTGGTACCGAAAATGTATCACCTTCCCACCTTAATTGCACAAAATAAGCTCCATGTATCTGCTGGCAAAGGTCAATGTTGCAGCAGTTATGATATCTCCAGGAGCTAAGTTCCACCGAGTGTTCTGGATAAGAAGCAGAACAGATAGCTTCGGGCATCTCCAGACCTAAGGGGTCTTCAGGATCATCTGCCACAAATAACATCACAATAATGTTGCTGTAACTGCAGTGGTCTAAGAATACAGGAGGATGAAAAAGTTTGCAATTACAGATTTCAAGATCTATGTCTATACTTTCCAGTAAAGCTCCCCTATACTTTTTGAGCTATGAAGGATAATAGATTTAGCTGGCCCTGCACTTCATCAGTGCAAAGATTAGAGGAATTCCTGCAGTTCCTTCCAATCCTAATTTCTGTGAATCTCTGACTTTGAAATCACAACACAGAATACAGCCTTAACATTTGAGGTGAAGAGGTTTTAGTAGAGCATAGGATTCAGAGGTACTGAGGAAAAAGCAGCACAGATCAAAGAATTACACCCTCCTACCACACGAAGTCCCTTTAGGCTGATACAGGAAAGTTACTGTGGCTGCTGAGATGATAACTGAAAGGCAGGGCAGTCACAGGATGTGCCTACATTATTACATCAACCACAGCAGGGCCTGGGCATGTATGTTCCGCTGCAAACACCAGTGAGGCAGCAGCTGTCTTAAAAGCTCTATGTAAAAATAGAGCACTCGGACACATTTGTAGTGTGGCAGTGTAGTATGTTCAGGAAGAATGCCAAATATAAAGCTATCTTTGAGGAATAAAAAGTTCCCAAAATAAAAAGGAATAAAGAGAACAGCTGAATGAAAAACTTGTAATAGGCATCTTCTGAAATTAGAGTCTGATTGCTAAAAACTGCCCTAAAAACATTAATTTTTTGGTTTGTCAGGGAAATCTGCTAGCTAATATAACATTCCACCATGGCAAAACAATATTAATTTATCATAATTATACTCGACTGGCAACCTTTGCCCCAAGCCTACCAAGTGAAATTACAGTCAATTCAATAAAGAATACTACCCCTACACGTATTGAACACACAGAGACACACACACACACACAGAAGAAGACAGTGTACTCTTCATTCCAGAAAGAGAAGAGCCTTGTAGTATTGCCTGTTACTGCCTATGGCACTTACACATTCATTAGCAGAGTATTAGGGCACCCTGTGGTATTTAGCCTCTTTCTTGCAGCATTGATGCTTGTATTCCCACACTATCACTGAAAGAATTAAAACACAGGCAGGCTGACTTGCTCACATTCATGTGAGAACACTGCCTGAGTGTGAAGTTAAACCTGCATCCCCAAGCTGCAGATAAGCCTGCTAGTGCTGTCTAGCTTCCTTCTTTGGTAGCACAAATGTTTGTGTAAAACTTTGTCACTAGGCTGCTGCGGTAATGGGAATTGCTGCTGTGTTTACACAAGCCTCAGGCTATCACAGTTTCCCTGTCTGGCCATCAATCCATTCTTCTGGATGAGAAATGGTTTAATATCTGTTCTGCAGTAGAGATAAAAGCTCCCAAGTAATCAGACGGTAGATGGTTCAGTGAGCACTAGAACTACTCTGGGCTACCCAGAGAAGCAGGAAACACTTTCCATAGATGCAAGACCCAAAGACTGAGCATTAAAAGTAAAACAGAAAACACAGGTGTATTTTAAACTTGTTCAGCACCTTGGAGATAAGGGAGAGAGGAAACAGGTTCCCAGAAGCAAGACCAGGGAGGCCAGCTGGTCCTGCTCAGAAAGAAGCTGGCACTAACACCACATTGGTATAGTCACTTCTGGATGCATCATTTCCTTTCAAGGTTAACCTGGATATGGCTCACATTCTTCCCAAGCCTCATTCCCCAGAATGCACTCAGTCTCACTGATCTCAGGTCTTACAGGTGACTCAGACTTCCTGAGTCAGAGGTGCATGTATTAGCCCCATAAATTTCTCCAGTTATTTATTTTAAAATCATGTAAACTTTCAGCATTTATGTTGAGGCAAGAGTTCTATGGGAACCCACATAAGAAAATCCGTACGATATATGAGAACCATGGCAAGAGGAAGGAGTTTTATTTTTATGCAACTTTATTTGTACCCTCCCACTTGTAAATAAATCTTTGAAGATGTTACTGCAAAGGTTATTTCACTAGCTTTAAAAGAACTCATATATCCTCTACAGTAAAATATGCTGAGCTGATTTTTAATTTCTTTTTTTTTTTTTTTAGTTTTACACCTAACTCCAATTTTCCAGCTTCTAGCATGACCCAACACGTATATACCAAACAAAGAGCCTTTATTCCTAATACTACTTCTTAACTCTGCTCATCCAGGTTTATATCCTGTGGTATATGGTAGTAAGAATGGAGAAGCCAATCCAAAGCTGAAAGTACATCAAAAGCCATATACATCCACAGGATACACAGGAATCAGAGTAATAAATCATATTTCTCCTGTCAGAATTTTCTTCAACCTTAGCTTATATTGGAGATCTTACGGAGACTTGAACATGAAGCACAGTCTCTAATTCTGTAAGAAAGAGCTAGGGGTAAGGATCTAATCCATGTTTCACAAATGCTTTTTTTCCTATGAATCATCTACATATTTTTTACAACATTTTTTGTTTTAGCTTAGAAGGTCGACCTTACAAATGAAAAGAAAACTGCTCGGCACTTCAATGACACAAATTTAGGTATTTTCATACATTTGGCATCAAAACAGTTCCCTCTCCTTACACACTGAATGCAAGCAAACAGAAAACCAGAATTAAAACACATTGCATTTTTATGCTTCTTTTATATTGTTTTTACAACTGAATTTCTTAGGGGCAAGGAAATGTAGGAGCCAAGCAAATCGACGTTATGACACAGACCTTTCAACAACAGACAGTTTGAGCACATCCTTCACGCTCAGATATCTTTTTTGAAGAAAACTCAAGACTGACCATTTTGTGTTAGAAAAGACAGACTGTGGCCTTCTGATGTGCCTTAAGCTGACAGCACACATGCATGTGGCAAGGTGTGAGGTACAGGTAAGCAGCTGAGACAGCGGTCTGATTGTTTGGTTGGGTTAGGGTTTTACTTTGAAGAGAACACAAGCACTCCATCAGGACAATTTTAGTCTCAGGGCCTTGTCATAGCAGCTGCCCAAGTTTGGGGCACGTGAGCTTTTCTCTGGTTGTTTTTTGGTTGGTTGGTTGGAAATTAGCACCATGGCAAGTTCACAGCGAAAAGTGCAAGTCAGTAAAGCAAACTCAGCCTGAGAGGGGGATCAACACGAGATACAGGGAAAGGTATTTTCTCAGTTACAAGAAGAAATGCAATGCTACATTCAGAGTATTGGTAGCACAGGTATTGTGTTGGTTAATGAGACAGATGAAGTGTATCGAAGCTTTCATTAGGCTGGAAGTTTTAATTCCTTGCTTTCCTGCAGATTCACTACCCATAAACACCACCCTCAGAATGGAAACTCAAAATGCAGTTGAGACTGCTGGTTTATTTGGAAAAGCCATACACAAAGGGAATCCAGCTGTCTGGAGACTGTGTCATCCATTCTGTTCTTTTAAAATGAACATAAATATCCTAAATAAACACCCTGTATGTGAAATTCCTCTCAAGGAAAGGATGAGCTGTAACTGAGAGATATTAGATACGTTACTTAACACAGTACTGGAGGGTGTTAATGTATAAGATTTGGGAAGGAACATGTACAGAATACAAGGAGAAGCACACGACTATTCAAGGCAACACTTGAGCAAAACCTGAAGGGCATTTCAGCACTGCATATGTTATAGAGGCTTTCTTCGCCTGGAGCACCCCAATAACAGATTATTCTATGCCAAAAGGAAGCGGAAAACACTATGAACAATGCCAAGCATTCCACACCTAAAACCCCTTCACATCTTTTAAGATTTATGAGGATTACCTCTAACACATGGCATGAAGATAGAGATGATTGCAGAGAAAATGTTTGCCTGTTCTGTTGCAGGCTTGCCCATTCTGAATACAGAATCATTCAAATATGGATAGTTGAGTCCAACTTTTAATAAGCAACCTGTAAGACAACTGCCTAGTGCTTTTAGCATGTTTAGCCTTCCTTAATACTGCAGATTTGGAAAGCCAAACCATGTCATCACTATGTTCAACTACATTCATGTCCTGTCAGAATCAAGATTCAACCATCTTCAACACATACGCATTTGCTCCACTTGGTTGTATCAGTTACATTTTGTCAACTCACACTTTCAACTATCTTTTCAACTCACAGTTGCAACTGTCTCTCGGTGGAGACTTTATTCCCAACCATGGACACAGTGGAACCCAAGTGGGACAGTCAGCTCCTCATTTTAAGGGGAACTAATAGACCAAATGAAAACAAATGGTTTCCAAGTGCAAAGAGCAGTCCATAATTTGTTGGGTCTTGGTTCATTCAGGTACATAAATAAATTAAAAATACATTGTTTTTGAAAGAGAAAGGTTAAATTTGAAACTATATTTCCCATAGGACTCCTGGAAAGAAACAGGCAATAACATTTAGCAAGTCATACCAGAGTGCAGTCACTCTGAGGAGTGCTGTTTAAGATGCAGAGCAAATCAGAAGATCAAGTTCCTGACCACATCAGTCAGCTGTTTTATAGGATCCAAACAGAGCATACGAAGACCCCCAAGTCAGCAAGCAAAATGAGGGGAAATAAAACTTAGAAGGCAAAAATTCAAAATGCCACTCTAAACCTCTACTCAGCTCCAATTTAAAGCCAGTTTCACAATACAGGGATTGGAATTATATAGAAACATTAGGTAGGCCTTTGATTTAACAAACAAAAAAAAAAATGAAAGGAAAGATTGGCCTGAAAAGGTGCATTGCACTGAGGAGACCTCACCTATTACCAGAACCTTACGAATGGCTGATGTCTGATCTCTCCCCCATCCATTTCGCTTTCTGGTTTTTGTCTTCTTCAGTTGATTAGTTGATTTCCTCTCCTGGACTGCCTTCCTTTTTTTTTTTTTTTCTAAATAAACAGAGCAATTTGCACTAGGTTGCTCTGTTTCCTTGCAGACAACAGACATTATCCTTAAGAAACTGATTACATATTCATATTAATGAGAAACTGTTTTATCTGCCTGTAATTAGTGCACTGTGGACCATGGCCCATTCCTAATGTCACCTACACTGAATTACTAGAGCAGATATACTCAGCTTCCAAGGTAAGAACTTCAAAGGTGAGAAAGTAAAAGCATCATTTTGTTAATGTAATCAGGAAACTGCACTGGAAACAAGGGAAACATAAATTATGTAAATCAGTAACTGTTTATTCTATATTATTAAATGAGACACTGTAGATTGTAGAGGTTTCTAGAATCAGCTGGACTGTTACTCAACTGAATATAAGCAGAACAAAGTCCCAGCAGCTTAAGCAGCACTGTTTCAGAAATCAAAAGAAAATTTCAGAATCAAAGGAGAGGAAAATGCTTCCTGCTGTTGGTTCATCTTCTTTTTTTTTCTGCTTAAAAAAGTAACACAAACAAACAGCACAAATTGATGAAGACTGACACAAGAAATTTAGAAAAAAATCAAGATCACTCTGAACTGCCTGTGTGTTGTTGATGAGTTGAATAGGGGCATTACAACAGATGAGATCCCTGAGCAGAGCACAGGATTGCTGAAGATCAGCATTACCTGAAAAACCCTGTTCCAATTCTACATCATAAATAAAAATGAGGCTACTTTTTGTAAAGAAGTTTACCATGAAAAATTGTTGCTTTATATGAAAGAAAATCTTGCCTTCATATCAGGAGTTAAAAGGCTGTTTCACAATATTGAGGTACACATTTCAGTTTGCAGTTTAAGCAAGAAATCAACATTTACCTTATTTTTGGTAACCACTTAAACTTCAAACATTGCAGTTCTCCAGAGGTTAGTGTGGCAGCCCAACTACACCTCAATTTTGAAGGAAGCCAGGGGAAGTTCAGCAGTCTTACTCTGTGATTCAGTACTGGTGGTTGCAGAGACTCTTTTTCCTCAGATAAATCTTTCTTCACTGCTTTCTTGATGCCTGCAGGGTGCCTCTTCCAACAATCTTTTGACATTCATGACTCTTCTTCTCAAAAGACACTCATCCAAACCCAAAGCATTCCATTTTAAGCAATTCCTACACAGGGACCCACAAGATGCTCTGAGCATCATGTGGGTGACCAGTAGCCTGTCGCCTTTGATTCATGTGCCAGCATTTTGGTCCTCTCTTTCCTTCATGATAGCTTACTATCCCTGCTTTGCCTAGAAGACACCAAAGCCATTGCAATCTCCTACTGAGATATGGAATAACTAACACCAAGTCTCAAGCATTGGCTTTACTGCCAGACAGAAACATGTGCTCATGTTTTCATAGAAACCAGCTAGTTTTCCTTCACTGTATGCTCTTGCTTGTACACTCAAGGTTAACCAGCTCGTAGATTTTGTGGTTGCTGTCTGCTCAGAAGAACAAAGATTATTATTTGACTTGTCTTCTTTTGCATCTTCTGGCATTTTCCGTTGTCTGGATCATGTACGTGTTTTTTGAACCAGGAAAGATCCACAGGGATGCAGGTTTCTGGCAGCACTCATACATTTTCTTATTGTTTTGTAGTTTTATATGGGTTTTGGTATGGCTAGAAGGTACATGAACTTTTTTGAATGTCATCTCTGAAGGCACCATATTGGAGGATAAGATTCATATGCAAGTGCCCAAAGAGGAGTCCACAGTGTGGGCAGGTTCTGTTACTCTGTCTTTTCTCTTAACATCTGACAACTTCTCAAACGCATTCAGAAAACAGAAGTAACTACATTGCACACAAAAAGCCATTACAGTCTTCTCCTGCCTGTGAGAGTGGGGTAAACTGAGCAGAATTCAATTAAAGTTTATAGTGCACTTTTCCAGGAGGAAAATCTTTATGTAATCACAGAAAAAAATCAGATAGGAAGGTTGTCATAATGGTATCAAAGTATGCAGAGGCAACACAGCTAAAGGAGGGTCTTTGCTGTGCATGCAACATCTAAAGTACATTTCAAGCTATCCCTGAAGGCCTCTGCTTTGACCTATTACCCAGATAAAGCCAATCTCGACAGTGGGAGGAAATATTCTTCCCAGACTCTGGTGTTTTAGATGCTTTGTCATAATAAAAAAGAATTCAAAGACAGAATTTCATTTTAGTTTTTCCCATGAGATTCTCTGAATGAACATCAGGATTCTGAGGTTAAAGATTTTAATTAAAGGAATATAAATTAGAATCTAACAATTCACTACCACTTGTGTTAAATCTCATTAAAAATATGAGGCTGCCCTTTGTCCTCCCCACTACCTACTGGCTTCCTACAGAGTCACTGCCAGAGGAGATAAGAAGTATCCCTGGACATTTTTCCTCTACATCAATGTGTAAAATATCTATTCAGCTCTTTCTAGGGACTTCTGCAGACTCAGGGATAACAAGATCACAGCTATATACAAATGATATACACAATTAAACACGACCTTCCAAGAGAGACTAAAACACTACCGTGATTTAAACAAAAGGTCAGAGGTGGATGGGATGTTTTTCCCCAAAAACACAGAGGTAAAACATAGAAAGATTTTAAAGAATGACAGTTGCTAGTGATGTTGCAACCCCTGATAATCTTGCCCTACCACAAGAGGAATGTTTAGGACTGAAGGTCCATGGATAAAACATCTAAATGCATATAAAGATGTGTAAAAGATGTGCACCCGCAAAACAACTTTTCACAGGATTTTTACCCATGTTTTAATTTGATTTTAGCTTTCCAGTGTGACATAAGCTTTATCAAGGTCCCTAGCACAAGGAGATCATCAAACACATTCCCATTATGGCAGGCAGAAGACAGTCCTGGAGAAACACCTGGAGTACCCCAGGTGAACAAGAAGAGCCCCACTGAGCTGTGGGGTCCAGTCTAGTCCCACCTACCTGCAATGAGCAGGGACATTCAACCAGATGAGTTTGTTTACAGACCTATCCAGCCCAATCTTCAGTATTTCCAGGGATGGGAAATCTACAATTTCTTTGGGCAACCTATTCCAGTAATTCACCACACACATGATGCAAAGTTACTTCCTTATATCTAAATCTACCTTCTTTTAGTTTACAACTATTACCCTGTATCTTATTGAAATAGGTCCTACTAAAAGTTTGTCCCCATCTTTCTTACCCCTTTTAGGTACTGGAAGGCTGCTGTAAGGTCTTCCTGAAGCCTTCTCTTCTCTAAGAGAAGAGAACAACCTCAACTCTCAGCCTATCTGCATAGGAGAGGTGCTCCATTCCTCGAAACATTTTGGTGATTCTTCTCTGGGATCTCCTCCATAACTTTCATATACTGAGAACCCCAGTGCTGCAGCAGTCCATGAGATCTAGCAGTGGATCTCACAAGAGAGAAGCAGAGGGATAGAATCATCTCCCTTGACTTCCCTCACCTGCACCTCCTTGGCTACGCTGCTTTTGATGCAGCCCAGGAAACAACTGTCTGTCTGGGCTGCAAGTGCACATTGCCAGGTCGTGTTCAGCCTCACATCCACCAGCACCCCCAGGTCCTTCTTGTTAGGACTGGTCTCGATCTGTTCATCCCACAGCCTCTGCTGATAACAGGGAATATCCTGGTACAGGTGCAAAACCTTGTACTTGACTTTGCTGAACCTCATGAGATTCCCATGGGCCCACTTCTTGAGCTTGTCTTGGTCCTTCTGGATGGCATCCCTTCCTTCAGGTGTGTCAGCACACCACACAGATTGTTGTCGTCTGCAAACTTGCTGAGGGTGTGCTTAATCTAATTATCTATGTCAGTGATGAAGACACTAAACAATACAGGGACCAATAAGGATTCCTAGGGAATAGAACTCATCACTGAACTCCAGCGGGACATTGAACACTACTCTCCAGGTGTAACCACTCTGGCAATTCCTTATTCAATGAATAGTCCATACATCAAATCTGTATCTCTCCAATTTAGAGAAAAGGTTGATAAAATTCTATTTCTTGTCCTCAGTTTCTGGGGCTGTAAAAATTTATAAATATCACACAGACTGTGATGCAGTCCATCTGTTCAGGACATAAAAGTAACACAGTGAGTCAGGCCAAAGGTCTGTCTGAGCCAGTATCCTCTCACTGATGACTACCAAAAGCAGATGCCTAGGTGAAAAGGGTAAGAACAGATCACATATATTTAGTAATTCCCCCCCATCAAGAAACCTCCCCAGGACTCTGGGGAACCATTTGTCTCCTGCATGAATTCATCCTGTTTTTCACACAAACCATAACATTTTTAGTATTCATAACATCCTGCTACAAAGACTTCTGGAGTATAATTAAACCTCACATGAAAACTCTATTTGTTTCTTTAGAACCCGGACCATAGGTTCTTGTAGTGAAAGAGACTGTACTTAACTGAACCTTGTCACCTTTCCTATACCACTCAGTGTTGTTAACCATCATATTCCCCCAACACTTCTGTCAAGCCCTAATTATTCTCTGAAACTTTTTCAAGTTGTACTACATCCATTTTGAGATGAAGGGAGCACAACCACACAGAGTTTTCAATATGCAAACCTCAGCTTCATGCAGTGCCATGATTTTATTTTCCTTTCTATTCTACTTTTAATATTGCCAGTGCTGCTCTGCTCTTTGACTTCTGATCTGATGTGTTCAGGGAACTCTCTGTCATAAGCCCAGATCTACCTCTCAGGGATTTACTGGCCAGTCCAGAATCCACCACATAAAATGTGAAACTAGGATTTTTTCCCACCCATGCGTCACTTAACATTTATCTATGTTTAATTCGATCTGCTCATCTATTGTCCAGCCACTGAGTCTCATAGGGTCCTTCCATAATTTTTCAGTAGGTCTTCATCTTTACTGTTGTCAATAATGTTTACTGATAGCACTAATTCTTGTCCTTAATAACAGTTTTTCCCTTTTCTGTTTCATTTATGAATATATTGAGAATTAATAGATGAATACGAATGAGTATCAGCACGGATGCCAGCACAAACCCTTTGGAATTCCACTGACAATTATTTTACTACTGTGAAAACAGATCCTTTTTATACCTTTTAAAAGTTGTCTTTGTGTTGCTAAATTAATTGTCAGGTATATAAGCCTCACATGTGACAACTCCCCTGTTTTCTTAAAAGCTATCATGTTTGAGATCTTGTTGAAAGGACAACAAACATCATTTCACTCCACCTTCAAGTGGGGCAAAATTCAACTATGAATTTTCACTAGAATTTCACATGAAGTTGTGCTTCCAGTTTGGGGATTTTTAGGTTATTTTCTGAAACAAATCAATTAGATCTAAGAAAAGATGTTCTAACTCAAATAGAAACTTTACTTAAACCTCTACAAGAAGTTTTAAAAAATAAATCAAATTCACAAAGTGATGCACTGACATCACAGTACACATGCAAAACTTTTGAAAATAAACCAAAAGAAGGCTGAGGCTGTCTGCAAGTTCAGCAAAGACTTGCATTTTGTTATATATGCACAAAAGTATTCCTTGCTTACTGCATTGTGCTTCAAGATATTTCAAAGTGCAGCATCACATTGTATGTTGTGCAATAAAACAAAATTCACGCTAAATAGAAGCATTTATCTCAAGGGGAGTTAGAAGATGATTCCCAGTTATCAAAATATTTCAGTGAAGCAGAAATATACAATGACCAAGACACAAAAGACCAGTAATCAGTATGATTCTCCTCCTACTCTCCCACATCAGGATCGATGCCAACAGAGCTAGAGTGGTATAGAGCTCCAGCTGTGTTAAATATCTAGGGCTATGGAGATTTTTCTCACAATCCAGGATTTAGAGTCATGATGCTCGACCTCCTCCTGCTGCCTAATTGTTATGTTTAGTTCACACAGAAAACACATTATCTTCTATGCTCACATGACAACATTCATCTCTACATGAAGCCAAACAGTTAAACAGAGTGAGAAGGCTGACATATCCCTCCTCTTCCATGTGTCTAGAGCCAGCTCAAACTGAAGGGTCTCAGCTTCAGCAACAATAGCACTCATATTGGTTGGGGTTGGATGGGACTTTCAGCAATTTGGTCTACTGGAAGGTGTTCCTGCCCATGACAGGGGAGTTGGAACTAGATGATCTTTAAGGTCCCTTCCTAACCACTCTGATTCTACGAGATGATAAGAAGCAGCTCTTTAATAATAAACTTGAAGGAAGCCCTCCACCTGAAGAATTTCCCTGCTGTAAGCAACAGCAGCACCAGAAGGAGCAGATGGCACTGTTGCAGCCTACAGCAACACTGACAGAGAAGCCAGAGAAGGATCAGGGTGATTTTATGGAAGGGGGATTCCAGGAACCATCTTGCACTCACAAACAAGGTCGCAAATTCCCCTGTAACTTCTGTCCTGAGGTGCATACCAGCTACCGACACTAGATTATAATTTTGGGGTCTTCACTGCTGCATTGTGTTTCTGGTTGAGCCAACCACACCCCATCTTGAAGGATTCAAAGGCATCATTCTGAATATCGAGTTTCAGCCAGTAGGGAAACAAAACAAACCTTGTATTTTACCAATTTCAACACAAAACATCTTGCCTTTTTATTGCCCTTCATTGCAAAGTCAAAAAGAAATGGAGCTATACTTAAACATATCCTCTGGGAACAAATTAGATCTGCGATTTTCATGGCATGCAAATTTCCATTCTATTTCTACATGATTAATCATATTTTTAACATCTGTAAATAATTTGTTTCTTCCAAAACTACTGTCATTGTACTAGCTATTACTACTCTTTTACAAACACTTTTCAGACATTTTTTTTCACCTACACCTCATCAATGTGGGAGGCGAGATATCACAGGCTCTAAGTTCCTGAATCTTTAAACTCTAAAAGTCTTCTTCTGAAAAAATCATGTATTAAATTCATGAAAAGAAGCAGCAGTTCTCTTAAGATTCTTTTCCAGCCCATCACTGTCAGATTTTTAATATTTTAGAGGGAAAACTAGAAAATTTCAAGGCAGGCCTAAAAACTATAATTAACATGAAATGCTTTGGGTATTTATAGCTGGCTACTCCCATAAAGCAGCCTCTATTAATGTGCTTTTTATTACATCAATCTCTTCTTTGTTAGGAAGGAAAAGAGAAGGTTAATCTTGGTATTAATACTATCAGATACTGAGGAGGGGAACAGTCATAACTGCATCTCTGAAGATGGAAATAATATTCAACACAGCCATGCAAATCCATACAGCAAATTAAAGATTACTAGCTACCTTCAGAACAGCAAATGCCTATACTTAGTTGTCATTACATCCTTATGTTGTACAATCTTGGTAAAACATTGAAGAAAGCTTTGTTTTGATTAGAAAAATACTCTTTAAAGAGTCAACATAATCTGGCACTATAGATTGTACCACTCCCTTGAAAAGCATCTAAGAGCAAACCACAAAGATCCATCTTTGGTTTTTTCCTTTTTCCCCTAAAATAAATAACTACACTGTGATTGTTTCTATCTACATTTATATTCTTTCTCTCATCAGACAGCTAATAGCTACACCAGCCCTTTAGGGAAAAAAAAAAAAAAAAAGGAGAAGGGCCTATCTTAGAGTATCTTCACATACCTTTCCCCTTATTTCCCCTTTCTCTCCAAAAACAACAGAAGAAAAAGAAATATGCCTGAGATTAATTCTTATCACCAGCCCTGCAGGGCTGTCATGTTAAGAGTTCCTGAAGCTATTTCTTCTGGCTTTTCCACCTGCAGACTCTGGAGGTGGCAATAAGGAGAAAGAAAAAACCTAAAGGCTTATTCACCAAACAGCAATTAAATATGAAGTGGCAGTGCCTGCCTTTACTTGCAGCACCTGGCAGCAAAAGCTGAGACTGCAGCAGGACAGAGGTTTCCTTTCCAGCTCCTAATTGCTCTCTACAAGCTTTTTAGAGAGTGACAGAAGACTGAACAGTAGCAGGTACCTTAACCCCTTCTTTCAAGCTGTATTTGCCTCTTGGCTTTCTCCTCCTTTTCTCCTCCTCTGGTTCCTTCTCTCTGTAGTTTTCCCTGCTTGTGCAGCTCACCCTCTCCCGCAGCCAGGCTAGAGTAGACGCTGCTGCTCTTCCAAAGAGTGCAGGGTTGTACCAGCCCTTCCTCAGACCTGGGGTTATATGCGCTCAGGGAACCTCTGCAGGAGCCTGGAGATCCTTCTGATGAAGGGAAAAACCACCCTGACCTCTGCCATAATTCTTCAGCACTACAGCCTGTCTGTAGACCTGCTGTTGCTGTCCTAGGCTCAACAGGCAAGGGGAGATACATCTTGCACACCTTTCATCCAAGCATCAGGATATGCAGCTCATTTAAAGCTGCCCAGCAAGCTTTAAATGCCTCTGTTACCACTACCTGTCACTAAAAGAAGGGCAGAAACACAGCCATGCCTCGTTTCCTGTCCTCATATATTCCTCCTCCAGTTGCAGAATTCTCTTTTTTATATCTGATCTCAAATTTGCATGCTGACTGATGACTACTGACCAACGCCCATTACACAACTCTCTAGGTTGACCCCTAACCCATGACAGACACCCCTGGACCCTGACAAGAGAGAGTTGTTACCATTTTTTCAGGTTCCAGACTGTTCCGCAAGGCCAAAGCTCTGAAGCACCCACCAGGGCTGCCTGGATCTCTAATGCTGCCTGCACCTGCTTCTGACAGCCCTCTTTCAGCTTCTGCCTTCCAACTGAGCCAGGAACCTGTCTGGTAAGCCAGGTCTGAGGTCACTGAAAGCAAGTTATGAACCTGGTGATGGAGGTACACGTGTTAAATGCTTGTTGTTTATGCATTTGCTTCGATAAAATGCAATACTGACAGACTGGACAGGAGCTTAAGGGAGTGTTTGACTTGAACACCAAAAACATCCAAGAAAAATCACATCCGTAAAGTCATAACCGAAGGAACCCAGGCAGGGTTCAACCAGAGATCCTGTGAACTGATCCCATGACACTTCACTCAGACCTAGCAAGTCAACACCTCTCCCACCTCCCCACACACCACAGGGCTCCCAGCACTGTTGGGCACAGAAAAATCTTCCTACTGACTGCTGCTAAGTGGGCCAAATGCTCTGCAGTACTGCTGCTGTGAAGAGTTAGAGGTTTCCACTTCATTCTTGAAGCAGACCAAAAGGGTCTGAGGTTTCATTTAGTCATCAGCAAACTCCTGAGAGTTACGTACTACAGAGGACAAGCAAATTAAACAGTTTGTTTTTGAGTAAAGAAACCCAAAATGAGGAAGTGAGACTGGCTGTGCTGGGCATATCTATTGAGAAGGGAAGTCTAGGGGAGGGGGGAGAGAGGGTATGACACAGGTCTCATTCAACAGCATCTGTGCCCTCTCCAGCTGTTTATTAAGCAGGACTGCCTGCTATTCTTTGGGAATATTCCAAAACCCACTTTCAATGCATCCAAGGGGAAGAGCACAGTAAAGGAAGACAGAACTCAAAGCAAGAGTTGGGCATGGGAACAAGATTGAACCACAACTGGGAAGCTCCAATGGAAATTTTCCTGCAAATGAATCTACACGTTGGCCCTCCTCAGGTTCTAAAACATCAGGGTAGGTTCAAGTACATATATAACAGCATCTCTCCAGAGACATTTCTCTCAGCACCGAGAAGAATCAGGTTTTAAACCAGTTCCTAATCAGAGGCAAAAAATCTGCCACATGAGGCAATTATATTTCACCTTGTGAGCACAGATTTTGTTCAGCACTACCAGCACTGAAAAATCAAGAGTGAAAGTTATCTTAAATAAAATATGGAGAAAAATTCTCAGTCTATGCCAAAGTATTTTTATGTTTTCCATAGCTTCAAAAACATATGGGTAGCTCATATGCCACTTTGGAAAGGTTAAATGAACAGGGGAGCTTGAAACACCTCAAATTTCTTCCATTTCATCTCATCTCCTTTATCATCATTTCTGCAATGACTCCAAAATCCCCATGGCATTCAGAAAGTGCTCAAAAGGGCAAGAAATGTTTTAAGACATCACTCCTTGAAAATCGATTGAAATCAAGTGAACAAACACTTTGCTTTAGCTTGGACAGTTGTTCAGAAATGTTCCTGGCCACAACTCTACTTGCAGATTTATAATTCATTGCATTCCCAAGAGCGAGCATAAGCAGCTGGTGAAACGAGATTAGTCAGGCTCACATCTCTACTTTTCATTCCAATAGTATCACTTGGCCATGACCCCTAAGATGGAGGTGACAGCCCACATTCAGCCAAGCAATTCAGGCCTATAGATGATCTGAAGGACCAGATCCTCCAAAATTCATTAGCCAGAAGACACTAACTCTGCACCATCTTTTTTTAGATAATTTGGAGAAGCAGTATACCTCACTGTCTCCTTCTGGAGACAGCTTAAATACAATTCAGCTTCTAAATAAAATCTCTCATTCACTTAGTAGAAGTAAATGCAGTGAGGAGGAAAGAAGAGACAAAAAAAAAAAAAAAGCCATCCAAACTCTACCATAACAAATGGATGACAACAGAGATGGGATCATTCACAGGTAGCCACAAGCAGCAAAACATATTCAACCATTCAAGATTGTGGGTGATGTATTCATGTTTCACACATTAGATTTAAAATTAAAAGTTAAAAAAAGTGAGAGAATGCACCTGATGGAGTTTAACAATTCAAGGTAACAGCTAAATAACTGAAAATCACATGCATACATAGTCAATTCATTAAAATAAGCTATTACAGCCAAGCATTTCCTAATCAGATAATTAGTAGCCTCTAATGCAATTAAGTTTACACAGCCAGCTAGCATAATTAAAAAACATAACTGAAACAGAACCATTATCACAGGATAAGTGTCCTTTGTCTGATTTTTATTTTTCTTTTGAAAGCTTTAGCCAAAATTGAATGTCCAAGGGAAACATGTAGACTCCATTTAAATGCTAGATGCATTTCCACAGGAGAGCAGAGGTTATTCTCAGAGTGGAAGATGAAAAAATTCATCCAAGTGATACAGGAATATTTTAAAACTTTATAATTATGCTGTTCTACAGTTTTGCTGGGGCTGTTGGCTGAATTGGCCATCTAAATATCTGCTCTCCAAAGAGCTAGCACCTGCTCTCAGATTCCATGAGAGTACTAAGAGGCAGCCCAGGAAGACTTTAAAGAGCAGCTCCTTTGGCTGTGGGACCTGTAAGCACAGGAGATGTGTGTCTACCTAGAGAGCACACACCATGAGCATCACATTCAGCACTGGAAGTTTACCAGCAAAAGCCTCCCCACAGTAACAGCACACAGGAGAGAGCAGGCAGCTTCTGTCACTTGGACTCACTGAATACTGCTATTCTCAGTACCTGAACTGGCAAGCACTACTGGAATCTAGAAGAAACAGGGAACAGAAAGCCCTAGGGCTAATTAAAGTTTCAGGTCCCACAGTTTTGTGTTCCTGGCTCTGTCACATACCCACTGCTTCCACTCTAGTGGATCCTTGCAAACAAAATCAACTGATTTCTACTGTCCCCCACAGATTAGGCTGCAATTAGATTCAAAAGCACAGTTGGCTATTGTTTGAGTGATTAGTTCTGGATTATATTTCTGTCTGTGCAGGGAGAGCATATATATTTTCAGGCTCCTGTTCCTCTCAGAAGTTGTTTCCTGGCACACGAGGACAACCCACTTATCTCTGACTGAGGAAATTAGGAGAAAAATCCTAAAAAAAGCAAACACTCAAGACTGCACATTTTACAGAAGGTTTTCTTTGAAAGTCAGATCCTGCAAGGTCTCCAGGCAAAGTGAATATTTGAATATTTGTATTCATGTCTACAATTACAGGTCATGAAACAGTCTCAACCTCTTTTGTAAAGTTGAATATTATTCTTTTTTAATAAGGAAACCTGAACTCATTTGTCTACACTCATACAGCCAGTAAACCAAAAATTTGGGGAGATGGATCCCGTCCTACCTGCTGGTGCTGGTAGAGAGCAATCTCACCTATCTTCTAAGCCTTCTTCAGGATCTCTGTAGAAACAGTCCCGTAAGGTGCAATAATCTCTGCCAAACATGGAAGCCAACAAATCTAGGCTGGAATAGATACCACACTTGCTGGGGTGGCAGTTCAGTTACTTGCACACTCTGCTTTGACACAGAAGGACTTGAAGACTGAACTAAGGCAAGTGGATGGAACACCCTTGATGCAGAAGAGCATCAGTAAACTTGTAGAGGTATCTCTGCCCTGTGATAAATAAGCATGCTTTTCCTCTTGCTTATTTGTGAAAAACTATAACATACTTTTTACACTATTGAAACATGAAAGTTTATTTATATTCCCCTAGAACTGAATCAGGCCCAGCTGTCACCCATGATAGTGCAATTTAAAGCTGTGGAATGCTGTGCAATTCAAAAGGACATAAAAAGGACCTCAATAAATATGCAGTGCTCAAAAGGAACCACAAAAGCTCTGAATCTCACTGGAGCAAGGGGAACCTGGGAAAAATCACTTTTTAGCCTTTTCAAGTCAACCAGCAGCAGCAACCAGGCTTAGCAAACCCAAATGAGGTAGAACTGGGCTGGACTGATGGACAATATCACATTTTGCATCTGTTTTGTCACCTGTGTATACGAACCACTAAAAAGAAAGTATTTCCACCAAGGAAACATTTCCATGGGATTCACAGCAAGACATGGGACCTAAGTTTAAGTGACTTCAACACCTGCAAATATTTAAGCTTGGACCAAACCAAAACAAATTAATTAAGGCATACAAGATGATACTCAACAGGTTTCACTTAACTTTACCTGTAGGGTACTTAAAGTTGAAGGATCCAAAGAACAAGATAGGTCATGCGAACTCTGACACATACAAAGATCTTATTCAAAAGGCTTTCTAGATGGAGGAGCTCTCAGAAGTCACAAACTTGGTCGTCTTTCCTCCCCGAAAAAGTGTAGTTAGACCTGGGAAACCTCAAAGGCACTAAGGCAATACAATTTTTCCCTGTGTGGGATGAAAATATGAGCACTACTTAGCTTTTTTGTATAATACAGAGGCATTAGAAATGGTGGGAAATGAGATAAGGATGTAAAACCAGCACCCAAATCCTTTTCCATACCATATTTTCTTTGGTTAGTTGAAAAGTGATACAAATCAAGAGCAGAGCCCCTCTGATCACCTGTCAATAACACAGGACAGCAGATGCGCTGCTGCCATCAGCTCTGCTGTCACTGACTGCCCGTTCTCATACCAAGTGCAGAGATATCAGTGACTTGCCTTGCAAAAGCTGACACTGTTCTTACTAGAGGGGGCTAGTTTAGAGAGCTGGATCTGAACACAGCCTCAAAGGTCAGGTGGTTTTCTGGCCCTCCTTTGGTGGGACCGGTATACTTCAGAGGAGAAAAAAAAAAAAAAAAAAAAAAAAAAAAAAAAAGAACAAAACACGAAACAAAGCCACAGAATTGACATAAGTATTGGGTCTCAGCAGACTGGATGTGTTAGTTAAAAGCAGCAGGATCCTGATGAGATTTAATTTCATTCACTTTGTTCTGGCTTCATCAGCAAATGTATGGAAAGATGGCAAAAAGCCAACAACTCTTCTAGCTGCGTACCTGTCCGTAAATCTCCTTCTTCTCTCCAGCAGCAAGCCTGTATGCCTAAGACAACTTTCTGTCCTTGTGCTCCATTAGGACTGATTTATTGGACAACAGGAGCTGCTGGGAGCCTGATCCAGCCTGTTTTGCAGCCTCCTAACTCCTTTGGAAGTTAGCACAACAGGGAGCCAATAGAGACAGGGAAGCAACTATCTTGCTGACATCTCTTCTATCTGCTTTCTCAAACTAGAGAAGCCTCACACCGTCATCTCTCCAGCCCACTTGATCTTAACTCTTCAAACTGTCTATTTAGGATCTATCTTGGGATGTGGAAGGGACAACACACCACTGCTGTCTTCCATTTAGTCATGTTAGATGTCAGCTCCATCCTTCCTGCAAGCAACTGAATCATGATTTCGGTGGGCCTTGCTCCACTGAAAGAAATTTGGGGTTGTCAGAATTACCAAATTTGAGGAAACAGGCTGTGCTGGTTAAAAGGAGCAGGAGCCACAATGTGCACTACTTCTTTATATGTGGATCTTTTTCCTAGACTTTTTCACCTGAAACTATTATATTTGGAAGGAACGTGCACATCATATCCGGCCAAGTGAGTAATACAGATCTTCTATGCCTTTGTGAAACCCTTGGCTCTACAGGAGCTGATACACTTCTTATGGAAAACAGCCAACCTCAATTCAAATATTACATGAAGATATTACAGAGAAAAGCAAGAGCAAGCAGTTAAGCAGGAGAAGAGAAAAAAAAGCTGTCCCTTGCCCAGGGGGAATGTATGCTTTCCTTCTCTCTCCTCTTACCTGAAAACAAAACATACAGGATCTTTAAGCTGCTTCCCCCCTTTCATCTGTCTTTCCATTGACCTCCTCAAGGGAAATGAGAGGGTGGAGCAGCCCTCCCTTCCATTATTCCTTAACATAGTGACTTTCTGAACCATTATTTCCCAGACGGGTTTCCTCATTTTGCAGCCTGCTGCACATGGCAATGCCATTTTATATTCTTCCATGCTGCTGGAGCAGTGGCATTTACTTCTGCTTTCTAATTATCTCTTTCTGCTAAGCAGCATTCTCTAAGTATTAAACAGTACAACCTTCACTGAATAAAGAGCACTTTGAAGTCCAGCTCCTGATTTCTCTCATGCATACAGTAACTAATACTGCTAGCAGAGTTCTGATATTGATCTTCTTCCTTTAGTTAAATTTATGAATAAGAGACTGCAAACTCAAAATTTTAATGGGCGGAAATAATTCCTCCGCATTTCTGTACTTGTTTTCCTATCTTCTCTCTCATCTAGCAAAGCATCTGACAAGGAATTTTTTAAAATATTTTTTGCTTCATCTCAGCATGTGGCCAACTTCGAAGAAACAGCTGAAGTTTCCTGTGAGAAAGTGTAAGCAATGTTTCAAACACATTGTGTCAACACCTTCCTCTGTCTCAGTAAACCTGGGCTAAGGCGCTCAATGCAAATCATCTCTCAAGCTGCTGAAAGAACTTTAATATGTTGACTGCAGTGCAGGCTTCCTCAGATTTGTAAATACAGATTTGTTATGCTTTGTTTTACTGCGTGCTTCAGAGAGAGCGTGCCCACACACCTGCCAAATAAATACCACTGCTCCCTCTCGTACAAACAATGAGAGACTAAAATTAATTTTGTTTCATCTAAAGGGATCATAGAAGCCTGCATGATAGATTACCCTCTGCACATTCAAATCCTTTTTATATTTATATTTATGTAAAAATAAAATAAGTTTCTCTAAAACCTCAGGGAAGCAGGATCTTTTACCTATAGGGAGATTTTGCTGCCCTATCTCTCCCCATTAGGTTGGGGATCATAAAGTTCCTGAGCAAATACAGCTCTTTTGTTCTGACAAGACAGCTTGACAAATCCAGATCATATTCACAGGAGTGCGTGTGACCCACACAACTCACAGGAAACGAATCTCAGGTCCCAGACAAGGAAAAGCTACAAGAGCAAGCAGGCAAGGTTAGGAGAAGAACGGGGGCTCGGCTTTGCTTTGTGTTTTGTTTTGAGCTTGGACTGGTCCCAGCAAAGAGTTAAATCTGATTTCTAAGCCCCATCCAGGCTTCCTTTACAGTAGATTGGGAGAGTGTGCTGCATTATAAACAAACTTCCACTGCAAGCCCCGAGCCCCCGCAGGCTGCCCTCCTAATAACAAGTAGTCTGTGAACTATCCAGCCTGCTTTCCTGCAGCGCGCTCCCGTCCAGATTCTCCAGTGCCTAATTAAAGTAGCTGGGCTCCTGCTGCCCTCTTCTCCACTGTGAAGACATCAATTTGGATGTCTTTCTCCTCCACCACATCATGAGCTCTCAGTTATGCTTTAGGAACATTTTATTCCGCAATCCCTGCCCTTCAGCTAACTTTGGTTCTAACTGGCAAGCAGATCCACAGGCTGCTGAAGGAGCCGGGAGGCAAACAGCCTGTCCTGCCACATGAGCCCCACATCTATGGGAAACAGCTAGTAAGCATAGCTCAGACACCTGCCATCCTTCCATAGGGAGACTTGCCTTCCCTTGGCCTGCTTACACCCTTTGACAGACCTGTCCCCTCCTGCTTTCACGGCAGTCCGTGGCACTCCTGTGTTTTTAGTATTTCTCTGTGCTGGCTGAAAGGCAGGGAGCAGGCAGGCCCACTCACGTCCGAATGAAACATTTTAGCAAGGATGTTCTCATACGGCAGAGGCCTTACAGGAGCAGATGGACATGTGCTGCCATAATATATTGGTCAGCACTTGGTAAGGTATCATGGGTTGCCCCAGGAAACATCTATTTCTTTTTTTCAATCGCCTAGTATGTTTTAGTACCTTTAGTCCGAGCTGGAAGCACTGTTCAGTGTTACCATGTCCCCTCTGCCTCCTGGATGACAGTACAGCCTGAGCAGTCACTAAAGGTCGGATCTAACAGTGGCAACAAAATATTATCATGGCTTTGGGGAAATAGTGCTCATACTTTTCAAGAGGGAATAAGCCTTATTTTTGACCTACAGCTTCCTGCATGAAACTGCGTGCCTGTGCAGAAGCCAACTTAAGTTCATAATTTAGCAGACTTCTTTTCACAGAAATTCTGTTTCTCTGCCCACAAGTAAAAGGTTTGCAATTCCCAAGGAAGGAGAGCTTAAAGACTGTTTGTCAAGTTTTCCCTGTCTGGTAAATCCTTTTCTTTGCACTAAGTCTGAAAAGTTTACCTGTAGGTATCTGAATAATCAGAGGAATGAAGCCTACTGCACACACTCAGCTTGAAAGCTTACTTCAGCCCAGATGGAGAAACATAATTGCAAGCCTCAGAGTAGGCTCCTCTGGCTGTTTCTGGGTTAGAGTTATTAAATTATGACTTAGGGTCTCAACTTAATGAACTGTTGTGATATAGTTAAAAGGGTATTTTGTAATGGCTATAACTTCACATTCCAAAACATTCCTCTCCTGCCAATAAACAGAAACTGCTGTGCCACTGCACGCAGTGACAGCAGATTATCAACCTGACTTGCTTTGCTCTTTCCCGTGATGGGGGGATACCACATACCCTCGTGTGATATCCATTCATTAAGTAAATAAACAAGAATACAAAGGGATTTGATTGAGTTACCTGTAATTGGAAGGATGTGCCTCTATCCTCATGGCTCAGTGCTGTCTACCTGCTTTAATTGCAGCCAGTGGAAAAATGCCCTTTGATTTTAATAGGGACTAGCATGACACTGATGCTGTACAAATCTCATCCTGGATGTTGTAACATGGTGATTGCGAATCACCTAAGATCTGCAAATCCAGTATGAGAGAGACTGCACTACATAAGGCAGCCTTTCATTACACATGTTTACAGTACCAAATACAAGGTATCAGTATTATATTTTCTGTCCAGGAGTTTCAGTTAACCTAAGTTATATGACACAAAATCATTATTTAGAAATCACACAGCAATTTGACACAGATAGGAGGGGGCCCAGTGTCCGCCTAATGATCTCAAACAGCATGAACAAGAGTAGATGAATAGAAATCGTTAGTTTATTATTTACACAGCATTTCTCAAAACACCAAGGAACTCTACCAAGTAAATGAAGACAGCAAACTATAACACAAGGAAAGGGGAAAATAATGAGTTTTAAAAAGAAATTTAAATTATTCACAGAAATTTCAATCCTCCTGCTTGCAGAGAACACCAATTACTACTGTTTTATATGCACACAGTGCACACTTTCCTGTCCAGAAAAACAAAACATGGTTCCCTCAAACTCTGCCATCTTCCTTAGTTAATACCTTATTCCATAATACCTCAGTATATCTTAAAAATTATGGGCACACTGAATTGCATTGCTGTGCAGGAATTCAGCCTTCAAAAGAGAAATTTATCTTGTACAATGACCTTAGTGCTCAGAAAGAAGAAACATTCAGAAGAAGAGAGCCATGTCAATGATTTTAAATAAAATAAAATTTAAAAAAATTCTCTTTTTGCCTAGTACATCCCCCCTCCCCATGAAAGAGGGACATCTGAAATCAAAAAGAGGCATAACATTATCTCCCTGTTTTGGACTACAGCTTACAGGTTTATAACAAGGAATTGCAAGAAAAATGTTACTAGATGAATGCAGGAGCTGTGGAATCCTGACATAAAACCGAAAAAAAAAAAAAAAAAGCCAGCCTGTGCGCCAGGCTGGCAGGGACTGTCACAGCAGAGGGAAATGTTATTGCCCCAACAGGCAGCACAGAGACATCCAACCTACTGCATCTCTGCTGCCTGTTCTTAGCTTTTTGCTAGCCAAACCTCCATAGGCAAAGAACAGAGGATGTACTTAGGTCACTTGCCCTGAAACAGTTGCAATGACACCTCTCAACCAGGTCATGTAGGTGTCTTATCCTTGAGTGCTTTGTGGCAAGGGAGACGAATTCATAACCCCTGTGTCAGGAGAAACAACGGGAAGAAGAAAGTCTGATAAGCAATTCAGCAGCTATAGAAGGATGTCTCCCCTGCCAGAAAGAGGAGATACCCAGCAGTGCCTCCCACAGCAGGTACCTGGCCTCGAGGTGTAAGCCAGAATCTGAGCAAGAAGAGAAAGAAACAAACAAAGTTATGAAAGCTGCCCTCACCTCAACTAGTTTGCCTCCTAGCTAGGGCTCAGCTAGTAATTGATTTTTTTGGTTGAGTAACTGGACTGGAAACCTCTGAAAATGTTGGTTTGTGCAAGCATGTGTAGAAAGATGCTGATCCTAAAAAACCTATTAGTTTTGCACTAAAAATATTTCTCCTCAACAGTTAATGGAAAAACTATGAAAATACTTTGCTTCATCCCAAACTTGATTTGCTTGTTTTTTAAATTTAAGACTAAATAAATGAAATCTTAAGTGAAAATAAGAATATTTTGAAATACAATGGCACAATCTTTTACTCTGAAAATATTCAAACTGTGTGGGGATTGTTTCCATTTACATTTGCAATTCTCTTTAGGACAGTCCAGAAACACCATGTTTTTCAGAAATCAAACCACCTAAAATGACTCATTTGGTTGTTTTACTTTATTTAATGCAGTACAAAAAGTAAAACAGGTAGGCTGTGGGAGACCTCCCAAAGAGCCTGCAACCTAAAGGACATGGTCAGAAACCCTCCAGGCTCCCTTATGCTGTGCCATACAGCTGCCAGTACCGAACCCCAGTCTCTTCATTCATGCTGATTGCAATAATGGAATAAGTAATGCAGCAATAGCAGTGGCAAAGGAGATGAAACCCACCCGATACAGGGAGGAATTTTCATTTTGGGTAAAGCCTGGAGCCTCTAAATAAAGCTAAGCATGTGCTTTGTGTTTGCAATCTTAACACAACTGCCATTCTGATTTCTCATAAATAGTCCAAGTGCTTTCTTTCTCAGAAATGTATCAAATGCTGTGAAATGAGGTGCTAGAACACTTAACTGCCAGCGCCCAGCAAACAGAATCATTACAGTGTATATAAAAGTCTCCTGGGGGATAGGTTGGACATAAAAATTCAGCTGGATCATTAGGAGATGATGATTTAACTGAGAAAGCACTATAAGTCTCAAAGTTGGCAACAGAAAGACATAAAATGAGTTGGAGGAATTATTTAATGACTAGTAGACCAATAAGGGAGGTACTTCATTGCACTGTAAGATAGCCCACATCATAAGAAAACTACAATTTATCAAATATGAGCTGTTAGGGTCTTTCTAACCTGCAGCTAATTCCTGTCACATCAGTGACACTGGTGCCCTAAAAATCCTAACACGAACAAGCATGAACAAGAGTCAGAGAAGTCCAAAAGCTCCGAGTATTGAGCCTCCCTGGTACCAGACACAACAGAAGACTTTGAGGCCTGTATATGTTGTATATAATTTTGCACATGTAGGAAGCAACCTCTTTGCACTCTATACAGCCTGAGGATATCAGTCTCAGTTGTCAGAAGGCTGCAATCAAGTCCCCCAAGTCACTGGGGAGGTATTTTGCCTTGATTCATACAGATCAGAGTCCAGTATCTCACTCATCTGCATCCCTGACATCTGCTCCAGTTTTCTGCCAAAACTGTAGTGCATACACAACTCAGCAAGCTAGGCCCCGGGTTGCTGTGGTGCAGATATGCAGTTTGTGCTGTCATACCTATTCCCCTGGACTCCAGAAGACAGGAAATCCCTGCACTCTTCTTCCTCAGCTTCCCCACCCCAATGCACAGGAAAAAATTATCTCTGCTGCAGAGCACTGATGGGAAATGTAAAGGACATACAGGTTATACCTAGTGTCTCATGCTTAGCATATTTATTAAGACAAAATAATAAAAGATATTTTCCTTTTTCTTAGACAGCTGCAGCAAATATATGCTCAAGCAGTTCCCACTGGCTTTCAAAGTGAGTGTAAGCCCAAATGTCACAACAAGCCTTTGAAAATGCCACCCAAAACCAAACAAGTAAGTATATGATGCACATTAAAAAAACCAAAACAAAACCAAACAAACAAAAAACCACAAAAAAAAAAAACCCACCAAAAAACAAACAAGAAACTAAAGAAAAATAAAAAAATCCACACTGAACAAATCAACTTTTTTTTTTTTCCCTACCTGTCTATGTACCTTAGATTGGCAGAAGATGGTAGCATTTTTAGATCCTGCCCTTTTTCTCTCCGTGACAGAGAAGCAAAGTAAAGAACACAGACCTAGTGGCAGGAATTCCTGGGTGGTAAGGCAGTGAGGAACTTCCCTGGTTGCTCACATCACAGAATGAAAGAAGTATGCCTCAAGAAATGCAAGTGTGTTTGGTCATGAGAGCCACATAGCCCAATTTGGCTACAAAAGAAACACACTGGAGTCCTTGGTTTTGGAGCTCCATAGTTATTTCTTATTGTGTGCGATGATGTCAGACTTCTCCATGGCCCTTCTTGAGACAGGTCATTCTCCACATGTATCTTCATGACTCGCAGAGATGGGAGGCACATTGAGAGAGATAAATATCATCTAGCAGTGAGTGGAAAGTCTTTAAAATGGCCAGCTTTAGTACACCAAGTTCTGTTGAAGTCACTTCAAATTTCAAAAACAACTTTTCAGTGAGATGAATAAATGCAAAATGGGAAAATGGTATTCAGGAAGGAAATCTCAAACACAAAATTGTCAGACTTCAGTGAAGCAGAGTGGAGTCACTTCTGAGCTATGATTTTTTTTTTCCCCTGTCCTCATCAGAGAGGATTCTTGGAAGAGAATAAAATGCTCCTGAAAACCTTAATGTGAAAAAAAGCAAACAATTCTCTTTGCAAAGCATGTTTGGTTCATACTCTTTCAACCATGCAAACATTTAATGAGTTCTGTGAAATCTTCATTCCTGACATCTCAAGGCTAGCTGATGTAGTCTTGGTAACTGAACCATGATTTGGATTCCCAGAAATCTGTGTCGAAATGGGAATCATATGAGCACAAGAGAGACCAATAATGTGCATAAGCATACAAAGTACAAAATTATCAAAATACTAGTAGAAATAAGCAGGTGACAAATATAGATCTTGGAAGATTAGACAGGAGCATCTCTATTGTTCATGAAAGCTGTGGCACTGACAAGTCTGATTGAAATGGCTCATTTTCCACATGGTCCTTGACACTAGATATATGTGTTTTGCTATTTGGTCAGTACTTGCTCCTCCTAGAAATAAACACTTTGACTTGGGAGCTTAAAAGTTGATTAATTGCTTAATAGTTTTACTTTTCTGCAGAGGACTGCGATTCCACTTGCTGCCATTTGAAACACAAATGAGCTAAAGTGAGAAAAAATGATGGGCATTTGATTTTCCAACAGTAAAGATCCTGCTACGTGCCTACCTGGCAAAAAATGTCCTTCTGGGTTGGATGTTTACAGCTTCAAGGGCCGGCACACTACTGTCCAACATCAATTCATAGGTGTAGTCTGCCTGGGAACTTTCCTGTTTATGGCAATGGAAATTGTTAGTAATCAAAATATGTCAGGTTAAAATAAAGTTAAGTATTGAAAATGTTTCTTTTTAGTATGTTTAAATAGGAGAACAGGGGAAAAAAGCAGTATATGCAAAAAAATTTTGTGAAAAATTTAGAGATTAACATTTGTGTTCCTTCAGAGCATTCTTAATTGTAAACATTGTTTTGGAACAAACAAACAAATAAAAAGTTTAAGTTCTTTGTTCTGATTTTGTTTACTGAAGTTTAATGGTCTCATATTTCAGAGAAATTACTTATTAATATTTGGAATTACCATTCATTTTCTTCCTGAAAAATTTCTTTAAAAAATACAATTTCTTAAGATAAACATTTGGTTTTTCAAGCACACACAATGACTCCATATTCTGCTGGAAAATATATCTAAGAAATAAAATGCACCTGCTATTTTACGCAGTATTATTTGATCTATATTTGGAAAACTAAAATGTCACTGGTGCCTCAGAAAGGTATGTATTACTATTATCACACATTGAGTTAGTATCCCAAAACTCCCAGTCAGGACCAGACCATACTGTAGCAGACTGTGTTAAAACACAGACTTGTACATAATTCAAGTACAGATTTTATGCTGATTTAATGCTACTTTTTTTTCCTGCACTACAACGTCCACAGGTTTCTTAGGTTTGTACAACCAAGGGAAAAAAGTAAATTAACTCAGTACTTAACTGGAGTAAATATATCTCCACTCAGCACTTTCCTTTGTACCTGGGCTACTACATTACTCTGTTATTTTTTTCTAAAGCAACATTAAATGGGACTTGTAGGTTTTTTCTGAAGAATCTAATGAAAATGGGTTCTGGCTTTGGCTAGGGTAGACTTAATTTCTTCACAGTAGCTGTTATGGGGCCATGTTCAGGATTTTTGCTGGAAACAGTGTTGATAACTGAGGGTTATTTTGGTCACTGTTGAGCAGGACTTGCACAGCATCAAGGTCGTTCCTGCTACTCATCCCACCCCACCAGCAAGGGTGCTGGGGGTGCACAAGGAAGTTGTACAGGGTCACAGCCAGGACAGCTGACCCCACCTGACCCAAGGGATATTTCATACTGTATAGAGTCTGCTCAGCACATAAACTGCTAAAAGAAGGTCCATTTTGTTTTCCCAAGTAACTGTTACAAAAGATGGAGCCCTGCTTCCTTGGAGGTGGCTGAACACCTACCTGCCCTTGGGAAGCGGTGAATGAATTCTTTGCTTTGGGAGCGTAGCTTTTGCTTTACCTATTAAACTCTCTTGATCTCAACCCACAAATTTTCTCACTTATACTCTTCTGATTTTCTCCTTTGTCCCTGGAGTGGGGGGCAGTGAATAACCAGCAGTGTGGGGTTTGGTTGCCAACTGGGGTTAAACCACAACAACATAATATGAACTCTCACAACTAAAGGACACTTTAGCTGTTACTTATTAAGGTGGTACTTCAGGATCCTGAGCACCAGTGAAAGCAGCTAATGATTTAGTTCTTCCCTGCCATAGTCTGTCTCTGTTCCTAAAGTCTGACATTATAATCAATTAGTGAATGCGTTTGGATGAAAGGAAAAGCACTTTCCCTTCTCTGCCTGTTGGATGCAGCTAGCAAGTACCTGGATGTTCCAGATTTTGAAAGTTTTTTTTTTAACTTTATAACAAAGACATTGCTTAAATTTGGACTGGATTTTTACAAATATGCATATACAGACGGATTGAGAGGTACCTTGAATAAAACTACTCCAGCTACTCCAAACAGAGGAAATTGCTGTCTTGTCAGGCTGTCCATCACCCTTCTGGTATAAAGTGCCTGGTGTAATCCCTCTCTGGCTGATGTAAGATGAGTTAGTCTGAGGACAGGAAAGGTTATGCTGCCTTCTGGCTGATCTATGCTATATTATTTAGTATACTTTATGGGAAATTTTCAATTAGCTTTCACCATTCTTCTTTGGTGTTTTTCAGTTTCCTAACAAATCTTCTTTCCTGTTTCCCTTAGACTTTTCTTTTCTCTTTTCCTTTTTTTTTCCTTTTTTTTTTTCTTCATTTTGTGGGGTGAGGAGAGGGTGGGTGAAGACTGCTATTCTCATTTTCTTTTGCTTTAGAAAAACTGAGGAGAAAGAACAAAACATTATTAGTGTAGTCAATTCCTTCAGTGTAGCTATTACAGCTATCAAATATTTGCAGTTCTGATAAAAAATTCACTGTTTTTCTGCAAGGAAAGATCGGGTCTTGGTGGAGCGAGATTGTTGTTCCTGCTGCTACAATATTGGTGCAGTGTGATTTTTATTTACTGATTTTTATTAAAAAGGAGGAAAAATGGGCTTGGAGCTAAGTGACCAGGCTGAAAGGAGCATGTGCAGAAATAATTTTTATTGTAGTAGTATCCAGAGATCCAATTACTAATGAGGGTGTCACTATGCCAGAGCTTTGCTCACACGTTGAGAGTATGCTCCAGTTCTAGAAAGCCAACAGGCCAAAGAGAAGAACACAGAAAGGGGCAGAACAGGCAGTAGAGATGTATGTGCTGGTGCCACAGAGCCCCTGCAATGGGCCAGGAGTTGCTCTACAAATAATGGTAACTGTTTTTAAAGCTACTCCTGTGTGCTGGGATCCTGTCTCCCACTTGCAAGATGCCATGAGCTATTAACTCACTGAAAAGCAATACCTCCAGCAGCACATAAAATGCAAATAATGAGTGCAAGCAGGAGGAAATTCAAGTAGCTTTATCCTCCCCTCAATGCTGTCCTAGAGGAAGGAGAAGTCTCCAACGTCAGCAAACAGCCTTCAAGGTGAGAGAGCAGCCAATGCTCTGCACTTCCCCATGAGCACAGGGACTTCCCAGAGTTTCTGCAGCACTCAGAACACTATCCCTTTGACACAAGGAACTGAGGGACAATCCTTGGAACTGGCTTGCACAGCAGATTCTCAACCTATCAGAAAACCTTGGGAATCCTTTGGACTTTTAACAGAGACAGCATAAAGTAGCCAGAACAAGGACAAGAGATCCAGGCAGTTATGGCAAGTGGGAGAGCTAAAGGCATAGCTCTATAGTGCCCACATCTTACATAGGTGGTCAATTCTACCCACACCAGACCAAAAGCCACTGAACCATCAGTCTGACTCAGTAAATGTTCCTTACCTAGGTGATGAAACATGCATGCAGCATGTGAACTTGCAATGGCAGCACAGGCATCTTTCGTTTCTTGATCTGCGAAACTTCTCTTACAGGTTAATGCTTGGCAGGATAATTTTAATCCAGGATAATCCCTTTGCATCTGAGAAAACAAACAAACAAAAAACCCCATTCAAATACCTAATATATCTACAAAACAAAAGCAATCTCCTTGTGTACTCTTGTCATGATGCCCGCCTTGCTTCAGCAATGACAGAGATCTCTGACCAAATCCAACAGGATGCTCATCCCCAGCTACCCGGTATCTTCCTTTATCAAATTACTTTACTCTCAGTCCAGATACTCATCTCCATACTTGTGGAAATCATAATCCCTTTGCCCTACTGTAATTTAAACATGCAGTGCTGGCAGAAGTAGGAGAAACAAGTAACAAGTTGTGTGACAGAAAGCATTATAACCGCAACTGATGTGTACAGAGACCATCTCATGTCTTCCCATTCACGTTTCCCACAAGTTTCTCATGCCTGTCAATCTTGTTTTGATTAAAACAGCTTCCAGAGCAGTCCCCACTGCATTTGTAAATGAATCCTTCAAACACACGAGTATTTCACTGATGCCAGGAGTCCAGTTAAGTCCATTTCTTCCCTGTGGAATTCTCTGTAAGCTCTGAAACAACCAGCCATGGTAACTCAGACAAAAAAACCAAGACATCTCTTTTTCAAGTTGTTCTGGGAATAAACAAAGGATCAGATAGATAATAACCTTTTATAGAGTTAATGGAAAAACAGAATAGGAGGTGCCAAATAAGGGAAGATTAACTGGGTTATGTCCAGATTACACAGCTGATTGCTGGGGAGAAATGATCGTGCTCACATGTGCTGGGAACATTGCTCTTATCCTCACTTCTGCAACCAGACATATACAACTCTTAAAACATTTCTGCAGGTTTCTACAGAGTTAGATCTACAGGTCTGAGTACAAGGTCAGTGATAGAAAGAAAATTTAATAATCCAACTTCATGAAATTCTGTTCTGAAGCAGATCATGAAAGTAGAAACAGTGAGGGTATGATCCTTGAGAGAATAGAGCTCATCACAACACATGGGAAGCAGGAGACTTGGGACCTCACCTAGAACTACATTAAAGAAAGGACTTTGGCACCATGAAGAAGAACTCAGCACAATTAGGTAATTCTGTAAACTAGATTAAAATAAAATTAACTACTTGACTGGGGCCTAGGAGGTCCCTCAGTTCAGTCACTGCCTAACTCTTCTGCCCAAAGCCTTTCTCTGGCAGTTGAAGCTGTGCTGTTGAAGACTTCCACAGTAGTCCTGGAAAGCACAGGCAGGTACAGATTATTTTTACCATCCCAAGGTACCCTACTCCTACACCAGAAAGTCATATAAATAACAAAAACCTATGTCACCAAGTTATTTCTCTTCAGACAACCCTGGAACCTTGCTCATGGTTCTGAATCACCACTGAACATCTCTCCTGATGCATGCTTTGGACTGAGATTGAAATACAAGCTAAAACTTGTTCCAGATGTGAGCCCAGATATTTGTATACTTGGACTAGGAGCTGTGCAACCTCAAGGTAACTTGAACAACGTCCCATTCCAACAACTTCTATGTATTCTACTATCTCTGGTACTAGGCATTTCATAGACACATTAGAAAGTAGAACCATATGCAGTTTTCAAACTATAGAGGAAAGAAAGCACAGCCTGGACCTCTGATCCAGTGCACCATTCACTGGGCTACTTCTGTCTTTCAGCAACTTTAAAAGCCCCAGCCTCCATCTCTGCCATAAAGTTCACGACTTCCAAGTAACCTGTAAGAACAGCATACAGGAAGAGCAACGGAATATAAGCAGTGACAGGACATGAAAAGCACAAGGCACACAAGTCTAAGAAAGGATGGTCTGTTCTAATATATTATTTTTCTCTGTAAAAACTAAAATTTAAATTGAGCATTTGTGCTAAACAACTAAGCAACTGTAAAATCATCACTACCCTAACAAAAAAGGCAGCTACGTGGCAGAAATTTAGGCTGTATATGGAGGAATTGTCACATTTTAGAGGGACAATTAGCTTTCAGATTGGCTGAAAACCTATTTTCCTGAAGGTTGAGAAAACATATATACCCAGTTATTCCCCAAACTGCAGCATTTACATGTTTATACAGTACCTTGACTAGAATGGGTAAACAATAGACAATTGCACACATCAGGTAGCAGAGAAAAGACCTGTTTGATATATAGAAATTCTGAACACCCTCAAAATTGTAACCCAAAGCATGTCATTGATGCAGACATACCAATCACATAAACGGCAACAAAACAATCCCTGGAGATATTGTGAAGGAAATCTGAAAACACCAGGGTTTTTTTTTCTTCAGTCTCCTTAAGCCTTCAAGTTATGACAAAATTTAATCACTTAATTAAATTAGATCAGGTGTTACAACTAATTTGGGAAATGCAATCATATTAGTCTGTCACAAGCATAGGGTTTATTGCTGGCCAGAAGGCTCACAGTGAAGGAACCTTGCTTTGCTGGAATTACATGGGGTCTGCAAATTAACAACAGAGATTGTATTTCAGACTTTGGCACACCAGAGCAGAAGACAGACCCAGAAAACATCTCCAGTGCAAGACTCTCATCCCACCACTGGATCTACTAGTATAACTTTAACTGGTCCAAAATCATGGTTGCTGCTGATTCTTGGAAACTGTATTTTCCACAAAATACTGTTTCAATTTCGTTAACTCAAAGCTTAAATCTGGAAAAAAAAAAAAAAAGAAACTCCCTAAGAACTTGAAATTGATTAACAAAATGGATTTTCCTGTTCCCACTAATTCCGATTACAAAACAAACACCAGGACTTTCCATTGCAACTAAAACAATATTGGACAGGGACGAAGGTGTCCACAAATTGTTCCTGGTATTGATTATTGTCCACACAAAGGTTCCTTGCCAAAGCTCCAAGATCATCAATTAATTGCTTATGATCCACCAACATTTCAGTAACTGCCAGCCATTTCAAACTTAAGAAATCAACACTTTGCAGTAAAAGTTCATTTTGTTGTGGAGATTCTGGCTCCCCAGAATCTCAGAGATTTTTGTGAGAAAATGCTATGAAATGGCTCTTTGATGCTGATCAAAGAAAATTGATCAGTGGATATCTCTTACTGAGACCACTAACGGAAATACTATCAAAATCTATTCCAACAGCTTCAGACACAGCAGCGAGACCAAGAGCTAAATAAACAGCCCATGAGCTTCCCCATTTTTCTTTCACAGATTGCTGCATAGCAGAGCAGTTGTGTTGTCCTCACTTGCACTGTCCTTCTTGCCTCTGTTTTTTTTACAGGAACAGGGCTTAAGCCTATAGGTCTGTTCTAGTTTCCTCTGGGAAGAGGAAATTGATTGACAGTGTTATAAAGTTAACAGTTTTGAGCTGTGTATTAATTTTATGTCTGCCATCTACACTCCACTCCTCTCAATTAAAAAAAATTACTGACCTTGATAATTAAAATAAGCTGTTGAGAGTAATATGGCTGAAGAGATGGTGCAAACAGTCAGCCTTGGCAAGATGTACTTCATGAGTGCAATGGACTGAAGGGGTAGAAAAAATAACAGCATAAAAACACAAGTTGCCCCTTTTAAGCACCATTCCAAAATAGCACAGTGACATGCCTCAGAGATGTAGTGATTAGATTATCGCTAGAGAATATGGTATTAGGTTGGGGAGTTTTTCAGACATTATTATTTCTTTTTTTGACAGCCGTTAAAGAGTCCAAATCATGCACTGTGAGACTTGAGATGGTGATTATACAGAGACAAAGAAGAAGAAAAATCCCCACCCAGGGAGTTTACATTCTAAATGATACTCAGATACACTAATTATTAGGTTGCCTGACATTTAATCAATCACTGAACAATTTAAATGCTTGACAGAAATGAAATATCTGTCTTTGATTTATGTATGAGCAGGTTTCTAGCAGCAAAAACTTAAAACTCTATAAACCAATTATTATTCCCATTACCTCATCCTGAGTGACTCTCTGGGATGATAAAGCCATCTTATTGGACTTATTGCTGAGAAACAGACTTCTAAGGCATAAAGTTCTCCAGATGGATGCTTTTGGGGAATTAGTTGAATAAGAGAGATTTAATCCATCCAAAAGTCAGTATACTTAAATACAAGATGAACATAAAAAACTCACTGCTAATCCAAAGTGACAGGTACTAATAGGGTACTTAGTGGATTAATAGCTAGCATGCTATGTTGCTAGGACCATGCTGTTTATTTCTATCGTGCACTGGAATGGATGCAGAAAATAAACTCAGTCCCTCAGGTGTATTTAATTTAAGTGGACAAAAATGCATGATTGTACATCTAAGCAGCCAATTGAGCCTGTAAATTTATCTTTAAGATGCCACATTGCTTCAAACTCTTGAGAAAAAGAAAAGTCATAATCCAATTCTGAAAGAACTTTGAGATGGGGTTTGTTGGTTTTCATTGCACTATCTTTTGTCAAAGGGAATTTTTCAGTGTTATAGCACTGTCTTCTCGAGTCTTAATTAATACCATCCACAGGTGCCATGCAAGATAATCACAGTAAATCACACAAAGGGTTATGAGTCTCCAAAGAACTGTTATTAAAGACAGGCACATCATAAAACAATAGACTAGAAGGATGAAACTGTCACACACTACCCATTGCAGTTGGGGCTTTTCACGTCTGCAATCTTTCCTTCTACAGAAGGAATCAAATTTGTTTAGCCAGAGGCCTAACCTTTTAAAAAAATGGGAAGACAGACAAAATTGCATGAAAAGACTCTGTTCCACTAACACTTTCTTTAACTCGAGGTGCTGCAAGCAGTGTATTGATGAACAGATGATATCCCTCATACTCCCAGCATATTTTTGCAATTACTGTTTGGATGAAGGTAGTGTCAGCCTCCTTAGCTAGCTTCTGAGATCCCCCAACTATGTGGCATCAGAAGTTGCAAAAGATAGGTGAGCAAAATGTAGCAGGCCAAGTTACTCTCAGTGATTAAAAAATAACCACCCCTCTTGTTTTCTCTCACTGCACATTGGACAAGGGTTTCAAATCTAACAACCTTATTGACTTATCTTGCATGCTTTTCTACAGTCACACACTGCGGAAAATATTCAGAATTGCAATTTGTTCAAAATTGATAGTCCCCTCACTGCTAGCACTGCAACTTGACAGACTCCTCCAACAAGACAGGCTGAGCCAGATATTGTGAGGTCTTCCACATTTAAAAGATTAAATCAGGTTTCCTGTGTTATTAAAAGAAGAAACAACAGGAAGAAGCTCAGTGCATCTCAGTGTGCTCTTGGGAAGCTGAAAGGATCAGTCTCTCTAGGCTGCTCTGCTCCCTGGTAGGCTACTCTGAAGAGTTGTTCAATCCTTGGGGAAAAAGGCAAAAAATTACTTTAATTTTTTCTAAGTACCATTTTGGATTTCCTGTTCTCAAAGGATATTTTTCATTCTTTCAAGAAACTATGTCCTTGAAATCAAACTAACAGATTTTTCATGCAATGGGAATTCCTGTTTCAGCACTCTCTAAGCAGTACTAATGCAGTAACATCAAAGGATGCACAGAAGACTGAAACAAAGAAATGTCAATGATGATGATAATAACAACAACCAATAAACTTTGCCCTCAAATCATTGTAAGCAGAACGAACATTCATAGCAACACACCAAAAACTCACCTACCTCAGTTTCTCTATCCAGCAGTGGAGAACAGAAGATACATAAAAGGGAACTAACATGAATTTATTTAATAATTCCAAAGGTTTTACTTTGAACTGAAATGTAAGAAGTAAAGGCCATATTTAAATTTGAATTGCTTTCTCTTCTATGACTCTGTACCATTTCTGCACCACTATGCTGCCAAGGGTACATTTTCAAAATCACAGAATTGTTTTAGTTTGGAAAAGACGTATAAGATCATTGAGTCCAAATGAATATGCTGGGGCAGAACTCACAAATTCATAAAAACATCTACACAGGATTCTTCTTAAATGTAGAAAAAGTATATTTGATTTGCCAAGTGACAGGACTCGAGAAAACAGCATGAAGCTGAGTTGGAGGAGGTTTAGGTTGGATTATCAGGAAAAGGTTTTTCACCCAGAGTAGTTGGGTGCTATAACAGGCTCCCCAGGGAAGAGGTCACAGAGCCATGTCTGACAGAGTTCAAGAAGCATTTGGATGACACTCTCAGGTACATAATGTGATTCTTGGGGTATCCTGTGGAGGGCCGGGAGTTGGACTCAAGGATCCTGGTGGGTCTCTTCCAACTCAGTGTATTCTTTGATTCTATGCTGGAGATTTACTGGAGATTAAGGAAACATTTTTCTCCCAAGTGTTAGTATGCTGCATTAACTGCCAAATCACATATCCTTTCCACCCATAATGGAAAAGTGAGGTACAGCACCATAAACAAAACCAGCAGAACATGATCACACTGTCATGAAGATGAGCATGAAGAGGAAAACCTCTTTACTTATGTCAACAGACACAAAATAACAGTAAGCAAAGAAGTATTCAAGGAACCATTAAGGAGTCAGGTATGCTGTGTTTTCCTGGGCTTGGGTTTTTCAGTTGTTTATAAACTGGACACTGCATACACACACAAAAAAAAAAAACAAACACACACACACACACAAAAAACCCACCAAAAACAAAAACAACCCAACAACAACAAGAAAACAAACAAACAAACCACCATCACCTCTGAATATCTGCTAACTTTTTAATATTTACTTAGATACATTAGGAAAACAGAGAAGGTAAGTAAATGGGCAAAAAAGGTTCTAAGACAGTGGCATCAGAGTTTAGGTTTGAGCAAGAAGAAAGCAAGCTCACTTCCTAGAGGAGAAGAAAAAAAAATAAGTTCTCACTATACAGAGGCATCGTGGTGCAAAATTATTATAAAACTAAACACAGGTGAGTTCTGAGTTCTCTATCAGCTGATATTAGCACACCAGAAAACGAAGGCAAAGCTGCTCAGGAAAGCTTTTTTCTCAGATGGCCATACAGATGATAGAAAGTAGCAAGAATTGCAAGTAAAAGAAAAAATAAACTGTCAAAGAAATCAAAGGCAAAAAAGTTATGTGACTGGAAGGGAAACCCACGATTTCCTGATTTTAGAAGATACCATATTTTAATCACCAATTCAGGAGAAAAACAAATTTCAGCAATTTTTATTCTAAGACCCTGGAGCAGAAACAAATATGCTCACTCATACTGCTAAGCAGGTTTTATCAGAACTGCAACCAGGTATTAGTAATCAGCAGATTCAGGACTCTGGAAGCAAACTCTACTACTTCAGTACTAGATGCAAATCCCAATCTGTGCAGTAGCTTTCTCAGTTTGAAAGCTAAATAAGTCTTTTTTCAAGAGGTTTTGCATTCTCATCAGTAAAACAAGAGACCCAAAATCAATAATTGGTTTACTGAATGTGTTAACTGGAAGTTTCAGAGCATAAATATAACTCCAAACACAAACTTGAAAAATTAATCATTTTCTGTAACCCCAAGCTCTGGTGCAAACCATAGTACTGATCAAACACAAAAACATACTTTTGCAATTTCTGGATAACAAATTAATCAACATAACGTATCAAAAGTTTTCAGAGAAAATCCTCTACAGTGCTCTCAGGAACCTGCTGCGTCTTGTGTGGGTGTAAGCAGGATGGGGTTTGCAAACACCCAGGACAGTCTACAAACAGAAGGGTTTCAATAAACAGGCATGTGCTGCTTTGGGTGTTTTTTGTTTTTTGGTTTTTTTTCTGATACATAAAACGAGGGCAAGTTTTGCCAGAACTAAGGCAGCCTGTTTCTTGAATCACACCCTTTTAGAGCCTAAAATGTGAACAGTCCTACTGCACTGCCAATCCACCTAGAGGCATTCATTACAAATAATTTGGAAAGGAAAAAAAAAACCTGAAGTTGGGACAGGTATCTATTCTTGCAGATGTAATCTTACTGCAGCTCTTTTGCAAGACTTTTACTTCCTTTTACCCTCGATCCCTAAACGATCTCATAAAAGAAGAAACATTCCTTTGCCTGCTGCACTGATACACTATCTTTTATTTACCTAAACACATAAGAAACAGACATATTTCCTTCACTGGAGTATCAAACTCATCCTCTCGCTCCCAAAAAGCCACCTGGTGAAGTGACAAAATATCAGTTGTACCCACTGCAGAGGCGAAATCAGCAGGTACAGCTCTTCCTCAATGATAATCTGCTTGCCCAAAAATTACACACTGATTAGGAAGAGCTAAATAGGTTTGTAAAGAAACTTTATCCAAACTGCCAATTAAATGCAACCTGAGTTTATTATGATTTTTCACAAAACTAAGACAAATTAGTTTTATCAGCTTTGTTCTCTCACAGTCCTTTTTCTGTGTTGAGTTTTGCCCAGTGACGAGAAACAAAAGCATTACAAATTCCACAAAGGGGCAAAATGCTGTTCTTGATGAATTTATGATACACAAGGGTTCATTATCTCATACCAACCTCCTCTCTAATTCTAATTTCTCTTAATTTATGGAAAGCTCTGGGATACATCACCAAGATATAGTTCCAAGGCTCCCTCTGAGAGGTTTTAAATGCAGAGAGACAAGGAAGAAAATTTTTTCAGTAATTCCTGATTTTAAAGCAATTTAAAAGCATTGAATGGTATATATTGCTAATTCCCACAGAGAAGAGTAAATCAATGGAGCTACTGCCCTACTTTCCCCTATTTTGGTAAGAGAGCAGCTAATACAAGAGTGAATAGGCAATGCTAACACCTCTCCTATCTAAAAGAGTGAAGTAACAGTCTGCTTAGACAGCTGGCAGAAAAACATACCTTCATGTTTCAAGGAAGAGATCATAAGATCTTCCATCCCACGTAACAAAACAGAATTTCCCTCACTGAATGAAGAATTGTTACTATAAAAGAAAAAAAAAAAAAGAAAAATAAAAACAAACAAACAAAACCACAAACAAACAAACACAGCTGGATTTGAGATGTTTTTCCCACAAAGAATCTTTTCTTATCCTTCCATAAGTCCTTCTGTTGCTGAACACCCTCACTCCTCAGACTCACTCCCTTTACCCAACCTGGATTTCTCCAACATGAACTCCTTGTCTGTCCCTGGATATTGACAGACCTGTGCCTTGACAGTTTTCTCGCAGAGACTGTTCTCTACAGCACAATTCCAGCTGGCAAAGTTTCAGGGGAATCAACTAGCTCCGATCACAGCTCTGCCAGCTGAACATGACACTGTTTTCTCCTCTGTCTTGAAAAGCTGGTAATGGACCAGAAGCTGGATTGATGCAAAATACACTGAATTCCAGCATACAGAAATAGCAGACATTAATTAGATCAGAATGGCTTAAATGTTCCTTTTACCAGACTGTAAATTTGTTCATAATTTGATTTATTATAATTTGTTGGGGAAAAATTCAATTGCTGAGTGTTCAATGAACCTTGGATGGTCAATTGTTATTATATGATATTTCCCTTCATTGTTGTCTGTTATACTGTTTGAATTGTCTTCAAAATTAAACACATCTAATAAAATATCTGTTTGTTAAACAAGAAAAAGACAAAACAAAACCAAACAAACAAAAAACACCCACAAAACCCACAAGAAAACACCAACCAAACACTAGTTCGTCCCTTGTGTTGTTCCCTCCCCCCCCAAAAAAAAACACAAACAAACAAAACAAACAAACAAAACAAACAAATACAAACAAAAACAAACAAAAACAAACAAACAAACAAAAACAATTTCAGGTTAAAACAACCTGGAAGTCATAGCTGAATGTAAACCTCAGGTTCCATCACGGGATAAGAATTATAGGGCATATGTTCAAGCTCCCCATCAGAACACTTACATGACAAGATATAAGAAACATAATCATCATATTCTAGTGCTAAATGCAGCTACCCCATTTACTGAAAAGCTGAGGGAGTTGTAAGACCTCTACAAGCTTTCTTCAATGGGATTCACTTGTTTAATTGTTTGCAGTGAAATCTAGGGGGACTTGTTTCGTACTTTAGATGGTTGTGTGTGAAAGAAATAAAAAAAGTTCCTTCCCAAAAGGAAAAAAAAATAGTGATACCATCATCATTCCATGTATGTGGCAAATGATGGATGTCACAAGTACATTTTCTAAATGTGTTTGCAAGGTTTTAGTGCTGAATTTGTCGGGATTTTTCAAGAAATGAATCAATTTTTTAAGTCTCTGATGATTCCTAAGCTCAGCCCTGGAAAATCAGAAATGTTCCACTGATTAAAATCCAGCATTTGTTTTGTTTCACAAAACATTTTACATTCCTAACACCAATCTTATGCAGATTCTCTGCAAGTCAAAGAGCAACACTGTGAATTCAAATAGTCCTTGAAGTGATTATTACTTTTTTTAATTGCCATTTCATAGCTGGAAATCTTACCAAGGTCACCTTGGTAAAATTATACATATGACTGACAAGAAAAACAGATATAGCTAACTACAATAACTCAAAAAAACCTCTGAGTAATCTCAATTAAGTATCTCAATCTACTTGAGATACTTAACAGAACAACAGGCTTCAGATCTCAGGAGGCAGAAAAACAACACAGTCTGGAGGAAGACACTCAACACAATAGAAACTGGCAGGTGATACCAGCTTCATTAGAGACATGACTAATTTGGATTCAAGTGTCATACTAATGAAACTATCCTCCAAAACGCCAGTCAGTAAATCCAGTAAAGTTCGTACACATTTTTCTTACCTGGCTTAACATTCGCAGGTTGATTAATTTCAAAATTTTACACTGACTTTTTAACGATTCCCTTCTGCAAGAGTACACCATTCAGAGACAAAAGTAGAAAAAAAATACAATGCAGAACTTAGATGAACATTTTTACTCCACTGTGACTGCATTTCCTTGGAGTACTGGCAGCAAGATTGTTGCCAGCACAAAAGAGATTTGATTGTACCATGGAAAACTCATATGTTTTACCCACGCAGAAAAATAACTTAATTTTTGTTATATACAAACCCAGCACCGTTTATTAAAAAGCAATTCCTTAAAAGTTGAAGGCTTGAAAGGCATAGAGAACAAAAATTATGTGTCCTCTTATTGCAGCTGTTGAGTGGCAGATCTGGAACTGCCTAACATGCACACAGCAAATCAGCATTTGTGTTTCAGAGAAGAGACTCACAATTCGGCCCCTGGAAAGCCCTGGATCTCACAATAAGATCATATTACATGCATTAGATGCATATGGCTCTCCTCTCAAGCACCCTCTGAAGTCACTGCAAGCCTTTGCTCTTCATCCAAAGGGAGAGTGGCTAAGGCTGTGGGGCACAACTATCTGTAAACAGTATTAGAACTTAGGTAATAAGAATAGAAGTTAAAAGCTCTTTGAAGATGCATAGAAGCATTTTAGGCATTTGATAGTACAAACACTAACCTACAGTTTTTACTTTATCACACTTCCCACTAGCATTATCCTGTGATGATTATCATGAGGAAAAATAAAGTCCCATGCCTGAAAGGGAATGATGTCCAAAGAGGCTGTTATGACAAATCTTCCACTGCCACGAGAATCAGGAAAAAGGTGAATCATGTCTTGGAACTCATATACTATATATCAGACAGGAACATATAAAAAATACATGCATCATTGCTGTGAAAAATCCTTTGCTGTGTGCCCTGGTTTAAAAAAGAGCTAGTTCCATCCTAATCTAACTTCTTGCTTTTCCATTCAGTTTCATCACTGACTTGAGGACAAGTCAAGAAAGAGCCAGGCCTATCTTTGAATTCAAAGCAAAGACTGCTGCTCTGTCTGGAAGTCTTACTGCTCCAGTACAAGCGTGCCTTGCTCACAAAACGTATATTCAGTTCATGTATCTTATTTGTTCATTTGTTATTCTCTGCTGTTTTGACCCTTATTGCTCTCTGGAGGCACCCAAAGTACTTCCAAGAGAAAAATAAGCTTCCAGGAGAAAGGTAGTAGCAGCTCTGGGTTTTCTAGGTCCCTTACAAAAAATTTAAACCTACCTGAATCATATATCCAGTGAATTTTGTAACAAATTGAGTGAAAGTGTTCACGTTAGTTCCTGATGAAATACAGGTCCCATTTAAAAATGGGATCAGCCTGATTGTTGGATCATTAAGGTTGTTTGGAAGAAACCTCCCTTCCACTTCTCACTGCAAATCAAGGTTTGATTTCCCTCCCTCACCTTTTTTCATCTCCCTCTGAAATTTACTTACAATCAAAACAATAAACAAATAAAACTTCATTACTTTGGTCTCACTCAAAAAAACAGAGGGAAGAAAAAAGGAAATACGAATCCCAAGTCTTTGGTGAGCCTGAAAACCTAAACCCAATTTCTCAACAGAGACTGGCAGCTAAGAACATGTATTCAGTGACATTTGGAAAATAACATGATCCAGCTTCACAAACCAACAAGATTTTGTAGCCTACCATTTAAAGCCTGTTGAAGGCAGTGGGATCTAGTTGGATTACAGAAAGATGTTCAAGCTTCATGTGAGATTAGGATTTCTTATTTTGCAGTTCCATAAACACTCAGACAAGCAACTTCTCTGATCCATGAAGCAGACATGCCCTATAAGGGGGTATTAGTCTCTTTTCCCAATTAACAAGTGACAGGAAATGGCCTCTGGTTGCACCAGGGGAGGTTTAGATTGGATATCAGGAAAGCTTACTACAGTCACCATCCCTGGAGGTATTTAAAAGGCATGTAGATATGACACTCAGGGACATGGTTTAGTGATGGACTTGGCACTGTTAGGTATATAGTTGAATTCAGTGATCTTAAGGGTCTTTTCATACCTGAATGATCCTATGGCAACAGACTGAGCCAACTGTCTGACAAGCCTTTTGCACTGTTTTTCAATAAGCTCTTTCACAGCTCACACACCTTCTGAAGGAGCTCTGCTACTCAAAGGCAGTTTTCACAGATGGGGAGCACCCCTAGGATGACATGGCTCATGTCCACAGGCATGACCAGCACATCGTGTCAGCTTGACTTTGCTCTGTGAAGCTCAGCTCCAGCCCCCTAAGGCTTACTGGGAGGTTCTTCCATTCAGGATTTGACACTGTCTCTGCTCTGGAAGCTAGGACTCAGTGGTACTGTCTATGGCACTGAAGGAAAAAAAGAGCCCTAGCATAGAAAACAAACTATCTAAACAGTGCAGCTATTGGAATAGTTTGGGCATGAATTGGGCCAGGCCAATTAGGACTGTCCCAAATAGTATCAGGATACAACCGGGGCATTATCAGGGCCTTTTACCACTTGGTAGATTTGATGAGACCATCCAACCTGTTGAGAGAGGAGGATTTAGTAAACTGGTTGTGAACTGAGCCATGCCTCTTTGGTTTAGTTTTATGGTTAGGGAATAAACTCTGGCCTGGTTTACTTAATAGCAGGGACAGAAAATTGTCATAGTCGGGTGTTGCAAGTTTTGGCCTCTAGGCCTGAGCAAAACTCCATGTACTGTGCCTGAAGTCAGCACTACTACAGCTGCCTCTCACAATTCTCCACCAATCAGCATGCCCTTGATGGAGCAAGGCTGGATCTAGCCATCCACAAATGCGGTTGCCATATAAGTGGGCTTAGTGGCATTTCTCCATGATCTGCTGCAGTCTGAGCAAACTTACATCACCCAGTTTCTTCATACACTGCATTTTCATGCATATTTGGGCAGCAATGTGGGAGGAAATTGTGTCCTGCCCTCGCTGTCATATGACAGGGAGTAGCCAAGTGCAACCCAGAAGCCTTCCAATAAGGGTACAGTCAAGGTCTCAGACATTTTCTAAGGTAAGTGCAAGGTCCAGGAACCACAGTGAGACGTTTTTCTGCCTCTGCCCGCATCCCTGAATTCTGAGATCGCAGCTCTGCAGCCAGCTCTAACTCACGTCCTCATCTCACAGATCCTCTCAACCAGTACACTCTGCCGCAGAAATAGCAGGACCCATGATCATTTCTGACCCACATTCATTTTTCTTCAGAAAGATGCTGGAGTATAAACATCATTCAACATGAGCAGCCTTTTCTTTTGTTTCCACAAAGAGGCATTTAGCTACGCTTGGCAGAGGGAGGTAAGCCTCCAGGAAGACATTATCCTGACAGCAAACACTGGTGACTGGCTTTGTGTGTATGTATGTGTGTGTTTGGCAGACTCTGGATGCTAAATAAATATGGGTTATTAATAAAGTGCTAGCTGGAGATGGAAAATAAGATTGAATGCTTCATCTTCCCAGAGCAGTTTCAGGATCTTAGGGGGAAAATAAAGAACAAAGACAATGGAAAATGGAGAGCCATAGGGGAAGGATTGTGGGGGGAAGGGAAGTCAATAAAGAAGAAAATAGCAGCAAGGAGGAGGCAGTAAATTTGGCTGGTTGTAAAAGAGGTTCAAGCCAAAAAAAAAAAAAAGAGGTAACAAAATAGCACTAGTATAAACAAAATGTCAACCACCTTTTGCCCCACTGAGTTTCAAAACAAGATATGAAAACACACTGCATAGGCCAAGAACACTTGCAAGACACTGAGAAGGAGCAAGAGACAAACAATCTGAAAGGGAAAAAAAAAAAGGTAAGAAAACCAGGCATAACATACCCAAAGAAGGAGTCCCCATACCCCATAGAGGCTTTTAAGTGCTGCAGGACAGAAATGACCATGGGTCCCAGAAGGGTTCTGCTCCTGCTTTCATCCCCATTGACATACTACACCAGCACAGCCAAGGGTTTCACCTGCTCTTCTGTGCCTCAGGTCAGTGCCTGTGCTTGGGAGGCAAGTGCCAGTAGGTTCCCCTTTCACCCTGCCATTTTCATAACTTTGCCTTTTCCAACTCACACATTACACAGAACTTGGAACCATATTTTTGTATCCGCCTTTTTAGGGACAAACCACATGCGTTACTTCTGTGGCAGTGCTGTGATGTCATACAGTGACACTACGACAACCTAACTTTGCAAATGTCTTATAAAACCACGTAGTACTACAACGATCCTTAAACTTAGACTACATTTATTTCAGCCAAAGAAGTCCTTACATTGTTATACTTCTTAATTAACAGCAGGGCTACTTTACTGGATCAAATGGCAATATGCTATATCTATCTTTACATAGGTGTAATTAATTTATTTTTGCCAAGCAACAAAGCACCTTATTAATTAGGTCTCTCGGGCCTAGTTCTCTTCTACTTGTGCTACAGTAGTCTTAAAGCTGTCATACAATTAATAAAGGCTACAGCTTACAACTACTGTCATATATTTGACCGTGGCTATAGAATGTTTCAGATTTGGCTGCCTGGAATTAATGGTCCCAGAGAGCAGTCTTATTTTCAGAGAGAGTATCCACAACTCCACTGGTTTTAGTGGTAGGCTTGCAGACATAAGTAATTCAGAATCTGGATAATTTACATTCCTTTTATGTAGGAGTGGAGCCTCTTACCTCCTAGGGCTCCCAAAGCCTAACCTGGAGCTATTTCTTTAATTCTCACCGACATACACCACCAAACAAAACCTTGTTTTGAAAAGCACATCCTCCTTAGGTTTTGAAACTCACCCAGGCTTTGATCTATCACCTTTGTTCTTCAGGATGAGATAGAGACTGAAACAATCTTTCAAGACAATGGCATCAGAAAAAGACCACATTGTAAAACAAACTTATTAGTTCCATACATTCTTTTTCACACGACTCAATATGTACGCTACATTGGTGGGTCTACTTATTTTGCAGAAATCCATACATGCTCTTCAACATGCCCATGTGCAGATGAAGCACGCACAAGCAGGTGCCTCAGCAAAGCACGCTGGTCCAATGGTCCATGAAAAATTTATATGCACATGCACACAGAGGCCAGGACGTGGAAGATGCAATGTTCTTACTTCACAAACCTAGGTCAGCTATGTACAAGGAAGATGCAGTAAAACTTGGTCAACCATCAGAATGCTAACTATTTGCTGCCACCCAGCAAAGACTTAGGGAATAAAAACCTAAAAGGCAGGATGGTTGGAAACCTTCCTACTGCCAGCCTTACTCTGGAGCACTATTACCAGTAGCACCTTATTGAAAAACTCTTCACGCTCCAACAAGTGCTGTTCAAGCAGAGATAACGAATGATTCCTTTGCCTTACCCCTCACAACAGGAATACACGACACCCCTGTAAGGGCAATGCAAAATGTTCAGTATGAGGTCTCTTAAGTGGCTCTCATCCTTAGGTCTCATTTAAGCACTTGTTTTTACCACCATTACTGATGTTTTCTTCTACTCGGGTACTGGACCTTGGCTTGAAAACACTAAGATTTAACTTTGCAAGTACCGCATGATGCAGTTTATACTTTGTGGGCCTTTACTGAGTGGGTGCTTATGGTAAGGTTGTGGAGAAAAATGAGCTGTTTTTACAGAATTATGTGACTTTATGCATATTTTGATAAGTGCGTCAGCTGAAATAAAATATACTGATAAGGCAAGCATTCATTATCCCCTGCCAGCTAATTAAGTGGTCATTTGTATCTTCAACTAGATGTATCACTCAGAAATCAGTCTTATGCATAACAGTTCTGTTTGAAGTGACATCAAAGCCTGAAATCAAGGCATTGCTACATGCAGCATGAAGGCAACAATGACAATTCTGTTTTGTTTTATTATTCAAAGAAGAAATTTCCAAGAAAAACGCCACTGGAGGCTAAAACACTATTAGAGATATCTAGCATACAAAAAGCTCGATCCCATGGATACTAAACAACAGGCTCTGCAAAAATAACTGTTAGCTGCAGAGTTGGCTTCAGTCTTTCAGGTAAAACATCTGAAATACCTTTTTCACAAAAAATCCCCAAAATTCTCATTTACAAACAATCTCTTCTGCAAGCTTTACACTCACTTCTGTCCTTTGCCCTACAAAAAAGACAGTTTCTCTCTTCAACAGACAAGGGAAGAATAGCTCAAAGCCCATGAAACTGGAAAAAATCTTCCCCTCTTCTCAATGAACTCTCTGTGTACTTCAGCACCACTACACATATACATTTTTGAGCCCCTCCTATAAATAGCATGAAGGACTGCAACCAGTGTTTGTGTAACACGTTTCCCTTCCTCTGGGTCTCCTTTTCCATGAGGTCATCTGTATTTCCTAAGGGGAAAAGCAAGGCATCATTGCAGCTTAGACAACCACATCAGCAGCCCACTCACCCACAGGCAGGTGGTTTTGCTTGGTGTCCCCCTCTTGCTTTTTAAGGCAGCATAGAAGAGACTATATATCCCGGTTTTCTCTGCTTCTGCTGGTTTTCTCCCCAGGAAGGCAAAGAAAGGACCTTTATGTGTCTTTCTCCACCCAGAACAGGCAGCAGAGCTGTGCTATCCTGAAAGCTCCCAGCCACAGCAGTCTGGGGCAACTGAGAGAAATCAGTGGGAGTTCTCTCACTCACCACTCTGCTGAGTTACATGTGCTCCTGAACCAAGCTAAGAAACAACACATCAAGTGAAGGAAGGGCCTGATCCAGGCAGGCAGTAACTCCTGGCAGGATAAACCCTGTTGCAACAAAGGGATTATTCACATGAGTACAGACTACGGACTACTCCAGGGACAGAGTAGTCTTCCTTGCAAAGGGAAAAACTGCATGATACCACTGTGCACGCCACATGTAGTCATTCTCAATTACCCTCACACCTGAGGACATGCTGCTACCATGACCAAAATCTGTTTTCACTTCAGGCATTTGATGTAACACTCTCTTCTTGCCAAATACTTCCCGCAGCCTAGAGAAGAGAGAGGCACTTTCTTTTCTCTTTTTTTTTGAAGTTAATCTGGTTACCGGCAAAGGCAGGCATATCCCACAGAGTGACATGCAAGGAAAAAATTAAGGCTGCATTCCCGAGACACCCTTCTTCCAGGTATTCCACCCCAAATTTCAACAACCTTGGAGCAGATGCTGCCTGCAGTGGAGAGTAAACCTTCAGATGATTCATAGCTGGGGATTTCTAGCTGCCACTGCTTGTCACCACACTGCTCAGAGGAGCTTATAAGCTTGCTGAAGGCAATAAATAGCTTCTGAAACCCTGCTCATTCATATGGCTTCTACTTTGATTGTATGAAACAGTAAAATCTATAGCCAACACAACCCCAACAGAACAACATTTTCTCTGCACTTTAATGGTAGAGTTTTTTCTGCTTTCATATAGAATGTATACCAAAGGTGATAAAACTTGGTAGCTGCTCACAAGTGTTCCCTGTCTGTGATAGGGTTGTATTTGTTTCTCAAATCCACATTATCTAATGTGCTGTGGCCTAACACTGTTCTTACCCACACTGTTCTTTGTGATATGCCCTGACACTAAAAGTCTCTACCTATGCTGGTAATGGAAACACAGGTGGGGGGATGTATGTGAAAGACAGAGATAAGATGGTGACAGACTCATGGAAGGGGAATCACAAATGGCACAGAAATCCCAGCCCAGCTAAACTTTAGGCCCAGGCTTCCCAAAGCACACCTACCACTATGCACAGGGATTACTTGTGCAGGAACTACACAAGAGACTGAGAATCAAGGACAGTAGCAGAAATGCAATCATGCTGAGCACCTCCTTGCTTGATAGCAGACCCTGTGAGAAGTATAATTTGAAAAACAACAAGCCCCTGGCCCCTGTCCTAAACAGCTAACAAGTACATTGTTTTGAGTATCTCAGGAATCTGATCCAAAGCAACTGGGGGAGCCAACTAAACCAACTGCCTTTGGAAAGAGGTATTATTATTTCAAACTCCTTGGGGAAAAATACATTTATCCCCTTAGTACTGATGTTAGTTGACAACTGCAAGTGCAGCTGTTTCTGCATATTCATCCCCAACCCTACAGATACACTGAAGTCCTCTCCATTCATGGGAATATTCATGTTTTGAAACATATCTCATGAAACCTGGTTGAACATGAGATGCAGAGGAATAGCAACACCTCAAAACCTTATTTCTGGAATGAAGAGCATAGGCTGCACATAGGCTCTGCACGAAGTTGCACTGAAAGTACAGAATACCGTGGGAATGCAGAGACCACTTCTTCAAACCCAGTCAGACACAAAGGCCAGGCTTTCCTACCAGCACTGGAAAAGCTCAGTCTGTTCTCAGAACACTTAAATGCAAAATATTAGCTAAAACATAAAAATATTTATATTCTCCAACCTTCAACGAGCTAACAGATCTTAATTCTTTCACTCCCAGTCTTCTCTGTGCTAAAATGACAGCCTCCCTTCCTAATGAATCCTGCTACTCTTAAGCAACCTCTCAGCCCATCACAAACATACCACAACCAGTCTCTCTCCACATGCTCCTCTCTGCTGCATCACGTTAGCTGGCCCAGTGGGCTACAAGTTCCCAACCTCTCTTGCTCTGGGTCACAAAGCCTAAGGCTCATGAAGGCTGGCTTGAGTCTATATCTGCGTGCCACCTACCTTCTGTTCTGACTAAGGAATCAGTTTCTCCAAACCTTTGCTCAGGCTTGTAACAGCAAACATCTCACAAAACCAGGACATTGGATCTCTGCTACAGCAGCTTCCCTATAAGAATGGTCACCAAAAAGGTTGGATGCAAAGTTACACCAAATGACCTCTGAGGCAGTGCCTGTGCACTACTATGAGAAGGATGGTACTACTGCTTACTGTGACAGCAAATATACCCTTCAACAGAGACTCAGCAGAAGCATCTGCCAGATACACCCACTCTCACAAGCAACAACACTACTACTTTGTATTCAAGATTAGATAAATTGAAAAGACTGCATTTATTGTACGTGCTTCCTGTCTCAGTCTCTGGGCTTATATCTGCATTATCTGATTAAGTGACTGTTAAATAACCCAAACTGTCAATACAGGCTCAGGAAAACTCTTCATCTTGATTTGAAAGAGTCAAAGTCATCTCCAAATACGAATTTCAACAATGAAGGGTATATGTCTGATATAAACCTATTATTCAGGGCATAAATGAAGCTCTGCACTAAATCAGGTCTACTTATATCTGCTAAATAGCAAGGAAAAATGCTTCAAAGGACGATGCAGCCAACCCACTCTTGCATATTACCTCTTCTTAGCAATACTTAAAGTAGGTAACAAAACTCAGTCCAGTCCATGATAACAATAAGGGAAACCAAAGCATAAGAAAAGGGAAAAGGTTTGTAAGCAGTAAAAGGAATTAGATCTCCTAAACTACTCCCTGTCAGTTGCTTTCTCCATCTAGGGAAAGCATGTCTCCAAATATCATGTCTTCTTCCAGCACAGGCAGGGAGAAGAAAAATCCCCAAACCCTCTTTAAGAATGTGAAAAATATCTTCAGAACACAAGTCAAAATATTCATATTACCCATAAAAATGCAATTCCCTTTGAAAGAGCATGAAATGATAAAACAGTATTAAAATATTAATGGGGCACTAATCTGGTAAACAGTTTCATTAGGAGAAAACAGCATTTAGGGGAAAAAATATTTCTTCTTATTGCTTGTTCTGAAAGGAACTTGAAGCACAGCTGAGCAACTGGCTTTGGAAATATTTGCTCCACACCTAGCTCTAAGTCTCTGCCTGCAAAGACACAGGAAAGCATTTGTTCTGTTTGTGAAATCAGAGTGAGGCTTTTATCCACACATTTTGGCAATGGTCTCCGGTTGTATAATGATTTCCATATGTTTATCACATCTAAACAAGAGCAAAACAGCACTGTACCAACTGGTTCTGCTTACATTATGGTTCAGCCTTACATTTATTTTTTTGTTGGGGAGGTTTGTCAGGGGCAAGTGAATATACTGTTCAAAGTACCTTTCGCTCTTTGACACCCAAATCAAAGACATTGCTGGTAGGAAAGGGAAAAATCTGAATTCATTAAAAAAGAAGCAAGGTCAGAACAGCATGAACAGAATGCTGGATAATATAGAAGGAACTGGCAGTAACACCAGTGTTTAAAGTGGTCTGACATATCTCATTGTAAGACATTTTTTTCAGCTACTTACAGCTTTGTCAAATTAACTGGTTTGCCAGCAATTGCCTTTGCTAGGTGACTACCTCAGGCTGGGATTTTTCTTTTGCTTTGTTTTTCCTGGGGTTGGTGCTTCAGAAAAATATGTTCCATTGTTTCTGAATGTTGGAAACATTTTATTACAAAAAACATATTTGTGTCCCCCTTTCAGAAATAAATAGGCAAATCAGAGTTAAACAACTTTCTAACTGAGCAGTAATAATGTTGTAGAACTAGCTGGACCTCAGAATTTTGCAGTGGTAGTTTTGAAAATAAGCCTTAATTGATGTCACAGGAAAAAAATCCTGTGAAATAACATACTTGGTTAAGTCTTAGAGAAATTCAGCAACTGTACAGCAGCATCTTGTTCAACAAAGGAACTGTCAGTGGGATTAACTCAGGAGAGGGAAAGGAGGTTGTCTGAAGGCAAAGCTGAAACCAGGACTGGCTATAATAAAAGACTGGGACTGAGCACCTGAAGAGAGGAAGTTTGATTTAACACTAGATCCTAAAATCATAGAATGGTTTGGGTTGGAATGGACATTGAAGATCATCTAGAGTTCCAACCCCTCTGCCATAGGCAGGGACACCTTCAGCTAGACCACATTCCTCACAGTCCCATGCAATCTGGCCTTAAACACATTCAGGGATGAGGCATCCACAACCTTTCTGTGCAACCCGTTGCACTCCCTCACCACTCTCACATATTCTTCCTAATATCTAATCTTAGCTACTCTCTTTCAGTTTAAAACCATTCCCCTTTGTCCTGTCACTACATGCCACTGTACAAAGTCCCTTCTCCATTTTTCTTGTGGGTTCCCTTCAGGTACTGGAAGGCCACAATTATGTCACCCCTTCTCTTTTCCAGGCTGAACAAACCCAATTCCCTTATCCTTTCCTCATAGGAGAGGTGCTCCATCCCTCTAATCAGCTTGGTGACCCTCCTCTGGACTCATTCCATCACATCCATGTCCTTCCTCTTCTGGGAAACCCAGAGCTGGATGCAGCACTGCAGATGGGGTCTCATGAGAGCAGAGGAGAGAGGGAGAATCAACTCCCTTGCCCTGCTGGCCACACTGCTTTTGGTGTGGATACAGGATACAACTGGTTTTCTGGGCCACAAATGCACATGTCTGGGTCGTGTCAAGCCTCTCATCCACCAGCACTCCCAAGTTCTTCTTGGCAGCCCTGCTCTTTATCTTCATCCCCCAACCTGTTTTGACAGATTAGAAGCTCCAGGCAAACTGCTGAAATCATCTATAAAGGGAGGACTCAAAAAAGCAAAAGAATGGGTGAACTGAACAATCTTGGTAATGAGGAGAAATCAATGGACGGGGAGGGAAGACTTATGACAAAATGCATCAGATTGAAAGAATTATTGGGAGAAAATTATCTATAAGGGTCCCAATGTACATCTTCTGACTTAAGAACTTGGTCTTCCTTTCTGGCATCCCTTTGTTCCTCAGCTATGACAGCCAAAGGTCTGTACTGTTCACCCACCATCCATCACCACATTGTGGAATTTCAGTATTTCATAGTGCTACAAATAATCATAGTAAACAAAGCTGAAGAAATGACACACAAACACACCACTGAGTTAAGCACTCAAAATCTAAGCAGTGTAACTTTAAGCTTCTATATGAAACCTTGACAAGGCCCTTTTGTGACACTGCCTTTGCTGTGCAAGGCACTATTACAGCTATTTTCTGTTCTTCAGGACTTCTGAGAGCACCACTGAAGACTTCAGTCAATCCATAAACAAAGCTTCAGGAAACAACAGGAGCTTTAAACACTACAGCTCAACGGCACAACAGTAGATCAGGCCAAGAAAGATGCTCTTTTCAAACTAATGCAAAACACATGGTTTCCTTTTGTTTTTTCTCTAAATAAAATTATCACCTAAAAGGAAGTTTTCACCAGCAAATTTATGTCTCAGCCGTAGAAAACTTTGATTCTCAGCAGTAATAAGCACATAATTATGACTGTCCAGGCACTGAAGTGCCAAGTCTAAAGGAAAAAGTATGCCCTGCAGCAGAGAAGTGTTTCTGTGCTATGCAGACTAGATCTGGCCAGTGACCACAGGGTGAATGCTCATAAAACATGTCTGTGTCAAAGCAGGCACAGGTCAAGAAGGATTGCCTCAGTTACTGCAGACAACATTGGCATTATCACTTTACTCAAAACACATTTTTTATCTAAATCCATATGATACCAGCTAGTGCATATAATCCACCATCACCCTATATTAACTTGAGGTGCCCAACAAAATGAATCATAATCCACAGAAACTGTAAAACACTTTTTGTGGAAAGCTGGTGAAACCAGATATGACACCTATCTCCCAGGGCCAGGCAACAGCGGGAGACTTCTGATGTAAAAATGCCCAGTTGATCCTCTGATCATCTCAGGCTGACAGAGGAACACCTTCAAGGAACACCTAAAGTGCTGAATTAGGTGTAACATGTGGAGAACTTCAAAGCACTGCTGTGTTTTCTCCAGCTTGCATCCAGCTGGGACAGTCATAGTAGCAGGAGGCGCTTTCCCCAGGCTGAGCATCGAAGTAAGCAGCATCAGTCAGACACAGCTACAAATTAACTCCCTGCCTATGCTCTGCTCTGTTAACATTACTAGCAAAAATTTCTAGAAAGGATTAGAAGTGTTTGCAAAATGTTTTACGCCTAATGGTATGCATCTCCTGCAGCAGCCTTTGAGCTGCAGGAGGAAATAAACATACAACCAAAATCCTGTTCATCAGTTCCCACAGCCTCTCTGAGAAAACATTTTTCCAGACTAAAAGGGGAAGTTCATGTTGTCACTGGAAGCAAAACACATTTTCTGTTTTGAAGGGCATACCACACTCCTAACACAGTTCTCAGCACTGCACATAAAGGAATAGGCACATTGCTAGTGCTGTGAACTAAGCAAACATTTAGGGATTTTAATTTCTACAAAGCAAAAATACTTAATTATGGCAGCAGAGGTAATGAAGGGAAGAAAGCCCATTATCAGAAAGCTGAAATTTACTCAACTGGGTTCCACACCTGCACTGGAAAAATTTCAAAGATTTGCAAATTGAGAAGTCTGAAAAGTCAAACCTAGAAAAAAAGCACAGGTGTAGAAAAAAAACAGAGAAAATCTCCCAGAAGTTGTTTATGTAAGTGAGAGAACAGCCCTGCTCCAGCGGGTTGAGCAGCCAAACTGATCTGGTGCTAGAGGGGAGAAGTGCTTTGCCGGAGGTAAGAGCAAGTGGCAGAAGTGTGACCATATCTATCCTGGGGTTTTTGGTTCTCAAGTCAGAGATGCTTCCATCAAATTATATCCAGAGATGAGGATCTTTATATATTCTACTGAAAAAGGTCTCACATACACAACTGTAATACATACAAATACAACAAAAGTATTCTTCTGAGAGATACAACAGCATCCATTTACCGACCCGAGGGACTCTCTACTGCTGTGCTGCTTACTTGGGGCTCGTATCAGGGAAGTCACCAAGAGACTACCAGACTTTGTAAAGTCCACTGACCATTACCCACTGCTGTTTCACATGGGCACCAATAATACAGTCAGGAGCAGTCTGAGGAGAATTTGGAAGGATTACAGAGCCCTGGGAGCAGCCATAAGGGACTCTTTAGCACAGGTGGTTTTTTTAATCAATCCTCCCAGTAAGAAGGATGAGGTTTGAAAGGGCAAGTTGAATTTGGTGAATCAGCAAATGGATACAGGACTGATGCCACAGCCAGAGGTTCAGCCATGGGACTCGCTTTGGGAAATGTGGTCTTTTCGGATCTGACTGGGTCCATCTGTCAGAGAAAGAGCATCTTTATTCACAGGCTTGCTAAGCTGTTGAGGAGGGCTTTAAAATAAAGTTGCCAGAGGGGGGGGGAAACCTCAATCCATCCAGCCACCTTTATCCAAGGCCCAACTTCAATACCTCTATGCAAACACATACAGCATGGGAGTCAGACACGCGCACAGCTGCAAGGTTGTATGGGCATCAGAGAGACATGGTGGGATACTTCCTATGAAGCAGTGTTGGAATTGAAGAATACAGGCTCTTTAGGAAGAACAGGCAGGGGAGATGAGGAGGGGGTGTTGCCCTCTATGTCAGTGACATTCTGCAGTGCATGGAGTTCCACCTAGGGATGGATGCTCTCCCCTAACCAGCCATCTTTATTGCTGCATTTCCCAGAGCCCTCAGGATTGCACATTCCACTATTTTGACAGTTGTTTAACAACACTAACACTGTTCAAAGTCAGGTATTCTGCTGATTGGTTAGCTAGTCCCTCCTGTAAAAAACCAAAACCATAAAGATCACCAAAGATTAGCTTGTCCTGGAAGCAACTCAGAGTCTATCCCAAGGGGCTTTGGAATGTCCCTGTAAACACCTCAATCGAGTATAACTTAGGAAGATTAGTTTTTCTAAGCTAAAGGTAGTGTCATTTTGAGCTAAATATAGCCTAATTAGCCTCTGTGGGTTCTACTATTATTGCTTTCAATATTTTAGGTTATAAATAGTTTTGATTTAGAGAAGAAAATGCAGCATTTTATAATGACATACAGTTAGGTACCTAGATAATTAAACTTAAATTCAATAGAAAACTAAACAAAAAAAAAATTCAAACAGTGAAGGTTTTCAACTTCCTAGGAGCTAATTTCAAAAAATGAACAAAACAGACCAGTGAAGTCAATTGGATTGACAAGCAGAAGGATTGAAATGTGAAAGAATTCATCTCCATTGAGACACCTCCCATGCAAGGCAGAAAAGCTGTAGGACTAGAGTGCAGGCCTGAGCAGACTTAAGTGTATCAAAAGTAGTGAGCCCAAGAAAAGAGGAAAGGGGACTGATAAACAAAGTGGGGGGCTTATGGAAATACTACCAAGATTGAAGTCACACTAGGTTTTGAAGAGATATTGAAAAATTAGTGAAAGTATATCGAGCAGTAGAAAGGAGTAAAAGGGGGAAGAATATTTAAACATCTCTCCACAAGCTAAACAAGTAGTGGCCCAGTTTTCAGGAGAAAGGGTGATATTGAATAAAGGAAACAGAATGGCAAGGACACAAACTATAAGGATATCTTTAACCATTAAATCTGGAAGCTTTTCAACATTAGGAGTAATGAGAACAAGCAGCAATGCTGGTATCTAAACAGAGATAATCTGGGAGCAGTAGAAATCCAGATTTCAAGGCCCAGAAAGTTACCTCGAGCTCATCTTTCCTAAATTTCTATATCTGCAGTTATCCTTAGGTGCACAGATGGTTATCTAATTATTCTAGGATGGTACCTTTAAAAGTAAATTTCCTTTGCCCTTTTCTTCTCTTTTTGTACTGAAGAAAGGTCTTCCCATACAACAAACACTATTTACTGTTTCAGAGCTGAGAAAAATCACTAACAGCAGAAAAGATGGGAGCTTTTCTGCAGATACCAACTGCTAATTCAGGAGGACCAACCATTGTAATATCACTGTGTAAGGTTGCCTTACTGTATTACAGCACGAAATAGGAGGAATTGTGCTTTGTCCATTTAATACAGAATTCACCTTTCTTTACAAAGCTGAAACATCATAAAAAGGTGATGCACAGTCTTTATCCATGGGTTGCAGGCAAGGGCTACAGGTCTGATTCCACAAGCCAAGGCAGGTTTGGGAGCCATCAAGAGACAAACACCTCCCACAATGGGATCTTCAGGTAAACTAATGAATCTTTCACATCTCAGTATGCTTTAAAATCTGACCATTCAACTAAATACAGCAAAGAAACTGCACACCTCCGTGATTAAAATTAAACAAATGCTATACTTCAGGGGAATGAGGGTGCTGGAAGATGTTAATACACATCCTTAAGAAGTCAGAGCATTGTGACTCCTTAGCTGCAAATGCAGTTGGCAGATGCCTGCCTCTTGTACAGTCAGCATGAAGTAGGTTCAGTGTACCTGAAAACCCTCAAGTCCCTACAACATAGGTCCCTACACATAGGTCAAGCCCAGCTTGATTAATGAACAGAAAATCTGCAGTTTTTCTATGAATGTTTAAACTTCAATGCCCTGTGTTTTCTACCACTTTGTTAGATCCATAAAATAACCACAATTAGCCAAGACAGACATGAAAAGCTTAATGGTATCATTCCAGGTAAAAATAAATACACAGATTTGATGGAAGTAATAAAGCCTGAGTCACTGTTTGTCAAAAACCCCTGCTGCATCATTACAGAGGGGTAAAACCAGCACCTTTCATTTTGTAGTAGGTGGGGGAGATGGACTTCAAATGGACCCCAACAGTTTATTTGGAAGTGGGGAAAAACTGCATTCACTTCTGTGTATCCTGGAAAAGTCAAGGGCTCTGGTAGGAACTTCTGGTGTTGCTGAGGTCCCTTCTGACATGATGTGGTTTTTGACTGTATTTTTAAAAGTATTTATTTAGACATTGGCTGACAGTGGCAAGAGACCAATCAGTTGGTCCTGCCTTGTTTTACACAGAGGAACAGTATGGTCTCCCACAAAGATATTTGAGGGGCTTTCCTGTGTTATTCCTTATTCCTACACCTCCAAATTATCCTGCTTCAACTGTACCAGGCTCTTAAATTAAGCCCTTTAAGGAGATTATGGAGAGAGGAACTACACTCAGACCCTTGCCCTCTTTCAGAAACCTAATTAAATGGATGAAACTTCCTTCCTTGTCATCTGTGATGGCAATAGCTGGGAATTTTCCACTATTAGTTCAACATTTCAAAACCTTTCAAAATCTTTTTTTTTTTTTTTTTTTTTAAAGCAGGTATTTTTTAATAAAAAATCACGGATAACTGTAAAACATCATTGCGTTTTTCTACCATGCTTGAAGAAAGGTAATTTTTATAGAGTGTGCATTTAAAAGAATCTCCCAGTTTTTCATATCCAGAAAATCTGGCATTAAGGGGAAAAAGCTGAAAAAGTCTCTTTCTGCCAGAGCATGGAAATAGTGTTAAGGTTTCTCTCTTTAACACTGGTGCATATGAAAAACAGAACCAATAAGGAAATTTCCTGACCAATTTGAACCATATTCTATGAATGCCCTTATTTTATTTTATGGAAGCGAGTTACTTTTCTCCCCCATGTTTGGAGGACTTACATAAAGGATTTATTATTAAATTATTTTATGAACAATATTCAACATTTTTAGAGCTTCATGCAAGAAACAGTCCCAAGACTTAACATTCCATAGAGACTCCTCTACTTTGAAACTAATACATGATTCTTAGTTCCATATAATTAGTGTTCCTTCATTTCAAGTCAGTTACTAATATGAAAGGTAATTTGTGAAATTAGGCAGTCTGTTAAAAGAACTGTTTTTTCTTATTTCTTTCAGGATATCAATACTAAATTCACAGTCAAACATTCTTTCCTTTGTACTTTGGTAGCCTCAGATAATTCTAGAAGGACTGTGTAGTAGCAGCTCAGTTTGATGCTACTTCTTTCTATCAATGTTCAGCTTTCCTAAACAAACTTATAGAAAAATATAGAGAGAGACATTGAGAAAAAACTCAGTAGACCACAGAATAGAAAATCACTTCAGTTCTACGTGACAAAGATGTAAAAATAAATTCTGGGGGTTTCCTGGCTCAGTGAAAACTAAGTATTTTCCATAAAACACTCCTTTTGTTACTTGCAGTTCTCCATGGTGTGGAGTATCTGAGTAACAAGGAAAATAGTGCAGACACCCTAGAGCTCCAGAGAAACAAATCAATAGTCCCATCCCCAGCCAACATATTTTCCATGTGCCTCAGGTAGCAGAACTGAATTCTCCAAATTAGGACAGAGCTGCAATTTCCTGTAAGAGCATCACAGGTTTAAAGCACCAGGGCTCTACACAGTGTTTCTGAAGCAGAACACTATCATGTAGAAAGACATGGTACTTAAAATCTCGGTTTCTACTCAGGCAGGATAAGTCTTTGCATAATGATTTCCGATTTTCTGCTTTACGGGTGAAATTGTGAATAGTATCTTAGCACAACTTGTGAAAAAAAAAAAAAAAAGTACTTTTCAAGAAAAGCATATGACCTTCAATTACTCATTTTCTTCATATAAGTCCTCAGGAATTTTTAGGTTTACAGAATACAACTATTCTGTAAATTCATACAAGCATATTTTGAGTTGTAGACTGTAAAGACTGTATTCTGAACCCTGTTCACTGTGAGGACTGATGTCCCTGGAGGGAATTTTAACTCTTTGGCATCTAATGTCACTAAAAATTGCTGGGTTTCTGTGAACTGCCTTATAAACAGACAAACAAGACACAAAAAAGAGCACTTGCTGACACATAATGACTAATTCTTACACTTGACTATTTACAAGCATATTCTTCACTCAAAATTTAAGCACATTGATGGTTGCGTTCAATAATTGCAATAAGGTGTATTATAGGAATTTCAACAGAATTCAGTAAATAAGTTTGCACCTTATATTCATCTCCTTTCCTCTTTTGAAATATTGCATATTGGATCAGCCCTGGCACTAACGGTAAAGCTACCTTCATAAAACCTGACAAGACACAAATTATTTGGGAAAGTAAATTCCATTTTCAGGAATAATTTCAAATGACCTTTCAAGGTAAATTTAAGCATAACAGTGTAAGCATCTAATAAGTTGCCCTTCTTCCTTTTTTTCAAAGATGCAAGGAGTTAAAATATAGAAAATCTTGCAAGCCTAAATCAGATGTTTAGACACCCCTGAAATGCTCAAAAAAACACTGTTCAATTTCCACATTTTTCTACAGAAAACTGCTCTAGGTCCTTCAGTGTCATTCTCCACTCAAACTGGCAGACTATCAAGAAGAGTCCCAGGAAGGTCTTTCCTACTCCAGCATTATCCAGTGCTATGGTTGACAACCTAGGCAATTGGACAAAAAGCACTCTTCTGAAATCCTGCAGAATTCAATAGGAAATAATTACCAGTAATATAAGGTGGTTCCCAACTAGCTCTATATAAGTCAAAATATAGGAACAAAATAAGGCAAAATAGCATTTGCCACATCCCAAGCAAGGGATGTAAAAGATAGAGTACTCAAATAGGTACATGCTCAGCCTCAGTAGCAGCAAGTTCACAGCAGAAACCCTCAGCACAGTTTAGAAAGGATATGGACAAAGCAGAAGTACAACAAAAATTAACTATGGAAATAGGTAAGGAAAAAAACAGAAGGTTTCCAGGCCACTGCTGAAAAGTTGTTAAACATACAAAAGGTTGCTGCAAAGGGAACAACCTATTCACCACAACCATGGGGAAAGGTCAAGAAACCACTGCATAGATACACCAAGCCCTAGGGAAAATACAACATCAACAAGTAAATTAAAACCCTTCAATACCCAGAGTTTCAACTGGGGGAGTTTAGAAGGATGGTTCAGGCATGTGCATGATGGTAGAAAGAGTACTTAGGGGACTGGGAAAAAAGAGCATGCATGCAACAAGAGAGACCTGTTGAGCAAATAGTGTAAGAACCCAGCAAATCAGGCCCAGACTCCTCTTCTGTAAGTTTTACTGTATGTAAAAAGAAGCACACCTTGAACAAGGAAGCTTCATGATATTGTCTAAGTGAATCCACTCAGAAATGAAACCACAAAAATGTATGAACCCCTTATTTTACAAGTCACTGTCCCTACACTAATACAAATGAAGAGTGGTGAGACACTGGAGCAGGTTGCCCAGAGGAGCTGTGGATGATCCATCCCTGGAAGTGTTCAAGGTCAAGTTGGTTGGGGCCCTGAGAAACCTGGTCTATAGGCAGGTGTCCCTGCCTATGGTAGGGGCACTGGAACTAGATGATCATTCAGGTCCTTTCCAAGTAAAACAATTCTATGATTCACTGACCATGCAGAAGGGATCAGATTACCTAAATACAGTCCCCAGCTTTCAAGTCTTAGCACTCATTCTCAGTTGGCAATGAGAAAAAGGGATATAGTGAAAACTCATGATCTTCATGAGTTCATGAGTATCCAAAACGATATCTAAAGATAATGTTTAATTTTTTTGCTTGCTCTTAAAATATGTTTTTCACTTAATTAAGAATCACAGTGGTAGCCAGATGTATTCTTTTTAATAGCGTCAGATTTTACATAGTAAGCTATATATTAAAAAACATGGGATTTTACTTTCATCTATTATTTTCTCCTTACACAAAAGCATGCCTGAAGAAACAGTCCAATCACTGCATCATACAGGGGTGTTACTTTTATGAAGAGATTTCTCAGAATTGTGGTAATATTTATTGTTTAAGGGTCATTCCTTTACATGCAAAATGTATTAATCACCTACTCCAACATCATAATGTTCAGAAAAATCACAGCTGGGTAAGTCCTCAGCTGCTAAAGCTCTTCTATAACAAGACATTAATTACTTTATTTTGCTGAGGGGTGAAAGCTTAATTATTGTGGATTTGTAACCCCCCATTTGGCACTTTGGAACAGAATTTGTAATATTTCTTTCAATCACTGGAAGTCAGGCTGTGTTGTACATCAGGGAATAGTATAGAACAATGGTAAAATCATATTGTAAGGAATGTAAAGTAGAAAATTCATGCAGAAATATTCAGAATGGTCTTCAGCATTCCTTTCCTGCCTCTCACAAAACCACCTATAGAATCTGAACTTGTATTACACTCTCTATAGACAAATCAGCTTGTTTTCACTGACTTTTAAGGGAGAACTTACATCCCTTCCATGCCTGAGCCAAGTAAGAATATCGAATGTTGCCTGCATTTGTCCACTCTACAATGTTGACCCATCTAAGTATCCTCTGTGCAAATGGAACAAAAAAGCAACTCTTTTACTTTTATTTTGTGCTTCTCTTGACAGATCCACCAGTGTTCAAGCAGAATTTACCTGTTATTAGCCAGAGAATCTCAGGGGAATATTGTTCTGTGTGATCACTCCATATATAAATCCTGACAAACAAACTCTGGATGAAGCCATGGCAGCTTTATTAATGGAGCTGCTATAATCTTTGTCTTCTTCATGTGCTTAGTATAAATTTGACCTTTCAACATAAGGGTGTTTGGCTTATAAGGAAGAAAAAAAAACCCAAATGAACAAAAAAAGAAAAGCCAACAAACAGATGAGCATAGCAGAGAAAACGTTGCTTTTAGGATTCCAAGACCAGAATCTACATGCCAGGCATATGTCACCAAAGAAAGCAAAAAATCATTACTGGTCATACTGGTAGCATTTTCTGCTCCACTTTTTTGAGGCACACCCTCAAAGTCTGGTTCCCCAACCAACCAAAAAACTTAAGAATCGACTGAGAGGGTGAAAATTGCTGGTTTAGAGTCTTGAGGAACGTGCAAAGAATACAGCTCTGCTACATCCCGGTAGCCTGGTAATGCCAAAAATACTTATTTTCACCTTTTAGACCAGTTAACTGTGTTTGCAGAATCTGTAAAAGTTTTTGTAGTCTTCAGTGCCTATATGTAATCTTATTCTACTTTGCCGTTCTACTGCCCCTAAGAGGTTCTGCTCCTCCACATAGAAAAGCTATATTATACTTTAAAATGATGACCACAGACAGAACACAGATGACACTTCATGAGGATGGGGTAATATTATTTCCTGTTATCTGTAGCTGCATAGCTTCAGTCCCTAAAAGGTCCTTGGTAGGAAGAGAAGGAAGGAGGTTTTTTCTTTACATACTGAATAAACTCCAGCAAAAGGGGCCAAATGATATGAAAGCAGCACTGACTGAATGTCTTCCTCATTTTTAGCCTAAAGGGTTTAACACAGGTTCCTATCATTCCCTGGAGAGACTAATGAACCTCATTGTTAGGAAATCTTACTTGACATTTTCTTTAATTCTCTTTCAGCCTATTTCTCTGAGTTACTTTGCCTCAGCACAGCCCAAAAAGCAATTCTTGACCTTTCATCCACATTAAACTCTTGAATTTCATTTTGGAAACACTTTTTCAGAGGAAAGTTGACCTCTGGCAAACATACACACAAAAACTCAAACCTAAAAGCCAGACACAAATAATTTCAAGTTGAAAGCATAGTGTGTGCCTGACTATAGCTTCAGATCATCAAACCGCTATCCTCAGCAACACCACAGATTCCTTAAGGTACCATGACCCTTTCTCACCTGGCAGCACACCAGGGTGTGGATTTACAGAAGAAAACAGGAGGGGAAGTCACCTGCACAGCAACATTAATTTCCATTATATGTATGAATAACTTGTTCAGGACTGCAATAAGGATACACAGAGAAATCCTTTGAAAACAAGTACTTACCCATGCTAAATATATTTTGAGAAAGCAGTTAGACTAAACTCCAAGCAGCTATAATGAACATAACAGCTTGTAGCTCAGAGCTACACATCTGGGTTATTTAGCTGAAAGGCAGCTGTAGAGAGTCATAAATGGACAGACCTGATCACAGTAACTGTGTCGTTCCAACTAGCACAGGAAGAACTAACATCTGCAAAATGAGAGTTGGTCCCTTTCATTTTATGGGTTCCTTTTCCTCAAGTCTTTTGCCCTTTCCTTGCAAGACAATTTATCAGGTTTGTTTCATGCCAAATAGAGCATTATAAGCTCTATCATGAGGCAGCAAGTGCAGCACAATCATCACTTCTGAACACGACCTTTCTCATACAGGTACAATTTATAAAGCATATACAATTTAACAAAGTTTTCTGGAACTCATACTTCAGAAAGCAAAGGTGAAAAAGCATTACCACGGCTAGCAACTCTGTTATTTTTAAAGAATATATTTTCTGTGATAGATTTATTCTACCTTAACTGAACCCTGCATAAGCCCCAGTTTTACGAAGAAGTCCATGTGTTCATTTCATTTAAAAAAAAAAAATGTTTTCTTTAAAAATGTCCTTCTTTTTCTAGTACTGTCCCTTTGAACCACAAATGTTTAGGATGGAGACTGTCTTTTTGTCATATATTTATATATAGTGCCTGCTAAAAGGCATCCTTATCACACATCTCCTTTACAGTACAAAAATACAAGCAGTGAAAAGCCTCATTTTTTACATTTGGTGGTATTCCTTGGTCCCTTATCTAGATACAGCACCTATTTTGAGACATTAACTAAAAATACTTTTCTAATGAGCTTTCTAATTTCTGTTTGAAATCTAAACACTGAATTGGTGATTTTTTTTCTTTCTGTGTTAGTTTTTATGTTCTTTTTTTTTCCTCTGGAAAAATGGCCATTTTTTAATGCTGCCCCCAAATAGTGGAAGTTTGTAATTTGAAATAGTGTCTCTGCTTTACATGGGGCTGTACCAAGAGTTTTGTCCCTTCACACTCAGAATAGCTGCTTCCAATAGTTTTTAACTGAGAGTAAAAATGCTGCCTTGCTATCACTCCCTGTGTATCCTGTGTAGGTTCTCATTATCATGGTATTTCTTCCTCACAGACTCTTTGATCTATGTATCTCACAGCTGCTCTGACTAGCTGGTACAATCGTTTTAAAGGGATTTCTCTCTACTCTCAAGAGAAGCTTAATCCATAAAGATACTTATTGATAGCTTCCTTCCTTCACTTCAAGCTTTCCTTAACATGTAACTTCACTTACAAAGAATTACCTGCTCTATCATTTCTACAGACTTTATACCTAAAGATAGCAGTGTCCCATTTTTTAAATATTCCATGAAGTTTCCAAAATAGCTGTTATATCAGTGCCTTCAATTATAACAGATATTCCCATTTGTCCTGACTACTTCCTAGTCTTTGCAGGAAGGCTGCATGTATTTGGGGCCCCATTGTTTGTGTCTCCATGTCTTGATAAATTGAGATTTCACATTTTTAAACTCTTTTTGTTATTCCCTCTCTGTCTTACCACTTGTGTCCTAGTTTTGTCTAGAATTATAGTTTCTTAACTTCTTGAAAAGATGTTTTTTCTCTCAACACATCTACATTTCTTAGCTTCACCTTGTCTTTGGTTTTAAAACTCCATTAGATTTTTTTTTTTTATTATTTCCATTTCAAGCACTGCCTGGCTGGCTCTACATTAGTTCTCTTTCCCCATATGGTTTCTATCCATTCCAATTTTTCCCCAGTTTTCTAATGATATGCTATTCTTCCCCTATATTATTTTCTTTTGAGCCATGACCTGAGATTCCCCTGCTCCATCTGTCCCTGCACATGACACTGGCAAGCATTTCAGAGACTCATGTCTCAAATCTGCTACCCTAAATCATACTATTGCATTCAATAACTCATCATTATTCCTATTCATAGGATGGGTACACACCTGCAGAAAGCTCAACCTGGTAGCTCCGCTACAATGTGACAAAAAGGCTGCCTGCTGTATTCACACACTTATCAAGTTAGTCCCGGCATTAAATGCCCTGGTATCTGCATCCCTTGTAGCCAGATTCCCAGTTCCGTAACTTATCTCCTTCCTACAGCTGAGTCATGTCCCTGGCTGTGTGTCCATGTTACACGGGGATATCAGACCATCATCCAGAGCAGAAGGAAGGAGACAATTGTGGCTACTCAGGTAGCCTTTCTCCCTCTTCACCTTGCTGCATTCTTTTCTGGAGAGTTTATTTACTGCAATAGTACAGGACCAGAAAGTCATATGATGTGAGGGTTGGACTGCTCTATGATGTCTCTCAAGACTGAAGGTTTTTCTATTTCTCTGAGTTTCTCTTGTTCATCTCAGCTAAATCAGCAATACACTGCAGTACTCTGAAGACCATAAGCTGCTAAGCACTGACTTAATGTAAATCCCATCTACCGAACGAAGCAGGTGCTGTTCAGGATTGTGGCAGTCACTCAGTGCCCCAGATGAACCATATTCATAACTATTTCTTTATAAAGTAGCTTCACTGGAACTAGGTAGACAGAAAACCACAATTTGCTCACTTTATCTATCATTAGGTGCCTTTGTCAGATGATACTTCTAATCTTCCAACAGAGATGATGTTACTTCTCCATATGCCATCAACCTTGTTCCCTGCTCACAGGATTTTGTTCCTGTAAGAAGAGACCTTTTCTGAGACCATCACATTAGAAGGGATGTCACACGGCCTTAAAAACTAAGTGAAAATTTCTAAGCTACATACATTTGTTGTCTCCATAGCAACCGAGTAATCAAATCTGTGCCCCCTGTAGTATTTCAAAAGGACATAAATATTGCTTGGACAATACAAGGCTGTAGAAGCACCCACCACACACCCCTTTAGTTTGAAGTCAATAGTCTCTTTACCTTCTTTCTTCAATATAATTTGTCTTACCAATGATGATACCAAAAACTAGACCTCCTTCAGCTTTGCTTCTTCTTTGGTTTAATTGCTTTATTCAGACTTTCAGGCAGGAATGCAATTCTTCTGTAAAGCATAACAAGTCCCCTGTAAATCTGTCAAGATGCTTAAAAGAAGAGAGAGCTTTTGAAGTCTGGCCCATTTCTGCTAATATTTTCAAACGTGCAAATATAGTAAGATTAGAAATTAAATCAGAAATCATGTAATGAATCAGGTATCATTAAAAAATTATCTTTGGAGGGGGGGTGTGCGCTGGGGTTCTTATGACAGACAAATGTTAGTTTTCACCAAAGAGGTGTTTGTTGAAATTTCTACCTCATCTTTCTTATCCACTAAGAGAGTGAAATTAACCGTTGTGCTGAAGACTGAGTATAAAAAAAATATACATGATTATGAAACTGAAGATACTAGCTAAAGTGGCAGATAGAATCAGAACATAGGGGCCTAGAAAAAGGAACTATAATGGCCATATTTGAACAGCCTTCAGACAGGTAGATGCAACTGATATCATTTTCTTAAAAGGGGCACTCAGTTTTCAGAAATTTGGGATCATTGCTTTTATGGTTTCTCAGGCTGGCCAATGGGAAAAAAAAGACAACAAAACAAACCAAACAAACAAAAACAAACAAACAAACAAAACAAAAAAAAAAAAAAAAAAAAGAAAAAACAAAGGGACCCAAAATCAATAGTCCCTCTAGCAATGCAGATTTTAAACACTAAAGCTATATCAATAGTAGGAGAGAAGGCATACTGTGCAAGTAAGTTGACCAATTTAAAAGTTATTAGACACCTAAAGTCTTTGCATGCAAGGAGAAATATTTCTAAATTACCTCTTTCAGACATCGGTAGCGCTACTTCAGGGCCTTGATAATCTCTCCTTCCCAAAATCAGAGTCACCTACTTCAGATCACTGCAATTAACATCAGCACACATGTTCATTTACACCTTCAGAGATCCAGGTTTTTAAACAGAACACTCCTGTGTTATGCTAATGTCATTTTAACACCATTAGCAGGCTTCTGGTTTCCTTCACCACCCTATCTTAAAAATCTAGTGATAATTTTAATTCAAGAATATTACACCCAGAGCTCTAGCTGCAGTCTTAGTGTCATTTGGTGGAGTGACTCAGGTTCCTTAAGGTAAGCATTTGCCGTCACAACATATCCTAGGTACCAAGGACTCTACGCTGCTGACAATACAGATACAACACAGAACTTCTTGGCAACCTGCACCTTTCTGGATAACAAAGCCTATTCAAATAAAACAAACTCTCTCTGTTACATCTTAAATGCATCTTTAAAATCTTTGGTAATCACAAGGCCAAATCATTTTAATTTTTCAAGTTATAAGAAGCTGAAACCTCAGTACAATGCCAGGAGCTTATTTTTCTTAGCAGAAGACACGAGTCTTATGATTTCCATAGTTCCTGCAGGCTGAGTCCCAGTGTGCTCCAGCACTTCTGAACATTTTAGGTTAAGTTATTTCTTTCTGTAGGTTTCTAGGTTGCTTCACACAACCTTTACTGAACACTGAAGATGTCTCACTACTTCAGGGAGTGTTTTCACAAAATCTCTCTAAGAAACCCTTTAAGACACTTCTCAGTTGTTTTGTTGGGGTTTGATTTTTTTAAGTGAAGTTTTTGCCCTTCACCTTTTAGAAGCCTTTTCCAAAAGCTCATTTCCCCTACCCTCTCAGACATTCTGTGATACAGAAAGCTCCTAGCTACTCATCTGTCTCATCGGTTAACTCTGCAGAGGTTAATGTTGGTCAGTACAGAGTGGACACAGGACCCTTTTATCTCACTGTCAAGTCTAAGACTACTGGCAAAAGCCAAGGTTCCTCGGTAGAGGTCCAAGGGAACAGTGCATGACACACATTTTTGAAATCAACACATAAAATTACAAACATTTTAATGAAAGCCCTAGGGCATAAGAGGCAACTTTCCTGATCTTACAAAATCAGCAACTGCAAGCTTCACAACATATGCCAAGTACCTCATATATTGAAGAGGAGTTTCCAGAACTGTTTACAAACAGGCATGACAAGACTCCCTCATGCTTTGCATTGAGAGGCGTGATCAGGATGGAAATTAAGATGAGCCTGAGTACATGTCAGCACAAGGAGTATTCATCTCCCTTGACTTGATTCAAACTACTTCTGCGGGAATCAGAAGCAACTTCACTCAAGCATGGATAGGAAACAAACCATTCCCAAAAAAATAAGCAAGTTGAAGGAGCTTTCTGATGAGCCCCATGAGTTACCAATCTGGAAAGACAGTCACCAATTAATATGTTTGTAGAATTGAGCAATTCCATCTTAAAAAAGAGAGACAAGAAATACAGAAGGAGAAGAGGAATGATAAACCACAGCACTCTTTCAATTATGAAACTACATAGATAAAGGAAGGATTTAGTGTAATATAAAGGCCTTCACTACAAATAACGGGTGATACTACAGTAGTGAAAATGTAAGCTTCATATCACAGTTGAAAACTAATGTTATGCTATAATTTCACAAAAGAAACTATTTCCTGACTGGCACACCTAAAATTAGATCACATCAAACTTTACCAAGGATCAGTTCCTCAAACAAGCTCAGCACCCAAGAGTTCCCAGCTGTTCTCCTGGAAAGCCACAAAAGCCAAGTCTGAAAATTATGACACTATTTATCTACTCTCAGCAGGGACTGGTCCCAAACATAATTATCCAATCCATATAAGACTCACTTTTCCAGACAGTATTTACCACTAAAAAAGAGGGGAAAAAAAACCCTCAGTGAATTGTGTGATGGCCCTTTTCCTTTTTCACTGTCAAGATATTGACTAAGGTTGGTTAAGAAGAATCAAAATGAGCATGATAGAAAAAAACCAGTTGCTACTGTTTCATACTGACTTTACAAAAACCTGTTCAGTTTGAACATGATAATGACAAATTAGATATTTAACTTACACTGAAAGTGCTATTATCACTGCAAATATCTTCTCTATTACAACCATCCCTGTGAGTATGCATATCTGTTATTTTATAATTTAAACCAAAGGTGATTACAAAGATGCAACTTCTCCACAGGGTGTTCAGATGCATTAGTCATTGCCCTTGTGGCTGTGCACATAAAGGGACACAAGACAGAATATTATTATAGCCAACATGTCTCAAAGGTTCAGTAAAATATCAGTAGAGGGTTAAACCATGAGCAGTGAGTCCCATATCCAACCTCTGATAGCAGCTAATGCCAGGTACCTCACAGCAAGATGCAAGGAATATTTTTGTACAGAGGTACAGGATTGCATCCTCCCAGTTTTGAATAGACAGATGGTGATTCCTGTTACAGTTCTTTCCCTCTTCCCAAAGCCTCCTTTGTTCACTCTTTTCTCCTACCAGTACAAAATCTAGTTATCCCTGTAGTATTCCAGTCTGTCTCTAATTCTGTTAGAATTTTCACCTGACAGCTTTTTGATGGAATGAGTTTTGTAAACGAATAAAATGCAGAAGGAAAAAGAATGGACTATTTTACGTATGGTTTAACCATGTTTGATATAATGGCTCCCTTTGACAAAAATTCTGCTGGTCTATCCGTAGCCTTATGACACAGAACAAAAATCATCCCTGGAGTAGGTAAAGCCTCTCTGGGGAGATCCTGGAGGCTTTTCAGCAGTCAACTCTCAGGCTGCACATATCTTCCTGGCACAACGACAAGCCTGTGACAAGAAGAAATCAGTCTGCTATATTCATTTTGGGGGCATTTTGACCTTGGAAGAAGCTGAGATTGAGTAGTTTCTGAATTCAGCAGGCTTTTTTGAGGGAAATTTTTCCAAAGATGGGGAAGTAAGGTGTTTTCATGCATAAATAACTGTGTGATGCTGGACCATGAGAATGTTGTAACAGCTTTCTACTTTGCATTTATTAAGAGCACCTTTATCATACACATACTAATAAAAAGAGGCAGAAAAGCCAGGCATTCTTCAGATAAACAGCTAGACATTTCAAATGACAAACCAAAAGAAACAATTAAAAGGCTTTGGCAATAAAAGCTTAACAGATGATGCACCAACAAACCACTACAATTACAAAACATATTTTTAGCTAATATGGTTAGCATAATGTACTTTGCAAGCAGTAATGTAATACCAAGTTGGCTGTAAATCACTTTATCAATTATTGAACCACAATAAAATATTTATAAATGGGCTCTTATTATCAAATGCAACTGTGATACTTTTAAACCTTGGCAAATGTAAGGGAATGTTCTTATCTTTTCCTTAACAGAAAATTGTGAAGCATTAATAAATGGCTCTGCCTTAAATCATGCTTTGCTTGTTTTGCATCTTTAGTAGTTCTGCTTTAGTGGAATAATACAACTGAACACCAACTCCATTTTGCCATAGTCTGTGCAATAAAACGATCCATTTATTGCTGTGAATTAGAGCCACCATAGGTAAAGAGTCTACATAGTTTAAGAGGTTTCTTCCATGAAGGCTACTAGGGCTGAGTACACTGGGTAAAATTGTCAGATAATTTTCTATGAACTCCCTTTGGTTATGTTACAGTAACAGCTGGCTTTAAACCATTGCATTTTTCATTGAATTATGGGGTAACATTCAGAAAACTGAAGAAAAATTTCCTTTTTCTGAAACATTTCTATGTGTCAGAAATAATTTCAGTTAAATCAGAAATTTTCAGAAAAGCCAGAATGTTGGCAAATACCACCCTGAGAAGCCACAGAAAGTCTAGGGTGCTTCCCTCAGGCCACCTGACTACTACCTAACAAAAATCCAAAGCAAGAGTAGGAAGTACACATGGTACAATCTGGACTTTCATTCCAAAAATGGAGCGTTGGCCAGAAGTCTGTCTCCGAAAAGCCTTTTCAAGTCTCTGCCTAAATTCCATTGAAAGAGAAAATCATTGTTGAAGCCTTCAGGAGTCAGCACCACTGTCCAGCTACAGCAAAAACGATTATCAAGTGAAAATGATAATAGTAGCAGCTAATCAGGTGTCTCCCAAGTCCCTGAATGGAAATCATATACTTGCTTTTTAACGTTACAAGGTTAAAATTTTGAGCATATTCCTTCATAGCATAACGGGAAGAAAGCAGACAGGCTGCTATTATATCGCCCTTGATGCTGCTGATAACAGGACAAAAGTGAACTAAATTACCGAGAGCTACTCTTCCAAGCAAGAAATTACTAACTGTGTTTCTTAGTAGAAATCTGCTGGTGTTTTCAGCACAGGGGGTGTGACAGGGCTTTACTCATTCTGCTCTCAGGCCAAGAAACCTATTTTGGTTAATAAAAAGGATATGCAAGAAAAGAAGGTTCAAGTGCCATGTGACACAGCACGTATAAAAAGCACCACTATAGGGAGGCACGTCTGACAAACATCACAGTCACTGACAGACTACCAAAGCATACAGTCAGATACATAAATTCTTCCTTCAAGGCCTTTAGCCAAATCCAAACAGTTGTTGTAAGATCACACTGTCAGAAAAGGTGTTGCTGAAAACTACCTTTGCTGCTGCCACTTCAACCACAAAATTGCAGCTGTCAGAGCAATTCTGAACTGTAAACCACCTAATCACAGTCTGATTGCACAGTCCAAACATCATCTAGAAACACTGAAGTGCTGCAGAGAGCATCATTACACTTCATAGAAAAAATTGCTAAATATGGGTCTATTTGATGGGGCAAAATCACTACACTGAAAAAGTCTGTGTTAAACTCCTCCTGCCCTCCCAAAAGCCAGATGAAAAGCATAGTCCTGTCTCACAAGGTAGGCACAGAAAACTCTCTGAATCAGGGGGCAGACACTGTCACTGATTTATGACCATTCAGCTGATCAAAACCAGAGATCAGTGATTTTGCTGAGTGCTGGTAGGAGTTTTCAATGTTTCTTTCAAAGCAAAAAATCTTGGAAACCCACAATTGATGTAAAAAGACATATCTGAGGTTGTCTGTTTCAGAGAAATGCTGCCAGCGAGCTTCCTACAACACACTGCATCAGCAGCTACATGTCAGTGCCTGCCAGTTGAACTTCAGCTGATAAAGGAACTCAACAGGAGACAGAGCAGCGCACAGGAAAGCTCCCTCTGGAAGAGAACAGGAGGCTGTCAGTAGTGTCTGAGCCAGTCAACAAGAAGGGTTACAGACCTACAGTTGTCCTGCAGTTGTCCATTCAGCACAAGGACACCTGAGAGCCTCTCTCCAACACAGGTCTCTCAAGTGCTTGGTTTCTGAAAGCCTTCCCTGGTTCATCTTGGACAATACTCTCAAGGCATATGGAATGACTCTTGGGGACACAGTTGTGCAGGGCTAAGGGCTAGACTCGATGATCCTTGTGGGTCCCTTCCAACTCAGCATATTCTGTGACCTTGCCATGACCTACCTGAGCCAAAGCCTTGGGGTGGGGGAGATGACAGCACTGTCACTATAAGCTCTTCCCTGCAAAGACAGCAGCAGCATTTCACAAAGCCTGTCAGAGACAAGTGCTTGGATGAAGGGAAGCCTGTTCAAGCACAACCAGAACACTACAGTCCTGGTCAGATCCCCTGGACCATTTTGCCTCCCAGCTTCTGGAAAAGCATCACATTTACTGGGTGTATCTTGCATTTGGAAGTACACAGACCTTGTGAATGAAACAAATCTTCCAGCAATTTGTCCTTTGGAAAGGTTTCTCTTAATGCCTTCCATTTCAGTCTCCAATCAAAGGCACAGAATCTCATTTGTAAGAGAGATAAGCAAATCAAGAATAGAAAATACATTTATGGTGACTTCATTTGGACTCTTGAACACTTTGGTTGGCTCAACACCCTTCATTTTTGATTCGAGAAAACTGCATGTCTTTCAGAATATCCCTTATCCTGATCAAATGATACAGATGATAGCAAACTAACCACGTTCCTAGTTAAGTTTTTTCAATAGTTAGGTACCTTTGAACATAAAATTTCTAAAAGTATTTAGCTTTGGTGTCCAGCCACTTAACTGTCATATTTAGACAGCATTTTCCAAGTATGCAGTAATGAATGAACTTTGTTTCTGCTGAAATTAATCCTGAGCCAGTAAGACCATATATTTATATCCCTTACACATGTGTAGTATGAGCACACATCATATGTTACACACTCCCCAACAGTGTGCTCACTGTTTTCATGCATACAAAGAGTACCAGCTCAAAAATAATTTAGTTCACCACAAAAACTATTCCAAGCTTTTTACCTTGCCTTGACAATTTAAAAAAAAAATACACAACCACAGCAAATTTAGCAAGACTGTTACATGATAGTGGTGGCTGGAGCTGTTGCTGTCCCTCCTCTCAGAAAATGCTATTCCCCAAAATTACTGGGATGCACATGGAGACACTCCACACTTGTTTGCAATCCAGAGTATTATAGTCAGAGAATGGTTAGGATTGGAAGGGACCTTAAAGATCATCAAGTTCCAAGCCCCCTGCCATGAGGAGGGATGCCATTCATCAGTTTGCTCAGGCCAACCCTGGTCTTGAACACTTCAAGGTATGAGTAGTGCACAACTTCTCTGGGCAACCTATTCCAGAGCTTCCCCACCCTCTAGGTAAAGAATTTCTTCCTAACATCTAATCTAAACCTACTCTGAGTTTAAAACCATTGCCCCATGCCCTGTTACTATATGCTCATGTAAAAAGCACCTTTCTCTCCTTTTTACAAGCCTCCTTAATGTACCAAAGTGATATTGTCCTGAGGTCTTCTCTATGCAGAACAACCCCAGCTCTTTCAGCCTATCTTTATAGGAGAGGTGCTCCATCCCTCTGATTATCTCTGAGGCCCTCCTCTGGGCCCACTAGAACAAGTTCACACCTTTCTTTTATTGAGGATCCCAGACCTGGACACAGAACTACAGGCAGGTCCATGGGGGCAGAATAGAGGGGTAGAATCATCTCCCTTTCCCTACTGGCCACTTCTCTTTTGATGTGGCCCAGAACACAGTTGGTTTTCTGGGCTGTGAGTGCACACTGTCGATTCACGTCCAGCCTCTCAACCATGAGAACTCCCAAGTCTTTCTCTGCAGGGCTGCTCTCAATGACGACTTCTTCTGGTCTGTATTCATGACTTAGATTGTCCCAACCAAGGTGCAGCACTGTTGAACATACTGAGGTTCTTGTAGACCCAGTTCTTGAGTTTGTTCAGGTCCCTCTAAATGGCATTTCTTTCTTCTGTTACCAACAATTATGGTAAAAAAAATCAGTGCTGATTTGCCATAATGGACTAAAGGATAAAATCTAACCTTTCCAGGTAACTTCAAAAGAGTTGCAGCTTCTCTGCAGTGCCACAGCATCCTCAAGGTGAGAGGCATAATAGCCAGGGACAGCAAGACAAGTGAAATACCTGTACGTTGCAAGTCCAGATATGCCCTGCCACTCTGCATAACAACTTTCACTCAAGCAACTTGACAGCCGAGCAGTTCTAAAAACAGTCCAATTCACCAATGTACATCACCTGTCCAGCTACAATAAATGGGTTGAAGACATTGAAATTTCAGTGTCATTCTGCAGACAGAAGGTCTACAGCTAAAACAGATGTTTCCAAGACATGTTTTCAGTTACCGCCACCTCCTTTGTCATTGTTTGCTCTGGCCAGCACAGGGCATTTGTGAGCAGGGCTGATACCCACCAGAGTCAATGTAATGCTGATCATAAACCCTACTAAGAGATTAACCCACCCCATAATCTCCTGATAGTTAACTTGCTGCTACAGGGTCTTCAGATTTGTTGAACGGGCAGGTAATATGCAGCCTACCACTACAAGGACAGCATACACACAAGCTTTATTTTGCATTAAAAAAGAAATTCTCTTTAGAGGTTGAAGAGTTGGAAAGTTACTACCCTTGCAGTTCATCCCCTTCATATTTGGGTTGTTTATTGGATTTATTTTTTTGTAACATCTAGCTTGAATGCCACTTATTTTTCTAATACAATATTATTGTTTCACAAGCATCTCAAAAATAACTGTTAGCAATTTCCTAAGTGGAACAGAGTCCTTTTATTTTCCTTTGGCCACTTCTGCAACCTTTGTTAAAGAACTCATTACAGAAACGCTTCTGAATGAATGACAGGGCCTAATAATATTCTTCATGTACCAAAAATATATAAGTAGGACTATATTATTTAATTTTCTGCAATGGTAGAACACTCTGCCACAAAGTTTACTAACTCAGGCTGCTCTGCTCTTCCCTACACTTAAAATGCAGACCTTACATGAACCCAGCAATTCTCTGCAGTTTACCTGACAATGGCTACATTATCATGTAATGTGATTACATGTGTGTTACACAGTGAAGATTTTGCATCCTTTACATTGCAGAACAGCCTCTACCTCACTAGACAATAAGTTGGAAAAAGGGCCTTGTGTACTTAAATGAAAGTACGGAGTGGAAAAAAGTATTGAAAAGATCCCAGCCTAGTTATTTTTAATTTTCTCATTCCACATTTACTTTTTTTCCTATCAGCTAAAATCAGAAGTCTCACTGAAAACATTTTTGAAAGTTAAAGAGTTATTGCCTTGCCTCAAATGCCTGAAGTTTGAAGAAAGACACCAACAAAATGCATGAGTTTAAAAACAAGTCCTTTGGAAACCACTGGCATTTTAAACCAGCTCTAATGCACAAAATGAGAGGTAGTGCCTTGTTTATACTACACTCTCTCTAAAACCTGCACAAAGATGTTCTGCAATAGAGTCTTTCTAATGGGTGAGGCATACGGCACTGCAACCAGCTACAAGGGTTCTGGTGCACCGAAATCCAATGTTTCCTTGGATTTATTACATAAATAAATGTAATGTAAAAAATTACCATGCTATTGAAAACAAATTATTCTACATCCTAAACAATATACATTTCCAAGAGACCAAACATATATTATACTTCCCATATCTCATGTTTCCAGTATTGAAGGCATGTTTTCTTGCTCAAAGAAATCCCATTTCTTGTCTGAACATATTGTGAGAAGTCTAAACTAACTCCTCTAAGTTAGGAACTTACTGTGCCATATTTATAAGCCTTGTATGAGACTTTAAAAAGGAAATTCAAAGGTATTTTCAAGTTATTACATAATGTGAAAGAAGCTTTGATTTCTGAACCTTCTTTTCCAGCCTTTCCCAGAATACCATTTTCTCCATATTAACAAGTTTTTATCCAGTTCATCTCACCTTCTGCCCTTGATATTTTCCTCCTGTTTCAATAGGTATCCCCTGCCTTTGTGTTTTACAAGATAAGGACCCAAAACAACACTTTACAGAGGGACAGAAAAAGTACTTCCACGAATAAAGAAACAAATATCTAGACCAACCCAGTGTCCCATACAAACAGCAAGAGATCATTGTGAATGTTAACCAAAGTGAACTACATCTGTCTACCCACATGGGGGTTTTTTGTTTGTTTGTTTGATTGTTTTGGGGCTTTGTTGGGTTTTGTTTGTTTGTTTTGTTTGTTTGGGGGTTTGTTTGGTTTTTTTGTTTGGTTTGGGTTTTTGCTTGTTTTGTTTGGGGTGCATTTGTTTGTTTTTGTTTGTTGGGGTTTGATTTTTGTGTGTTTTTTTTTGTTTTACTATCACTTATCTATAGGTATGACATGACATTCACTAAAAATACAGCAACACTGATGTTCACCAACTGATAGCACAGTCACAGGATAGATCAAATATTCAGATTTGAGACAGAACCCTCCTGTCAGGCCATCCAGGAGCCACTCTGGGAGTCATACACTTACTACCCCAGATTTTAACAGCTGGGACTGAAGCCCCTTCATAAAGGGCAGTTCAAGTGAGCTAATATGTGCCCTGCTTGACTCTCTACCCACTCATACAATCAGACAAGTTTTCCTTACCAGCTTGACCCCAAGTTTCCTATAGGAGTGTCTCAAGACATCTAGACCCTTAAAGCAATTTAATCACCTTTCCAGCCTTACTTTCATCCCTGTAAAGGTGATGGAACAGATCATTGTGAATGTCATCACCAAATACATAAAAGAAAAGGTCATAAGGAGTAGGCAGCATGAATTCACCAAGGGAAAAATCTTGCTTGACCAACATCGTAAGCCTTCCAGATAGGTCAACAAGGAGAGAGAGTGGATGTTGTCTACTGCCACCGTTCGGAAAAAAACACATGAGACCTGCAGGGTTCAATGCACAGGGAAGCAGATCTGCCTTTATCCAAAATGGGGGGCTTTTATAGGGCAGGCTGAGGAGGGTTCTGGAAAAAGGGAGTGGATATGTAAAACCAGGCAGGGTTAAGATGAATATGTAACAGGGAGATGGGTACATGACCATAAGGTAACTTGGAAGGGGTATGATTGGGTAGGACATATACATCGCAGTAAGTTGTCCAATAGGAGAGTAGCGAACAGTCCAAGGGAGAAAACTTTACAGCAACACAGGGAAACGTGCCTGAACATGTCCTGAAACAATAGCATCAACTTAACTATAGGTTTTAGCCAAACAGTCCCTGCAAACAGTCCATTAGACAAAGGCAGGGTCACTGCTCTTCCTCAAGAAACTCTTTCTTCCACAGCAGGTACGATTCATCCTCCTTGCAGTCACCTCCAACAGTCTACCTCAACTTCAGCAAGACTTCTGACACTGCCTCCCATAACATCCTCATAAGCAGGCTCAGGAAACGTGGGTTACATGAATGGACAGTTTCATGGTTACATGAAAGCATCAGTTGTCCCTAAGCTGACTGATCCCTAGACCCTTCTATCTAGGTCTCCCTGAATCTCTGAAGTGTCAAGCTAATTCTTTTATAAACCTGGATCTATGCCTTGAGTTATCATCAGCACCTGGAAATCAGAGAAGCTATAACATAAGTAAATGTACACTAAAACTCTTATTATATTCAAATGCTTTATTCATAAAGCTTCACAGTGCATTCCAAAAACCATCAGATCACACAAAAGGACTGTTCAGAGTCCCTCAAGCTATCCCTCAGCAATGCTGCCATACTCTAATTTGGTTAGATGTGTTCCAAATATACAGTGTGTAACTGTCAGCAATCAAAATAGTTAGTAAATTTGCTTATTAAGAAAGGAGTTTTGAGATCGTGCAGTTTTACTGTGGTTAGAACCAAGGTTGCATGAATACACGGCTCTTCACAGAGAACATCATACTACTGGAACGGAAGTAAACAACTAACATACCATGAAGAATCATACTCCCTTGTCCCTGCTTGGACTGTGCCTCACAGTTAGAGAGAAGTCTGGTGCAATAAAGATAATTGCCCACCAGTAAAGAAATAAGATGTATACAGGCAGCATTCATTAGCCCTAAACAAACAGATGTCGATTTCCCTTCCTCTCACCATGAGAAACCAGAATATAACTTGGCAATTCAGTTTTGTGTTCAAAAATGGGGCCAGAGAAGTAGAGAAGGTGGGACTGGATGAAAAGTCAAGAACAAATTAGTGTATTAACCTTCAAAAACTCAAGTTGCTTTTGTTTTTAAAAAGCTGTTAACTCTGAACCCAAGTTAGCAGAATTAAAGCAGCGCCAGCTCAAGGAGGCATATCTACCCTGTGGTCAATTCAGAGACATTTCCTCACAGTCCAAAACAAAAAGCCTGCTTATACATCTATTATACCACAACCTGACTGTTAAGGAAAGTCTCCTGTCTGCCCATTCGGGATCCACCCTGGTAGTCACACTCTCACCAACAAAGACTTTAAATACTGGGACCAAAACCCCTTCACAATGAGCCAATGAGTGCCCCACTTGACTCCCAACAAACCCCACAGTCACACAGTCAAACAAGGTTTCCTTACTCTTTGCTAGGAGGGTCAGTGACAGGTCCTGGCCCCTTGCTGGGGTGTCCAACCACTTCCCGATAACCAGGGCACAACCTGCAGCTTGCATTCCAGCTGCACACCGAGCTTCCTGCACTATGTGTGTTCCTCAACAGTGCCTCAGACTAAGGAATTATGTTACTCGGGAATGTACAGTCCTTGACATATGCAGGTCAGCTTGGGACAGTGCATCTTAGGGCTGTGATGCTATTAGAGGTTACAAAAGGTGAGTCCAGGGAAAGGCCTTCTAGAAGAAAAGGCAGGAAAACATGATATTTAAGAAAATTAAAAAAAAAAAAAAAAAAAAAAAAAAAAAAAAAAAAAACCAACCAAAACCAAAACTCTTTTGTGAAAGCCACATAGCCTACTTTTAAGTATTTCAGTAATTGCTCATTGCAATATGGGCATTGTCACTCTCTGAGTTTGGTCTTAACATTTTTCCTGTTCCAATCAGGAACATAAATATAGACAATGGAGAAGGAAGTTAAACATCTGGCCTCCATTTAGGACATTTTCACTTAGGATGCATAGCTATTTCGATTGCTGCAAGACTTTTGTGCTCTGAGCTTTAAGGCACTATTTAATTTTTTTAGCCACATGCTCCTCATCACCAGAGAACCTGAGCGCTCTACAGCCCTAAAGTGGATATAGTCCCAATGTTAATTTAAAGCAGAGGTTCTTAAATATCCTTCTGGAGTAATCATCACACAGTATCTTTCAATGTGGCATCACCTCGCTAGAGATTACCTTCAGAGAAAGACTGCTTTGCTGGCGGTATGAATAGCATCTGTGCTTCGCAAAATACTTCAATGCTGCTATTCCCAAGCCTGTGTAGATCTCTAGGTCTCATTTCCAGAGATGCAGATCTCACCCAACATATCAGGGCCTATTGGCTTCAGATTTGTACTGGCTACTTCCACTTTCCAAGAAGGGTTTGAAAAGAAAATGAAACGCAGTCCTGTTTTACATGTTGACCACTGCAGTGGTACTTCAGAAACCCTTCTAAATCTATTTGGTGTAAAAGGCTGATAAAACAGTATAGAATCTCCTGATTTACAGGTTGATACAACAAAGAACACACACTTACTTAAGAGACACCCTGAGCTCTCGTGGAAAGGAACAAACCCAGTCAGTCATTCAATCTACACCAAGGTACTCAGTGGCAAATACTCCCCTAAATCATTTGTCCAAAATCATACAGTCAGCTGCACTAGCCCTAAGTACAGCTCCAGATCTTCAAGTTTGCCACTCCTGTCCAGAGATGCAAAGGTAGGAGATGGAAGCATTCCCTCCAGGTGTCATCCTTCTCTATTGTGCAGCTTTAATCTCCTTTACAGTTTAAAGTGTCTCTGTAACATAGATAAAACTGACAAGGTCACCCAGGCCTTGATGTGAATCCTGTAATGAGGCACAGGGATGCCAGTACGTTTTCTTAAGGCCATTTAAGAAACAGAGACTGTAATCAATTATCATCAGCTCTGGAAATGAGGCGGATACAGAAGATGAAAGAAAACTGCTAGCACAGATTCCCACTGCACTGTTTTTCAAAATTCTTTGAAATAATTTCATTAGAGTTTGTTTTTTAAACTCACATAACACTATAAGACTATTTCTTTAAAGATAAGATGTCAGCTTCAATAGGAGCTCAGTTTGGACATTCAGAAGAACATTTACAAGCAACGAAAACCAAACCAGCCACTTTCCACAGCAAGATAGGAATAACAGAAAGAGCTACAAGCAACTAGGTATTGCTAAGGTATAAAGAAAATTTACTGCCACATATTTAAGATACACTCCCAAGGGAAAAAAACAAAACCAAAAACAATCCCAAGAGAAATCTGCTTTCAATTCTTTCAAAGTGTACACAAGAAAACAAAAAAGTTTAATCAAGGAAGGACAAATGCCAGGGGTGATTCCAGTACAGCTAAACCCTGGGTACTCATCCTCTTTGTGGTATATGTCTTCTTGTTGTGGTTAAGTAAAAATGGATTTTAATTAATCATAAGAAAAAAAAAGGAAAAAAAAAAGAAAAAATGTTCTCCAGAGATTTCATTAATTTGCAAAGTTCTCTTTAGACTGGCCTGTGATCTGATAGTAAGTTTATTTTAACACATGTTCAAAATGCAGAACTCGTGATGATGCAAAGGTATTCATCTCAGACTATTTTCCAGAACCGTTTTGCAGTGAAAACAAATAACAAACAAGGAAAAACCCATCCTATTATTTTGCTATGATCCATGAACTAGATTCCCATTTAAGATAAACAGGCACAAACTTACCAAGGCAGTGGAGCTGAACACACTTACATTGCCTGAAACTCAGTTCCTTATACACATTAATAAGTGCAATTGAAAGTGCCTGCTTCAAAGTGGCACTAAGAAGGAAGCACATTTCTGGGGTAAAGTCAGTCTGTCCATATTCCTGATTAACACACTCCTTTAAAAGAGGTGCTGAGGATTCCCAGATGATGCTGAGGATGCAAGACAACATTTCTGTATTAGTCCAACACTTTTCCTGAAATGTAAACACTGCAAGGCATCAAGGAACTCAGGGCAGTTGGAAGTTAAGTTTTAAAGCGCCAAGGGTTACCGATGCTAGCAGATAGAAATATTTTTCATGTATAATTCCTTTTCTAGACACACAAAGCTGGGCATTTCATTCCACCAAATTGCTTTGTACAAGCTGAACTGGGAAAACTCCATCAGGACAGGAGGTCATAGCAAGTGTGAGATAAAACAACACAGCTTAATCCTCATGGTGGCGAAGGCTTCATTTTGCTGTGGCCTAAGCACATAAGTGCCACAGCCCAGTGAGGAGCTTGAATTTTTAATTGTTGAGCCAATTGGCTGCAGATGTGGGCAGTTTTTCCCCTGGATCTTTTGGTAAGAAGCAGACTGACGGTAAGCAGCTCTGGTCACTGTTCTGTGCTGCCAAACAAAGCCTCCTCTCAGTAAGGAGAGTTTTGGACACAAAACTATGGCTTATTTTATCTGCAACGCCAACACATATGTCTTGCAAAGTAATCCCTTTAGAGCTGAGTTGTCCAAGCTCAACACCATGGACAATAATGCATCAGGATGATCAGCAAGGAGAAAGTCAGACAGATGTGCCATGTTTAATGAAAAGACTCAAACAAACAAACAAAAAAATCAAACAAAAAGTTTTTGAAGCTTCTTGATCATAAGTATCTTACTTTTACTGATTTTTATGTCCATTGGGCACTTAATTCCTTTAGGTTCCTTGAAAAATTTCAACACACATTGCTTGAGCCAGATCAATTAGCATACCTCACGATAATATTGTAGCTCTGCTGAAATTCCTTATCCTGGTCTTTTATTCCCTTAGAATGCAAGAAGCACCATGAAAACAACTGGGCAAAACAAAATGTAGACCTGCAGAAACTGGCAATTCCGCCCAGCTAGCAGCAAAACTGTACGAACTGAAAGCTCTTCAACAAATTGCACAAAACCTACTGGGAACAGAGGATGAATTTGCGTATGGTTATCTCGGATTTTTCCTGGACTCTCATCCCTACTTTTTTTGATTAATCGCAACCAGATTTCACAGCTACTTGAGCTTCACCAGACTAGAATGGATAAAATCTAGATATTTACTGGTTTAATGGATAAGGTTTCAAGAACAAAACTATAAAGACAGCACAGAATTCCTTTATTTTGGGGTGCCCTAATAAGAGAACAAAATTTTCTTTTAGAACCTCTTTGCACAGGAAGAATAAAGTTACAATACATCAATAAATGCTGTAAAACTGTGAAATAAACATTTCTTGTTTACTAGAGCAAGAAACACGAATAATGTGTTCTAACTCATAGTGTCAAAGGGGAAAATTCATAATTCATAAATTCTCATCAAAAATCATCATCCCATGATAGCTGTTAGCTTACAGACGACAAGTCTTACTGCTTAAAAGCCTCCTGAAATAAGATATTAAGTTGATATTTAGATCCAAATCTGTCCTGTTTTGCATGCACTGTTTTATACATTAAATAACTAGTTTTGCTGCCAGTCTTCTCCCAGGGATGGTCTTTGCTCTTCACAGAATGTTGTACCTTCATTTTTATATAAATACCATGTAATTTTTATTTATTTATTTATTATTTATTTTTGTTCTCACAGTCATTCTTTTCTCCATTAGAGCTCCTGTGAAACATATATCCAGGTCTTTCTTGTTAAATCAATCAATATTTTATTTACAAGGAAAATGCTTTATTTAGAATGTGGCAGGAGTGAGATGTTTGCTGAAGCATTGGTGCATAAATAAGCTGCTGAAGAAGTCACCTGAATAGGAAATTTTTCTCTCTAGGACACTGTCCTATGTAGAGAGCAACTGGTGGTTTAACCAAATTCATTGGATGAGCACTACATCACATCACAACATCTGCTTAAAGGCCTTGTAGACAGCAGCCTGTACCATAACTAGTGCAATTCAGCTACTTTAACTACAGCCAGGCAACAACCAGCAGGAAGAGCTGCCCTGGTATTTTCCTTACACTTGTGCAGGAAACAGTCTCCCTGCCTTGAGACCCTCTTGAATTTAGGTATCTTCTCTCCTGTATCTGGCCATTTCTGAAAGGGTGTTTGTTTTAGGAAAAGTTCTTTTTGCAAGAAAAATAACAATTTGTGTCATTGGTGGCAAAGTGGAAGGGGAAAGCCAATATAGAAAAGGAGAGGTTTAGAACAAAAGGGAAAAAGAAAGGGGTCAAGAGCTATTTCCCATAGCAGCAGGTAGCATAATTGATGACACATTCCCTTTCCTAAGGCAGTAGGAAAACTACTATGAACTATATGCTATGACAGCATGTAACTGTGCTTTCCATATCCCGTACAATTACCTTCCTTCTACTGGTGCTCCTGCTTCACTAGCTTGGGCTTGTAACACTATTTGGAGCTTGAGAAACTTTTCCCATCAGAAGTAGTTTTGAAACTGGTGCCTTCCAGTTTTCAATTCAAAGCCATCTTATTGGAAGATTCCCAGTCAATTGTAATTCCACCAAATAACAGTGCTAGGAAGACATGCTGTAGACGTTACTGAGATCAATTATGTAACATTAAAGAGTCCACATACTGCCTAGTTTCTTTTTCCCCCACATAGATTCTTCAACTGCAATCAGGTTACCTCCAAATCATTTTTGTAAGCTGAACAGATGGAGTTCTTTAAAATTCTAACCACCAGGAGTTTGCTTCAGCCTTCAGGCCATTTTTCTGTTGTTCTTTCCCAAATATTCTCCAATTTTTCAACAATTTTCATGGTGAAAAAACTTAAAAGGAATCTCTTATTAGAAAAATTGAACAAGGTCCATCTTTAGGTGATTGCAATTAATGAAAAACCTTGCATTGTGTGTGGCTTAAATTAAACCTTCTGATATGTACTGCTCTGCAGTGCATTTCTCACTCTATAAATACATCTCTCCACTTTTTCCAACATTTATTATGTTTTATTAGCTAGCATAGGAGCTCTTGACAATTTTTTTGACACAGCTTTGAGTAATGTGAATACTTTACATTCTGAGGATGCACTTCCTCCAGATTTTAATGTGTTTAGTTTTTAATTCATGTTCTATTTTTTCCAGATGTAACATATCTTCACACCTGTGTTCAGAGTAGATACTGGGAGTTCAATTTTAAATATTTTCAGGAATAGTGACAAAGAACAAACTATGCTTTGTTTCTTAAACTATTGTCTGCCTATTCCACAGCCCTGTTTGCAGGTAGCTGGATGACCAGGATAACAATGAAATATTTAAGGAACTGTAACAGTGCTGATGAATAGTGCCATTTTTCCTGGTGAACTGGTACAGGAAAACACAGTTTTGGATGCACAGGTTCCCCTGCTGACTGGGGGCAAGTGGTCAGGAGAAGGAACAAGGATGCTTTTCCTATACTTAGCATAACAGGCAAACTCCTTGGATCATCTAGTTGTTACATGTAACAGCATAAAAATTCAGCATTGCTTCACAATCTCCCAGCCTCTCTTAAAAAGAAGCAATTTAACTAGGAATGATGTTACTGTCTCCTGCATAAAACATTTTCTGATATCAAGGGGCAAGACAACTCAATAATGAACTGCATTACATACTGTGGCACTTGTGCAATTCTCTAGCCAGGTCTCCAAGAACTAAACTCTTCTGTGCAAGAAATCAGTAAATAATGAACAACAAGGAATGAGTGAAATATGGTTTTGTTGATGATATTCTGAAGTAAATTGAGCTACCAGCATCTGAAAGAACCAAACAGTCAATCCCACTGGCTCTACTCCCCAGATCCCAGCCAGAACAGTAAGAAGAGCTTGGTGAGGTAACCTCATTTCACTTTCCAAAGATATATTTGCAAAAATAAGAGTTGGCAAAAATAATGCCTGAGATTTTTTATTCGTTTAGTTTCCTACTTCTGCTTCTCCACTACGAGCAATGCGTTTCCCTTCTCAGTGCTTTGAAAAAAGGCTCTACTCCTGGTGGGAGTTTCAAATTTACCAACAGAACAGAATATTCATACAGGCAGTTCTGTTAGTCTAGTTGGCTGCCCTATCTTCAGTGTGTTCTGTGAATACTGTGCAAGATCTTCGGAAGTAATTTAACAGCAGCTTGTCTGTGGAAGCAGCAAAAATACTACAAATTTTGATCATTAGGGTGTCAAATGTGTTTTAGGCAATTTTGGGTGATCCCTGTGCTCAGTAGAACAAATATTCAGCAAGAAATATAAGCCTGACTAACAACTTGAGAGGGGGACGGGGATCTGCAGCATGGTATGCAGAAGGTCATCAGAGTGCAAGGACTGTGTAAGAAGCCTATACAGAGGTCACATGAAAAGGGAGGACACTTAGACCTGGACTTGTTTCATATAACTTCAGGTGCTTAGTTAAAAAACTCTTAAATGATAATCAATGCAGATAAAGAACAAAAACAGTATGCCAAATCACCCTTTGGGAAGGCCAGAGATTTGAACTGCCTGTCCTGTCCTGTTTCTTTCTCTCTGTTAATAGAAGGATGAAGGGAGCAATGCAGAAGTGCTCCCACTGCTAGCTTAAGCACTCCCAGCTAAGTATGCAGCAGTGAATGAGATAAGCCTCAGCCTATTGCCCAATCCTCCACAGACACCAGGGTAAGAGATAATGCACTGCTACAGCCTGGTTACCTCAAGGCATCTACGTCATATTTACGGCATAGACAGAGAGGACTTAAGCAGCAGGGTCTATATAGCTCAAAAGCATCAGCCTTAGAGCTCAGGGGGAAAATAAAGGATCAAGATATTCATGGAAAGACTTACATTCTTAGACTAACTTCAGTATATGATGGAGGCTTAATGTATTTTTCTTTTCCACAGCTCAGGAGCTGAGACTCAAGAAAGGATTCCATTAGACAATCCCTTCTCATTTTCTCCACTGTTGCAGTAAATGGCTGTGAAAAAATTAAGCTCAAATGGTAAGTTCCTCTTCAGGGCTTAACTCTGTAGAAGTCCCTATCTCCTTATGAAAAGGAAGCTTCTCTTTGACATCTACAGCCAGAAGTGTTGGCATCTTTTTCTCTCATTCACAAGATAAAGAGCCCTGCAATCTTTAAATGCATTGCAAATGGACTTCACTGTTTACGCCTTATCTTTAAGCCTGGAGGAGAATGCAGGCCACAGCATCATGGTGAAATGACCTTTAAAATCATCTTATTCTGCAGTGGAAAGAGACATGATGCCCCAAGGCAAAATTGAGAACCCTCTGGCTCAACCTCTAAAAGTTCAACATGATAAAGGGAATAGAGGGGAAGAAAGAACACAGAAATTTGCAGGGAAGTTGGGACAAATCAATTGATTTGTCAGGATGTTTGAGATGGGTTCCCCACCCCACTACAAAAAAATAATGGGGGAAATAATTTGAGTGGACTTGGGTTGAGAATACAAATTCCTTCACAGAATGTGAAGAAACTTCTGACAGAATAATTTGTTCATCAAGGAATTTTTCAGAGTGGCAAACTCAGGGTTTTAAATTGCCCTCAGACTGAAGAAGGACTAAGTCTCCCATTTGCCTAGCAAGTGCTATGCACATGAAACCTTAAGGGAAGTTAGAAATATCTAAGAGGACTAAGTGTGAAGCAAGGACAGTTACTTGAACTGGGTCAGTCCTGGGCATGAGAGTCACAGTTATACTTCCTTGAAGTCCTCAGGGGAAAAGAAAGCCAATTCTTAGAGAGGCGACATCTTTGGTGCTTGCATTCAGCCGCCAGCTTTTTGTAATGACATTTTTGGGCTCTGATCCCTGAATTACCGTGAAGTTTTGCCTTCAGCACCTAAACATATTAGGATGCTATTTCTGTGACACAAGGCAGCTCAAGGCTCCATGAAGGACATTAGGACTTCAGAGTGCTTGGTGCAGAGATCTCTTTTCAAAATAGGACAGAGACTTCTATAAATAGCCCCGGGCAATCAAAAAGCTTTAGCCACTACGTATGTTCTCTATACTAAGTCCTCAGCAAAGGTTTCAATCAGCATAAACCAAGGTTCAATGAAAGGTTGAATCAAAGGCCTAGTCCTATAAACAGTCAATTTAGTGCCACGAAAGATGACATTTATTGAACTGCTATTTCCATCTAAGCAATCCTATGGTGCTTGAATCTTAATCCATTCCTCAACGGATGATTGGAGCAAGCATAAAATAAAATGTTTGAATAAAACAGAAATATCAGTCATCAAATCTGCTGTCAAGCTTTCTTGCAGTCTGTTCAACCACAATAAAGCTGAGGGTTATGTCAAAGTACACTGGAAATTTGCTGCAGCCAAGCCAGTTTTAAGCAGTCTTCTCTAATAAGGCTTCAGGGTGGGATTTTTTTCACCTTACAGAGGATAGTTTCAGAGCATTATTGCAGTAAGGTGGTCTTTGTTCCCTTTCTCACTGTAAAGCTCCATTTTTAACAGGAAAGCTTAGAGTCTCTTAGACCATTTTCTAGTGAGAATTGTCTAATGCTTTCAGTTTCCTATTGAAACATGATAAAACAGAAGTTGCCTATACCTTCTATTTCTCCAAGTGACTCTGGGAGGGCTCCCAAAAAGATAAATACACAGCCATCATGGCACAAAAAGATCCATCACAACAATTTTGGCAGGTCTGCTGCAGCATTCAACAACCTCTCAACTACAGTGCATCTGCATCATCTGTTGTACAGAGGCATTGCACACCCACCGTGTATGTCCTTTATACTGTACTTGCCACCAGCTTTAGGGTCAATTCATGGGTTATTCATGCAGTCACACTAAAAGCACAACCTATAAAGCCATTGAAGTGGGACAGATTTCTAGAGATGTCTTTCTGCCTCTTTCATTGATGTAAACCAAGCTAAATTTGCATTGTGCTATTCCAGTGCCCAGCAAAGTCCTAGAGTGAGCAATGCCTGCATAAAAAACGGCATGCACTGGTACCCAAAAGGATGGCATAGACCTCCCTCCCCTTTCCCCAAAACTGGAGAGGAACCAGACCCAGCAGCATCTACCAGTCTGGACAAGCCCAGTAGAAGTAGCTGTCTGATCAAAATACAAAATGGCACGTACCAAACTTTCTCAGCTGTGCAGCAAGATAAGAAGGTAATGATCCCATTTGAGCAATACCAACAGCAGTTATGCATTTGACATCAGTAACATATCAGACTCCTGAATTTTAAAGGCAGTACCAATTAACAGAACCCTTTCGTGTATCATTAACAACCTGGCAGCTATTAATCTACTTAACTGCAATAGCAGCTTTGCATCTGAGGACAGGACTTCGGTCGTTAATATTTGACAAGCACAGACTTGTCCATTATTATGTTTTGGAGTTAAATGGAAGTGTTGAAAATTAATGGGCAACTCTTAAGCTATCTCTTCCTTTGCCTAAGGGAGCTCTTTTTCACCCTCCAATCTTAATATGCTGTCTCCTGGTTCTTATTCTAGAACACTACCCCTATACTACTAATCTAGTGCAAGACCAGTATTAGAGCACTCACTCTCAGAAATCTTGCTTATCAACTGACCCTCCATCCCAGAAAAATCCAAACCCAACAAAGGAAGAAAAAGAAACCCAAGAAACAAAAAACAGAATAACCTACAACAAACCAACAATAGGTAGTTGAACTTTGCCATCACAAAACACACCTAGAAGGAATATAATTCAATTTTCAAGTTCCAGCTTATATGAAAATTCAGCATAGATACGAACTGAGATTAAAATTCAGTAGCACAGATTTGTATTAATGAAGAATCAGTTAATAGGAAAATAGCAAAGCAATCAATTGTGAGCAGGTGTTCGTGAGATCAGCCTTATATAAAACTAATGGAAAAGGTCACAACAGGCCAGCAACAAACAGCCTGTGAGGTTCATTCAGAAATCTGAAGCAGCAAAAAAAGAGCCACAGACAAGGAAAACCTACAAATGAACTTTTGAACTGTCCAAGAAGGGAGTTCTACCAGGGGAAGACTAAGTCAGGATTTGATTTTCTGAGAAACAACCAATTTTTATATGGGATTGGAGAAGTTTTCATTTCAAATAAGAGGAAAAAAAATGAGATCTGAAGCTATATTGCAAAAGTCAGCAGTAGAATCAGGACCCAAATCTTAAGGCAATATTAACAGAAGTCCTCCCTTTTCCAATAACCATCAAGAAGTGGTACAAGTATGAATTTTTATCTTCTTTCTTTTAATGTAATGGCCACCTGACTTCCAAGTTGCTTGAAAGAACGATTACCTTCTGCATTTTTTATCCTTTTATTATTTTACTGCACTACATGGCTGCACACATAATTAAGGATTTAAATAATGAATAGATATTAACATTATGTAAATCATCATAATTTTCCATTAATGGGAACTGGTGGTAACTGTCTGTGAATCACAAGTGTTAGAAGGCACAGAGACTTATACATTTTTAAATTTGAAACTCTATGCCTATTATAAATTACAATCAAAGCAGCTCTTTTGACTACTCTTAGATTGTTCCCAATTCAATCTGTTGCACATCTGTTGGCAAAACTTTATGTCCAAGGCTCTTAAGAGAATATGGAATACATTAGTATCTTCAATTAAGAGAGCATGGAGTGCTCAAATTATGATTATTCCAACCAAAATTAAAACCTCCAAGTTAACATTATGTACGTCTATTCAAATTACATTTAGCTAAGGTCAGTTATGAAAAACAATTGCCATCTCACCACTTACTGCTCTCATCTGTCTTTTTTAATAAACTCATTACAGAGCTATAATTGGAGCAGTTCACTTAGGCCAGGTCTGGAAAGCATTGCTTGTCTTAGTTCTTCTTTCTCTATCTATTTCCATTGTGGCTTGGGGCTTAATCCACTGACACTCCAAATAATGAGTTCAACAAACAGGCAAGACAACAAAGTCTATTCTGAATGGTGCACTGCATAATTTTCTTGTTTTACATAAATATGTTTTAGTACCAATTTCAATAACAGATAATAAATCAGCAGCAAAGGCTAATGGGACACCCTTCTACATCACTCTGGAGTGCTCAAGAGTCAGATATGAGGTTCATTATGCAGCTGTCCATATGCCAGCAATGTTAACCATCCTCCCTATTATGAAGTCTAGTTTCTAACATCAAAACCCAAGGTCTGAACATTTCCCAAAATACACATTTCCTGCATATGAATTTTTTTTACTTTTAAAAAATTGTATCAACAATAGACAAGTAGAAAAATACTTCAATAACCTGTGTTTTCTACTGAGAAATGCAAGAGAAAATAAGTGGTAGCTGGGAGTCCCGTGGCAAGGGTAACTTGGCTGTTTTGTCCATGGTACGTAAAGCCGGTCAGAAAACTGATATGAAAAAGTGAGATAATAAAATTAGTTGTTCAACTGCGTCTGGATGTCCAATGCGAATTTTTTTTCTTTAAACAACCCCCTCTGAAAAATACCAGACTACACGCATAAATACTTTAAACATAATGAAGCTGGGATGTTTGAATATAAGAATGCCCAGATTCCACCTAGCACAGTAAGTTTTCTCCTACATCAGATGGGAAGGGATGCATACAGAAGAGAAGGAACAGGGAAAAGATACATTCTTCCAAACAATTCCTCAGCCTTCAGTTGGTTTTGATTTGGTGCACCTCCTGACTGACTCCTTCTGGCAACTGAACCAAAATTTCTTTAGCTTTTTGGTTTTCAAATGCTCATTCAGTCTCCCCAACCCTTGCAAATTTCTCAAATCCACAACAGCCTTTGACAAGAAATTAAAAAGTTCTATGCACTGCATAGAGAGCGTCCCCTTAAATTTGGTTTGTCTTTGTCTGAACCTAGGCCCTACCAACTCCACTTGACAGTGGTGGAAGCAATTAAGTGTATCTGTATGCATCCTTAAGATTATGTAGCTCTCATCCATCTTCAGGAAATTTTGGTTTTCCAAGCACAGCTGTTCCTTATTCAAAATCCTGTGAATATCTCTAATTTCTTATATCTTTCTCTGCAACTTTCCTAGTTCTCAAAAAGAATTTCTGACTTAAGGGGACAAAACCACATGCATTTCTCAGGGTGTAGAATGGTGCTATCTGTGTTGCTCTCAATTTCTTTCCTCGTGGTGCCCAAGTGCTCCCACCTCCCACCACTTCCCAGCTTTTAGTTCATGCTTTCATCTTTCATAAGTGCTGCTTGGCGGTAACAATTCACTCAGAGGTCACTGCTGCATACATGGCACTGGATTCACCCATTTTATTCTTGTCTGCACTGAATTTCATCTGCCATTTTGATACCCATTCACTCAGTTTTATAAGGTCATTCTGTAGACCTTCAGTCAAGTCTTTGTCCTTGCAAATCCAAATAATGTCATACACAGCCAGTTTTATCACTTTCATGCTCACCACTTTTTCCAAGTTGTTTATGAACGTAGTGAGCATCACGGGACCTGGCAGAGAGTCCAAAGACTGATAACATTTCCCCAAGAGAGATGAGTGTTTACTGACCTACTTCGCCTACATACAGATGAGCACAGACTGACATGCTAAGGGGTAATCTCAAAGGATGCAGATGATTTACGTGACAAAGATCCAACAACAATATTTTGAGTAATGTGAGAGTTTCATTTACAGTGACTTAAAATAATTAGAACAAATATTCACAGATCCTCATTCAAGGAATGGTAGCCAGCTTGGCTAGTGGTATTTAGTGAAATGTCTTCATTGGTCTCTGCATGTTTCTCAGAGTGATCTTTAAGCACTTGTGTTCAAAGATCCACTGCCAGCACTTTCCTATGCAATAAAAACAGCATGTGCACTGACAGTGGACCCAGCCCACCCAAACTACGCAATATCTATCCTTTATGTAGATATTCCAAGATTCATTGTCCATCAATCTCAAATGGGGCTGAAAAATTGGAAGAGTTCCTCAAGGTCTTGTCTGATCTCAGACCTGGGATAGAATGCTTTGATAATGGAGAGCAACATTTTGAAATTAAACCCATGAGAACTATTAAAGCAGAACTCAACATTGCCTCTATTACTTGCTGAAACTAACTCCTTGCTCATCAGCTCAGCAACCCAGCCCTACTTCTGGTAGTATTACAGGTTGGCTTTACAACTCTGCTAGATAGACTTGTCTACAAGACATCAGAAGAAGAAATAACACCCAGAGAAATTATCAGGTTGAGCTAATGAAAAGCAGACATTAGATATAGGCTCTCAATTCAGGCTGCTTCTTCTGACAAACTCCCATACATGACACACAACAAAACACCAAAGGGAAGTTGTGCAATCACATTCCAAATGTTACACAGGGTTGACTCCCAATAATACACTAATTCTAACTCGGAATATCAAAGCAAACATTTGCAAAATGTCATTCAGTGAACCAGTATTCCATAAGGCTGTACTGTTAGTTCAGAGCTACAGAGTTCAAGTTCAGCCTTTCCAATTCAGTTTAGTTTGTCCTGTGTAGTTGCCACATTAGTGACTTTCAGCATACAAGAAAAGCAGACGAGTGGTGATCAATAAATTTAGATTTTTTAAGAAAAACACATGTATCTACTGCCTTGTTCATTATTAAAACATGAAAGGTATAACTGAAGGACAATCTGTCGTGTAGTCTGTCATGTTTCCCAGATTCCACATCAAGATTCTTTTTCCTTTTCTCACTTTTGTAAACCATTTTGGCTTTTGTCCTTAAGGACAGTGGAACTGAGGAGTGCCTGTTTAATGTTTCCTTTACCCAGTACTGGTGGTAGGACATATCTGCTCTGTATTAATCACTTCAATAAAGAACATTCAAAATAGAAGAAAAAGAAGCACCCTCTAGGGATGGGGCATCTCTACCCATTTTATTTCAGAAATTTACTGTTTTTCTCACTGAACAGGAATTCTGCTAAGAGAACATCTGCAGCTCTTACTGTCTGCAAAGCTGTGGAGTGAGAAAAAAAGATGTCTTTAGCTTCTACAAGATGCAAGTAACTTTAATGCCACTGAATCCATGCCAGAACACAGTTGTACAGTGGTCTTTGTCTGCAAGAGGAGCAAGATCCATAAGCGCCCAGTCCTTTCAAAACAGTCTTTTTGGGATCATCCATTGCCCTTGATACTGCTGCCCAACGAAAAAGATAATCCACCCTTTTCCAAAAGAAATGTAAGGGCCACTTCAGCTCCAGAGAAAGCCTCATTACCAGCACAATCAGGCACAGACAGGCAGTATGGAAAGTTCCACTTCTCCTGCAAAGAAAAGCCAATGGATCTGCCCTGAAGGTCTCTTAAGGGAAGAGCTGTCACGAGCACTGGTAATACTCACAGCCACATCACACTGCTCAGAGGGTTCCACTACTTTTACTTCTGGACCCGGAAGGAACGCAGGACAGCAGAAATGGAAAATGAACATTAAGAAAGCTGCCATCGATATGAGTTGAATTACTGAGTCCAGGGAGGCCCACACAAGCAGCAACAGCCATCTTCCCCAGCATCATCCAACTAAATTTTGACCTTTCCACACATACAAGCCAGGCCTCAAAAACTACAGCACACAGCAGGAAAAGAGCAAAAGAGGTCAAAATTACCCAGTCATGTTAAGAACTCTGGAGTAGCAGGGGAGTTGTTAAATGAAAATGCTTGAGCAATCTTGGCAAGCAGACTCAGATACCACTATACAGAGAAAAGAAAGAAAGTTTGGACTGGCATTCAGCTGAGACATTACCAATATTGCATGGGACTAATAATTTTCTGTATGAATTTTTATTATTCCCTCTGAGTCACGGAAAGAATAAATATGAGGTTTCATTTCACTTTAACGATTTTCAGAATGAGGCTCTGAAGATAAAGTCAGAAAGCAAAAACAAGTGTTTAGATATCTCTTGTAGCCTGCTCTGTGATACCTGTTCCTAGATGAGGAGCTCTGTGAGCTAAATCATCAACTTGGAGATGGAAGGGGCCTGCCCCAAGTGTAATCTGTTAGGTAGCCAATGGACATGCGACAAAACCCAAGGGAATAAACTTGTCAGGAACATTTGGTGGATTGAGCACACCAAGGGGAATACTTACAACACTTTAAAGTGTTTTGTTAAGAGCCCTGAATAAGTACAGTGGGAGAGCCAATGGTATTTAAGTGCCTTCACAGCAATATCATTAGGATATAACTAGACCAGAATTTTCCTTACACTGCCTAGGCATTGCAAAACTACTAAAGCAAGCCTAATTCCACACTGTAACAGAAATATTAACTCCTGGTTTTAAATATACATATTGTGACTATTGATGTGTTTTAAACCTAGGTCAGAAAATGCTTAGTGATGGATGAATGCTTATCACACACATCCCTAGACAGTATATGATCAGGTAAGTAATTAGCTTCAGTCCTCTCTGTTGAATAAGTATCAGTGGTGGGTGAAGAATTCATGAAAATGAATTTAAGTCCCTTAACTGCTGTGAGGAAAAACCTCAGCTACCGGTAGGAAACAGCACCAGTCAATGCCAAGCAGAATCTTTTTGCTTTAGGCCAGCTTGAACCTGAGGTCTCCAAAGATGAACAAGTAGATTCAGTCAAACATTGTTTAATTTCACAAAGCACTATTCAGATTATTGTTACTCTAATTCCACTGAGTCCAAAGTCTGAGTCATTCCCCAGAGTCCAGGAATCCCTGGAACCATTTTCAGGCTCTGAAAATCAGAGACATTGGAGAATATGGTAGACTAGGGAGAAGATGAAAATAAGAACATTCCTCTCTTCCCATTTCATTTCCATCCTCTCCCCTGCCATTCCCTCTGATGGGGAGAGGAAAACAGTGAGTGTGGCACATGCAGCACTCAAAGAAAGGTCAGTGCACTAATGGCTGCCTTTTCCACCAGTCAGCCACACACAGAATTTGATCTGAAGATGCAATACATCAACGCAGGGTTCATTTTTTTTGACTGAGTTGACAGAAACAAATGAACAGGTCATATATTCAATCTCTCGGACAACACAGGATTGCTTCATTTGCTATAAAGGTCAAAAACAGTAACCTGCTTAAGGGCTAAGTGTTTTTCTAAAGGTGAAGCACTGATGAAAGCAAAACATCATTTATTTTTAAATAGCTACCAGAATGGTATTTGATTCTTCTAAGCACAACACAGGCACAGTATTATTCCTATACCTGCTCATCTCCAGTAAAAAGGTATCCCTGTCTTTGAGTAGGAATCTAGTGATCTGGAATTTTTCCTGCAGTAAACAGGCTGAGTAACACTGCAGAGTCACTGCTGATTAAGTGACATCATCACCTTCCTGATGGTCCAAAATTCCCCAGGGTGAGCTAGGCACAAGAGTTCCAACAAGACACATTTTCTTTGCTTAACTGAAAGCTTTCCCATCTCTGCTGCATGGCCATGTCTGTGACAGCTGTATGTGAGATGGGGCCAGGTGGCTAAGAGGCCTCTCCCCATCAAGGGGAGGGGACTGCCAGGCTCCCATGTCCCAGCTGGGTGGATGCTCTACCACTAAATACAAAGACAGGTCCCATAAACCAGCAATTTGGAATTGTCCAAAATGAATCATCTCTGACAAGAGATAGCAAAATATTCATATCTAAAATAGCCAGCTGCCCAAATCTTCAGGGACACATGTAGGACAGGTACATCTCAGGCTCAGTCTTCTGTTATGCCTGATTCAGAGTTTGGGTCTCCCTAACCCCTGGCCATCCCATCCTAGTGTCTGACATTCAGCAGCTGACTTAATTTCAACAGCCCTGAATTTCAGAAACCTCTATCCCTCAAAAACATCACAAAAGTAGATAAACTAATGAAAAAAAAATCATTTTTGGCAAATCAATATTTTCTATTTCACTAAAAACGTCCCTGACTGCTCAAACTGTGAGATTGCCTTCAAATGCTGCTCATATCTCTGTTGGAAAAAGATCTTTTAGTATTCCTCTCATGAGGCACTAGATTGTGACTTAGACCTTGAAACTCTGCAGCAGGGCTGGAAAACGCAGGTATTTAATATGGATGCATAGGCATATGCACAAAGCACTGGCTGAAACTCAGACTCAGCCAGGTGATGCTCAAAATTACTTTGTATAAGTTTGTGCATTAGAAAATAAAAGAGGCAATTTGCTGTCTTATACCGAATATGGGCCACAATGCTGATAAAAATCACAATACCTTTTAAAAGGGGCCGTTTTCTTTCTGTTCTCAGTATTCTTAAAAGAAAATATTATATACAGATTTTGATCCACATCCCACCTAAAATCTGCTGTAACTTGCTATTTCTTTTTAATAAAAAGTAGTTTGTTTAAGCTTGGCATTCTTAAAACAGGCTATAATTTTTTGAGAAGTTCAATGTCTTGAAATCTCACAGAACCTTCCCATCCACGAGCACGAAGCAGGGGACATTTCATGTCCCATGACGCATGAGGGAACAATCTTATCTGAATAGCTACTACTTTGGTGACAATTTGCTTGCCTTCAGACAAGATTATTTCCCTGATCTTGTCAGGCCACACAAATACATGAAATAAGCAGAGACAACAGCTCACATAAATATTGCAGCCAGAACGTGTGATTAAAGATGTCCCAGACACATCTTTGTCATTGGCTGCATTCAATTTTAAACATTTTTCCCCTAAACAAACCTTGTCTCCTCTTCTCTCCCCCTCTTTTTAATTAAATCTTCTCTTTAAGATAATCTTCAGATGCATCAAGTATTCCCCTCTGATATTTTACTGTCAAGCAATGAACTACTCTTGGTGGTTTCCCAGATCTCTTGCCAATGTAACCATGGAGATCTTGCCAGCTGTTGCAACATCTTGAGGAATTTTGTCTCTCTCACTAGCTTTCCCCATGGCAAAATCATTACCCAAAAATGGAGTTATAATGGCTGCAAGATGTTTTTTTTTCCATTTTCGAAACCTTCACTAACTTACATGCTTATTATGCCAACTATTGGATAAATTGCTCAATATTACATAACGTAGTTACATAATAGAAGTATGCAGAAGAAACATACAGAGTTTATCAGGTAAATGCCTATATTCTAAACTGTCCAAGGGATAAGACTCCATGACACCCCATTTTCATGAAATAGTTCCTGAAAATAGAAGCGCTATATTAGCTGAAACAAAATGCTGCATACATCCACCTTCAGATGATGTTAGAGCACAGATACTCACTGAGAACAGCATGGACTCTCTAGTCAAAGGATCTAGAAACATATGCCAGACCTACACTTAGCGGGTGACCCTACGACCACACAAACAGGTTCTGCTTATCATCACCTCTTTCCAGCATTCTTCACGTGGAAAACATCAGAAGTAAAATTCAAGCAGGATGCCAAAAGGAAGTAAAGGGGAGGAAGGGAGAAAGAGCACCACTCACTCTCTTAGACCTTAATTTTCATGCTTTCCCACTCCCTTATGGATGCCTCACCAAGGTTCTGATCCCATAACAAAAGAATAAGAAAAGAGAAAAAGAATTTCATCTCTTCTAGGTTCTTTCACTCCCCCTTCACATTTTATCTTTCTTACCCCTTTCCTCTTTACTTTGCACAGTAAGGGCATGGTCTATCCAAACAAGGTGGAATCTTTTGCAACACTTCTATAAGCCAATACTTAAAAGCCAACACCAGGTGCAGAAACTCAATTTGTTTATTTTGCTCTTAGCCCCTTAAGAGGCATTCATTTCTAATTCCTTCCAAGGAAACATTATAATACTTCAAGAACAAGAACTTCTGCAGTTTTAGCCTATCTCACCTATTTTGTGCTCTTTTTCAATTTTTAATTTGAACAAAGGCTTTAAAAGTGTTTTTCCCCTCAAACACTTCTAAGACCAAAAAAAAAGCAAACAAGAAATATTGTCTGATTATGCTCTCTTTAACCCTTTCCATTTCAAACATTGTAATGATTTTTTAGTTTTTCCTAGTGTATTTATAAATTCAAGGTAGCAATTGTTTCTAACGGGTATTGCTGCCAATGCACCAAAACAGTTCAGTCATCTATACAGTGCCCATGTCACTGAGCCTTTTATTGCATTGAAATTAATTCACCAGTGCTATCTTCACAAAGAGCAATAGGTAGTCTTCCTCACAAACAACTTGCAGTGTCTAAAGACATACAGACAAGGCTTGCAGAGAAAAAGCATCCAGTTTTCCACCAGCAGTTCCAATCAGTTATGTCAAGAATCTACTGGAATTGCAAAACACAACTGCTAGTTCAAGATACACAAGCTTTCACTTATTGTTTCTTGCTTCCCCCATTCCTAGATGGTTTGAGGCAGAGTAGAAAGTGCACAATTTCTGGGGCCTTTACACCAAAGAGGAGCTTTTCCTATCCTATGCTGTCCAGTGAATAGCACTGTTGCAGCCCAAAAACATAGGGCTTGGTATCTTTTACGGGTAGTGGAACATTTTCTGGAGCCCTAGTTTTACTTTCCGAGTACACAGAGATACCTAGTTACTGCCACTTTTATGTGATAAGTTTAGAATCTATTCTAATGCAAGATCTATAGCATTCATGCTGTACTAACATGCTGCAGTGATGTAGAGCTGTCCAACTTAAAGCAACCCTTGTCTACTTCAAAGCTCTCAAAGGCACCTGTTAAGTGCACAGCAGCTTGTTAAGCATGGGCGATCTTTGCTGAAGCAGCTCTCTACCAGCATTTTGTGAAGAGGTAAGTGTCAGTCAGAAAGGAGGAAGGGGGATGCTAGGCCCTTTTTTCAGAGCTCACAAGGAGAATATGCTAATAGCAACAGCTTGGAAAGTTCCACATCCCTACTTTAGTGAAAAATGTTGACAATGGTGGTGTGAACAGGCCCCTCATACAAATCGATCAGTGGACTACAGCAGTAGCCTCAAATTTTGAATCAGTTCCACCCTCTCTCAAATCCTCCCCATTCCAGCCTAAGAGCTATCATAGAGCCTGCTCTCACAATGATAAGCTGATGAGTGAGCCACACCTACCATTAATATTTATTAAAATTAAGTTGTTTGTTTACTTTGATGAAAACCTTAAAGTTTAGGGTAGGGAAAGACTTCATACACATGCCTTTACAAGTAGAAGAGAGCAGGCAAACACCTTTTAATAGTTCAGTCATGTCTTGGATGTGTATCAGGGCAGCCAGGCCACCCTTCCAGGGAAAAGAAAATGTAGTAACAGAAAAGGGAGGGAAAACTCAAATGTATGTGCTGAGAAAGGATCAATAAATTAGAGGAAAGGATGAGAAACTGAACAAACCCCTACTTGAGCCCTTGGAGCATGTTTTCCTGCTCTAGCCAAGCATCCTTGCTGAAAAGATAAGACAAAGCATGCAGTATGAGCAAGCTTCCTGCCCTGCATAGTCTGGCATGAGCTCCAGTTTGCCAAGTGAATACAGAGAGAGACAGAAGCTTACCACAAACACCTTTCAAAGGTGATCCTGCAGTAAGTGAAGTAAGCATATTGTTTCTTTTCCTTTTCTTCCTTTTTGTCACTATAAACATCATTTGAACTGGCTTTTGCATTTCATTAATAGAGTCACATTTTCTTTAGATTTTAACTTGCCCTGAACTCTAAGTTCCATGAAGGTAATCACCTTCTTCTGTGTGCGGTGACCCTTCACAGCAGACGTTCAAAGAAGAAACATCTTCTGCTGAGACATATTACTCAGGAAAACTCTCTAAAAGAGAGTGGGATATCAGATAGAACACCTAAAAATTAAGAGTCCTAGGGAAGCACAAAAGACCTTAAAATCATGAACTTATTTTTAGCATAAAGGACAAAAGCAATACTTTCACTGTAAGAGCAAACAAACATGCACTCAAAAAAACAAACAAAACAACCAACCCCAAACAACCAACAAAACCAACCAAACAAAAAAATAAATTAAAAAATAGAACTCAACCAAAACAATAAGAAAACAAAACAACCAAGCAACAAAAACCCAACAGGTCCTCTGAACTCCAGAGAGGGGGCTGAGGTGGTTCTGACTGGAACAATTAATTTTCTACTACAGTAAGTTATTCTTAAAAGGACAGTAAAACAATCCTCAGTTTTCACAGGTGCTAGCAGTGAAGGTAAACTTTTAATTTTTAACTTACTCTGCTAACACACAAGCTTAAAAACTGCTCTGGCATTATTAAGATTTTAAGTGAAGTTCATTAGCTTGAATTAAGAACATCCTTTCTTCTCCACAATACCGCCCATCTCCGCCCCCACACACATTAGCAATGGAAAGAAGCCATTCTACTTTGAGAGCCCGTGTAAATGGGCTTCTCACAGTGCTCATCAGCAGCCTGCCATGGCTGCTAATCCCAACATTTCAGGGAGCACAAAAGAAGCCCAAAGCTGAACACTTCTGAGAATCTTGCCTTGCCCAAGTAGGTACAAAATTGTTGGCTGTAATTAGGAGAAACCAGCATCTTTTATATTGCCCTTATCTCCTAGGAGTGGCCACTACAAGTCACAATTGCAGTACAGCCTGGGAAGGTTTTCTCATCAGCTCACATAATCCAGAGTACACCCCAAACTAGAATAATTAAACCAGAATCAGGTCAATGTGTAAATCTTGTGGGGGGTTTCATTGTGAAAATGTCAATTGGGTAGTGTTAAGATGTTTAGAAATGTGTTTGAGCAAAAGATTAAAAAAACCCAGATTTCAGAAGAATTTGAAAGAAATAACTTATGTTTTCAACAGCTTTTCATTTCAAACCTCATTTCATTTTATAAAAGTAAAGAAGTAATTTAATTTTAGGTTGTCCTAAGAAAAAAATATAGCTTTTCCTGAAAACAATATCCTTCTTCAATTCAAAATTTCTATTTAATGGATTACTGCAGATGCAGTAACAAAAGATACTGTCTGGGCATCTTCTCCAGCATCAATAGGAGAATATGTCAAGTATGGCAAGGCCGCCTGAGCTTTCCTTAGTTAAACAGTAGTTATATAAAACATATTCCCAACATATAATATTTTTATTTACAATAGATGATCAAGTATCAACCAGAGTTAAGGAAGAAAATACAGAACTGAGCTCCCAATAAAAATCTATCCCGAGAGAATTATCACACACTCCTTCAGCAAATTACAGGTTTTAGATCACTTTGGACCACGTATCCTCCAGGTGATTATTGCTGGATTCACAGTAAATGAACCCCTTAGATGTTCTGTTCAACTTCCAATTTTATTTTCTATCTGCAAGCTTTCCCTTAGTGATGACTAGCTCTAAACACTACAGCTTTTGAGTTTAATAGCACTCGAGCTTAACAAAACTCTTCATGGTCATTAAGACAAAATGACTGAATTAATTTAGAAATTCAAGAGCATTCAGCTGAACTGATATTAAACCTCAAAAATACATGAGCCAAAGTCCATTTAGGAAAAAGAAAGGTAAAAATGAGTAATAAGAAATAGCCACAATTCAGTTTTAATTTAACTAAAGCATCTTAAGAAGAAAACACTCTAATGAAGCACTTAATGACTACTTAAAATTATTTTAACAACTGATGAGTTCAGAGAGAATTTAAAAGATAATTTCCCATCAAAAAGCCTTATGTAAAGTCACACCTCTACCTATTAAATCCAAGAGTTTGGGCTGACTCACTCTGCAAAGCCACATCATAGAAAAAAGACAAGCAGATAGTCTAGGGAAAGATGATATTCTATATTTTATGTTTTTGCACACAATACACAAACAAAATTACTTTCACAGAGGCATAAAATCATCAGACCTAGGACATTAAAGTCAGTTCTTCACAGACATGTGCACAATACTTACCAGGCTGAGCAGGGCCCAGAGGTGAAACCAGTCTAGACTGCCCATTCTTCCCATCCAAGTTTCACAAGCCAGAAAATTTCTCTCAACATGGTGTATAAAAAATTTTAAGTCCTTCAGTGTGGAACACACCAAGAACAAAAAGTAAAACGTGGCATAGCATGAAGAAGGCTCAAGAATCACTAAAATTCTTAGAATATCACAGACTTAGTCAGTCTAAAATAATTCTAGAAACGAACCATGTTTCACGTTATAGAGATATCTTACAACCAGTTTGAGCTGATAGCACCCTGGGGCCTTCTGAGCTTGCATAAGATTACTACAGTGTCCACTCCCACCCCTCTTCCAGGTGATACCAATATACAAATCCCCACCCCTTTTCCAAGTGGTTCCATTATGCAAATCTTTCCACAATGAGGTAGGGGCAACCCTGCAGAACTTTAATGATACTTCATATAGGTGGCTGCAGTATGCTCAAAATAATCAGTCCATATCTGCAAATAAACTCTCACCCTTTCATTCCAACCTGAACATTTGGCACAATATTATATTGACTACCTCCTCCTACACACATTTTGTTCTCTCTTGTTCCTCCAGCAGCTTAAAAAGATAAAATGAAGGGAAGACTGAGGTCTACCCACACTTACTTGGTCCACTGGGTTGGCAAGCTCAATATCTGTTTCCATAGCAATGGAGAAATCTGGCCAGCATTACAGCTCATCTTTGATCCCCTTCCTCAAATGCCTTGCTACTCCTTTACATCTAGATGAGATGCAGGTGGTTTTCAGCAGGAGCTCAGGTCAGTCACCTGAGGTCCCCAGCACAGGGCACTGCCGCAACAGAGCCATTAAGATTGCAAGTCTCACACAGCAGCCCCAGATTCCTCCCTGTCAGCCTAAAGGAAGGACAGCCTGTTCATCAAGCCCAACCCTTGCTTTGTTTTGTGTTGTAACTCATTCTCTTTTGTGTTCCTCCAAAAAAAGTCAGACAATTCCTCCAGTCCTTCAGTACAGAGGCCCTCTTCCTCTAGGTCTGGTCATGTAAGAAAGAGTGTAAGTCTTCTTAATAACCACAGGGCTTGGAGTTTTGCTGCATGTAGTAAGCTCAGCTCTGCTTAGGCAAGCATCCAAGAATCTGGACTCTAGGTATCATAAAGTTGGCCCTCAGCTCATGTGTTTGCATTAGAATTATGTTATATTACTTCACAGTATGAGAAATGCTGCTCAGCAATTCAGCTTTTCATCTGAGCTAGCTGTACTAAAGCAGCAATTCTGATACCTGATTCTCAGCGAGATAATTCCTTTACAGATGTTTTCATGGCAAACTGATTTCCCTCGTGTTTCACTCTAGTTACAGTCAGCATTGTTAATTTATTTTTCCTTCTACAAAGCAATAAACTGCTGCACATTTTTCTCTGAAAGGGAGAGATATTACTGATTTATTTTGCATAACAGGAGACTCTGATACCAACCATTGATACAGAAGAGCAAAAACCCGCTGCAGGATCTTGATGGAATCAACAAAACAAACTGCAAAATAGCACGTGACAGTAGTATCCTCTGCCTTAACTTATACCTTCACTACCTTCAGAGCAATTTACTTGCACTGTGTAACTACTTAAGCTTTATCTTTAGAGAAATCGTGATGCTTAATGTTTCACAATTGCCAGCTGTCTGGAATTCACATTGAAAATATCCAAGTTAGAGCAGCTATTCATAGCACAGTTCCATGAGAAGTAGGATTTGTCATGGTTGCAGCATATGGATGCCAAGGACATGTACAGCACTAGCATAGAAGAAATCCTCTCTCAAGCATCACTACAGAAAGCTAAGGCTTCTCATGGTCTTGAAAGACAACAGGAAAAGATAACCTTCCAGAGGACCTTTCACTTCAGAAAAGCCAAGTTGCATAGAGAAGAAGCACTCTTCACTGACTGACCAAAAAGCCTCTCTTTAAAACTCAGACATCTCTGTTATCTCACAGAATGCAACTCCACATCACTTTCAGTAACACACCATGTTTACTTCAGATACTGAACAGATGAGGTAATAGGAACAGTTGATGAGGAAGAGGGACTGACTTAAATTGTGCTTGCTGCTAAGACAGTGTCCACTCTCCACAGTAGTCAGGTCCTTTAACTATTTATACTTATATGGATTTGCTGTTCCAGAACAGCACATAGAACTAGAGATGTGTTCATAGACTCTGTGGGAGGGAGTCACTTGAAGTGTTTATGCTCTGATGACACAGGGTTAATTCTTTGCATTCACAGCTTCATCCCAGGCCTGATAGGAAGCAGCCAAGAAGGAAATACAACAGCTCCAGGTAAAATATCTCCCAAATAAGCATGGCAGGAGGCTAGTAAACAATGCCTGCAGTCAGACAGTGGAAGAGATTGCATTCCCATTTCCCCTTCAAGTCACAATGCTCTTACACCAAGCTCAGGAAAGAACAGACCAAATGAACCTGGTTAACGGGGACAGGGACCACCACTGCATAGACAGGGAGACTAAAACAGGTCGGTAGGTTCCTGCTGAGGACTAAGACAACACTGGTGGTTTTTCAACACCTTGAAACTCCTAAGTTTCCAGGAGTTAGCAAACCTCAGAACAGATGAAGGTACCTGCACAGGCCAGTTTTTGCAGTTCCCTCTGCCAGGCTTTGCTGTTCCCCTTGCTATGCAGATTTCACAGCACTTGGGTTTAGCAATGCTATCTGGTTACAGTGAACAGCAATTGCAGCTCCCCTGGGAAAATGGTGCTCTGGGGAAGTCTCCTCCACAGGGCTTTACACTTGGGTAGGGGATAGTAAAGGGTTTCTCTCCTGTGGGCCTGCACCCAGAGAGCAGGCACACAACTGTGCCTTGCTTTGCAGATAACAAAAACACATGGGACAGAGAGGATTTAATTACTAGACCAGTTTAAACTGTTTAAAGTCTTTCTTTGAAAATAAGTCAGAAAGAAAAGAGAGTGAGAGAGAGAAGGTTTCTGATTTTGGAATATAATACAACAAAGATTATTTCTTCCAGACTTTTGCCTTTTGATTATTTTCCATAAGAAAAGAAAGTAACAACAGCAAGAAAGTGGGAGCAGAGACAACAGATGACTGAATCCAAGCCACTAATCTGAAAGCATTTACATTTTTGTGAAACTAGTTTTTCAAAAACATCTAACAAAAGAGTCCATTGCCTCACAAATTTAACTTCCAGAGAAATGATTTTTCAAATAGAGTGCCTCAACACAAAACAAAAACATCGTATTCTGCAGAAGATGGCAAAATTGAAAATACTGATCTGCTCAAACAGAGATTGTACAGTTATATGCCTGAAAACAGTAAGATGGCTGAATCCATCAGGAAAACTTATGGCATACTCAACTGAAAGATGCTTACACCTTCTTAAACCTTCTACTCGAGAATAAGTACTCTAGGTTTCATCTGTGCAATTCACCCAAGAGTTCTGCCACTCAATCTGCTGTTCCCATAATACCACTCACAGTCTCCCATGTATGTCCCCTAGGCCTTCAGCATGATTAGAAAAATTATTATAAAATGTGTGCCTCTTGGGAATTAAACTAACACCAACATGTCAGAGAAGAAGCAGGCAAATAACAAAATTAGGCGTTTTTTACTTCTTCAGTTTTATAAAAGAAATACTTAAAAAAATGTTTTTATAAAGGTACTGTTACAAAGACACTGTGTTCTGTTTATACACACTGAGCCAAAGAAGTTGATTTGTCTCATTATAATGTATTATTTTCTTGTTCCATGTCCTAAGGAGTAGGAAAGTATACAATCACACTTGCCCTACTACCCTAAATGACTTCTCAACCCATTTTAAACAAGATCTAACTGAGATCTCAAAAGCAGGTATTGTTGATCTACTGGAGGGAAGGAAGGCTCTGGAGAGGGATCTGGGTCAGTGGGCTGAGGCCAACCGTGTGAGGTTCAGTAGGCCAAGTGCTGGATCCTCCACCTGGGTCACAGTCCCCTACAATGCTACAGGCTGGGGCAGAGTGGCTGGAAAGTGGCCTGGCAAACAAGGACCTGGGGATGCTTTTTGACAGCTGGTTGAACATGAGCCATCAGTGTGCTCAGGTGGCCAAGAAGGCCAATGGCATCCTGGCCTGTATCAACAATGGTATGGCCAGCAGGACCAGGGCAGTGATTGTCCCCCTGTGCTGGGTCCTGGTGAGGCCACACCCTGAGTCCTGTGTCTGGATTTGGGCCCCTCAATACAAGAGGGAAATTGAGGTGCTGCAGCAAAGTCCAGAAAAGGGCAACAAAGATGGCAAAGGGGCTGGAGCCCAAGTCTTATGAGGAGTGGCTGAGGGAGTTGGAGGTGTTTAGCCTGGAGAGAAGGAGGCTCAGGAGAAACTACCTGAAAGGAGGTCATAGCAAAGTTAGGATTGGTCACTTTTCCGAAGTAACAAATGATTAAGGCGAGAGGAAAGGGCCTCAAGTTGCACGTAGGAATGTTTAGATTGGATATTAGGAAAACTTTCTTCACTGACAGAGTTATCAAGCATTGGAACAGGCTGCCCAGGGAAGTGGTTGATTCGCCATCCCTTGAGGTATTTACAAAGACATGTAGATGTGGCACTTAGGGACACCACTTAGTGGTGGGTTAATGGGTGGACTCAATGATCTTAGAAGTCTTTTTCAGCCTAAATGATTCTATGGTTCTATGATTATCGGGTTTGTGAGTTTGAATCATTTAAGGAATCTGGTTGAACCTCTCAAATATGCATCTTCCAGCTTCCACTTAAGATACCTAGAAGAGAGATGACATCCATTGAAGCTGAACTCTACTCCAGACGAAGGGCACTATGAACATAAAAATCCAGCCCACAGTGTCCCCAGATATAAGGGTTAATGATCCAGATAAGGATTTTGTGTTATCAGCATTTCACAAAACAGTATTGAAGGAGAGAAGTAACATCTAGGTCTATAAATTTCCCTGGTTGAAGAGGGAAATGAAAGCAGAAAGAAACAAAGTGAGCAAAACCAGAGATTTAGCAGTGGAAGATGGCAGAAGTTTTGTGTTCCCTACCACGGAGAGCATGGTATGTATCACAGATATGCACCAGAGCTATCTTCTCTATGAAAACTTTTATGGGAAGCTTATCCTCAGAATGTCTTAGAGAAGTAAAATTTTGTGCAAAAGACGTAGACAAGGTCTTCCAGACGGCCATGAATTGCATTTGAAGGTGACTTTTCATTGCAATTAAACATTTTTCCAGATAATTTCTTTGCACATAATGGAAATCATGATAACTCAGAGTTCACTGAATTCTTTTGAGGCCACAGCTGAGTCGAGAGAGGAAGATTTACAAGCAGTAGGGACATGTTAAGGCACTTACGAACTAGGAGAAAACTTGATCAATAAGAAGATAAGAGATTAGGAGGATTCTTTCTGGTCTGTTTCACTTCTCCTTGTTCACCTCATACACCACCATTTTACACTGCTACTTTCCCAGCAGTGCTATTTCTACTTGCTCAATAAAGTGTTTAAGCCACATGCAGTACTTTAACACATCTGACCATTGTATGCATTTTCTAGGGGTGCCCTAGAAAAGTAAACAAAAAGCAAGTCTACAGTCCTGCTCTCGTGGGCTTTGATGAAATCAGAATCAGCTTTAATAAACTCTGTGAAAGGCAACCAGCAGGCTCAATAGCTCATAAGCAAGTACAATAAAAAGGACATTTTCCACCAAGTTTCCACACAGCTTCCCTTCGAATAATTACTTTTCCTGGGAAAGGGGAAAGGGCAGAGGAGGGGGGTGGGGCTTGAGAACAAAATGTACCCCCTCTTAATTCACAAAGTCTTGTCAAGCTGTGTTGTGTCCTAGTAGATCCCTCTGTGTATACAAAGCTTGCAGGATGATCTGGGATGGGACATTTGCTATATGTCCCATATAGGACCGAATACTGTCTACCTTGGAGACTGGGGTGATAACACAGTGTATCTGGAGCATTTCAATGAGAGCATTCCAAGAAGAACCAATTTTATCATTTCTGTGTAAAAAAGGTGTAGCTCTTCCTTCTTCCTCTTAAAAGCTTTTTCTTGCGTGTACAGCCTCCTTGACTTCGTATGAAGGTTAAAGGCATTGCTTTGGGTTTCTTATAAAGCATTCCCTGAAAATTCAATGCAGCTTAGGTCTTCCCATAGCCCGAACACAATGGCCTGTTCTGATGAAGAGAACAAGGTTCATAACAAGCTCTGAAGCCAAGAGCACTGAAAAGGCTCCTCCTACTGCTTTACTGACCATAATACATTCTAAAAACATATGAACACAAAACAATAGCAGCACCAAGACAACTCAAAAAGCCACAAAACAACCCCCCCACACACTGAACTCTCATCTTGCACACATTCACTTGCACAACACAGTCCTTGAGGAGATGCTAACTCAATAGCTAGCTCAATACTGCCTTAAAAGCGTGGCACAGAGCCAAAGAACATAAACTCTGCTTCCAGGTTCAGTGCTATGCTGAAATGGTTATAGTGCCTCCAGACTTGGTGATAGGTCTGTCAAATTTAACTCCTTATTTCTGCTTTGCAAGGTATGTCCAGTGTCTGCCAACACACTCTTAGTTCTACCAGTTTGATTTTACTTCTGATGAAACATTTCATTGTTCAATTAAGTGGGTGCAAAAAAGAAAGTGTGTGTCAAAGCACAGTTCACAAATCAGCTCAAGTATGTGTCTTCCAAACTGAAACAAGTTAATTTTTGACCAAAATATATGGGCAGACACACTTCTCTGAGACATGACTACATTAAAGAGATGTGTAGATCCCAGGACTCCTGCATCTCAGCTCTCTCCCCCTTTCCTTTTGCTCCAGTGAGGTTACTACTTCCTGGTAGCTTATAACATAAACAAGTCTCCCCACTGAGTAACTAGAGAAATACAATCACAGACCACATGAATCTCCCTTTCCCACTCCATATACTTTTCAGCAAAGGTCCCCATAGTCTGCACGGCTCATGCAGAATCACAAAATCAACAAGGTTGGAAAGGACCTTCAAAATCATCTATTCCAGCCATCAACCTAGAACCATCACAATCACCCTTAAACCATATCCCCAAGTGCCACATCCAGACATCTCTTGAACACTTCCAGAGCTGGTGACTCCATCAACTCCCTGGGAAATTTATTCCAACGCCTAACCACTCTTTCAGTGATTCTTTTTTTTTTAATAATATCTAATCTGAACCTCCTCTGGCAAAATACAAATACAGACGTGAGTTCCTCACCCCATAGCCCAGTTCACAGTGCAGCTCTGGATGACTTGATGTACTTAATACCAAAGTTTATCAACACTGCTGTGAATCCCAAATAACAGAGGAAAGATCAGAAGGCAGCATAGCCCCCTGCTACTACTGAACAAAAAGAACCTCCTTAATTGCAGGCCAGAATATTTTGTTCTTATTTCAACTCTACTCTCAACTTCACGATGAAAGAAAGGTCTGAATGTTGACTGTGCAGCCATCACAACAGCTACTTCAGTCAGGGCCAGTTTCCAAGCTTCCACAAAGAATAGGAATGACAGTCCATAGCTGTGTTATTACATGACAGTTCATACCTGTATTTTTTTTGTTGGTTGTCTCAACTATACATGCTTTTTGGGGCTGAGAGCCTCTCCACCATGCAGAGATACAGTCTAACCTGCAACACTCCTCATCTCCACAGATAACCTGGGGAAACTGCAGTTCAAGGTACGACTTGGGAAAGGCACTCCATAGAAAAATGGGGAACCTTGTGATCTTTAGTATTTTCACTGAAGATCAAGCTCCTGGAATTCAATTACTTGGGAATCTGAGCTTTTCCCAAAATGGAAACAGTTAGTCTGCCTAATAGCAGGGAAAATCTTGAAGTCACATTCTGAAACTTGAAATGTCAGAGAAATGATAAATAAATAAATGGTTTGGAGGAGGAGTTTGCAGCAGATTAGTATTTTATGTCAGTTGTCTTCTTTCGGAGCAGAGAAGCAAGAAATACAGTGTTTGGTTAAACACTGGGAAGCTCTGACTGAACAAGTATATTAGAAACACAGAGTACCTCCAGAAATGCAACATAAGGCACTGTGCATCCTCACCACATTCTTACAGGTCATAGCATTCCACCAAAGCACAGGAACTGGTCAGGGAGCATTGTCTCATAGTTCCAGTGTGTAAAAGATGAGTGCTATGTACCAGATCTACCAAAAGACAAAGATGGTGATACTCAGTATTATTTGTAAAAAGAAAGGACAGCCTTCTTTGAAATATGCGTCTCTCACCTACCCAGTAATCAAGGCACGGCTGTGGAATGTGTTTGAGTCGTTAGTTTGGGGTTTTTTGGGGGGTACTAGGTCTTTGTTTGGGTTTGGAGGGTTTTTTTGGATTTTTGTTGGGTTTTTTTAGAGAGATGTTGAATCATAGTTCAAGAAGAAATTACACATGTGCTAAATGCTGCCCACAATTTTACTACCTTCTCTGCATCAGTACTCCTTTAGCTGTGGAAAAACATCTTGGCTACTCAGAGAGCTGGAGTTTATGATTTATTAATCATATTGGGCACTTACTGGATCCATCCCCACACAGAGTCTGGCAGTTAACAAAAGTTCATTCTTCTGAGTTCATTCACCAAACTGATAGAAAACATCATGAATTTTCAAAAATACCTAGTTCATCAATTTCACTGAAGCATGGATTAAGCTGCTGAAAAAAATTATTTCAGTTCCCAGTGTGAAAGAAGGTGGGTTTTCCCCCATTAGAAATCTAAAAATATTTATTCTATTGCCCCAAGATCATGGTTTTTAAAGCATAGCAAATCCAGAAAAAGACTTTACTGAAAATCTATTCTGTCTGAACCAACTTTCTTTTTCAAGAAGTTCTGGTTTTGATACAGTACTGACTTTTTTCCTAAAAGCTTTTTTCAAAAGCACATAGTGCTATATCATATCCATTTTTCTGTGTCAAAGGAACTGAGGCTTATACTTGGAAAGGACAATGAAGAGTTAAACACATGCATCGTTTACTGAGAAAAAGTGTAGAATTTCCTTAGAGAATAAAGTATAATTGCCAGGCATTGATAAATTGTGTAAAAAACACTATTGATGATTCATACCAGTAGAACTTGCTGCTAAATAAACTCTGACCTTGATACTCAAGAGACCCACTTAGAACATCCTGCAAGACAATGATATATTTCTCCACACTAACCTTTGTGAGTAGTCTGCCTCTTCAGTTCCTTGAAACAAGCTAGTTCCAATTAAAGAGGAGAAGTGGAACTGTTTCATACATTTGTTTTAGTGACAGGACACACGGGGTTATGATGTCATAGTGCCAAGAATATTGGGCAGGAAAAGCTGGGTATGGGTTTTCTTCAAATTTCAGATATGCATAGTTGCAACACTGCAGAAAGTATTTCCTTCTTTATGAGAAAACAATAAAAAAGTAGAGCTGTTAGAGGGAGGGAGAGAAAATGGCATAGAAGATAAAGCTTAGAGCTGAGAGGAGGCAGTTGTGGCCACATTCCCAACCCGTTCTCACTATGCAGAAACAGGAGCATTATTTCACTTCCCACAGTTCAGCTTCTCAGCTGAATACAAACTTTCTCCAACTTCTAGCTTTTTAGGTCTTACCTTCCGCAAGGGACATTCACATACAACACAATTTGGGTCTATCCCACCAAAGGGGTAACTCCCAGTAAAGGAGCAGTGAACAGAGAAGAACACCGCCAGATGGCGGAGTCTTCAAGGACAACTCAATGAGAAAACTGAAGTCCCTTCTGGTGAAGGCAAGACAGATACTGGGGAGAATGAGAACAGAAAAAGACCAGGAGGTTTTGGATGCAGAACTCTTCCATCTCAGCCTCTGGAGTGAATCAAAACTTTGAAGAGACGTCTGCAGCACAGGGGGGAAGAGACTCCACACAACTCCTCAGCTGGCCTAATCTACTGTAATTTTTTCCCACACAATATCAAATCTTCATGTCCAAGCAGCAGGCAGCAGTACAACTAGAACTCATTACTTGTCAATCTAGGGACTGAGGAGTGAACAATTTCATCAACTCATCCATGCCATTCTCTTGTATGCACTGTTCACCACGGAACACATTAGAGTCCTTGAGAACCCCACAAAATAGTCACATAACACTCAACAGCACCAAAACAAACCAATGACCTTTCTAACATTCTTTTTACAGACCCTTAGTACAAAACACCAAAAGCCACAACATTGACAATATTCCTAAAAAACAGAACAGCTAAGGTGCAGGGTGGCACTTATAGCCTGTGTCACCTTTCCTTTGCAATTGGAAAATGAGACTATAAACATCTTTTTAGATATATCTGAGGTCTACTGTGCCTTGTTTGTTTCTGGGACAATCACATAAGAGTGACAAGCCTTGTGATGGGGGGGAAAAGTGAAGATTTTTAGAGGCATTTATTAAACCCTAGGTCTGTGTAGCAGAGAGAAAGGTACAGTTACAGAATTTTCACTCTCGTATGTAAACTTCATCTCTGATGAACAGAAATTTCATCCTGTCAGTAAGAAGCTCCTGAGGAAGCAAGCTGTGAAACATGGCCTTTTGTCCTAGAGCTTCAGGCAATCTAGGCTCAGGATGCAGATCAGCCAGGATGGACTTGCTTAGTTTAGAGCAAGAAGCCCACACAGCAAGGAGAGGACAGAGGCAATTACTCATGGAAATGAACAGCTAGGAAAGTATGCCATGGTACAGTTTGCTAAAGGAGCTGAAACACAGAGGGAGGCAGGAACAAGAGAAGAAGTGACAGTGATGGAAACAGATGGGATATAGGGGATATTTCATAAGGTAGCATGAGAGAAACATTAACATGTTTGAAAGCAAAGGGAAAAGACAATGACTGATGCAGAGAAGTGCTGAAGGGATGTAGGAAACAGCATGGCTGGTGAGGGGGGGAAAAAGCAGAGTCAAGGGATTCACTTTCATCCTAATGTATGCTGAAAGAAAGTCTCAAAACAATTAGTTTTTCCTGTGAGGGAAACTTTGTTCTCCAATCACATCCAAAAGGAGAATCAAGCCTGGTGAGAAGTCAGTTCTGAACTTCCCCAGTGTGCAAGGTGATTTGCTTCAGGCTGACTTCTCTTTGTTTTTAAAGCCTGAGCAGCTTCCTGCTACGCCTGTGACTATCAAATAATGGTGACAGAATCAAACCATAAATAAAAGAATGAGAAATCCCTTGTGTCATGGCGTTTCCTTTATGAGTCATTGGCGCCTGCAAATGAGGACTTCTTGCCATATTCCCACTGCACACCAAGTAATTAGCATTTCTGGTTCTTTCCTCAATTGCAGTCAAACTGAAACAGGAAAAAACTCAGCTTTGAGAAGCAGCGATTAAGTTAACCGACAACTCTTCTCCAGTTACCTTGCTACTTATTTTTAAGATCAGTCCTGCTTGCTATTAAAGATGAATTTCAGGTGTTTGGGATGGATTCCACAGTAACTCTATTTGTTCAAGCAAAATAAGTGAAACTCTCTTTCTCGTGCAAGCATTCAGTGGTGAAAAAGACTAAAAGACACTGATTGCTTGTTTTACACATAGAAATGCAGCATGCATAAACAAAAATGAGAGGTAAATAAAAATTTCTTCCTGGCTTCATAGAAAAAGTAATTTTAGCTGGTTGAATAATACATCTCTCTTGTCCACCTCACAAGTTGTGTGCTTGTTAAAGACACTGCAGGAAGTTTCATTATTAAATGAAGCTGGTAAATGAAACTTCAGCTACTAGTTTCTGCAGAAGAGAAACGGACCCACTGACCTCTTTGAACCCAAAGGCTCTTATTACAGACACTAATTGTTGTAGGCTGTTCTCTCCTTTCCAGCTCTGCTGTGCCATTCTCAGAAGATTCAAATTAATTCACCTCATTTATCACTAGCTCTTCTCAGAACAGACTTTTACACATTGCTGATGGTTTAAAAGCTGTTGCAGCAGGTTTCCACAGAGACTTTTATATCTTTAAAAGAAAACCTGCACTTGAGGAGGAGTACATAGAATGTACAGAAACCTACTATTAAATACAGGCTTTTGTGTAATCTTCCACATACTGTAAGGAGTTGTGCATTGTGTAATCTTCCACATACTTTAAGGGGTCGTGCATTTTCCATTTCACTTTATCAGAATCTTCAAATCTTACAAGCTCATGGGTTTTGCCCTCATACGTATTAAAGGGAATAGACTTCCTTATGTTTCAAATCTAGAAACAAGTCAAACACCAAAGCCATCTCTAGCTCTTAGGAAGCCATGTGCTGTTGAAACTCCATGCTCAGATGCAGTATTATAAGATACACATTTTTCAGTAGGGCATACATTATGTTCCTATTTTCATAGTACTTTACCAATTCCAGTATGTATTATCCTATATCATTTGGTCCATGAAAAGTAACAGGAGTTCTTACCACTTTGGAAAAGATGCAGTGAAATCAGAAAATTACCTGCTTTAAAGTTAAAAATGCAATGGCAAACACTTTATGTGCAATCCAAAACATTTAATAGGAAAAGGAAGAAGAAAGAAGAACTTTTTTTTTGTGAAAGTTATTGTGTCATAGGAAAGGGCACGTACTAAGAAAAAAAGACAAAAAATAGGAGGAACAGGAGGCCACTGTGCAGCAGGAATGCTCTGACATAGCCACCACCACGGAAACATGGTGGGATGATGCACATGACTGGAGTGCTGCAATGGATTGGCTACATGCTCTACAGAGGAGACAGGAAAGGAAGGAGAAGTGGTATGTTAGGGAGTCTTTGGATTGTATAGAGCTTGAGGATAGTGATGGTAAGGTTGAGTGCCTACAGGTAAAGATCAAGGGGAAGGCTAGTAAGCTGAATATTCTGGTGGGAGTCTGTCACAGAACAGCCAGCCAGGATGAAGAGGCAGATTAGGTGTTCTATAAGTGGCTGGCTGATGTTCCACGATCCCCTGCCCTTGCGGGAGGCTTTAACCTGCCTAATGTGTGCTGGAAACTCTATACAGCAGAAAGGAGGCAGTCTAGGAGGTTCCTGGAGCATGTGGAAGATAACTTTTTGTTGCAGATGGTAAATGAGCCTACTGGGGGTGGGGCCCTGCTAGACCTTCTGTTTACAGAGAAGGGCATGTGGGAGATGTGGTGGTCGGAGGCCACCATGGGCAATGCATGATAGTTTTCAATACTCAGTGAAATAAGGAGAGGTGTCAACAAAACTTCTGTGCTGGGCTTCCAGAGGGCTGACTTCGGCCTACTCAGGACACTGATTCAAAAAATCCCTTGGGAAGCAGCCCTTAAAGCAGCCTTTGTTCTTTCTGCAGTTGTTCAGGCAGCAGACCTCATCCGACAAAGTAGACCTTCTCCCAGAGAAGGGAGTATCGAAATGGGATCTGTGTTCCAGTACAGATTCCCAGAAACAATTTGTAGGGGAGAAATTTCCTATGAGAAAATAATTTCCTGGGAAAACGTTGAGAGTAGGCCTAATGAGTATAGGGCAAAGGCTGAAAATGCCTGTCCTTTGGAATAATTTCAACCAGGATGCAGGAGGATTTTCAAAACCATAGGCCTGACCTGTATTAAAACCAAAATGTTTCACCAATGGAGACACCTTGGTAATGGTGAAAATGCACACATCACACATATGCAAATATATTTCAAATTAAATAAATGCTAAAAAACAGTACAATTTGTTCTGAATTTCAGCCTGAACTTCACCCCAAAATTAAAGGGTTCTGTAGGCCAGAAACTTTGAGACATGGACCATATTAATGCTTTAAAAAAGGTGCCACCGACCAGCATTAGCTCCATCCAGACCAGCTAGTTCCAAAGCTTCCAAAGTACCTGCCTTATATTCCAGGTACAGTCTGCAGTGCATTTGGCTGAGGTACATCATCTTAACAGTAACTTTAATATATAACCACAACACTCCACTCACCTCGGCTGCCTAATGTAAGAAATCAGTATTAAAATAAAGGTTGGACACATTTGTACAATATAAGGTGGGTAAAAGATAATAATTCCAGTGTCAAAAATTGGAGCCAAAACTATCTTTCATGTCACATTCATGTGTGTACATAAAGCAAGTAAGTTTGCTAACACAAACCCAGCAGGCTGCAGAAATAAAAATGATTTCAGATAATTGGTAAGATACGAAGAAACTACTGCTTCAACAAAAACATAATTACAGCATCCTGCCCAAAAGGCTCTGCATAAAGCAGCAGATGTGGGAGCCATTGCGATCCCAAAGAAATGCTTTAAAGGGGAGATTTTTCTCATATTAGTCTTTCACTTTGCAAATGTAACACCTTTGAGGCAGTACATATCTCAGTATCTTCTATTTTTGGGGAATATAGCAGAGTGCTGGACCTCCTAGACAGTTAATATAATATAAAATAAAAATTATTACATTTGCAACAAAAAGAATCTATAGAGATGAAATAACGAGGCACGGTGCAGTGAATTACAGACATTATATTAATAGTGTTGACATTATTGGTGGTAATACTGTAACATGCATTTCGCAACATCATGCCCTAGTTTATTACAACGGAGAAGTGAATCTAATAAAAGCAAATCAGCTCTCAGTGGACCTGAAAGTATTTTTCATTTCTCAAAGGAGCACTTCAAATCTTCTTTTTAAGGGTGAATCAAAATTGCTATTAGGAAAGCTGGCCAAAACAGTTTTGACAGCTGAGGAAATGTTAGGGGCTGGAGTTAAGAGATTGAGATATTTGGTGGGTTTCTCTTTCTTTTCAAATTTAATTTAAGCCTGAGTTGAATGCAAACTTCTCTCTCACAGAAAATCAAGATGTTCACATCAGCCCTACTTCCATGCACATACACAGGTGTGGCTGAGAATTTGTGTCCCAGCTGTATCAACCCTACAAGGGTCTGATGTTGTTTCTCAAAGCTACCTACCTGGGGAAACAGCTCAAGAGAAGCAGGCTCTCTTTCTCTTCTGCGTCTACTTTCAGACTAAGCCATAAAACACAGAGAAGGCAGCATGGACAGCAGTGACAAACAAGAGCATTTGTCTGCAGTCTCAGAGGGTTCTGAAGTGGCTTTGTAGAAAAAGGTCAGCCCCTAGTGATCGTAGTAGTTTTGCATCCCTGCTAATGAGGGCATACATATACATTTGCTAACGTTTGTCCTAGAAGGACAGCCAGACTTTTGTGGGGACTAGTTTTCACTGCAGCTGGAGCTTTTACTAACAGAGACAAGGGATTACTCAACTAGATACATGCCCTTCTTTTATAAATTTCTTTCACTTTTGGACATAGTCTCAAAAACAGTGACATGAAAGATATAATAGATATGTAGCTATGGAAACAATGGTTTATTGTTAGTTTCTGTAGCAAGAAACAGAACAAGGACAGAGAGGAGGACAATAACTTGGCCTTAAGCAAACCTATACTTGGAGAGAAGGCAGAGTACAGCACTCTCAGTTGCCCTGCTCCTCTGGAGACCCAATACAAGGCCAACACAACACAGTGCAATGCATCTACTCTCCTTCCTGAAATAAATGCCAGAAACATGAAAACTTTGCCCAGTTACCTCAAGAATAAGAGAAAGGGAGTTTTATGATCTATACACAAGCAAAAAGCCTTAGTGAGGACTCAGGTAACACAAGGGACAGCCACAATAGTTTTATATGTGCATGCATGGCCTTAAGTACTCTACGGACTAAGCCAATAAACACCTAGCCCTCTACTCAAAGAGTGTTTCACCAATGACACAATGGTGTCTCTGAGTTATGTGGTGAGATTCTGACCCCCTGGGTCAGGGACTCTGATCTTCAGCTTTTAAAGTACCTCACTGGCACACCTTATCCTCCACACAGACTTTTTTCCTAAACAGAATAAGTTCTAGGAGCACATCCCTGTCCATTCACATAAGGTCTCAGATGCCTTTAAGCAAGCAGCCCACAGGACCCTCAGTAGATGTTCCTTCAGCAGTCCCACTCAAAAGTGTGATTCTACTCTTCTGTCCCACCAGAACAGTATCAGTATTAAATTAAGTCATAAAGTTAACCTAGAAGGACTAGTATTCTCCTTGGGAAACACACCCTAAATTCCAACAGTTGTTCTTCATGGAACAATAAAGGTAACAATAATCCTCATGGTTTGTGTTTGGATTTTTTTAAAAAGTCACTTTTTTAAAGAAGGAAAGGTAGGGAATAAAAAGTTGATGCACTGACTAAAACAGGGATGGGGGAAAAAAGAAGGAAGAAAGTACATCTGGAAAAAGAAGAAAACGTTAGAAAGCTGGTGCAGAATGGTCTGGTGGACTTGCTTTGTCAAGCACGTTCTCTTGTCTTTTCCAACTAAACCCATTTATTTTTATTCATTACAGAAAGAATATAAAAGATTCCATAATTATTCATTAGATACATAGAATAAATTGATCTTTGCACAGAATAAAGTGATCATATCACTTCAGACTTTAAATACACAGAGGCATGTGATTAAATCAATATTCTCAAAGGAGGCAACACTCTCTAATAGCTGACTTTAATAATCATAATTTTGCAACCCACTGTGCTTTGAACACAGGAATGAATTAGCCATGTCAAATCCAAGTCCTCACAGGAAGAAGGTAGGCATTAGTACATCATAGTCTCTTTTCAGCTGTGGAAACTGAGGCCAAGGGTTTATTGGTAGCATTTACAAAAGGATGAGGTACTTAAATACTTCGATTCCCCCCTTGCTTTCCATCTACTCTTACAAGAATAAATGCCCAACTCACTTCTGGAACAACATTTTAGAAAACAAAATCATCTAATGACCACATTTCTATAAGGATGATTGAAATCACTCAAGATACAGGTAGTCATCTGAAAGTAACAGGTTTTTTAGCTGTCTTGTACTGTCTAGGGCTACCAGTTATGCTTTTCATGTCCCTCTGCTTACCTTTAATGCCATACCTGACCCTTAAGACCAGGTTCACCCATGCTTCTAAAACGTTATTTTGTCTCATTTGCACTGCAAGACACCTTTCCAGGCAGCACTGGACCCCCAGAGTTTAGATATCTGCAGGAGTTTGCTGTTGGTTAGGCTCTCTATTGCCAATGCAAAAAGATATGTACAGCCTGAATGCTGAATTTCTTCCCCACAAGTTCTTGCCCCTTACTCCTGACTTTAAAGACATCTTTGGTGCATAAACCAAACAGCTAAAAGAAACACATCCACTCCACACCTAGCAACAGGAACAAATCCCATCTGTGTGCAGCATTCATGGTGTGAAGGAGAAGAAGGCAAGGAAGATGTTATCCTGGAGGTTAAAGAGCAATTCAGTACAACAGGGGACTGTAACTCTCAGGTGATGATTTCTACACCAACACACCACTACCCTCAAACATCTATAGCAGCAGAGCAGGAAAAACTGCATGTTCCCCTCTTCTAGCAGTGCCTTGCCCTGTAGTCATCAGCTCTTCTTGTTGTCATGATGGTAACACCTACATGGCATATAAGCACTCCTTTTTCCCTAAATGTTTTGTGAGGGAAATGCACACTGTCTGAGCACCAACCAAATTCTGGAGGTCTGTGGTTACCAAACAGAAACATGTCAGAGATGTCTGCCCTCACTGACTGAGCTTTGCCTAGGCAAGATGTCGCATTACTAGGCTCACAAGAGTTGCTATGCACCTTTCTTGATTAACCAACAAATTCCCTCCTGGAGGCATCTGAAGTAGAGTACTCCCTCTGAAGTGAAACTGAATTTATCTGCCTTTCATTTTTTCTCCCTTATCTCCACTTGAATTATGCATTCCAGTCTGGAACTGCACTCACAGAGGCTAATCTCCTACTGGTTTCTTTTCTAGGCAGCTCAGACCCTATCTCCAATTTTAATAACTATCAGCATGTGACATTTGTGGATCAGGATGTAAATAGATTTAATGAAAATGATACCAGAGAAGGTAGATTCAAACAACAATTCCAGAATGGAAACAACATTACCAGAAAATTTATCTGAAACTTTCTATAAAGCCAACAAAAAGAACAATAAAAGTCAGAAAAGGCTGAAAAGATTTTAAAACTGAGCTTGTTTGCTACACACTGTAGTGTAAAAAAAACCCTGCACCATCTTCCACAGGGAAATGTATTGGAAAGAAATAGTTATATGTAGGAAGATTTTTACTATAACACAGGAAAGCAAACACTTTTTCTTGCTCTGTCCTTTATTCCTGAGCTTAGAGCTACATTTTTGTAATGCAGTTTACGCAGGACATAATAGGGTTAGGACACACAGGACCCCAGTTCTCTCCCTGCTTTGGTCCCAGCGTAACACTTGCCTTGGTGTTGTATGCTGTCTTGGTCTCTTGATTCTCTAGCATGGCCTTTCTGCTTATCTTTTCAAAAGCACCATGATCGAGGTTTTAGAGACAACTTCTTTTGTAAATGCTGATGTTAGTATGATCCTGCTGAGACATGCTGAAATTACAATAAGGACGACATGACAGCCAGTTCAGAATTCAGACACAAATACCACCGACATTGCTATGAGCTAATCATATAATTGTATTGTTCGATAATTAACCCCAGCTTTCTCATTTCATAGCTCCTTGGCCAGGGTGTCTCTGATATAATCACCCAGATATAACCATCTGGAGAATTAGAAGTGAGGTAGGAGTCAGCTGTGCCAAAAATTGGGGAAGCCATGGGGAGTATCTGCCATGTGCAATTGAAGCAATTCAGCTGCATGAGAAGAGGTTAGTGTTTGCAAGTCAGCAGTAGCAGACAAGAATAAGCAGTAGAATCACATTTTCAAGAAGACTGAATTATCAGTCATAGAACATAACCTCTAAATTTTCTATCTTGTAAGTCCATTTTGATCCTGTACATGCTTGATTCTGTGATTCTTAATAGTGCAAATAAGTTTCCAATACCTCTGAAACCGATACATGCATTCCCTGGCTTTACATCTGAAATTGTTTGACATGTTCTGGTACCTAGTAGTAAATGAAAGCAGCAAATGTTCTGTAATCTCTGCAGCAGTAAAAGATCTCAATGAAGGAACCTGCTGCTATGTCACGGACATTTTGCAATAATCACATTTAAGAAGAGGATGTGACACCGCTTGTTCAATGTGATTGAGCTATTGCAGAGACTTGTGCTAGCTAATTAATCACTAGGATTGTTGAAGGGGAAGAATCCTTTCCAGACATATTTATAGGCATAGGTGGAATGAGCCTGAGAACTTTTTGTGCTTTCCCTGTGTGTGTGCAGACAGAAGTGAATTGGGAAGCTGGCACTTGCATTGGTGATCAGCAGTGGGCTAACAGTGAAACGCTATTCTAACAGAGCTGGAAACCCCACTGCAACACTGAGTAAATAAAACTCTTATGTGAATTTCCTCTGCAAAAGTAAAAATCAAGATGGAAAAACCACAATAAATGTAAGGCTCTGAAGTATAGTGACACATAAAATAACCTGTTCATAATTTAAAATACTTTAAAATTCACTGCTGTTTTTAAAGATCTAGTTTGGGTTTTTTGTTCTTCTTAAGAAAAATATTAATTCTCAGCTTCCTATCATTAATTTAGATGAGATCTTCTTTTGCTATCATTAACAATTAGCTGTGGTGAGTACCTTCCAAAAATCTTCCACAATACTTTTCAGTTCCTAAGGCCCTGATCCTATGAAGTTGTATTCACATGCATAATGGTAAGTTTACAAAGAGTGTTTCTCTATGCAACAGAAACAGAAATAATTCAATTTTCAACACATCCTTATAGGGTAAATATACTCTTCTCTTTCTCAGATGACTGAAATCTTGATAGGTAAGAGTTTTGAGCTGCAAAAACTGAGTGTACTTTTGTCAATGTGGTAATAACACAGCAGGGAAAGCACTGTATCAAAGAGGAAAAGAGAACAAATGCTTTTAGGATAAACACTCAAGCAACAAGACAAGAATCTGAGACCAGCTCCTATCTTTGCTCAGCAAGCTGTGTACACACCTACAGCCTTCAAAGGTTAGACTGGTTGGAACTTGTTCCAGCATCTTACAAAGCCAGAAGGAAGTTCTCCTATTGAATTTAGTGGACAGGAGATTAGACTTGGCAGTTCGTTGACTAATTATTCCATACTCAGTTAGACGCCTTGTACACTGAGTCACTGAATCAAAACAATCTGCCAAATCTAGTAAGTACTGATAAAGATTAAAAAAAACAAACAAACAAACAAACAAAAAAAAACAACAACAACAAAAAAACACCAACAACACCGCAGACCAAATGCCAAAGCATTAGGACTCTGACAGAAATGTCTTTATTGCGATCCTAGGGAGATATTCCTGATTAGTCCAGCTGCACACACAGGTTTTCAGCCTCTCAGTCCTCCTCCTTGGCGATAGATACATTCATGGACTTTCTCTGAGTTTCCCTTCTGGCAGTTCTACTTTCAGACCAAAGAAATTTCATTTTTTTCTTAGATCAAAATTTCCTATGACATCTGAAAAAGGACTGTTTCTTTTTCCATATGCCCACTACTACCTTAAAACAATCTGTACAAATTTTGATTAAGGATGTCTAATTTTTAAGAAACATGACAGCATTTTCTTAAAGAGGTGGATCTTGTCTTGAGACATAGCCATTGTAACTTCTTGATTAAACAGCAGCACAAGTATCTCTTTTGGATTTAAAATACACTGCCAATTTGGAAACTGGGAGAATTGATGCTTCCTCTTTCTTTTTCTTCCTTCACATAACACACAGTATTCTATACCATTCTCCAAGTCAGGACTATGAATACCTGTTTGCTCCTGAAGGCTACAGGTAGAAGCTAACATGCCAAAAGATATATTTACCTGAAGGCTATCTATAGGAAGCGTTTTGCCTCGAGGAAGCAGTCAAGCATGTGCCTGTTCCAAAAGACATTATTATATGCTTCGATAGTTTTCTTACACTGAGGTTTGAAGGATATAATCTTGAAAAAATTCTCATGCCCATATCTAAGTAATTTTCCTAACTGGCAAAAGATATTTGCTATTTCAGTATGTATTCCAGTCCACAGCACGTTGAGCTGGATTCTTTTTGAAGAATTCATTCTTTTTTCCTCCAAAGAAGCACAGACTTCCTATATCCAGGCACACTGATATGGCCACTCAAGTGGAAAGACATTATTCAAGTTATTGATCTATCTCAGATGAAGCAGGATCTCCCAGTCCACATAAATCAATCCCTTCATCAATGACCAGAAATTGTGGGTAGGGGGACAGGAGGCACTCCTTGATTTCAATCACAGACTCTTCTCTTGGTACAAGGGGATTATTTTGGACCAGAGTTAGGTGCAGTGGAAGATACCACATGAGACTGAATCCTTGAACCATCTATATGAAAGAAGTCAATGCATGGGAAGAGTTTGTGTTCTAGCTTCCTAACCCTACTCCAGCAAAAGGCAACTATTTTAAGAATAATTCGCTTTTTGGGCAGAAGAAGAGGTTTATCTGTGTTGCAATGCATAGACACAGAGACTGAATCAATGGAGCATTCTATTTGGTTTCCACCTAAAAAACTGTAACATAAGAAAGCACATCTCCCCAAGAAATCTGTGAAATTTATTTAAAATGCATTTGAGAATGGTTACAATCACATTTCTGAGCCTCCTACCGGTGGCAGCTATCAGGATGAAATAGCATCAGTGACATGAACAGCATGACAGCATTATGTAAGAGATTATGAAGCCGTTTCAAACCTGCTTTGATACGGCATTAACAATCAGCAGGAAAAACTTTGTTTAATATTTCAACAACATGTTTAAAAGTTAAACACTTTCATTCCTCTGATGATGCAAAAGCCTGAGCAGTAGAGAGACAGAAAAAGAAGGAGATATTTCAAGTTTTTTTGCCTACAATGTAGGACTATCACAGAAATCTTGTCAAAAAACATCCTTGCATTCCAACAAGATGCCCAGCATCAGCAGGAGACCTCATTTAAACCCATTTCCAATGTCTTTCCTTATGGGCAAATGTTTCTTTCCCTTTCATTCTCATGACTTGAAAATTAAGTTTGGGTATAGGCAAAGCGCAGCAATTTTATGGACCCAGATGGGGACAGAGAACCCATCTCTAGGCTCTCCTACCTTCTGGATCTTGGGCCCAACCATGGACAAACTTTAGTTCCTTCAGAACCTGCAGCTCTCAAATGAGAAGGGCTTACTCTTCCACCTCAGGAAAATTCTTAGAACAGTAAGAGGGTAAGGCATAATATTCAGCCCTGGGGAAGACAGAACAAGAAAATGTGTTCCTTGAAACACATTGGAGACAAATCAGTCAGGTCCCTGATTAGAGACTGTGAAACCATAAATCAGTCTGGATGAAAGTAAGAGGACCGTTGTTCTTTTTAATGATTCTCCTTCTCCACAGACACACTGGCAATACAGGGAAAATACTTAATTCCCTTTTGATGTTAGAAACTCCTGCAAATATCCTCTGCATTTCTTTTAACTCAAGGAATGCTTCCTGTTATAAACAACTCCTGTTTTCCAGCTGTTCTGTGTTTCCAAAGTGAAAGCACAGAAATACTCTGAAAATGCAGACAGATTTCTAGAGGAGTAATGATAGAAGTAATGAGGCTCAGATGGAAGCTATGAGTCATGGCAGTGCTCCACATCATTTCCTGCAAATGCCAGATATGATGAGAACTGTTCATTCTGGCCTTCATATCTGTAGCCTCATCTAGTGTATGAGTGATGGTAAAGAGTATTCTCGTGGTATCTTTAAATCAACAGACTATTTTTGCCCCGTCATCTCTTTGGACTGATCCCCTCGTTCTAGATGATAAGTACATATTCTCCCAGTATTTTAGCCATATGAAAGACAGTATCTAGTTCAAAATGGTGTCAGACATTTATCAGGCACCCTGACAAATCGTGTTACATCTTAAACAGTTAGAGTTGACTTTCTATCCAGCATTCCATGACAAAATTAGAGTAATATCCAGATTAACTTGTGGGATTTTTCTGCTGTTGTGGTGAATGATAATCAACTAATTAACCTATTCTGTCAATAAACTTGTCCCACTGTCAGGTGACACATTATCATCTTGGGATTCAAAGAATCTTTCAGGTCAGTTCAAAAATATAACATATCCAAAAAATTGTTTCTCTCCTTGGCATAAATCTAGCAAAGTAAATTCATGCTATTGGCATGAATCTGTTTCACTGAAGTTACCCCTGGGATTGTGATTATTAGAACAGAGAACTGCCTACTATAGAAAAGGTGACAGGTCTAGAAGTCTAGATCGTGGTGGGGATTAAGGAACACCATGGCAAACACTTGCCTGTCATTTGCTCATGGAAACACAGCCCCATTTTTTCAAACATATTTGTCATACATCATTCTTGCACTCTATTAATCAAAATCATCAGTCAAAAAATCATGATCACATTGTTGTACAATTAACTAAGTTTGGATAATTTGGGTAATGACTGCTGTATTATTTAGGTATTCTTACTACAAGGAGATATGTGAACAGTCAATTTCCTACTGAATGTTTAATACATTTCTAATAGGCAGTTTATGCAGTTTTTGATGGCACACTAAATCATCCAGTATTTAACTGTGGCACGAAGATTGATTCAGCTTTGCAGTGGGAGTAGAGCAACTGAATACCCACAAGAGCTGATAAATGTGTAAGTTAAGATATAATGCTGCCATGCTAAACCTTAAAAGAATAAGGAGTCTTTTCCTTTAAAAATGAGACTAGTAGGGTAAAACCACTTGCTGTATCAAGATATTGAGGCATAGCCAGGATTCTGAAGGGCTCCTCTTTTCTTTCTTTCTTCTCTCCCCCAGTCTGTCCATTTTGAGATACCTTTTATTTTCCACAGACTGAGCTTCTTTTGACAACATCACAAGTGAGACACATGCAACTGTTGGCATATAATTAAAAAATAAAAATAAAAATAAAGGTCAGTTCTGTGTTACTTGGCACTTCCTACAGGTCATACCAGTGCCTTTAGCTACCTCTCTATCATTTGTGTAGTTGGAGACAGGAAAGACTAGGCACCAGGTCTGTTCTGGACCAGCAGCACAAGGAGTACATGGCACTTCACAAAAAGGAAGCCCTCTCTGTGCAGAAAGAATATCAATTGAATAGAGTCTCACCCTGCATACTGCCCCAAACTGAATGGCGTCCAGGTAGGGGCATAGGGTATCCCAGCATGACTTTTTACTTTTGGCTCAGTACACAGCAACTGCAGTCACACAGGTTCTACTCAGCTTCAGGTAAACTTGAACAGAAATCAATTATGTCTTTCTCATGCCATATCAGCAGGCAAATCCTGAGTTACTTTCCAGACTGCTGGATGGGTATGTCCCAAGTCCAGTGAACAGGCTGAGAGCACCAGACAGATTGAATGATTTCTATCCCCTTTCACTGCCTTGTTGCTCAAGAAGATCTTGCTGCCTTCCACAACCACTGCATCTCCCTACAGCTTGATTTGCTCCCCATGTGATATCCCAAGAAGACAGAAGCATTAGCACAGCTACTCAGCTGGAAACTTCCAACTCACACTTTCATCTTTCCATCCCAATTGTATTAGGAGGTCATTCCCCCAAAGATTTCCAAAAATCACTTTTGTTTGCCCCTACTTCACAAGAGCATGTAGTGACAGGACCAGGGGAATGGCTTCAAACTGAAAGAAAGTAGGTTTAGACAAGATATTAGGAAAAAATTCTTTACTTTGAGGGTGATGAGGCACTAGAAGTTGCCCAGAGAAGTTGTGGATGCCCCATTCCTGGAAGGTCAGGTTGGATGGAGCTCTAAGAAACCTGGTCTAGTGAAAGATGTCCCTGCCCATGGCAGGGAGTGGTGGAAATAAATGTTTTTTAAGGTCCCTTCCAGCACAAACTATTCTATTATTCTATGATTCTAATGAAGAAGGTGCAAAGCCTTACTCAGAATTAAGGAATCCTTTATGCAGCAGTGCTCTTTGAGTATCACAGTGTTTATGTTCTGCAGATAAACATAACAATCCGCTTGCATGAGAGAGACCTAACTGTTTTCTATTTATTTGGTGCCTGAATCTCTGAAAAAAAGATACCTACTCCTAACTGTCAGGGCACAGATACTAAGCTACACAGCTAGCATTCCTACTGATTTCAATAGGAGCTCTATACAGGAAAGCCTTCCCTCCTCCACTGGCACATTTCATATTTCTCTCCTAGGGAACTCAGTTGAAAATGTCAGTCATCCCCTGCTACAGAAAAACTTTGACACTCTAGGTTTAGAGAATGCACAGAGAGGCTATAATTATTTATTCATTTATGTATCTTTTATTTTTCATCCTTTGATTTCTGAGAATCACCAGCTAGATTTCCTGGTACAATAATTATAAATACTTCATGATAGTGTATGGATGTAAAAATTCTATTTGAAGTTTTGATGAGAGTCTGTGATGAAATGTTGGCACATTGTTTTTACTCATCTAGGGACTTCGATGCTACAGTAATTTTCAGAGAATAAAACTTCTGCATTTACACATTACTTCCCACTTTCCTCATTACTTACCATTCACTTTTTCAGCTTGGAGTGTCATCTCCCAGCAGATAATTCTACCGATGTTTTTAATGTGACACATTCGCTTAAAAACTAGAAGAAACAGAGGTAGATCCAGCCAGATGAAGGACATATACTTGGCAAGAATGCACACACATGAAAGCTTATTGCGGCACTAGCAACATCAAGCAAATGACAAGCTGAAAGCTACCTGTACCACTGACAAACAGAGAATGCTGTACAGTGCAGGAATGAAATTTAGCCCTCTCTGTACACAGCTCTGCTGAGAAAAAGAAAAGCAATTTCCAAGACTAAACTGCTGTAGCCCAGAACAAGTCACCACAAAGATTTCCTATTGCTGTTTCTTACATTTTCTCATAGTCTCTAGAGGCTGGGTGACAGTGTTCTTCAATATGTAACACAAAAAATCCAAACCAAAGTGCTCATGTTAGTTGCAGCTGCTTAAATAGAATTATAAAGTTATCAGCAAGGCAAGACTGGTTTTTTAGTTCTGAATTTCAAGTTAGAGCAGCAGAGGTTACACTTGCAACTGGAGTGTATCACCTCCCCCTGCACAGCTCTTGCAAAGGGCATGAAACAATATTGAGAAGAAAACTCATTCTAAAGGAGCACCTTGGACTAGAAGAATACAACAAAACAGTGGAAAACCAACAGCCAAGCAAATGCAATGCAGACCAAGCTACAGAATATGAGAAGAATAACCATACACAAAATATAAACTCCTACCCCTTTGTCACTGAAAAATGCATGGAACAATTAACTCTATGCTGTAAAGCCAGTAATTCAAAGATATGAGAGACTAAGGCTTTAGTCATGAGCTGACTTATGGAGCAAGATAATGCTTAGAAAATGCAGCACAGGAAGAAAGCTGCAGAGATCAGATGGGCAAAGACAGCATGGTCAAAAATCGAGCCAAATCTGGCCCTACTGTTCTGCATGGTGCAGCTTCAGCTGAACCAGAATGAGAGATGTCTTCCCTATAAAACAGGAAAACCATTTACTGGCTTGCACACATAATTGCCCACCTTCTTTCAGAAGCAGCATTTTGATAGGATGCTGCTGAAGCCTGAGGTGCACTGAGAAGCTCAAATGCAGCGTGCCTTTCCCAGTTCATACTAACACCCATTCATCAGGCCACCATGCAATCTTTGCAGATCATACAAGCCAATGGCTTGAAGTGAGTATCTGGAAGTATCAGGAACATGGTCCTCTGAAGTACTTACAACAAAAGCATTGGCAGCATGAACTGCAGTAAAAAGAAATGTTATCTTAAACAAGGACAACGATGACAGGGATTTCAGGAAAAGAAAAGAACCTCATTTTTATTTCAGCCCTTCAAACATCACATCAGCAATTCTGAGGCAGAAACTACAGTGTATCTGTAACCAGCTTTATCTTTCCTCCCACAGTTAGAGCTTTTATTACAATTGTCACCTAAACTTAGAAGTTCATACTTATATTTCACTTGGTGCTTGCGATTTGTTTACAACACTGGCACTTTCAATCCAATTTCCACAAAATATAAAGACAGAAAGAGATAGTGTACAGCCAATACAGAAACTTTCAATCAGTCTATGTAAACTGTTCAGAAAGGTACCTAAATTTGCCAGAGCTCAAACGCTCACAGAAAGCAAGATGGCAAGAAACATCTTTGCTCATCTTGTGAATTAGTATCTCCTTCTGCTTCTCCCCTGAACTGATCTACCTCAAACGTGCTTTTTAGGTTTAACTCAAGAAAACATATCTGTCATTTTCAAATTAAAAAAATAAAAACAGTTTCTCCTTTGAAGTCTTCATTAGCATGCATTATATCAATTTCCAGTATGGTAGTGACACTGACATTTTTAGATTTTCATTATGAATGTCAAATATAGAACTAAAAACCACAATGAGTTGATTCCATTTGAAAACACTCTTTAAAAATAAAAGACAGAGAAATCCTGATGAGAATGGTGATAAAGCAGCCAAATCATGATTGGAGAAAGTATTATGCAGAATAGAAAAGGGAAAGCCATATTAAAAGACCTTTAAAATCATACAGCCAGTTGCTTTCTGTCTGAGTCATAAAAACTACACATTTAATCACATACGCATAAGGATAGAAAAATCATAGGCACTTTTCCTTGTATAGTAGTTGATTCATTGGACCTTTATATAATTCACTATACTGAAAGTGCAAAGGATATCCAGAGAAGTGTCATTCAAGACATTTTCCATTGCTCCTTTTTTAAAAAACTCATAAATAGGATTATGTAAATTATGGGAATATGAACATACACTTATGTATGGACACAAACCTCTGCCATTTCTGAGGTAGAAGTAATCTTTCACCTTTTTTATTTCATGAAGAACACAAAAACATGACTGCCAGGTTTTCAAGTCATCACCACTGCAAATGAGCTTTTTCCATTTGATCATTAATAAAAAAATAGAAATGGTAATGGAGTATATGCTGCTTTCAGCCCTTTAAAAATACCTTTTACTTGATGCATTATGTTTTGATATATCCCAGTCAAATTAAGCAGAGGCTGGCAACTGCATATGGCAATCTGATTAATGACATAAAATGATTTATGTGCTTCATTTCAGTACATTGGGTCATTCTGATTTTTAAAATATATTCCTACAGATGTGAATGAGCACCACATTAAATCCTGTCTCAGACAAAAATCTCCCATTGAGACTGAAATGGCTGAACATTCTCATTTAATGGGAATTGCTTAAGGGACTTGGGTTAGATTTTTATTTTTTTTTAAGGCAGCCCAAGTGCCATCTAAAGGAATTTTCAGAAAAGTCAATACTAGCCGACACCAGACATTTTAAAGACAATAAATAGCCATTAAAGTGTGCATCTAGGCACATGAAATCTGCAGAAGTTCCAGACCTTTTCAGATTTGGCAGTCTTCTGGGGCTCCACCAGTCTGCACCAAATTCCACCAACATCAGTTTATCCCAACTGCGATTTTTACGCAGGCGTCAGTACATTTGCACAGTTTGTATGAGCAACAGAGCCAAAGAACGTACATTCCAGACGAAGGAGTGTTTCCAAATCACTCTCCATTGAGATCAGCTATCAAAACCATGGAGGCAGAACCACAGTCTACTTATATTTCTTCCTCCTTATGGCACTAATAGCACAAGAAGAAACTTACAGCATCAAGCATCCCTCAGCCACTTTTAGCTATTGCTTATATACACACATGTAGGAACCTGGTAGGATTGAATGAAATGCTTCTTTATACCACTGAGTGTCCACAATTTTGATAGAAGTATTAACTTAGGGTAATAGAACTTTTTTTGCTATGAGAGCCTAAAACTGAATGAGAAGGAATTGTTTTCTAGTCCTTAGCTTGGAGCTTTCTGCTGGCCCTAATAATTCTTCTCATGTTGAATGATGAACAGAATAAAGTCATTACTGAGAGCTTTGGAAATCCAGCTCACTGATGACTACTTGAATCATCCAGCTACTTTCCCATTACAACAATTTCAGAAATACTATGGTAAAGTGAGCTAAAAAGAGACTATGAAGGAATAACCAAAATTTTTTTTAGAATTCTGAAAATTTTCAAAAAGACTCTTTAATCAGGGGATAGAGGGTGACAATAAGCTAAAATGCAAGTAGAGCACTTCATTGACGTATTTTTTTTACAAATGTGTTTTGCTCAATTGCAGATATTTCTGTTTTAAAGAAGCAAGATATCGCATTATCCCTGTACTATCCCTGTGAAAGCTTTTTGTTTTATCTCTTTTCCTTATAGTTTTAGGCAATGTTTAGGCCTATCTGACACTAAAGACAATTCAGTTCATTAAGCCTAATTATTAGGGATTGGAGTCAGGCATTAGTTTATTGCTTAAGTGTACACAGTAATTATTACTGATATTGAAAAGGATATTTAATCACTGAGAGGCTCTTATTGCATTATTGCTGGTGGCATTGGCACCACATTACCAAAACTGTGTCTTCAGGGTTCATCAGCATCACACAGACATATGGGATTTTTTCATCTGTTTCTTTCTACATTTTTCACTTTCCATTGCTTTGTGGACCAACAGGAAAAAAAAAACAAGAATGAAGCAGGGCTGTTTTTCTCATTTCATTGGGGAAAATCAGCAAACACCACTAAGACACAAGCAGGTCTCAAAACACAGCAGTTTGTCTCAGGAGTTCAAACTCAATCAAGTCCAAAGAGACAACTTACAAAGATTACAAACTGACTCGCGTTCCTTCATTCTAACAAACCAGTACAGAACTTGCAGTTTGCAGCCTGAAACGAAGACTTGCTGGGCAGTTTCCCATTCCCCACAATAGTGAGATTGCTTAGCAGAGAGTCAGGCTGCATTTTCTGTCTCTCATGGTCCTCACATCAGAATGCTTCAGTCTAATTCTACTACAGTTGATCAGTCTGGTGTAGAAAATACTGGCAAGAGGATCTTCAAACTAGAAGACTCCAGAAAGTCATTCTGCTTCATCCTAGTAGTCTCATTTCACACTCTGAACCAGGCCACCTGACACTGAAGCAACCCTATTTTTGGCTCCTTTTTGCTGAACTACCACTGATAATAACCAGTAAAACCATCCCTCTTTACCCTTAACTTTTCAAATTGTATCTAAATTCTCTTCCCAGTTCATTCCCAATCTTTAATAAAATTCTCTATTATTCCTATTTTGCCTTTTTTCCGTGCTTTCTCCTCAAAGAAACCCAACACACAAGGTAGTCAAAGCCATACAATCTTCAATTCATTTTATTTTGGACTGACTGGTGGAAGCTACAATCACTTAGTGACTGGACTTATCTGATTTAATTAAAGGATCAGGAGATATGTCATAGCAGGAGAGACAACAGAAAATAATTACAGCTGCTGAAAGCAACATGTGCAATGTCTCAGCGAGACCAAAGTTTTGGACTGCTGAGCAAGCAAGAGGCTACTGTGATATTTTGCAATGGGGATCCTCCATCAGGAATCTTAAGTTCACCTTCATTCCAAAAAATTTTTCCTTTAATCTGTCATAACAAAAAATGGTAACTCAAAATAAGTAATAATTTCTTCCATACCGTGGAACTTCCCAAGTGTTTATACCAAGACCATTATGATATTGCCTTTTTTTTTTTAAGAGAGTGATGTAATATATGTCCATTTCAAAGGTCATACATAAGCTGAACTTCACATGCCCTATTCCATTTTGTCTAATTTTAAGTCAAGTTGGTGGAGCTTTCTACCTAATAGATACACAAAGCTGTTATGTTCAAGAAAGTAGTATTGTTTTTATAAACTGTTGCTCAAAAAAGAAAACTCTATCAATCCTGAATACAGTTATGTATGTTAATATTCTACTACAAAATGGAAAGTGCATCATTGTTATATAATCACAAGGAACGGGAAATGTAGGATTGAGGGTGAGGTTATTTAGGGAATGTGTCCTTACACCAGGTAATGTTCCAGTTCTCTATTCCTCGATTAAATTACAAAAGTAGTTAAAAACCAAGAATGATACTTTACTCAGCTGTTCATCATAAACTCATTTAGCTGTTAACAGACTGTCTAGAATGTGTTATACCAAATGCTGGTAAGCCACTTTACAGGCAAAAGTACTATACAGCTCTTCCAGATAGCTTTCCCAATGAATAATACAAATATATAACAGGAAAACAATTTTCAAGAAAATAGTTTTTAATATTTATGAAAGATCAAAAATAGTATTTTAAATTCATGTATATATAAAGAGCTCAATGCTAAACTAAGTCTTGCTTTTGTTAATATTCTTTAACTGCTTCTAAAAGCTCTATTCTCTTTTAATCATTTTAAATGAAAAGAAAAATCCTGATTAATGCAAGCAACTAAGATTTTTAAATTCTTTCCTTCATTGTATTTCTTTCAGCTTGGCTGTCTAACCAGCTCAGAATATATTCCTTCGCTTTTGAGGAAGTAGTGATACTAGACTGTCACATTCAGAAGCAGGAGATCTAGGAGAAAAGGCCTAAAGACCATCAGGATTCTTGATCTTATTTCCCTTTCCCTGGGGAATGAGAACTTGTGTATTTTATCTCTTTTTCACTGCAGATTCGTCATGCAGTTTCTCAGGAGACCATGAAATGTCCTAAACCTCACCCCTGCCAGCCACAGGAGGAGACTGATCAGTTCTTATGGGAGAAAGATAAAATGGAAGCCAAGACCACTTATTCCTGCTTCTGATATCAGGAACTTGTTGCTTGTAGAGGCAGTAACTTCTCTGAGAGTCCTACTGTTATTTTCTGCCCCTCAAAACTAGTTGCAGTTTGCTATTGACTCCATCCTGGCTTTGCACTGGGCCATTAGCATGATTTCCCCAAAACCTAGAACAAGCAAGGAAGACAATGCAAAGGTTGTGGCAATTCTTCTACCTACTCTGTCTCTGGCAGAGCCAGCCCTTCCTCCCTGCACTCTTGCTGAACTTGAACCAATCTCAAGCCTAAGTGCCTGGCTATGAACATGATACGTCTTTGGCAGGCATGTTATTTTTCTGTAGTCTTCTGGAAATTAAGCAGGCCTTTTTTATTTAGCCTAATAAAGATATGCCAAATCAGAAACAAAAATATTACTCCAGAGGGGAAAAAAAAAAAAGCAAACCACAAACAAATTGCTCATAAAATGGCTTCTTGCAAATAAATAAATAAATTTTTAAAAGAGGAAAAAGAAAACAAATATTTTACACAGCAGATTCCTTCTTTCTATGTTTTATGGGAAACTAAGCAAGCCAGTAAATCTCAATAGGAAGCAGAAATCACACTTCCTAGCAAGAAACTCTCTTTTGCAGTGAGTTTCTCACAAAGCCTTCCAAGGAACCAGCATGTGCATGGTATTCCAGCACTTGTCAACATGCCTCAAAAAGTCTGTAGAGGTACATTGCAAAATTGTGGTTCTCTACATCTGTTTTTTTTACCACAGCCAGTATTAATAGAAAAGAACTATTAATAGACAAAAACAATCTGTGAGAAGATCAACATCAATCTACTATTAGTCTACAGTTCTGTACTTGGTTCTTGTCAAGGTGTGTTTTTCCTTCTCTGGACTATACAGCTAGCCTGTCCTTTTTGAGAATGATTTTTGGGCAAACACAGACTTGGCAAGGTGACCCTACTAAATAAACCTCCCAGAGGTTTTTTTTCTAGCCACCTATGCTCATTTCTAGTCAAAGATTCAGTATGTGCTAACTGGTGTCATAAGGCATTGCTTTAAGGGCTTCTTTTGTCAGGTGTGGATTCTGCCTGTAACACAACTCAGGAGGAGGACACAAAGCTGCTTTAAAGCTTCACAATAACACATATGGAAAACAGAAATTGCATCCCATTAAATATAACTTGTTTCACTATGCATTAACAGCAGAGCCACATGACTTTCAAGTGCATATTACCCATAATTACACTAAAATTGAGGAAATGCACAGTGTCTGAGACCAGGAAGCCAGAAGAAGGTGGTCACCATTGTGAAGCCCTGGGTTTAAGCCACATGCTTGCCCAGGTGGTTTAGTTTTATTTAGACTCCCAATAGTTTGCCCACGTGAAACTTTTGCAGAGTCTTAGTTCTTTGATTCCTTGAATTCATGTACAGAGACAAAGCTACAGACTTTTCCCCAACAGAATTTCTTTTAATTTAGTGAGAAAATAAGCATTTTGGCAAAAGGGTTTTACAGGAGTGACAAACAAACAACCAAGGAGAAGCACTACACTAGAGCACCCAGCAAACACCAACCCCATACTACAAACAAACACACCTGCCTTACTCCTAGCTTCTGGCTAGCTTGTGCTCTGCAGAAACATGTAAACTTCAAATTAGGTGTTGTTGTGTTTTGTGGGTTTTTTTTCTCTTCAAGCTTTCTTGTCTTCCATTACTTAACTTGTAAAATCCCTTATTGGGATAGTAAAATCATTGTATCAGCTGACATGGTGACCTGTAATTTCAGTGCTGAACTGAATACCCTGGATGAGGACAATGCTCAAAGAAATGAAAAAGCCAAGGTGTGGGGAAGGAAAATTTTTAACAGAGGGGAAATAAAATTCGAATGATTCGATAACAACTTGCAAGCGATATAATTTTTGCACAAGTCCTAGTGACTTGGAAATAAGCTTGATTAATTATTTTCACTTGCCAATATTTATAGAGAAAGTATAAAGTACGTGCATAAAGCGTGCAGATTTTATATAAATGCACATACTTGGCTATACAAATGCTCTATTTGTCCCTCACTTAAGAATAAAGGTGATAGCATCATCCAATCAAAGGAAGAAGCAAGAGTGGTTCAAGGGGAGAATTATTTTTATTGTAAATTTCCAGAGGGAATTAACCAATTTTCTGTATTATGATAGAATCAGCATATTGTAGATTGAACCTGTAGATAATGTCAAAGCAGAAGAGACGCTTTCAGATTTGTGTGCCTGCTGAATCTCAAACACAAAAGGCTGCCGTACTTCTGTTTGCTCTGCAGTTTTCTCATCAATGTGCACATTATTGGACCTTACTGTGGCTGCAATGAACACTTCAGAGTGGCTGATGAAAGAAGTGAAAATACCCCTTGGATCTCGTGCGATTCAGGACTTGGCAATGACTGTCTGTCCCGTCAGTGCATGTGTGATGGTGAAAGAACAGGAAGGAAATGAGATCATGGTCATATTCAATGAATTTTTTGAGCATGGATACATGCCATGCTGTTTAAAATATTCAAAAAGTCTTTTATTATTATTACTGCTATCCTACAATCTAATGCTGAATATGATTACCTCATACAGGAAAGAAGTTGGCAAGGAGCTGACATGAAAATAAGGGAAATACAGAATAGCTAGGAAAAGTGAGAGAGAGCTCATAACCTTCAAATCCTGCTTTCCTACATTCAATTAGCATATACATTTTAATATGTCTCCTGCAATATTCAGGAAAACAGCATAGTGCCCTTCTGGATATATTTTATTGAAATTGGTGGGTTCAGTGCTAGATATAATGAAATAAGCATTAAAGATGATATTTTACTCTTCAGGTTTGAATGAATTTTTAGAAAAGCAGGTGCAAGTGAATAGGAAAGAGGATGGTACCGAGGTACTCAAGGAGCAATCTATTACATAAATCTAGTATACAGGTAATTTTGGTTATACTGCAGAAATGGGATGCCTCCTATTTTCCTACAGGACTTCTCCATATTTTCTAATGTTCTCCTATTTTCTTAGAGAGCAGATGTGTCAGACTACTGCAGCTTCTTGTCTTGAGGACACTGAGGTATGTCCAGTTTTGTAGAGCTGGAAATAGCATGCTGCATTTTACATTTAGGAAGCTTAAGAAAAACGGGAAGGAAAATAAATAAATCAAGTAGCCCCAGCCTTGGGGGCTACTTTTTAAGACTACCCCAAGACTCAGATATTATAGCTGGCTAGAATCCATTTCACCTTCTAGTTTCAACTCTGGTATGACACACACAAGGAAAGCTTTCTTTTTGAATCTTCATTGTGGAGTGAATCTGTAATGATGCTTGAATATCTCAGTCATTAATTATCCTGATCATTTGAAATGAAGCTGAGCTTTCAACTTTTTGTTACTGTATGTTGCTGTTCCTTTGTTTGATAGCTGGATACCTGTTACCATATTTCTCAAGCATTCGAATAGATATTGCTAGACTGTGATCAAATTGATCTATGTTTTCTTTGAAGAAATAGAATACATAACCAGTATGCTTTTAACTAACACCTCAATTTTCAGGATCTCAGTTGTCTTCCTTACAGTTCTCTTCCTAATTTTCCCCCTACTTCTTAAGCTATCAACATGAAAATCAACAATGCATTCCGGTAGTGGTCCTAACAGAAACAAGTTGCAATATAAACTTGGTACTCTTATTGTAAATTGCTCTTTATACATTTGCAATCCACATAAGTCTCTTGACTCATAAGCACTCTAGGGCATCTATCATTCAATATATCCCTTTCATCAGCCACCATAGTACCTAGCTGCTTTCTGGAGACATGGTGTCCTTAGGACAGAGCCCCCACCCAAAGTACAGTGAGCATTCTGCATCTTTTCAGGTGATCATGCTGGAATGCACATTGTTTGCAGATTTGGAATAAGCTGCATGCAGACTGCAATGATTTAAACCTTTTCATTATTTGCTATTCCTTTTGCCTTAATGTCATCTGTAGCTTTTATCAGTAGTGATTTTAGCTTTGTTTGATGAAAATGTCATACAGGCAGAGCCAAGTACTAACCCATCCAAGTTCCTACTAGACAATCCTAGATTTACACTTTCATTATAGGTTTTTTAATATAGACCATATTGATAAAGCTTATTTCTGCTTCTTAAGTAAAATGTCATGCAATACCACGTCTGTACTACATCTTTTCTGCAAACTAGATATAGAAGTACTTTTACTGCTTCACAGAGATATGAGAGGCTACATTGAAGGACTTTGATACTGTGACATTAACAGGCAACAAAGAAATGCAGATATCTGCTTTTAAACCAGGACCATTCCATTTTCTCACAGGAAACTAAGTGTTGAAAAGCATTTACTGCTTTAGCACAAGACTTTATTGGTTAGAAAGCAGAGTGAAGAGATTGGTATTTTGGAAAAGTCAGCCTCAAGAATTTCTGTGAAGAAAGAGTCCTGGAATGAAAGAGACCAAGAACTGAAGGTAGGGTTCACTGGCAAAAAAGCAGGCAAAGACCTTGTCTTGTCAGAGTGCAAACACTGAGGGAGAAATGCTAAATAGGTGGAAGGCTGAGGCTTAAAAACAAGTGTGAACAGCAGCAGGCCTGTACTAAGCAACAGTGGTAAATTTTCAGGCTGGAAACAAAATTGTTCTTCAGGGTCTGGATTCCTGAAGTCATACTTTCCATTATGCCCTAGTTTGCTCAACTGAGGAAAAATAAGCATCAATTCAAATCCCTTGGTGTTATTGCCTGCCGAAACCAAGTCTTTATACTAGAACCTTCAGAGAGAATCCTTAACACAATGCACAAGTCTAAAGCTGTATGGATGAAGTTTCAAATGTGCTCAGCACCTCACAGCTCTCTTTGTTCTCAATAGGGGAGTTCTTCTCTCTTGTTCCGAGGGAGAGCAGCTATAAGCACTTCCAAAAGACTAGTCCATAATCCCAAAACCCCTTCAATTTACAGGATCAAAATAACTTTTGCAATGCATAGCTTTACAGTCAAAACAAGTGTAATTCACACCAAAGCTGAGGAAATAATTTATTCATTTATTTATTTAAAGTGTTACCTCTTAAGCAAAGTAATATGGCAGTTTTAGTACCCAGAAATAAACTGCAATAAATAAAAGTAATACAGTACACACTATAATAAAAAGGAATAACTAAAAAAAGAGAAAGATTTAAAAAAAAAGTTTTTTGTGCACTGCAGTACATAAGCTTTCAGAATTGCTTCAAGCATAGCAGTTCTTCATGAAAAGTCGTGATTGCCATAAAAATACAGGTCCATTTCTAACATTTGGGGGAACTGTGATGTGTCCCATCCTTATAAGAAAGACACACCAGGAGGTTCTTGCAGTCTCTCTGATCAGCAAGGTCAAGAAGTCATGCATCAGGCTAGCAGTACAACTGGAAAGAAAAGAGAGGCCCTTCTGTGCTGCCATAAGTACTCTGTCCATTAATAGGTCAATAATGAAATGACACTTTAATTCTGAGAAGGCATCATCTCTCCTTGAAGGTCCAGAAAGGCAGAGACATAGGACTGAAAAGCACCTTGAAAGATTGGCTAGTCATCCCCATCCTCTGCAAAAGCACAGCCAGGCTTTTCCTACAGTATCTCTGCTACCTGAGATTCTGCATCATATCCAGGTAGCACAAGCTCTTGCTAGTCTTACTGCTACAAAGTTTCACCCAAAATATCTTATCTAAATCATCATTTCTGAAGTTCAGACTTATCATATCTCGTCCTATCAGTGTAGCAGCCTCTTATAAACCTTCAAACAGTTACGACTCTCCTTGATTTTCCCTTTGTAAGAAAATCCTTTCCCTTTACCAGTGGCAGAACATTAGTTCTTTACAGCAAAACAGAAGAGCCTGTGAAATGAAACAGCAGAAGCTGCACCAGGTAGGACATTCAGAGTCAGACTGCAAAGCAGAAGGTTGCACGGGGAACAATCTGGCACCTAAAGGAAGGCATCTGAGCTGAGTAACCCACAAGTCTTTGTCAGCATAAGGAGAAGGGTTCAACCAAACAAGTGAATTCTCAGAGCACTGCTTTCATTCTCACTTTTGAATTTTGTTCATGTAGGTCTTGTGTTGAATGTGCTTGCTTTGTGTTCAAAACCCAATATTCATGGGTCAGATCTGAGATAATGTTTCTAGTTGTCATTTTAGCAAAAAGAACCCAAACTGCAGGTTGATGTTTGATCCCAGCTGGAGAATCAACCAGCTGAAAGTACTATACAGTGCATGTGATACATGCAGGCCTCACTCTTACAGAGCACATTAAAAAAAAAAAAAAAAAAATTAAACAGAGCCAAGATTTACTTAGTAAACTGGCTTTGTTTCTGTTTGGTTCCTTTTACAAATGCCAATATAGTTAGTTTAAGCAATTTTCCATCTAAAATTTTCAAGCTAGAAACATTACATACGACAATAAAATTGGGGGGAAGGGGGCGGTGTGGGAGAGGAGACAGTAATTTCAAGAATCCAGTGTATAATATTTAAGGTCTGTGAACAAGCATACCAATCCTTTCGTGCATTTCTCTTGCAGGAACTTAGCACCAGCCTATGCAAATGCACTGTAATTATTCTTGTAGCCTACAAAGAGCTCAGATGTCAGTATCTGGAGGAAAACCCACAGAGCAGGTAGCTGTGATTTTTCTAATTTGACATGTTCCTTTTTTGTGAAGGATTTTTTTTAATTGGAAATTTCTCTGGTGTAGGAGAGATGTTTTAATCAGGCATCAATCCTCAACTTAAAGATATAAGGTAGAAAAAATGAATTGTGAAACTAAAATACTTCTACGTGATAAATTTCCAGCTAGGACTATTCAGGTAGAATTTATGAGGAAAGATTTATATATTTAACTACCTTTTTTAAAAATTAAATAATATGTCTTCTGAATATCTTGTTTTTCCTTATCACCTAGAAAATTAATGTATGGAATATTGTCTGCACACTGTCTTTTATCTTGCTATGTGAATAAGGAGGGCTATGATTTTACAGACAGTTTTTAGGTGAATTTAAAAAAAAAAAAAAACGAAAGAAGATATTTGCTACTCTCATAATCAGGTCTGTAAAAGACAGGTACATAGATTGCACCATATTGCATGAGACAATCTTCCTTTGGGCAAGAAATCATGCTTGACATTCACAGCTCCTCTTCTATATCCAGCCTGTTCTTTAAAATTACTTTGCAAATGGGGTCTTCCAGAGTAATTTATGACAAGAGCCTCACAGTCAATTCTGTATGGAAAATTTGGAAAATTCTACCAACACTACCCATTCTTCATCAGTCATAAAGTGGCACCCAGAATCTGCTGCTCTCCTTACTTGCTCTGCAATATCTTCACCATCACTAACAAAGTGAGGTTTCTCTGCAGCTGCTGAGACGCAACTTCACCTTTCCCCACAGTAGCTGGGCTCAAGGAAACCCCTTCACCAACATGTGTAAAGACAGATAGGAAGAGAAAAAACTGTGTAATTTCATTTTCCACCTCAGATACAGCCCAAATGTTTGTTTGACACATGGAATGGCTAGATTATTAAATATGCTCCAACAGCATTTTGGATTCTAGGATGAAAGAATCTGATTACCATAAAAACAAAGGGACTGTAGAGCTCCTCCGGCTGTGATCCTGATAAGAGAGCTGCTGCTCTAAGGAAACCAGACTACTGTCATAAACTGGATTTCATCAATTCAATTTTTTTTAGAAACTAATTTTATTTTTCTTTCTCATGCCAGATGAGATCATGAGAGTGACCTGAAGCTGAACAACAATGATAAAAGTGTAGTCATTTGTTGACAGAAGCTCAGCATAGCTGAGAAAAATGTAGAAGTGCCAAGCACTAGGGCTGTTATCCCCTTTTCCTGCTGTTTTAGTGCCATTACACATTTCCCACAACAGATGACAAAAGCTGGAGCTTATCCAAAGAAGCAACCACCCAAGCCAATGAACATGACCTTCACAACCCTAGTTAAACTACAATAAGGAAGAACAAAGGCAATGCGAACCTAGTCCTGGGTAAGCCCTTCCAGTTGCTCTTGCCTCTCTCCCCTTACCTTTTATCCCTTTAGACCACTCATTCAGCATCAAGCTCAATAAGCAGTCTAAGCATGGCTGAAGTGTGCAAGCACCACTATGATACAGGGAATAATGAGTACAGAAAGCTTCAAGGAGCACCTGAAGCACGGCAGAAGGAAATACATGTTGGGTGAAGAGCTCCACTGTTACAGATCACCAGAATAGCACAAGTCAACCAGAGGTTGCACGCAGCTCAGGACTAACATAGGGAATACACAGAGACCTTCAGAATTAAATTGTCCATCTAGAACACAGCACAACATTCCATTTTTATGACACATCCATGAATTTAAACAGTAAATCTTGAGATAAAATACCAAAGCATACGTTTTTATACATATCTTTGGAGTTCACTTCCACAGCCTGCCTTTGAAGTTTTAGAGCCTGATTACAAAAATATGTGCAAAACTTATTCTTACTTGGGTCATTTTTCAGATCTTACTTTGTGACAATTAAATGAAGTCTAGGTCTTTGGCTCTCTGGAGCCCCTTTTTAGAGGCAGTATTTCCAAAGCATTTAAGTAATTTAAGAACTTGGTAACTTAAGGTAAATAGCTCTTGGCAGAAATAAAAGGCTTACAAAGCTTAGGTTCCATTTGAAAAACCCACCATCTCCACACTGCAATCTATTTTGATCCCTATCAACAATTTTCTATTGTTAAATTGCCTTGTCAAAAGTAGCAAACTAACTAGCTTTGCAGACAAGGCACTGCACATATCAATCATTTAAAATTGCTGTGCTAATGTTTCTGCTCAATCTGTGTAACTCATCTCGGCATAAAAGTCTCTCTGTTGGTAAGGACTAGGTAACCAGTGCCAGGAAATCATAAATGTTTGTGAAGAAAGATACACAGATACCCAGGGGCTGAAGTTAATCCTGATGAGATTTGACACATTGACACAGCGGTGTGCTGAGAATACTTTGCCTAACATTTGTCTATTTGTTCATAAGAAATACAGCAGCAGCTCTGTTTGCAGATGTGCTTTATTTATTTAGATTTCTTCACCTGTGATAGAGACTTACAGAAAGTTCTTATTTGGAATAATGAGCAGCTGAAATAATTCAGCATGGAATAAGCTATAAATTCTGCTCAGTTCACAGGTAACATATAAATGTAAAAGGAGAGGGTGATCAAGCTCCCATGAAAATAAGCAAATGCATTAATCAGTTATCTGTTATTTATTTCACCCACTACTTTTCCTTACCTCTTTCCAGCAACTGCTGGGACCAAAAGTTAACTTTGATACGTGTATCCTTCAGAGAGAGGACACCTCTCTACTGTCAGATAGAAGTTAACTATCCAGTCTAGGACATCTAAACAAGCTTCCCACTAGGAACCAAGAGAGGTGTAGGCAAAAGGCAACTAAGGTCATCCATTTTAGATGTGCCTTGCACTAAGAGAAAGCTCTATCAGCCATGGAAAGAGCCCTGACAATTAGCTTAGATGATGTGACCAATACTGGGAGAGATCAGTTTGACTCTTGGTGACTGAAAGTGCTCTCTGGATCCTACAATATCAGTTGGGACCATCTGCTGTGACCATAGCAGAAAACTGATGGGTCAATCCCTGGAGCAAGGAAGAAAGAAGCATCTCTTCATCTATATTACATCTCTTTTGCTGCTGTTCTTCAGCACACCTTGATGTGGGTCTGGAGTGTACACAGTGAAAAAATGACTCTGCGATGCTTCAGTCATCCAGAAAGTTATTAAACTCCCCACTGATTTGACTTTATCTGAAATCAGTGCACCACTTGCATTAATAAGGTTATTTTCATGTACTTTCACAGTAGAAGAATTATCTCACATCAAGAACATCATATGAGTTCAGTAAGTATTGTTACAGTCCCATTGCCAAGTTTCTAGTGCATCAGAATATCATCACCAAATCTAATTACTCAATCTTACTTGCAATCTAACACTAAAATATGGCACATTTCAGAAAACTCAGCTCTTCCCTAGTAGCTGTTCCCTGTGCCACGAGCCCAGGATGAATCTCCACAAGGCAGCAGAGGTACATGCTTCTAACCACTCTGTGCACCCTTCTCCTCAAATTCCCTAATCAAACTAAAGAAAGAGAATCTTGGCAGAAGATCTGAAAAGTGAAGACATTCTTCAGTAAGTATGCCTGTGATGAATGAGGTCTTGGGGGATCCCTACACCCAATTAAAACTTCTGTGGCTTATAAGGAAGAAATGTATGAAGGGCAAACAAATACACGACACAAAATTATAGAAGCCATTCAGGCAGGTTTTCATATGTATGATTTATTACTACACATTAATGATTTTCATTATTATTACCCATTTCAAGTTGCAACACACTATTTGCACTGTAATCACTTGCCTTTAAAATGTGCTGTGGGAGACATCACCACATTCTACCAAGATTAGTTGTGCTGTGTTTCAGACAGCAACATGTCATTACAAAGAAGGGCATCACAGACTCTAAACTTGTCAGGTTGATTTTACAATGGCCACTGGCAGTTCACATCAAAGATGCAGCTCTTACAAGTGAAAGCAAAACAGACAGAACTGAGACACAAAAATATTCTCCTCAAACCCTAATCAGAATTTTTTCTGCATCAAATCAATTCTCTTCACTTTGAATATGACAGCAGAGTCAAAGTCTGGTTTTGGTCTGCCCTTTGGTGTTTTAATGCAGATAACCCTTACAGAAGAGCATTAACTACTGTACACAGAAGCATACACTGACAGTCTGGATAGAGCAGAAGGGAAGGAAAAGTTGCTTTCAAGGGAAAAGACATCAACTTCAGCTGGACCAAGATTTTAATCCAATATTGAATGGGTTGAACCTCAGAATTCAAGCCTTGTCATAAATACCTACTACTCAGGTTTGAGTATTTCCAAAACACTCCACTCTACTCAAAATACCTAACATTAGCAGCAACAGGTAAAGGATAGCTATAAAGCTGCCATATAGTGCAGCAATATAAAGCATGTATGGTGCTTAAACAACAATTTAGGAAGTTTGGCTTATTGCCCACTGTTTTACAGTGAAAAAACATTACTTGCTTCACCCATAAAGCAAGCCAACAAAACTCCAAATTTTGTACTACTCGAACAAAAACCATCATACAAAATCCTGCAAGAAACATCTTCTCACTGATCCACACACACACCAACAAAAATAATTCCATTTTGATCTCAAGAAAAATTAAATTTCATAGAAGTACAACATTCCAAGTAGTGCAGTCTGTTGTGTCCCATGTGAATGTCCTAACTGATAAGCCTAGAGCCTCAACTGTTTCAGCTTCTCTCTCTCTCTGGCCTAGTAACATTTACACAAAGCTTAGTGATTTTTTTTTTTTTTTTAAAATAGGACAGTCAGCCAAGAAAGTCACACAGCATAATCTTGTACACTAATTTTCAAGAGGAATGAGAGCATCTTTAAGATAAACTACAGAGAAAACCAATTCTTTTCTATGTACCTAAGGACCTGTGACCTGCCAGTGGATCTTCCCTGACAGTGGAGGTAAGAGAAAGTGCTGATGCTTGTATGCAGCACAATACAAAAAGCATTATGAAGGGCTTTCAAAACACATGGAAAGAAGAACAATGGCAAATGCTGAAGCAATTAATCATTAAGTATTTGCTCTTAAAATGAGTTAGAATGCCCTACTAAGATCTGCAGTAGAGCTTTTGGGCTCAATTGTCAGTCAGGAATCCACAACTTCATTAGGTGTAAACTTCAAAGAAAAATTAAGCTTTTCACCTTCTCCACTGACATAATGAAAGTTTTTTACCTCCCTGTTCATGCAAGTATGTGCAGTTACAGGTGGTTTTCTTTCCTAATTATCCTTGTAAAATGCTTTTGCAGGATGATTTCTTTGGTACTGTCTGACATTTGAATAGCACTTTTCGGTTCCTTTTCTTCTGTTCAATCTATAGTATTAGATTAGATGAGCATCTTTATGTAGTGTTCTCTGAAGCTATTTCTTCATCTCTAGCTTTTCTCAGCACTTTCAGGTCTAATCTATAAAAAAGTAAAGGGTAAGGGAGCTATTGATTATAGCACTGTAACCACCGATACTGTCTCCATAAAGAAGATATGTTAACTCCACAAAGTGAACAAAGGTCAAAATGGACAGGATTGACTCTGCTGTGCCTAAGCATGCCCATGATATATACAGAGCACATAGTGTACACTTGCAGATTTACCAGTTATTCTGCTACGGAAATTAACATAAAATCCTAAACAACAGCCTATGAAAGGAGAAAGGGATCAAATGAAGACAGAATGAATGCACTACAACATCTGAAGTATTGGTGCTAGGTACCCACCTTGCTTTATACTTCCCTTCTTGGATCCTGTTGCAGGAAGCTGAATGTGTACAACAACTGTCTACCTGAAAATATTCCTCCCTAAAATCTGAAGCACTGTGGATATCTTGGGAGAAGCAGCAAGTTCTGAAAAGACATGCTCTTTGATTTTGCTCCTCAGAGCACATAAGGTTATGCAACCCTTGATACAGCCAAAACACTCCTCCTTTCAATTCAGATGTAAAAACTGCTGACCACCCAGCACTACAATCCAGGCTATGAGACACACTGAACTGATAATCTGCTGGAAAATGTTAACATTACAGCTTTTTATTTACTGGGCTAAATCTAAATGCGTGCAAATCTTTGTAATAACATCACTAAACCCAGCAGTGGTGCATCAGCCGATTGCTTCATTGAATAAGACCTACAGTATTTTCAACTAATAAATGTGGACTCCAGTCTTCCATGTATCCACTGACACTAGACGATGTTAGTGCTTACACAGCAGGCAGTTAGGGGACAGAGGGCTGTTTTTTTAAACCGTGTGCTTACCCCCTCATTCATGGAAATTAACAGTGCAGCTAAGTCAGCATGTGAACCTACCAAGAGGTGGCACTGGAAGGACACTCTTCGGAAGGAGCCAGGCAAACTTCTGCTCCAGGAAAAGATGGTGAGAATCAGCTTGCCCACACAAAACCTCGGGAGGGGCTCATGGCTCATTGGTTTCAACAGGTAATTGAAGGCAGCCTTTCTACCTAGTTCTGCAACTTCATCACACTAAACCTACTCACACAAACCAGTACACACACATATACCAAATAATGGAGGGTCTTGAACACAGGGAAACATGAGAAAGCACTAAGAAAAATAAGGTTCAATCACATTATTCACCCCTAAGAAAATATTATCAGAACTACTTTCCTATTTTTTGAACACTGCTGATAATGAATTGGAAAGTATAAAGCCACTAGCAAGACATTCAAATGTAGTTCAAGGCTGCTGTTAACCTGGTGACTCTCCACAAATCTGTAAAAATTTCTAAGATCACCATGAAAAGCAGGCTTGTTTTAGTGAGCTTAAATCTACTACACATGGAGATCTGCATCTCTCATGGAGAACTTTAAGCAATCTACAAATAGCAGAAGAAAGAAAAAGAAATGCAAATCATGGTATTAAAAGAGTACCTATAATACTATATATAGCAGGGCATCCATGCTTACAGAGTGTATTTAGGCATGTACCTATGCAAAATCTATAAATACATTGTGTAAATTAAATTTTAGACACTTTCCCAGTGAAACATTTCAATACTATCCATAATAATATGGAAAGTAGTCCTGAATTAACTTACTGGAAATTTGTATTCAGTGGGAAGTTTCAGAGTCAAGTTTTTCTTATCAGCTGGTTCAACAGTTCTCATTTTACTCTCCCTCTCTATCCTTCCTCAGTTTCGCCACCAAAAGAAAACAACAGGTTTTGGTTAGCCTGTTTTTGTTTGCTTTTACCCATTCCAACAAACCAATTGATCACAACATATTTAAGTCCCACTGCTGAGAGAGTTTATACACACACTTTAGTTCATTGTTAAGTAACAAGCTGCTGCAGTTAATGAATCTACTCATAAGTAAATCTAAGTGTGTACATTTGCATGACTGGAGTCCAAAATCAGGTTACTCAAGACAAAAATTTGGCCGTGTACAATCTAATCACATGTAATAGGTTCTACATATACAGCATTTGAAGTATTTTGAATAATTTATTTCTGAATTAAGGTTTTGTGTGATGACTTGTGTGCAGTGTCCAAATCAGTTCCCAGACATATTACAAGACAGAAGTAAAAAGACTTATTTTAACTGACATTTCACATAAGGTTGGTCATTCTGTTTCATCACAGGGAAAAAGCTGTTAGAGCATTTACAGATGTTTGCTGAATATTGAGCAACTCTGGAGTCTTAAGGTGCCTGCAGAGGTTTGTAATTTGTCATAATCAAGAATTACTAGATATCTTAATTGTGAATACTACTATATCATAATTGCAATGGCACAGTTTTGAGTTGACACAAGTTCATTATGAACTACACATAAATTGACAAAGTATGCTTAATTCTGATTTACTTACACTGGGCAGCTCTGTTGCTGGGTTTATTGGCTTGGAGAAAGAAGGTTTGTTTGGGTTTTTTCTTCCAGTAGACATCAAGTGGAAAAATTAAGACCCATTGCAAAAAGATTAAATGCTTCATAAGACTCTGTATGGCAAGCAGTTGAAATCTCTCATTTCTTTTGCTTTTATGAAGGCAAAAAAATATATCTGAGAAACAAGTTGAACTCACCAATTTGTTCCAACAAAATGTTATCAGAGTCTGACACATTTCAATTACCTGTGTAATCAAATCATAAATGAAAATCACACAGCATTCAAAATACCTCTAATGTTCCAAGTCAAAATATATTCTTTATAGAGAGAGGTAACTCACATCGTTATGCTTCAAATTGATTACCACAAACTGTACCTATAATTAGATATAACTAATGCAATTTAAGGAAGAGAAAACTAATATTTGAAGCTAAACACTGAAAGTAATCTTGTTGCCTTCCAGTCAGTTACCAAGCAGAAAATGTACTGTCTCACTAATTTATTATTATTAGAAACAGCAGACTTTTAATCTATTCTAAGGACATAACTACGTATTTAAGGTAGCATTTCCCAGCTGTATTTCAAAACAACAAGCTTGATGGATTTTTGCTGAAATAAAAAGCACGGAACTCCTCCACTATTACTATAAAAGAATGAACCAGAAAAGGTAGTGTAGGAGCCAGCTGAAGAATGCTGCAGCATATTAACCAACATTATCTTACTTTTAGCTGTTTGAATAATTAATTCATAATGGAAACATAAAAATAAAAAAATAAAATAAAATAAAATAAATAAAATAGTTAAAATCTTCCTGAAGGTTGAAGTGACAGGTGCCATAGAACCAAAGCAACATTTGGCATCATTTCAGCTAATAACTCGTTCTCAGGAAGCCCAAATAATTTTTGCACTATGCAGATGACAGGACACAAAAAGGGTGAGGCAATATTCCATGACAACTCCCTCCACCACGCCTTTGGGTTTCTTCTCTAGCATTCTCAGATGATCATTTATACAATTAGGCCTTTACCCCCACAGAGCTTTTCCTTTCACAGCAGGCAGTATGTGTTCCACTTCCTTCATGCTGACCTCAAGTTATGATCTTATTCACTGTAAGAATTGACAACAATACCACATGTTGACTGTTGAGACTCATACCACAGCCTCCCTTGATCCAAATAGCTCCTGGGTAAGCACATGCCTTCCAGCCTCCCTGTCGGAAAGATCAGGCACAGATATTTACCTGCTCAAGCAGGATGATGGGCAGAGGTTCCTCACCATTAAGACAACAGCAGCAGTATCATGGCCCTCTCCAATACTAAGTGTGAAGGTTTCCTCCTCCTCTTAGCCACCTTGCAAACCCTACAGAATTCTCTCCTTGCATACTTGCCCTTTCTCAGCCATACTGGGAATAATAGCTGAACAAGGAATCTCTGTTCTCTGAGCAGCAGCTGCTGTTGCTACCCCCTGCTGCCTCCCAAGGGCTGCTGTCTGGTGACAAAACACAGCACCTAACCCAAGGAGACGAGGCAAACAGATCTACCTTAAACTGCAGTTCTCTGAAGCAGCAGTACAGTGACATTATTTCAGCACAACCTCAAGAAGTGATATGATTCACATACCCAGCACTGCTCAAGCCTATGCCCCAATGCACAATTTAGTTTCAGTCATATAGAATAGCCTTACTGATGCTTTGTACACATTAGCAACATGTTTTTTATCTCGCTTACTGCTAGATGATAAGAACATTATGCCTCTTCCCACAGACTAGGAATCATCATCATCTCTGTCTGGTTGCCCAGAGACAGAGAAAAGTGACATAAATATCTTGTACCACTTGTTACCAAGACAAAAACCAGCCTAACAGGGAGGCAGAAGTAGGTTGGTCCTGTACTTCAGACCTGTCCTGGGAAACCTTAAGAGGGACCAGAAATTGGTCAGAGTAGATTCAGAAGACTCAAAAAACAACAGTACTCTGTTATCATTGCACAACTAAAGGGTTTTATCATGCTGGCACCATAAGAAGTCTGTTCTCTAGAGCTAAGCTTCTCTAGCTCAGAAACATGGGAAGCCTCCACTACAATCTTCCAGACAACTTGCTGTTATGCTTACTGCTGGCTATGCTCACTGGTGTGCCTGAGCTACTGTGGTTTCCAAGGTGATTTGTGGGCTGAAGGTCTTTCATGTACAAGCAGGCATACCAGTCATTTAAACTTACCTTATTTATCTCTACTTCCAAGGCCTGAAATACAAGCCCGCTATGCAACAGCACTTCATATTGAGCATGAGTCACCCACCTATAAGGATATGGTCCAAGATCACTTACTTCTACAAAGGCCACTGAACAGCATCTTCTGGCAAGTAACTCACCAGTATGACTAACTGAAACTCTTGACATCATACTTGATGCCTAGTTTTATCACTGTTTATAATAGCAGCAGCACTCTGAGTAGTATCTTCAAAATCTTCATTTAATGATCAGTATTGCACGCAGAACCCCCTTCCCACACAGTGAGAAGTGAAAGAGGAAATCTTGTTATGAAGATGACTGTCATATGAACAGTACTGAACTGCTGTAAAGATATAGAGCTCACTTTAAAAAGCAGTTCTACATCACCAAGAGAAAAAGCTATGTTTTTTCCACACAGATGCCCACATTCTGTAAAATTTAACAGGAAAGAATACTACTGAGTTGACTTTTAAGTTCTTCCTTAACGCCAAATGCCCAAAAGAAGACTATTTTAAAGAAGCGATCTGGATTTGGCAGCAGGACAAACCATTCCTTTACAGTCTTATTGCACCTGTGTGCTCTGATCCAGCATTCAGGAGAAGGTGTTTTCTGAAGGTGCCTAATGTTCCATTTTTACTTTGCAAGAGCAAAAACCTGACTATTCAAAAAGGAAAACAACTGAGGTGGCAGCAGCAACTCTGCAACCTTTACTGTGAGTTGGGCTTCAACCATTTTCCTCAACTGACTCAAAATTTCACAGTGCCATCAGAAGCTCTGAGTAAACACTACTGTCTGCTCTCAGGCCCAAAACTAAAACCTACCAATTCAGGGAATCACAGAATCATACAGATTGGAGAAGATGTCCAAGATCATTGAGTCAAACCTTTGATTGATCACCACCTTGTCAGCTAGACCATGGCACTAGGTGCCACATGCAGTTGTTGCTTGAACACCTCCAGGGATGGTGACTCTACCACCTCCCTGGTAGTCCATTCCAATGATTGGCAACCTTTCCATGAAGAAATTCTTCCTGCATTTAAGTGTGAGCCTGTGTTATGCAGAGCTTTAAGACCAGAGAATCTGACAAACAAGAGTGTGTGCATTTGTGTTCACATGTGCAATCATGCACACATTTGAAAAACACAGGTGAGATGTACAGATTCACCCTCAGTGCTGTATCTTCAGCATTAGCATTGGGCAAAGTGCATGTGAGTGTCACACATGTGAAAATCAATTAGAAAGATCAAAAAGATATCTTTAGCCCTCACCTGCTTTGAGGCATCTAGAAGTTGCACATTTAGTATAAGTTCTTGTTTCTGCAAATATAATAAGAATCTTCAAAAGAGGAGAATACAAGAACATCTGTAAAACATCTGACTAAAACTAGGCATGCACAAGGACAATTAACCATCTCAAAACAACAGGCAATTCCACTGATTCTCTGTGTCCCTGTGGCAGGAGGTCACACTCATTGCTGTCAGGTCTAAGCAGCTACTGAGGAAGTACTCAGCATCTGTCAAAAGTTTTTCTGCTGAACTGGATTCAATCCCATGGGCAGCAAGGTGAGAAATACAAAAACATGTAGGTACAGACACAGACTATTAAAAGAACCCAGAAAATCTCATTTGTCTTCTACCAGAGAAGCAACAAAACAGCACAAAAACACAAAGCAGCACTATGTATGTACATATATCATTGAAGAGATGACCCCAGGGATATGCAAAAGAGTTCGTACTAAGAAAAAACTTCTGCTTCTTAGCATCTGAACCCACTGTGAAAAGATGCTTGCTTACATTGGTGAACATACAGGAACCAAGGTCTTTCAAAAATTTTTTGCCCCAGTTTAACTTTCATGTTTTGGGCGAGTAGTGTGTCCTCCCAGTAGCTCTTCTGTTTTACCACCAGAATAATTAGGCCTCATGCACTGATGTGAGGAATATAATCAGAACACTGTGCAATAGAAAATATATAATTTTCTTATTATATAAAGGGGTTGAAGAGGAAGAGCCATGGAAGTGTCCTCTGGAGGGAAAAAAACATAAACCAGCATCAAAGATGGAAAAACTACAGAGGATTGTTATTGCTCCAGTATTTCATTCTGTGATGTTTATCATTGAAATTCTCAGGAACTGCAAGTTGTCAAACTTTAATACACTTTGTCAATTGTGTGAATGGATAGACCTCAATATAACTGAAGGTCATCACGCAAAAAAACCCACCCAAAACTGGAGATTTCGATTAGGGATTATATGCAAGAAGAAAAGGCAGATGTAGAGAAATTAGCATTATGCTTTTATAGTTCCCATGTTGATACTCAACAGCTGATGTTGAGTTTTAGTGGACACATCATTGGTTTGTTAATAGCAGCAGTCATAAAAACCCTAATGAAGCCCCCTGAGCACTCTGACCACACCAAACTAAAATCTTGTATTCTTGTTTCAGCACCTTGGAAAAATCACATTTTTCCTCTGTGCTCTGCTTTTTAATTATTATTTTGCTGTGGGGGTTGGTTTCCTTTTCTGTTTGCTTCTTCCTGTCACTACCTTTCACTTCCAGTATTCTGACATCTTGAACTGTCAAGAGTCAATGTGTAAAAGCTCTCAAACTTGATTGCCAAAATACTGAAACAATTTTCTTGTGTTTATCTTCTTTGCTCTCTGAGTGTTTGCAATAAGCCTGCTTCCAGATTCAATGTTTGTGTTTAAGAGGCTGTAGTATTAGCTAGAAAGGCTCAGAGTGCAGTCCCAGTGATATTACAAACTATGAAGCAAGCACAAAAGAAATACAAAGCTCTTTATAGCCAAGTTTTCACCATGTAACTTAGGAACAAACATATTTTTTTTCTCACTCTCTGAGACAGTTCATTGAAAAAGCCTCAAAAATTGCATGCTTTTTTTGTGATGGATTTTGTGCTCATGAGAAGAGACAGATAATGCTGGTAGTTGCTGTTTAGTCTCTGGGATATTAGTCTGCCCAAGAAGCCATTCCAATTCCCAGTTCACCAGTCAGGTTTATAAACTGGGCAATGGTAAGACATGTTAAACGGAAACAATCTCAACACGGGACAGACTAGTTCACAGTCATGATAGCTGGGTGACTTTCACACACTGTATGATTTATGTTAATTGCAGCAGAGCTTCAGTGATATCACACCCTAAACAGCAGCATGGGGTTGCAAAACGCACTTAAGATATTCCTGCTTCCTGAAGAAATCTAAGGTAACGCTTATGTGTTAGTGTGGAGGGAGAATAGTGTTTGCATGGACCTTCTCTCCTGGCTCATCAAATCCAGTCTTCTACCACTATAAATACAGAGGTATTAAATGATTTAGCTCCACTGAAAAGTGGTTTAGCAAACCCATTGTCCCAATTGCATGCACACATACTCACTGGGAATCTGTTCCAGAAGCTCATTCCTCTGCCTCTGCTATACCAAAATTTCCATCAGTTTCCAGTCCAAGCTAAATTTGTTGGCAGTAGTGGCCTTTTTCCCTGCTACCAGGTGCTATTGTAGGACTCGAGTAGTTAATTTCTTTTCCCAACATTTAATTCCATCCATTTAGATCTATTTTATCTCCATATCACAATATTGTTGGTTAGAAAGTCACCCCTTTCTACTTCCCCATAATGAGATTGACTTTCTTTCCAGCCTCTGCCATTATTCTGGAATGCACCTTCCTTGATCAAGAGACCAGAACAGTGCAAGTGCACACGGTCCCCACACCATCCCTTACTCTCACGGTTCTTCCAGTAATCATATCATTTATTGAAGGACAAAATTGTACACCGTGGAAAAAGGAAACAATAGTCTTCAATTGTGGAACACACTGTACAATTCCTAATGATCACTGATAATCTTTTTCCCCATCAACCCTTCCAATACATACTTTTATTAGGGTAAAGTACCTTAGGCTTAACATTTTGGGACAAAATGTGATTTTGATGACTTGAGTAAGGCTTTTGAATTCAAAGAGAGGAAAGGGCTGGGAGTGGCTTCCTGAAAGAGAACAAAATTTCCTATGGAAGCATTTTGAAAAGTCTCCTCTGAAACCACCTGCATGTGGAAGCTCCCACTGAATCCTGTTCCAGAGCTGTGTCTGCACAAACAGGGCAGTGTACACGTGGGCTCAGATCCACTCAAGAGTACTGTCGTGCCTTTTCTTTGCATAGCAAAGCTGAAGTCAAGTAATGGGTAAGCACATACAGGTTGGGTTAGAACCAGAAAGATAAATTAGAGCATGGATAAGTGCAAGTTACCTAACCTGTGTAATTTATGATCTCTTTATTAGAAAACTACTATCATCTGCAGTTGACTTCTCAGGAACCTAGGCACCCAGCACAGAATATAAATGTTAGCTGCTCCAACCCATATCTGAGAAAACCACATAAGAAGGTCTGACTTTTATTTTTCACCCATCAAAATTAGAGAGGAAATGTGAAATGCTCTTTCTTCTCCCTAGGAGTACTTTAACACTCAAATGCAGGAATACTCATTTATCCACTGACACCACAAAAAAATTCTGAGCTGGTGTCTCACAGAGACTAGAAACTGCATCCTACTCACACTGTACAGACGTGTTCATGAGCCCTGCACTTTGTCTTTCAAGTAAGCACTCCATTTATCCAGAACTATGGAGTGTGCAGCTTCACACATCTATCAGCCAGTCTACAGTCTGCAGTGTAATGCTGTGTTGTCTGAGATAGGATCATTTTGATGAACACAGTACGAGTGACTAGTGGGATTGCCTAGGTGTCCAAACAGGATGTATAACACTCCAACTCACATCTCATCCAACTCGTACCTCATCCATAAGGGGAATCACAGAGCTGGAAGGGAACCCAGCAATTCACTGCTCCTTCCTCCTACATAGCAAACAATACATGTGCTTAATATGATAAAGACTTATGCCTTTTTTCAGTACTGTCTGCTGTGTCTAATGTACCATTTTAGAAAAAGAAGGGACTGTTCCTTCCATAAAGGTGACTGAGAATGCTCTGCAGAGAGATGGTGATGAGTGACCAAAAGATCAAATGGAGAGAAAGCTTGACTGTGGTATGCAGTACAATTTAATTCAAGTCCTGGAAATGATGAAAGGCAAAATGATTTTATAAGAGATACAGAGGGGACTGTTTGGATTGTGTGCACCCTGGAGCAACTGAAATCTGCTAAATTAAAGTAGGATGGAAAGAAACTCACTGAATGGTGTGGGAGTTTGCTTTGCTAGAAGGGCAGAGCAGCACACTGAGATAAGGTAAATTGCTAAAGAAGGAATGCTTAGATCTGCTGAGTGAACACCCTTTAAATTGGAATACTAAAACAAAGTCATAGTGACAAGAAGTCTTAACTTATATCACCCTTGCTAAAAAAACAGTCAAGCAGAGAAGTGCAGGGTCTGACCAACCCAGAGATGTGATAAAATAAAGTAGGCTCTGTCCCTGTTTTTTTGTAGGGTAGTGAACTCTTCTACCAGCATTCCACTAATTTGTAGGCAACATAGTTTCAGAGTTTAAGGTTAAGTTTTTCCTAGTATCAAGCTAAGATTTCTATTGTTTTCAATTATATTAATTACTTCTTGGCTTAGTCTCAAAGACAGGTTCTTTGTTGTTCATTGCCCTTCTCTTGTGAGTATACACTGGAAGAGATCTCTTCCTTAGAGTGAACAAGTAGTTTATTTTTTCAAAGGTAACATTCAGTAACATTTACAGCTTGTAACTCTTGGTAAAAATGGTGAGAAGTCACCATGTGACTCTAAAGATGCATTTCCTGCAGTGGCATCACCTTGTTGCCTTTGGTACATATTCAAACACACCAAAGAGATTGTTCTCACTCTGTATGCCAAACAGTTTTGAAGCTGCCTGAGGTTTCAGGGGATCACATGAGTCTGAACAGAAACCAAATGGCTAAATGCCTTTAGGTTCAGTCCCTCTCTGTGGCCTCAGGTAATTGTTTTGTACCACTCACCAGTTTTCAAAGGCAAAAAAAAACAAGGGCAGAGAGAACTATAAAAAATCATGGCAAAAACTGATGGTGTGTTTGGAGGCAACTTTTAGCAAGGAGTCCTGTAATAATTACTGCAATGTCACTCATAGCTGACCACTCCTTACTACTTGTCAGCTCAGTCAGACAGGATCCAGAGCTACCAGACAAGTTCACTTGACCATTTCTTACAACTACCATATGTCTACAGAGTGCATGTAAGCAGATGTCAGGAAGCATGTTCCCTAATAAGCAAATTGGTTCTCTAAACACAGTTCACTTACCTTTCTGAGATGAAAATAGGGCTTCACAACTGCTATGTTTGCAAATTAGTTAGCTGCCTGCACCTTCAGTCCCTTCTCCCATCTTGCTGTGATTCTCTGTGGGCTCAATTTAGAGAGCAGTGGAGGTAGCTGTATGAAACAGCCAGCAGTCAAGCTAGAGACAGGCTAGTTCCATTTATTCTGCTGTGAACAGGTAAATTGGCTGGGAAAATGTCTAAAGTTGAAAAACTGTTCACAACAGTTTCTCCTTATTTTGAAGAATGCATTACTCATTTGATCTAGGTTTTTTAAACCAATGAGATTTTTCAAAGTATTAGCAATACGCACATTATTTAGATACAAGACATATAACCCAAGCATTTGAGCAAAACATTACCAGCTCTCAGTGACAAATTAGGTTCAGTAATCTGGAAGTCTCTGCCCTGTCACCCTTTAGAGCTAGATGAAATGCTGGAAAACAACCCTACCCCAATTCCAGTTCAACCTTGCATTACCCCACTCAAAATTTAGCAACTGGAGCCTTCTCAGAGCAGAGACCACAGTACTCTAGGTTTCACTGCAGTTCAAAAGGCAGGATGTTCTGGAAGCAGGGGCTGTTACAGACGAAGAGATGACCTTTTTCCAGTCATAACCTTTAAAGGTTCTCCACCTTAACAGCAGAAACACTACAGAAAGCTCAAGTCCAACTCCACGGCAAACCTCGTCCAGGATTCTGAGAGGCTGAGCAACATCCTCTGCCCAAACTCACTCTTATTTGCTATACCAGGGGAGATATATACTCCCACTTGACACCCACAGGCAATAGCTTTTTGAGCATCTGTCCTTGTGACACTCCTGTGAAAAAATTGAAAACTATCAGCCCTTGTTTATATGGGGTTAATGAGAGAAAAAAACCCAAACAACAAAGGACTCGTCCATATGGTAAGACCAAGCAGGTATGGAAACTTAATAGCATGACCAATACCTTTAAAAGCCTTTGTGGAAAGACAGATGACATAAAAAGCAAATGTTTTCATATGCTGTATCTTTTCTGCAAGATAATTAACACAGTTCTTCACTCGGTTAGTTGTGCATCACTCACTGACAATTACCCACACAAAGTTCAATCAATGCACCTGCAAGTCATAAGAAATCTGTGGCAAAGCAAGGACAAATGCCAATATCCCAAAGAAAGGCCATAACTACTATGTCATCTTTCAGTGCAGCTCAAGTGTATGCCAACAGTATGAGCAAGGTTTGCAGTCTGGAAGTCTATCTGTAAATCAATTCCAAGAGCAATGTTGCCTCTTGACCAGGATATTCTCTGTGCTGCTCCAAGTAGGTGAATATAGCTCAAGTGACAGCAGTTTCGTGTCCCAAAGCCTCTTATTTCCACTGCAAATAAAATTCACAGGCTTGTAGTTATAGCTTGATTTACAAGGCTTGATTTATACTGATGACACTGGAAAAATCAGGCTGCAGGTGTTGTGCAAAACTCCTTGAAAGGGAAAGGTAAATCGAGGATTAAATTTGAAGAGCTAGCTGTAGAGCAGATTTGGACACATTTCCCCTCTTTAACTGAAAAATGTTCATGTCAAAAGTTAAGCAGTGCATCATTAAAATCAGAATTTCAATCTGGCCTCCTAACCACCACTGATATAATAAAAAAGGCAAGAAACACTATAATGAACTTTGACTCCTCCTTATTATAATGCATAACATTTAAAGGCTTAATTGTCTCAAAGCACCACAAAGGTAAGACCCCATCATAAACACAGCAGGGGTCACTAAGGTGTGAAGCATCTATCTGATCTGTCCCAAGGAGCAGAACAGGGAACACACGGACAGTATCCAAAAGACTACTTAAAGAAACTTTATGGTGGACTTCAGCCTGCTCATAATACACCAAGTAGATGGAGGACTATTTCTCTGTGGATTAGACACATGAGATGAGCCAATGATGATCAAGTTCAGTGCGTAGGCTCCAAAGTCTATAACTTGCCAATGACTAGCACTGCTAGCAAGGCTTGAAGAACTGAATCTGAAGGACCAGACACAAGAGTCCTTCATGGGTCTGTTTCTGTTACTAATCCATTTATGTGCTCGTGCTTTATGTCAGGCAGTGCCTAAACATGAGACAGACTGCTGCATGATCTCTCAGTATCTGCTGGACTGCCAGCAGATCCATCTCCATATGGAGCAGATCTCATTTCCACTGTGGGATCCAAAAGGAGGCAAGTTAGTATTTTAAATGATGATTTAGATCAGCAAACATGGGAACAGGAGTCTAGTTCATTTTACAGCCTTTACATCACTGAATAGCATCTAGCTAAGAATGATTTTTTTTAGATCACTTCAGCCCTGGTTTGCTTTCACCTAAATTAAGACTGAATGGAAAGTATTTCAGATACAGAAATTCACTGCCCATTGCCAAGTAGAAGAGAAACTTGTCCAGCGAAAGGGTAATTATCATCACAAGAAATCCTACAGAAGATTTCCCGAGGCATTACCACAGGGTAATAAGGTTATAATCACCAACAGTGATAATTACAGCTAACACAGAACTCCAAAATAAAAGCACGCCTTCATCTATCCAGCACAATCAGTCGCAGGTCATTATCGCTGACAGGACATGATTAAATGGAAGAGTTAAGACATTTCAACACTGCTTCATCATAACATGCTTGAATTATTTAGTTCAAAACAGTTGCAGAATGTCTATCATTACTTTTACCATAAGTCTTCTAATTTTTACCAAAAGCCTTCCCAAACAGAAGGGATTTGATTGTTACTTGTTAATACATGAAACAGTTTGCCAGGTAGGAGTGTAGGATGCAGTGGGTTGAATCTGTATCCAAGGTATTTCAGCCCATGCTTTCTTATAAGCATGGATCAATTCTTAGAAAGCATTAGCATGCTTTCTTCAAACTCTTAGTTTCCACAAGTATGATAACAGAAAGAACCAGCATTTTCCATTTCTCAGAGAAGGGATGCTGAGGTATGTGCAGGTGAGAGACACAGGGGAGGAGGGGACATCCTACCAGTGGGAAGGTAATTTTGAACATCAACAAGTCCTCAAGCAGAGTCATTTATAACCCAGCATTCCCAATCACTGATTGCCCCTAAGTTACATGGGATACAGCACACTTGATAACAAATTATCCCCTTCATTTCCTTGCCAGAAGAAAGATGTCTCTAAGTCAGTGTACACTACATTTACTCTAGAAAATACATTTGGTCCCTTAAAAATGAAGCCTCCTTGCCCAGGTTTTGACAGGCTCTGAAAAAATTCTGTCATTCACCTAGCTCAGCTTAAAAGGCAAACAATAAAAAGCACACACTGCAACAACAAAACATTAAAATTTTATGGTGAAAAACTTACATGGCCATTGAAAATATATTGTTAGATTCTAATGACTCTGTGTCTGATGCATGGATGGAGTAGTAAGAATTCTCAAAGGGTACATGCATATCATGTGAAAAAAAAAAAAAAAAGAAGATATGAGAGTCAAGAAACAAAACAAGCCCATCATTCCCACACCTGGTATTGTAATGTCCAGCATTTGGTCTCAAGAATTGGGCAAGGGCAAAAGAAACACATACTTTTCTTTCCAGTTCCATTACCTTGGAAATCCTGCTTCTGTTCCTCAGAACAGATCATCCTCTGGGTGATGCAAGAGACTGCCACTGTACATCAGAAAATAAAAATTTTAGTCCTATTGCAGGTTGGACTGGAGGACATCCCCAGCCAGTGGGAGTGTCCCACTTTAAGACTCCCTTTAAGACAGGCAGTGGGGGCAAAGGGTCTACCAGCTCTTTGTTTCCAAATCAACAAGTCCAAAGTATTAAATGAACAAGTACAATCTGTCTGCTCACACTCAGAGAATCCAGAGAGCCCAGAAGCAGTGTATCAACTTCTAGAAACTATTATGCTGGCTCATAACCCTAATGGAGGCAGAGAGATAAATGTTGAATACCTTTTTACTGCAGAATAAAAGAGAATGGCATCAAGGAAAGCAAAAGGAGAAGCAGAGGTTTTGGGGTCCAAAAGGCCTCCCAAACCTTGGGCCTGAATCAATGTGCTCTTTGTAGGCAGTAAGGGTCAGTTAGAGGATATTAACATTATGATGCTGGAGAATTCTGATGAGTGAAGGAGCCCAGGGGAAAATATCAGTGCACACCTAGAAGACCCTCTACTTCCAGTAAAGCCAAGGAACAAAGATATAAATTTTTTAATAAATAGCAAAGCCACACCTTCAGTAATAACTTGCTGTAAGGGCCTGCTAATTAAAGTCAAAATATTGATTATTGGGACAATGGGAAAAAGAACTTTTCAGCCATTCTGAACTACCTATGGAATGTAAAATTGGAGATACTAAACTGACTCGTGATTATATATGTCCACTTCCATGTGCAAGATGCAAGTTAAATGCTAAAAAAACTTATTTGAAAACCTCTCTACTAGCTGTACAGCCCACAGAAAACAGCACATGGAAGGCTCAAATCTGTTTAGTAATGGACCAGACCTTGGGAGAACCTGAGAATGACATCCCAGATCCAGTATTGAACATGATAATCCCTCTGGTATGGGCTTCAGAGAAACCAGGCAAAGCAAAGAATGTGAACTCAAAGTAGAACTCAAGCCAGGAGCACAACCAGTGAGGGTAAATCAATACCCTATTAGACTGGAAGCACGTAAAGGATTGGAGCCCTTGATAAATACTGTCATGCAGTATGGACTGCTTAGAGAATACCAGTCTGAATTTAATACTCCTGTTTTACCTTGTTCTCATGAATACAGACTGGTACAGAATTTAAGAGCAATAAACCAAATAATCATGAATATATATATATGTGCACACCACCACCATACCAATTCCTTACACCTTGACAGTCCCAGTTCCAGAAACAAATGCTTATTTTGTGTTTTTATTTAAAAATGTCTTTTATTTTCTCTTTGCTTTTTAATCCCACTAGTCCAAGACAAGCAATTTTTTTCCTTCAAATCAGAGAATCTCCCAATGGGAAGAAATGTGCAACTGTGCTCAACTGTGCTCCCTCACAGATTCAGAAACAGCTCTACTCTGGTAATATATTGGTGAAAACATATTCCCACTGGATAATTGCAAGGTAACAATAACAATGTAATTCCAATGAAATATGCTGATGAGCAAAGATCAACTGGCAGAAACACCAAAATGGTTAAAAAAACATAAAATCAGAAGAATTGTGCATAACTCCAAATCAACACATTCTCAGAACTGTTCAAATGAGGAGTCCTTCTCAAGAAGTTACATGAAGAAACTCACACGGAAGCAGATGCCAAGGTAAGCAGTGTTAGGAGATGTGATATGGGACCGAAAATGCAATTGAATGCAGATGCAATAGTAAAAAGATGCCCAATATGTTATGTAAATAATCCTTAAATACAAAGAAATACCTGCAGGTGATATGTAAAGAGGCCTAACTCCCAGAGAACACTAAAAGATAAATTTACTCGAGTTACCATTTATGTAAGCAATATAAATATCTACTTGTCATAGAGGATATCTTTTCAGGATGGCCAGAAGCCTTCCCTTGACATCACAATTAGGCTAGGAAAGTCATCAAAGTATTGTTACAGGAAATAATCCTTAGGTTTGGAATCCCTGAGGGATTGTACTCAGACACTGGGCCCTATTTTGTTTCAGAAGTAGTCCAAAAAGCATCAAAGTTTCTCCAGTTTAAATGGGATTTACATACCCTCAAGACACCAAGTCTACCAAAAAGGTGGAAATCATGATTGAAAACAAACACAAACACAACAACAACAGGTTTTTCAAAGTTGTGCCCAGAAAATCAGCTCAAGTTGGTAGACATTTTACCTATTGCCTCCATGAGAGTTAGAATCACTCCATGAGTTGGGGAAAGAGTGAGTCCTTTTGAAATACTGTAGGAGAAGCCATATCCAGCTAAAAGGGTGGGTATTGCAGCAATCAAATGTATGTTGAAGGAGAGGGAATGATAAAAGATTATATTCTGTCTCTTTTGCACATTTTATCATCTTTACGTAGGTACCTCAATTAGTAAGCCCCTTTGCCCCTGGACATGCCAGTACACAACCTTCAACGTGGAAACTTTATATTCACACTTGTAGAGATGAGCTACTGAAAGAGAAGTGGAAAGAACCTTATATTGTTCTGTTGGCTACATATACAACTATAAAGGGGGAAGGAATCAGTTCCTGGATTCATTATATACCAGCTCCTCCAGAAGAAGCTAAGGTTGAGTGGCCAGCCAAGACAACAAGGCCCTTAAAGACTATAGTGACACACCACTGTATCACCAAATCAAAAATTATATATTTATCATGTTCTTTCAATTTATAGAATTAGCTGTGTTGGGGTTTTTTGAAATACAGGGTGCAACTTCTGAGAAATCTACTGTTGATGTGTCCATAAATCTCAAAGGAGAGAATCTGATGTCAGATAAGATTAAAAACGCACAAAGTTCACAGTAACCGTGGGTTGGTCATGAAACCATGACAACAGCATACTAAAGCAAAGGAAGAGTCCCCAGGAACAGAACATTATAAATCCTTATTTCACTGACAATTAATTGTTCAAATATACTCAAGCAGAAACTGTAATAGAGTATATGATTAAATAATAACTTAGTGTTAGCTGATAGGATGAAAATATAACCTCATGTTACCCTAGATTATTATAATGCTAAAAAATACACATCCAAGAAAATCTGTGTATGCAAATGATAGCATAATGAACTGGATCAAGACCACCACATGCATTAAGAATTTTGTTATATAAGCACGAGTGACCAATCACTTGTTTCTGTATCATTCATTCTTTATTTACTTTTTGTATAAAAGACTATGTTTGTTTCCCAGAAAGTGTGCTGGGATTTGTGTTTGATGTGTGATGCCTGGCACCCTATTCTGCTGAATGGTAATAAAATTACATATCTCAATTCAGTGTGTAGATTAGCTCTTTCACACCTGGTGAAAGAACCCTGCTTTAGGGGACAACAGTATTAACTAGTTACCTGCTGCTCTATTCAGTAGCTCCATCAAACAAACATCACACTTAGACACTAGTTTCAAACCAAAGAAATACACTGAGTAAAACACTAGTGGCCAGATCAGATTGGCCATATTAAGATGGGAGGTCAGAGATAGATACATTTATTTTTCAGAAAGCATTATGTGATTTTCTCATTCAACAGGAGCCACCTGCATGGTTGTTCCCATTTCCAGAAAAATTTGAAGACTACACATTTCCTGAGTTGGAGCCTACATTTCTGGGTACGCTACCAGCAACACCTGTTGCAAGAGCTCAGCATATGAAGGACTGGAAGAGAAAGACATCAGATTTAGCCCTAGTCTACCTGTGGTCACTTCACAGTTAAAAATACAAACCAAATACCAATTTTTTGTTAAGGCTTGATCAGGCTTGTTTTGCTTCTGAAAAAAAAAAAATCTGCTAAAATCAAGATATTACCCCAGATTCTGTTTTTATAATGAGCAGTTACACATGCTAAATAGTTACCATGAAGCTTTTGCTTTTCCTGGAAAAGTTCAGATGCATTCTCATATATTTCCAAATGGCTTGTAATTCTTGAATTCCTTTCCTCCCACCTATTTCAGAGTTTATTATGTTATAGGCTTTATGCCAAGGTCATCAGTTTGCACACAATGTAGATGTTAGGATATTTTATTGGAGTTTATGAATGGAAATGTCTCTTGACTATTGATTTGCAAAGTCTCGAAAAATCTACATTTTCTATCACAGCTGAAAAACTAAGGCAATATGGTTGACACATAAACACTTTATGGTGTCAGGTACACACAACTATTATTATTGAGAACTGTGCAAAAGTAGCATTCAATCTAGACATCATTCAGTACAAATCATCTTGTCTCTACATTCTTCTTGTGTTTGACATAACCTGAAACCGTTTATTTACGTGCCCACAGAAAGGGTAACAAAGCCATGAAACACCTCAACAATTACTGTGCCTGACCTCTGGAAAACAGTTCTCCTAAATTAAAATCGATTTGAATGAGGACACCTTGTAGAAAAACATCCAGTAGGGATTAAAAATTGCCCAGGATCAGAGACTCAATAAAAGTCTTTGGTAAGTCATGATGTGTTCCATTACCCTGTAGTAGGGTTCTCATTCTGTTTCTCTGTTTGAATGTCCTCACACAGTCCTATAAACAGCACCAGTGCTTGGCTTTTCCGTTCCAGTTTGCCAAGAGTCACACAGCTTAAGATATGGCTGTGCTGACCATACTTCAGCAAAGCACTGAACAGCCAGACTTTGGATACATGGAGTCACTGCTACATTGACCAATGAAGACAAGGAGTCTCCTCAGGACTCCTATGAAAAACATGAAAGTCATCTTTTAGCTAAAACCATATCCACAATCAAGCAAGGGAGACCTGCCATTCCCTCTTATCATCAGGTTACATGGGCATTTGAACAGCTTCAGAAGCAATGGTTCTTGGTAGGCTGGAAAAGGGAATTATGCATTATCTGAAACATACTGGTTTACTGAACTTAGGAAGAGCCTCTAGATTTTCACATATCAAACAACAGCTTTGAGCACATTCACATCTATTTCCCAGAGATCTCCAACAGAGGAACTGTACTTCACACACAAGCACAGGAACATGCAGCAGCTGTTGCTTAAGGGCTACTAATTATTATGAATGATGGTCTTGCAATCACACAACTCCAAGAGACCTGTAGTTATAATCTCTACTTAGCCAAACAAACCTTGAGATCTATTTCATGTAGGTGGAGGAGTGTTCCTCACAGGGATGTTTGAAATGAGGTTATGATATATGTGTTAAACATACTGTGTATGTTAAATGTACCCTGTGAATCTCAGAGCAATTGAATGTTCAGCTCTTGAACCTTGTGAAGACCAAAGAATACCAGGACACTCCCAAAAAAATGCCTGTTCACCAAGACCCTTAAGTGAAACATACTGTTTCCCAAAGGCAGCTGGCAATTCTAGAAGATGAGAGATGGTTATGGACTGCTGATCCAGGAGAACAGCTTCATTTACTACCTTCCTTTTCTGAGGAAACTCCTCTTTCACCTCTTTCTACAGTCCAGCCCTCTATTCCCCCTTTCTTTATGTCCTCCTCCTTGAAAAAATTAACCCACCCATTCCGTAATCTTACTTTCTATGCTAAAAATTTGTGCTTCAAAACTTATTTTACTCTGTGGAATATGCTACAAAATAGCTAAGCCTAGGAGAAGGACAACAAATAAAAGCTCTGGGGAAAAATATCTCAGTGAAAGAAGTGTAGACAACAACTTCCATTCTAGTCCAGAAGTCTCATCCTCTACAGAGCTGAAAAAACAAACAAACAAACAAAAACCAAAAAACCAACCAACCGAAAAAAAGAAAACAAACAGAAAAAAACCCACAACAACAACCAAACTACAATTTGTATTGCATTATGCTATTGATTGGAATGAATGAAAACACAGGTGAATGCAATGCCATCGTTAACAGTAATACCAAGATAAATGTTTAAAAAGTAATCCTCCTGAGAAATCAAGAAAATGCAAGGATCTTTGTGAATAAGTGATCCTCTATGACATCCACAGAAATAAGTAGAACAAATCTCCAGATGTAGCTTCAGGGCACACTGTAGCTGAACAACTTTTCCAAACAGAAAGGGATTCAGTTACCACTTGGGTTCAGCTGTGAAACGCCTGTCTGTATCTACAAACTGTCAGAGGCAGCAAATTTCAGTCTCAGGCAACATCCCGATATTTTGGTTGATGCCAGCAGTTAAATCACATACTCTAAACATAGCATGTGAGCCTGAGGCCTGTAAGGCATCAAACTACACAGCTCCTACACTGAAACCTCAACACACTGAATGTCCTTATAATTACAGATGGACTACCATTGCTCTGTGGAAGAGGACTGGATTTAAGCACATGCATTAAACATTTTGTTCAACTTCAGCCTGACCTGCTGAGATGTATAAACAGACAGCTTCTGCTCTGTTTAATCCATTTAAAACATGTCTGACACCTTCAATGCTGTTAACTCTGATCTTTAGTTACATCACTTAGCTCCAGTGGCTGAGTTCAGGGTCCTACACATACATAACCATCTCTGCTAAGAAAGAGGAAGCACAGGAAAGACCTGTTGACCTAGGGATTGGAGCTGGGGGGAGATCTGGGGTCCTAGAAACCAACCTTTGTCCTATTGCTATGTGCACACAATTCCACCAGCACCCGGCCCATTACCACACAAAAACCTTCTATAATGGATTTACTTTATATCCTTCTCTTTTCCTAAGTTTTCTAGTTAAGAAATCTCAGTGCCCTTGTAAAACCAGAGCACAATCTGGTTTCTGTCACAGAAGTCACAGTCCAGAAATGGATTTGTTTTCTGTTGTGTCTACGTTACCTCTTAGACCACGGTTTGTATTCCTTTAAATACTTTAATTGGACTTATAATTAGACCCTGTCTCCCTACCTTTATGTACCTTTTCCCAGCTTCCTTTTCAAAGTGGTAGATCCTAACAATATTAACATTCTCCTCTGGAACCTCTTGAGATCTTAGCAGTAATTTCATGCACCAATAATGTTTTACTGAAAATAAACAGACCTAAAACATTGGTAACCTGGGAATAACCAAGAAGTCACACGTGTCCTGATATACAGCCAAGCTGCCTAGTGACCTCCATAATTACGTCACTCATTAACATATCCCTGGCCAGCTGGCTTTCTTCTGGGTGATAGAAAGCATACCTGCCCGGCTAAGCAGACTGAAAAGGTGTGACCGACAAATCAGTGAAACCTAATGGGATAGAACCCAGGTGCCATAAAGGTTTAGGCTCACTGGAGTGGTTTTGTAGTAAGGGCAGATGATCAAATTCCAGGTCTGCAGCAGGAAACTGGTATTTCTTCTGGCACAGCTCTAACATTATACATTTTAAAGGATTCAAGGCACCTCTTGCAATACTACTAATCTCAGGTTAACTTCTGCCAAACCATTCTGGACAGAGGCATGTGAGACTCCACTATGGCCTAATATAAGGCAACTATTCCCCTCAAAAGTACTGATGCTCCCATATCCAAATCTTTCTTTCTCCACGGGCAGCAAAGAAACCTTGGTCATGTGCCAAGGAGTGGGCAAATGTCAAAATGTGATGTTTAAAACAAAACCAAAACTAAACACCACACACATATGCATGACAACATGGAACACACCATAACTTTAATCCTCCAAACACTGAGATCTATGCAGAAGAATGAGACAGTCTTCTTTCTTGGTACATACACTAAATCTCTTTGCGCTGCAAAACACTTCCATAATCTCTTACAGTGGAGATGCCCAGTGGTTCTTTTACAGATTATAAAACTTGGCACATGTGCACACAAAAAAAAGGACAACTTGGCCTTTTAGTTTCAAGACCATCTTCCTAATTGCAACTGGAACTTTAAGGAGTCAGAGACCACTGAAACAGGGAAACAGATTACTCCATGGTATATGGAATCTTGGCTACTGGTGGGTTTTTAAGAACTTGCCAAACAAATGTGCTCCAAAAAAATACACAAACATATCCTTTATCAGATAAGAGGAAAGGAGTACCTGGCCATTGAGATTCATCCTTGAACAATTTTTCTGTGATTTCTTGTTATTTCCAGGAAAAAAAAAACCACAACCTAGATGTACATTAAGTATTTTCCCAAAAATTATTCTTTGCTTTCCTAAAACTGAAACATGATACATTTCAGTCTTAGGGTTTCATATCCTGGGGATCAACTCTACTCTTCTGTAGTCTAATAGGAAAAGAAAAGCTACTCCAAAGTTTGGTTCATTCATGGCCTTCTAAAACATGGAGGTTGAATTAGCCTCTGGCACTGATCTCTGCCCAAAGACTACTGGCAGAGTCTGGTTCACTGGTTTAGACCAAAATCTAACTGTAAGCACAAAGAATCTTTCTGTTGGTCTGACTGAGTCAACAGGCAAATGGAAACAATTTGTAATGTTAAAAGGTAGAGAACAATACAATACGTCTTCAAGCAAATTACCTTATTTATAAAATATTTTAACTCCGTTCTATTTCTTTGGTCTTAAACACAATGAAGTCACTCATCTCCATTTCAGTGAACAGTTACATTTCTGAATTTGCTGTTAAACTAAAACAGAGTGAGTTTTTTGTTTTCATCAAGGTTTTCTTTTTCCTTTGTCTTTAATGGCATGTTGAAATCCACAGAAGAACAATCATTTGCTCTCATTATGTTTCAGTCTTCGATTACAGCATGGCAGAGGAGCAATTTTATTTAAAAATTACTTTTTTAATGGGAATAAGTCAATCTCATAATTTATTGAATTCACAAACTCCAACGGCAAACACTGTACAAAATTTAAATCAAGATAGCCAATTACAGTAAGCAATAGAAAACCACAGAAATGTAATTATACAGTTTCAACAGTTGTTCTTGTCACGGCAGTGGAAAGCATGCAGATGAATCTGAAATTTACTCTGCATTTTGTTGAATTTAGCCTAAGAACCACCTCAAATGACAGAGTCAGAGACCTCTGGTCTGGCTTTGGGGTCAAGTTATGACATACAACAAGTGCTTTGGGAAAAGGTGTTAAAATAGCCCTCACATCCTACCCTTCACAGATTCATTCTCATTCTCACTGATAGAAACTGGATTTTCTTTCTCCGTCTAGACTTCTCAGATTAAGTACCACCATCTCGAGTATTAAAGACAAACTTCCAGTCTGTCAGCATTAAGGACTCCAAAAAGACAAGAACTCAGCTCTGCTGGAGACTGCTGTAACCCTGAGCAAAGTGTTTATCTTCTTTTGCCTCTCTTTATCACAGCAACTTAGAGGGCAGCTTCTTTAGGAAAAAACTGCATCTTAGCAGACAGATAGAGGAAGAGACCCTCAATTTTATTTGATCCTCTAGGCACCAGTGTAATTACAAAACAACAATAATCAGGGGAAATGATCAAATAATTAATGTGGAAAAAAACCCAGAGATGCATCTTATAAAATATTCAAGTAGCTGCAGTTATTAATAACTTCTTAGATTATTGAAACTAAGCCAACAATAAAAATCAAATTTATTTTTGTTACCACTTCCTTCTGTTACCATCAGCCTGTAAGACAGAAAACTACAGTGGCACATTTTACCTAACTGAGGACACCACCACTGCCAAGTGTTGCCTTTGGACAGAAAGCCTTGCAGAGGAATTTTTCCATTGCAATGATTTGCAAAGTCATAATAATATTTCTATGTCCATATTAAATTTTATAGAGGCTATTTTTTTATTACCAAATATAAATTTGGGGCTTCTATTACCTGCCACACCATCTTAAAATAGTTCCAAGGTTATGCTGTCACCGCATAACTCTGGAAATTTGTAACCCTAATTCAAGCACTGGAAATGTAACACATAATGTACAGCAAAAGAAACAACGTAGTGCCAAGCACAATTTTCTACTACAATAAACTTGGGAGTGTCTGAGCAGAAAATTCATCTTTCATATTGTACACATCAGTAGCCCATAAGTGAAGATCATACTTCTATCAAATGCTTGAATGATAATGTCTCTTGTGAAGCCACTTCTGAAGTGTCAAAAGACAACAGCAATAGTTTTCTGAAGTCCTGAAGCTAATTGTTTGGTTATCTGGAAATCAATGTAACGGGGAAACCTGTTTTTTCTCCCATTACACTTTGTACTCAATGTACCCAGCCTTGGCTCCAGGTCCTCTACCCTCTGCTTTATTTCTGAGATCAAAGTAGCATTCCTTGAAGATGCAGCTTTCAATGAGATACAGAATACTTAGAGAAAGCAGCAATAAAGCTATAAAATTCCTTAGTTGCCAGATATTAAGAAGACCAGGAAACTTTTTTGTACTTTGCACACCAAGACTGTAAAAAGGCCAGGAACTCCATGCAAAATACTCCACAGACGCATTGTCTGGCAAGCAGCTTGTTAAAGCTCAAGTTTTGCCAGAGCATGACAGACCTTGTGCTGAGCATTTCACAGCCCTGCAATTCAAGTTTCCATACAACAGAGGGGAACAAGGACTCAAGACTTCTGTTGTAAAGCAGCCCACCACACACACTGAGGAAATGCACCATGCATGAAGCATTCTCATCATCACTGTATCATGCAGAAATGTAAGTTCATTTAGTGGGAAGACAGCAAGACACGCTAAAGAACCTGCTAGCAAGTACCAGGTTCAGGCAATAACACATAAGCAGAATAGCAATAGACTGCAAAGGTCTAAATAGACTCCTATAAAGCAACAGCTTTATTCAAAATACTGATCTATGAATGCTACCCATTTTGCACTGTGAAACAGCATGATCTGCACCATGCTAAGAGCGGTCTCTGTGTACAAACATGAAAGAGATGGTCCATTGATGTATATCCCTCAAAGACAGTAGTGTTTAAACACCTAACAGAGGGTAGCTAACATTGAAAAAAAAAACCAAACAAACCACACAGTGAACCCTGGACAGAGACTTCTTAGCAAGTCTTATATTAGTTGTAGTGAAAAATAGTAACACAGATGTGGTCCCCATACTTGGCTGTAGTCTTAAAATTTACTTTAATGTGTTGGCTATAAATATCCACCCAAGAAATGGCACGCAGTGGTACTACTCTTTCCCCCCGAGCTGCATTTCAGAGCTACAGCTGGCAGGAAGATAAGTCCATAGTGCATGTAACTAACACGCATCTACAGGAATGGAAGGGACTTCTTGAAGTTACAGGGCAAACTCCCACCTCAAGGCAAGCTCAGTTTTGCCTGTGTCATTCCTGATCAGTGTTTACCTGACCAGCAGTTACAGATGAGCCACAGAGACTTCAGGTCCTGTGCAGAAAGTCTAATCCACTGTCTTTTCTATTGGAATGCTTTTTCTTCACTTTTTCTTCTAGAAATGTAAGCCTACAAATTCCCATGTTATCAGCTACAAATGTAGAGTATAGTGGGTGGATTTCCTCCTCTCTTTAAAAGGAGGATTATTTCAAATATGTTGATATTTTGATAATCACCACTACCCTTAAAATGGAGAAATATACCTAGCAATGATAATATATCTCCCCAGAATCCCAATGTAAGATTAAGCAGGCACTGAAATAATAATTATAGGGGAAAGTCAACTCTATTTACAACTACAATATATTCAATACAGTTAACAAAGAAATTTGCACATCAGGGTTTTGCCTCTTATGATTAGTGCCACTTTTATTTTCTGGTCACCATAAGATCAGTTATGAAATGTATTTCCATAAGACAAAAATAAATTTATACCTTGAATAAAACAGATACAAACATAATGTAACCAGAAGCTTTTGTTCTGCCTTTAGCAATAAATGCCCCCAAAAGATAAAACATCTTTGGTTATTTGAACAGATCTTTAAATCTCAAAAACAAGGAGGACCAGTCAACTTCTTCGTTTGAAGGAATTAAAAACCCTGAAAAAACCTGAAGGGAAACAGATGATAAATAATTCCCCTGCTTGCTTTGCCTTCACTGCATGTCTTCCACACAGGGTTTCAACCACACCTCCAGGGCTCTCTGCAAATTCTACATGAGCCTTGGGGTCCCTACAATGTGTCCACCTGTCACAGCAGAGGCCAAATTGTATATTCCCTCCCTGCGCTCTGCAGACCCTGTTGGTGACCTTCCCTCTTCCCAGCAGCCTGAAGGCTTCCAGCCTTCTCTCAAAGGAAGATGAGTGTCAACTCTTTTTAAGGGACTAATTCATGCATGCATGAAACAGTACATTTCTGTATATATTTGTATAAGCAAGCTCTGACTCAAGGTAAGGGAAGTGAGGAGTGGGATTTTCTGTTAGGCTTACTGCAGATCTGAACAGAAACAGAGTTAAGCCAGCGATCTCTACATCACAAAATTCAACATTGTTAATTGTAAAATGTAGCACCACTAAAGCCAAGAAAGCTCAATGAAGATTAAAGAAAACAATCTTTTAAAAAAGATATCCATGTTGTCAGTTCTCCAAAGGATCTAATAAACCTGGAGGCAAACAAGCAGTCCAAATCCTGCCCCTCAGGAAAACTTAGAGCAGCAGATTCTGGGAACTTTGTCACATATGTTGTAAAAGGGTTAGCAGTATGTCTCAGAGTTGACATATATCTACAAAGAAATGGCAACAGGCCTTTTTAAGCAGAACTTCTGCTCTTGAATCATCACCAGAATTCTCCAGGTCCAAGTCAGTGTTCTGGAGCCAGGAACATTGATTGCTTAGATGAGGTCCTTTCTCCAAAAAGCATATGCATGGCCTATTTAGCAGGATCCCCTTCCTCTGGGGAGCGGAACAAAATACCCTTGCACAAAAGTGAGAAAGATAGGGAAAGACAAGCACTTCCATCTTGAAGTAGCTCTGTTTGGAAATGGATTTGCATGTGTAGGATGAGCTATAGATATAGCAGATACATAATTATCCTCACTAAGTAAAAATTCAAGAAGCTTCCTTTTACAAAACAAATGTGGAATAGCACAATCTAGCGTCAAGGACAGCTCTGCTACTGCTAGCCTAGGGCCACAAGGGACAGAGACCCGGCTCTACATTTCCCTCACTGGGAAAAGAGCACTTATCACTGCAGTCATACAGGCCCTCAACAGCTTTAGCAATGATATTTCAGCATTTCAAATGACAGAGCAACATTCTGACAGTGCTCAATATGAGAACTGTGAGCTCTTGTAAAAATCTGTGTTCAGATTCTCAGCGATGTTCATATCAGCTGATCCCCAAATGGCCAGGCCAAGTCTGCCACCAGGGAAGGGAGCATTCACATAAGAAAGTGCACTACCTGCTGAATAGAAGGGCTTTAATAGTGTACTGGTGCAAGACATGCAGTACTTAAGTCAAGGGTACTTATTTATAGCCTGTTTGATTTCAAAATAATAGACAATGAAACTTCTGTTTCTTTCCTAACATGATCTTTGACCAATCTCCCATGTGCATTTTAAATCGATAGAGCTCTTCTTTCAATTTGACACCAAAATGAGGCTGTGGTAATTTAAGATTATCTTACAGTAAATGGAAATTCAAGATTAGCTTTCAGTCAAAAATACTGTGGGACTGTGGTTCACAGTTCTACACTCAGCTTGCAAACATACTCTGGAAATATAAGACCCTAAATAACAGATGATATGGCAAAGCTAGTGGATGCCACATGGTGAGATACAAAGCCGTCAAGGAAAGAAGATGTCTTGTAAAAAATAAATAAAAATGTAGTACCAAAAATTGACTATATTTATTTCATACTCTATAGGATTTGGTTCCATTCCCAAATGTTGCTATACCAATAAATCCTCCTTCCCTAGGAAGTTACAAAATCACAAAGGATAGAGGAAATGACACATAAACAATCTGTGTGTTGACAAGAAGGCAATTTTGTAATATGTTGTTATTTATGGCCAACACTTAAGCAGATGGAAGATGCATCAAAATGAGAGTTTCATTTAGAACATGCAGGCCAGGGAGAAGTCTCTGCAGGAGAGTTGCACCATGGGAAATCATGAGGCACTTCACAGCTAGAACTGTCTTACCATATTTGTTTTAACTAAAAAAGAAACGTGGTAACATACTGGAGATCAGGTGAAGGTGCAACAGAGAGGATCTCTCAAATAGGCAGTGAAAGGAGGAGTCAGAAGTAAAACCTTTCTCAAGGGTGCACATACCCTCAGTAGCCCTCTTGCCTCCTGAAGGAAGCAGCAGATCCCATGACATATATTGGATCTGGCTGAGATGAACTTCATTTTCCCATAGCAGCCCTCACAGTGCTGTGCTTTGGTAGCTAGAAAGGTGTTGACAACACACCAGTGTGTTTTGGCTACTGCTGAGCAGAGCTGTCACAGCATCAGCACTGTCTCTCCACATCCTCCCCCCCACCATCAAGGGGATGTGGGTGGGCAAGATCCTGGGAGGGGACACAATTAGGCCAGCTAAACCAAATTAGCCAAAGGGATATCCCATACCATAGGACACCGGCAGGTATTCATTTATTTACAGTGTTTGCCTTCTGGAGCAACTGCTCCATGTGCTGAAGCCCTGCTTTCTAGGAAGTGGGTGGATATCGCTTGCTGATGGGAAGTAGAGAATAAACCTTTTTTTTTTTTTTTTAATCTCTTTGCTTGTGCAGGTGCAAACTTTTGCTTTTGTTAACTGCCTTATCTCAGCCTACGAGTTGTATTCCATCTTATTCTCTCTCCCCTGTCCAGCTGAGAAGGGGAGTGGTAAAGTGGCTTGGCGGGCACTCGGCATCCCGCCAGGGTCAACCCACCCCAACACGCCCTGCTGGAAGTCTGCCATTTTGCTATTCCTTCCCCCAGTACTGGAGACATCCCTCCCTTTTACAGGCACGGGCTCTAAACTACAGTTGTGATGGCAAAAGCAGGTGCACAACTTGGCCCTCTGTGCACTGAGTAGATTTGCATTCATTACTCTACTGTGCTCGTTAGACTTCCCAGGGGCTGCCTGCCTCCAGCACTGCTGAGAGCACATGGTGATACAGTGCAGGAAAGGAATGGACTGGCTTAACAGGCCAGTGAGCAAATTCCAGCTGTAACTCTGAGAAGCACAGCACGCAGCTCCCAACAAATGTACTCATTTCAGCTGCTTCGTTTTCCATTGCATTAGCTCATACAAAAAAGGGGAAAATAAATTAACGAGGGAAAAATATTTATGCCTCCTTCTCTCTCCTCGCCCCCCTACCCCCTCATTTTATTTCATTCTAAATCAATTTGGAAGCCCTGCTGGCATCGGGGCCCTGAAGCACTGACAGCCTCAGGGAGCTTTTACTATCCGAGTCCAACTCTCTATATTCCTCTCGATTGGCAAGGCCCCTTAGTCATACCATGGGACACAAGAGGGAGCAAGGCAGTTTTAGAATAGCAATCTTTTTCTAATAACTGATTTAACTTCCCAATCAAAGCTGAATTTTAGGAGTTTCCCACCCACTGAGGCATCCCCATGCATGCTAGGATAATAACCTCCGCACCTCACTCCCACACCCGCTGGCATTCCAACTCCTCGTGTCACATGACTGTGTTCTCCACAGATTAGGTTTGCGGTTTAGTTTCCAAACCAGTTAAAAGCTCTGTATGTGCCTTTTTGCCTCCCTCTGCTGACTCTGAGCTCATTAGCCAATTTCCGTTGCCTTTGGCAGGGAGGAAGAGCCCCCAGAAACATTCATGTTTCTCACAGGAATCAGCAGCAGAGCGAGTGTAGCAGCTGTTTATGACCCTGGCTGGGAGAAGACTGTACCGTGAATGCTCCCCCTGAACAGGCCCCAGCAAACCTACATGAGAGATGCTCCTCAGAAGACAAACACATAGGAAACGAGGGTTCATTAGTGCTGCTTTTCTATGAGTTATTCCATTTTTTCTAGGCTTCCTACAGCTTCCTCCAAGATCCATGGTGCTGACCACAAACTCAGCCTGCAACGTTTATCAATATTCTGTCTGCCTGGCAAAATACTTATATGCAATGTGGGGAGCAATGGGCAGAGAGTGAAGAGCACCATGCCAGCAACAAGCAATATCACAGGACCCCAGATGCAAGGCAGGCTTCTCACACTCAGCGGTCTCTGGCCTCTACCACCTTGAAGAAAATATCAGACAGCAAACCCACGTGATGAAGCAGTGCCACTGAAGTGAAGGTGCCAGAGGTGTCCTCCCTTCCCAACAACTCGCTCTTGTCCCTGAAACATGTTGATATAAGCACCATGTTTCCTGCTAGGATGCATATAACAGGGGAATGATTCAGCACAAGGATCACAAGCAGCCACACGAACAAAACATGGGGCAAGAGGTAGAGTTTACACCAGGACACGTTCCGTCTTGATGTAAGAAATTTTTTACAGTGAAACAATCAATCACTGGAACAACCTCCTCAGGGATGTTGTAGTGTGCCCATCACAGGTCAAGGTGCAATTGGACAGCACGCTAGACAGTCTCATCTAGGCTTCCCTTCCCACAAAGGGATGGACCAGATGATATTTCAATCTCCCTTCCAAGCTGGGCTGTTCTGTAATACTATGCTTTTAGAAGAAAGGGTCTGTTCCTTGCATCGATACCCAGCACCACACACCCACCCACACAGAGCTCATGCCAGAAGAGAAACACTCGCCATAAAGAGGTTGAGTAAAAACTCAGGACTAGGGAGAGACTCCTTTTCTTTTGGTGATGCAGATGGATGAAATGTACAGCAAACTTCAGTTTTACAGCATATTTCTGGAGGTCATACCTCAGCCTTGTTCTACTAATAATTGCTACACAACAGATTTCATGTGAATACAAAATCAATTAGCAAGAAAAACAAGTCTAAAGTGTAGTTCTGGTTTGTCTGGAAGTATCTGCAAGATCAAATTAAATTTAGCTAATAGGCATGGTCAGGTAAAAGTAGAAATGAAAGTGATCAAACAAATTTAAAAATTGAGCATTTTGGTCTTTCTTTTCAAAATGTTTTTCTCTTCTCTGAGAAGTATTTGCTTTTTGGTTTTACTAAAGTGAATAATCTTCCCTCTACTTTCACTGATTGAAACACTGTTTCACCTAATATTTTCTCCAGGTTTTGACAGAGTGAAAGGCTGAATTTTCTGCTTTACAAAAAAAAAAAACAAAAACAAAAACAAAAAAAAACACAAAAAAAAAAAAAAAATTCTCCATTCAGATCAACGAGTGGTTTGGGCTTTTTTAGGAGAACAGAAATCTGTGAGAGTTTCTGTTTCTTCCATACAGCTCTTCACAACTTTGCATAGTTAAACTGCAAATTAGGCTTGGAAGAGTTATGACTTTTGCTTTGTAAAAATGCAAGTAGGGCATTTTTAGGTCTGAAGCCTCAGCAGGCTTAGCATCATTTACTAGAGTTATCTCATTGTAAGTACTGAGACTGCAAGGATACAGCCTAAATGCACGACTTACAATAACTGAGCTAAATGAAAAACTTACAATGTTATGTTAACAGCTAGAGTGGAAAATACAGACATCACAGCTTGTTAAACTGGGTTAGTTAGAAAGCTTGCCAGAGCTGTTTTGGCAGGGAACACACTGATAAGCACCCACAAGGTGAATTACAGCCAGACGGCCACAGCAGTGCTGCTGCTGTCAGAGGGATGTTTTGTACAACAGCCTCCTGGGAGAGCACTTGCCTGATGGGGGAGCAGGTCACCTCACCTGGGCTGTTTGTAAAGACAGCAGCAAGACAAATACACTGAAGAGGTTTGCATAGAATAGATAAACAAGCAAGATTAGGGTTGGGGTTTGTGGTTTTTCTTTTTTTTTTATTTTTTTTTTTAGAAGTACCTTTTTCTCTGGGGATGATTACTAAAAGCCTTATTTTGCTAATTATAAAGGTTAACCTAATTTTAAACCCATGAAAATTAATATGGATTAGATTTTGTAAACTACTTTGTTTTGTTACTATCTACATCTTGATAGGGCTGACTGTTTGGCTTCTGCAAGGGCAAAGAACCAAACCCAAGCACCACCATCACAACGCCCCAGTTTCAGCCAGCCCACAACCCCACAGAAAGCTCGCCCACAAAACTCACTTCTTCCATGGTTTTCCTGCAACACCTGCAGAGATGCCTGCTTGCAGGAAGCAGGTTAAAACCACCTGGCAACTACCCCTTGTCCAAGAAAAGGTCCCTCCTTGTTCTGTGCCCAGCCCTGAGCGGGAACAGCGGCAGCTGGTGACCCAACCAGCTGGGCTCCCATGAGGTGGTGGGTGTACAGACCAGAGTGGCCATAGGGTCCTCGGGAAGTGTCCCAAAGCAACAGCAGTCAGAAAGCCTCATTTCCAATCCTCTACCCCTCAGAACCACCGCCCCGCCCCCCAAATAAATAAATTAAATAGTTAAATCCTCACACATCTCCCCCCTAAAATCAGTCTTTTTACACAACTTCTCACCATCTCTGTACAACTATGTCCGTGATTTCTCATAGTTGCTCTTCCCTACCCTGGGAAATCTTAAGCACTGAGATGAAGATGGGGAAACCATCACCATCAAAAAATGCTCCAAAGCATGCTCTGAATCCAAAACATCTGCTTAGTTGTCTTACACTGAACCTTCAGGCACTGCAGTGGCTTCCATGTGTGTAAAGCAGCGCAAGGGGATACTTATGTACATGTTTAAAAAAAAAAAAAAAACCAAACCAAAAACCTTCTGCCAACTAGACAGCCAGAGAAGCAGACCAAAATATTTTGACGCAAACAGAAATTTAGCTGGTTTTGCTATTTTCACCTCAGAGATTTAAAACATGCCTGGCCTCCCAAGAGCGCTTCCTTCTCACAACATAACTAATAGTCAGAATACTATAAAAATGTTTATCAAAGCTTTTCAGATGTAAAATCAGAGGGGAGAGGGAGAGGAGAGATTATCTCTTTGCTCTGCCCATGCACTCAGCATCTCTTCTTGCATCAGGCAGTGAGCTGGGTTGCCTCCTCCCCATCCCCTCTCTGTTTCTCATTATGCCTGCTGTCCCAATTTTTCATGTTTAAAACGCACATGGCAATATTTTGAGGCTGAAACCAAGGGCCAGGGTGTAGTGAAAGCAAGCTGGTGTAAATCCAGAAGTGTCATGGAGTCCTGGTGATTTACACATGCTGTGCCAACGGCTCGTTTTGCCTCCTCCGAAGTACAGCACTACTTGCGTGACCATGAAACAATAAATAACAATAATAAAAATGCTCGGCACGCATTCTAACTTGAATAATTGCTTTCTGTCTCCTTCCATTCCCCTCAAAGTGTCAGCAGGACACAGCTACTCCCATTACTTGCTTTGCTAACCCAAAGAAAACCAAGCTCTTAAAGTGATACATCCCAAAAGACATTAGGAATGTGTTTACACAGCAAAGCAGAGGCATCTTTACAGCAAATGCCAACATCTTTGTGCTGCCTTGAGAGATACAGCAGGGACACAATAGCAGCAAAGTAGGCTTTGGCACATTAGCTGGGTATGAATTTACGAGAGAAAGGATTTCAGCACTTGCTCTAAATCTCCACCTCTTCCTCCTTCACCTCCCGAGCAGAATCAATTTGTTGTCTCAGACACCAGTAAGTGCCTTGCTGGTTAGTCACACCAGGCCAGCCATCCTAGTCACCAAAAATAGCTATCCAGCTCACTGAAAGCATTTGTACCTTGGCTGATCGTATTCCTGCTGGAGTACCCTCACTGACTACCTCACCTATGTCAATGCAGTACACTACTAGTTTGATTGGTCTTCCTGTAGTCACACTTATTTTGTCACAAAGAGCCAAAACAAAATTGCCTAAAGGATCCAATATAATCGGCAGCCCTGTCACACACCAAGTACTTCATTACACGATGACACATGGTGACAGAGAAGTCTGCTGGTTCAATGACCTCTAGCTGCTTGCTCAAGACTATCTAAGATCAGGAGGACAGAAGTGATATCTACAGCTCTAGAGGTCTAGGTTTGGCCTAGGACTTCATAATTTCTCTAATCCTTCCTGTTCTTCTTCTGACATAGCCTGTGCTTCCTGACCTGTCCTCTCCTGTAAAATATACATGAACATAATGAAAGGAAAAAAGCAGTGAAAAGCCCTGGGAAGCAGAAAAGAAAGTCAAAGGGCTAGAGATTCATAAAGATAAACATGGTAGAGGAAAAAGTAGACTGGTAAGAAATGGTGCAAGGAGGACAAAAAATGGGAAAGCCATGTGCAGTTTTATACTGGAACAGAGCTGGGAGATACAAGGTAGACTGTTGAAAGCTCTGTGCACTGGTCTGGCTCTTCTATTTATCTAAGTGATAACACTCTTACCAAAATCAACCCTTAGGTCACTGCTGCAGAGTTTAGGTGCTCCCAAGAGGGAATGTGCAACATAGATTTAAATGAGAGTGAAGAACTGGAGGAAGAGGGGTTGGAGAAAAGATAAGAGGAAAAACAGAAACCTGCTGCTTCAACAGGCATGTGTCCCTGTGTGATTCTACCTGCTCAGTGACATGCTGTTAAGTTTCCTCTCTGTCTTCTAGAATGGGAAAGTCCATGCCTATGCAACCATGACAACAGCACTCAAATACAATTATCTGCACAGTAAAATATGTATCTTAAGAGACCAATGAAAGCAAAAAATTGCCTTACAAGGTTTACAGAATAAGTCTCTTCGGTCACTGGATCACCAGTATGAAGCTGACCACTGCTGTACGATTGAAAATATTTCAGAGCTTCATTCAATTATTTGGGGAACGACTGACCATTTTTGGTATGCCTAAACAAGTAAACAGAAAAAACATGCAGTAATACTATGCTATCATGTCTCTCTAAACCTGGAAATCTGATGTTTTTAGAATTGTCATTGTAGCTTCAGACTGGCATAGGTGTTAACATCTGGAATGACTGCATTTATCCATTCACCATCACCTGCTGTCAGAAAAAATTACAAATTATGCACTAATGGCACTCAGCTTCATTTGAATACTGTTGGAAAAACGAAAACCACCTTTCCCAGGGTGGGAAACACCACAACAACTCAGACTGCAGTTTTCCCTCTGGCTACAGAAGGACATCTGTCTTGGTTTTAAGGGTGCAAACTGATTTACTAATTGCACAAGTCTGCCAGAAACAGGTGTGAAAGCACAGCTCTGTATTAGGCTAAAGTATGCAGAGCCAGGCAAATGTATCTCACAGAGAATCCCTACCAGGACTCTTCATGGGAAAGCTTTGCTACTCTGGCTATTATGAGTTATTCTTACTAACCTATATATTGGCTTAGCAATCTAGAAACTCTGAGCAAGATCAAGGCCCCAGTAAATTTTTGCACAGCACTCTCAAACGGAATCCCTGCTGCAAACCTCACCAGCTGAAAGCCTTGTGGAGCCAAGACACAATCCTGAGCCAAGCAGAGAGCAGAAAGCCACACAACACTGTAAGCCTCTAGGGGAGCTTGACAAGGAGTGCAGGACTCCAGATTTGCACCCTGATGCAGTGCCTGGCAGACTACCTTCCTCCACAAGACCTACCTGGTATGTCAGTGTGCTGACTCTGTGATAGCAGTTTTGCAGAAGGGCAGCACTGGGCAATACAGGTAATTCTCATGTGCACAGAAACATGAAGTCAGGCATGTCAGTCTCTGCCCCTGACAGCCTTTCACGTCAGAGGTGGTTCCCAGTGGGGCAGCTCTGATACCACCACACATTCTCCATTACCTCAGATTCTCTGAAAGCTGACAGAGCTAACATCCCATTCAAAAGCCTTGACTAAAAGGCCCTGAGAGCTCAGAAACTGATGCAATTTGCAGGCCATCAGCTGCAGGTCAACAGTGAGAGACTGAGCAAAGCCTCCTGCTTCTCCCGTCCTGGGATGGTTGTTTTAGAAGCCGTTGTCCCCATTCAAGGTGGAGTGATAGGCAATATGTATAGGCCGATACATCCGCTTGCGTAACAGAACAATTCTTTTAGCTGCTGAACCTGTAGATTTTATAGCCAAACACTCTAGATTCAAGCCCTGTTGTCAAGAAGCCAACACAGGATGCTTTACATTATAGTATCTATGTACAGTAAGAGTTACCACAGCTTCCAGGATCCTATATTGCTGCTTTTAAATATCACCATGTCAGCTAAAACTCTACAAGGGGTTGCTGTGTTTCTCAAGAGGCTAGGAAGTCCATACTTTATGGTACTAATTATGTCTTTTTCCCTGCCATTGGTACACAGTGAAATGCAAATTAGAAATGGCACCATGCACAAAATTGCACTTTTGGGTTTTCAAGTCACTGATTATTTCTCAAGCCTTGTCATCCTTCCAGATAAACAATGTGACATCCTCCCCTTTTAAGTTTAGCTAGCATATAGTGATCATTTTTGATTACACAAAGGGCAGATTGTTGTTCCTGTAACAATGCAGTGAAAAAACTAAAGGGTGATGGAATTCCAAGTCCATGTAAGCCTTTCTTGTTTATCCCCATATCACTTCACATTTGGGGCACGAGCTTACTAAAAATGTTCACTTCTTTTAATGCAAGACAGGAGCTTAAAGAATGTATAGGCTTTACTTGCAAGACCAGGAGATTAAAGCTTGGGAACTCAAGGAAGGATTTTCAAAAACAGCTCAGCTTTGGCACAACTCTGCTTTTAACACAGCAGTGATAAGACTCCCATTGTCTACAAAGTGGGAAGTGCTCCTATTTCACTTGGAGAAAGAGGATCGGCAGCATGCGATTTAAAAATGCCCAGCAGTTTTGAAGTCTCTGGTACCAGGAAAACAGGTTTTACCACTTCTTACACAGTGGAAGTGTGGATGTGGGAGAGCTGCCTTGTTTTAAACATAAAAGCTCCTAGCCTCAGTGAAACACCTGCCTTAAGAAGATGGAACAGTGAGCTGACCTTCAACTATTGAGACATCATAAAATCCTGAAAGCCAGCAACTCTAACAGGGGACTGTGGCAGTTCACAGCATCTTGTCTTCTTTTTTTATCAGTCTTCTCTAGGCTAATTCCTATTGCTATGCTTCAGGAGAAAAAACCTCTGTATGAGAACAGAGAATGACATTATGTTTTGTCCCTTACATTCTTCTTGGGTAGAGACTCACTAAATGAAAAGACTGGAAACAAATGTCCTTATCCTCTGTGTCCTTAGGGGATAAAGTTTTGCCTCTTTTTTTTCCAGCCCAGCAACTTCCTGGGCTGAACCAACTCTACCCATTGCTGAGTGTCTAGAAAAAAAAGATGCGGAAAAACTGAGAAAGAACAGCAGAGCACTGTGAGAAGCAAGTGGCTTTATACTGTAGCCAGCTGCAGGGGTGGTGGAAGTCTTTCAGTGGCAGTGCGGTGAAGAGAAGATCAAATAAAAATTGGTAGGAACAATATTCTTCTATTCCCAGCTCTGCATCCTACTACAAAAGATGGGAGACCTCGATCAGCATAAAAAGATGTAATAATTGGTGGAGCTTCTGCTCCTGGACAAGCTCCAAGTTAACTGACTTGAGGGGAAAAGATAATAAAAGAAGCCTATTTGTTTTGATATGTTAATTATTCTATCCAGTTTCTGTTGAAGATCAAAGACAAAATTCTGGTGCAGAAAGACTAGTGGACAAGAAAGCTCACCAGAGCACAGGAATATAAGACAGAAACAATTCTTTTAAACCACAAATTTGGAGAGTGTAGCGGGGGAGCAGACCAAACACTAAGATCAGTTTGCACCTGGACAAGATACACTTTTTGCTCACAACCACAGGTCCAGCTGTACCTTCTGCATTTGCAAGGATGCAGAGCACAGGATGCAAGCACACAGGAAGGAGAAACACAGGAAGATGGCAAAGCTTTACAGAGGCACTCCAAGGAGTCCACTGGATGCACGTGCTTCCCTCTGACCTCAAAAATGCCAGAGAGACTGCATCTGCTGGTTCGGTACCATGATAGGAGATCAGCTCACAGTTACAATTAGGGATGTTCTGGTAGATGCAAATGACTCTGGGGAGTTTTATGTACACCTTGCTTCTTCAGAATAGATGAACATAGGCAGCCACGAACTGCCCTAACAGATGTAACAGAGATTCTTTACAGGCACCCAGGTCCACCCATACCAATAAATTTGAAAGAGCAGACAGCTCTGGATAACATACTCTGCACCATCAGAAACATGGAGGCCACCACAGAAGGTGGTCCATAAGCTTGGGTCAAATAATATCCATGCCCTATTGTTTCCACATAGTAACTTCAGGGTACCTCAGATTCCTGAATGAAACTTTTGCTTTCTTTTCTGCGCTGTTTTTCCTGTGCCATGTCCAACCACCTGATCAACCCTTACAGTTTCTTATTTGTTTCTTTAAAATGAAATGAGCCTAAGGCTGTGCTTGGTTTCTGCATATTTCATTTGATCATGCTATACTTCAAGTATGACATCCCTTCAGTGACATCGGGCCTCAGCAGCTCTGCTGGAGCTCTAGCACACAGAAAGGACAGATGCACCACCTCCTGTATTTTCAAAGGATTTTTTCCTCTCCTTTCACTGAGAATTATGCAGGAAGCTCAGCAGAACCTTCATATATACTGCAGAGACCTTCAATTATAAGTTTCTAGTAGGTATCCCATTACTATATCATATCACCCAAAGACAAAGTAAGAGAACTTGGTGCCCCTTTGCCCTGCTGCTTATACAAAATCACTTTGAGTGCTTTAATTAACATTGTATGTCTGCCCTTGAAGGAATGCTCCATATTTAACCTTGAGTTGTGTTCATTCCCAGTCTTGTCTGTGCAAGCCTTTTGTTCTCACCCTAAGCACAGCCCTGCTTAGCTTTCCCCATTAAATTAAACAGGTATCCTATCCATGTGATATGGGATTCTTTAGCTTGTCCTCAATGGGAAATAAATGAAGTCTACTGTACCTCATGTTGCATGGGGTTAGAGACTAAATTTTTGCTTTGATTCATTACCATTAGGAAATCAAGACCATTCCAGAATGAGATCAGTGTGAATTCATTAAGACTAAATCTCGATCTTGCCCTGCAGGGCATATGGGCAAAAAGAAAACAGCAAATGGAGTGACCTTTGCTTTGGCAGGTGTCAGCAACAGGTCTGACTGGCAATACCACGACTTCAACTTTGCACATAACCTCTGGTGGCAAGATGAATATAACTGTTATACTTCTCTAAGTATAGAGAATATACTTAGAGAAGGTAACTGTGGAGAAGGAAGCTGTTGAGCATGACAGCAGCAGGACCTGCAGGTTCAAGGGGATCAGGTGGGAAGGGTATGATCACCTCTTGCTACCTAAACAGCCCTCTGAACAAAAAGCATATGATCTAGAGGGTGGCAAACAGCACATACTCGGTGGTACTATCCTAAACATTTCTGCTACACAGTAAAGACTGGCTTTGTGAAACATGTCACTCAGAAATATGACTTTAGCCTACATTAGCCACGCTAGCATAAGTCCTCATATGGGTCCAACTGTGATGATACAGGTACTTTTATTTTGCTATGTTTGTGTTTCCCTAAGGTATGCAGGTTAGAAATATAGTCAAATTAGCTAGGCCAGTTTAGGGAATACCTGGGATATCATCAAAATTTTCCTGTGACAAACCAAGAGTTAAAAACACAAGATGAAAGAGAAGCAAAGTGACATGCCTGAGGTTATTGAGTAGTTCAGTGACAGAAGCAAGAATAAGCTTGAATTCTCAAGTTTCATGACTGCCTCCCCATCACTGGCAGAGACCAATATTTCCAATTTTTAATTTTTTTTCTCTGAGACTAGATTCTTTTAGATAGTCCACACATGGACGATTTAATGTTTCATTTCAAATGTACTTGTTTGAATATAGTTGATGTTGCATGAGATTTCTGATTTAGTGGAATAATACAAAATATACTGAAAACATAATACAAGTGTACATTACACTTAGTAAAATATTGCATTTGTAATACACAGCCCAGTCACAATACCCACTACAGTCTCTGTGAAATGCCAGCTGTCATGACACCAGGCATCCCCAATCACCCAGTAAGTAATACATAGGTTGAAGCCAGCTGAAACCCATTCAACTCTTCCAAACTGTTTTTCTAGTTGTTTCCTATATGTTGGGCTGATTCACTCCTCCCCACCTTCCCCTGGACCTCTCACTGTGCTGGTCCCCTACCAGGAGACAGTGCCTCTCAAGGAGGTTAGGAAGAAACATTTACACCACCTGTTGATCCACTCAGCTGTTGATAGTTATTTAACTAAACCAAAGGCCACCTTCTGGTGGCTTTTGTGTTGACCTGAAGCCAGCTTTCTTGGCAAGAGTTGCTGTCAGTCACACCCTGCATCGGACCCTGAGCTTCAAAGGCATGTTGGTCTTGACTAGCTCCACTGACCCTTCACTTTCATCTGTTGTAGGGGTTTACTGATTAGACACAATCAGGTTGCCACCTCATTGTTAAGGATCTGTCCCAGAAGTGGATGAACATTGTCCTGGTCTTCAGAACTTTCCCAGTATGATGTGCTGGACAAGGTGGGATTCTGAAAGGGCAGAGATCAGGAGCACTTTCCTCCACTTCAGGCAGCATGGGCAGTGCAGATAGGCCTTATAGACTGAATTATCACAATAACAGATCACAAAAAACATGTTCTGGATGAAGTTAATCTCAGGCTATGGTACATTTATCCTCCTTTTGAACCCAACATCCCCTACCTCTCTCTCCACAGAACCAACAAAGCTACAGCCTGTGGCAGTTACCTTCACCTAATCACCAGCTCATAGAGCTTGTGAAGAGGAATGAGACAACCAGTCACAGACATTGACAAGGCTAAGAAAGAGAAATAGTTTTAAATGTCATAGCGGACTGGTAGCCGGGGTGAAGAAAGATGAAATTCTGGGAGAACATACAGACAATACCTGCAGCTTTCAAACAAAGTGATGGGGAAGCCAGAGTACAGTGAAAAATTAGCAAAGATATCAAGAATAACTTTGGGGAGATAGAGGTCTAGGTAAAAAGAAAACAAACAGAAAATCTGTCTCTTATCTTTTCCGATTTCCAGCCCCAGCAAGAAACTGCCTCTGCCTTGAAGGCAGCAACAGTCACTTTAACAGCAAATAGCAGAAGGGTTAACATTAAAGAACTTCAAGTTAAACCACACTTTCAGGAGCTCTTTGCAAGGGTGTACAGCTACAGTAGTACTGTGGCTCACATATACTAATCAGAGATCTTCAAATCATTTGTGTAGTCCAAAGGGTTTAGCTTAAGAGAGACCAAAGAACAAGAAACTATAGTAGAGACCTTAAGAAAAAAAAAAGTCACACCGCAGGATGCAGAAAACACATTAAAATCCAAAGTGCTACTATCAGCAACCAAAGCTAACTGCTAAGAGCACTGATACCTAACTTTCTTTTAGAGTGGACTTGATTCATATGCTAGATTTGGATTTATTGAGTTAATTCAGACACTACAGCCTTTGCATCAAAGAGTATCAAAGAGTATTTCACTTTACCTGGTGGTGCCAGAGAAGGAGCAAAAGTCTTAGATTAGTCCAATCATCTGGAAGTCCACAAGAGACACAGAGCTGGTTTAGGAAGCAGTCACGTGTTTTAGAGACACAAGGAGCTTTTTCCTTATGAGACCCTTGTTCTCAGCATTAGTACAGACCTTATGTGTTATGCACTTGTGTGAGAGCTATTCGGTATTTTCTCCTGCCACTGAGATCACCAGCTGATCATCAGTATGTTCAGGTGAAGTGATCAGCAGGGGCAACGCCTTAGCTGAATCAGGGCCTTTGAGAGGTCTGAAAGGGACCTAATTTAACTTATTTATAATGCAGGACAGCCTGAGAGAAGGTTAAAAAAAAAATTCAAAGGAAATAAGATTTCATCAATTCTACTTCTCACAATTTACACATCCACAAATAAGAATTTCAGTGGAAGGTCTGATGAGCCTTGTTATCTGGATAACCTCTAGGCAAAAAAGCTCTGCTAGAAGCACCCAGATCCTTATGGGCTCCATTTGTTTGGTTTTGAGTTGAAATGACCTGAAATTAATTTCCTTTTTACATTATTGAAAAACTTCATTCTGTAATCCAAGAAGAAACATTGCCAGTTTGGGAATAAGACTGCATCTTCCAGGCATAACAACAAGATGAATTGTAGCCTTCGGGAACTGAGCACGTGTAGAAGCAACATTCCCAGCCTCCCAGTCCATCCACACCCATTTTGCTCACAGCTCCATGGGGAAGGTTCACACATGCTCAAAAACTCATAAAAGAAGTGTTTTACTCCTACCTTCTACTTTTAGTGGATTAGTTTCATTTGATTAATTTTGTTTCATTTGACTAATTTTGTTTCATGTTGTTTATTCATTTCATTCCTGCTACTCATTGTTGGGTGAATTTCTTCCAAAAGTTAAGCATTAGCAGTATTTCTTCAGGAAGGGGAAATTTTGTCTGCTATTGCAGCAATTCCCAGGCCCTACTGCTCAAAATCAAGCATCAGTATTTTTATTAATAAAAACACAGCTTAATCCGAAAGTTAGCCATTCCATTAAGAGAAATTAGAACATGATTTTGGCATTACTAGAACAGAACTAAAAGTAAAAATCTTATCTGTATAAAGAGCAATAAATTATGGAATTACATCACTGCCATCACTGAGTTGAATTTCACACTATGTTGGCTGGTGTATCCAGAGATTAACTATTTTCTCATTTCATGTATTTTACAGAGACTCAAGCTACACCTCTTAGGGGTTTTACAAGGAAACAGAAGAAACTTTTATTTCCAGTTAATTAGAAAATGTGAATAAATGTAGTTATAATAAGAAGTGCGACTAGGAATAATATCAATTGCTGAGAGCTGGACATGACTAAAATTCTTGATCAAAACTAGAGCTTAAATTGAGCTAGACCTAAGTTGCAGAATGTGAAAAGCACATGTAAAACAATGTTGAAGAAAGTAAAATGAAAATGACCATGAGATGAAAAGGAGAACAAAAACAGCCTCCTAGTAGCAGGTGACATTCACATACAATACATCACCCACTTTTTTGCTTCAAGCTGTCCCAATAACACACACAAAAATGACTACAACAGAAACTCAAGATTAGAAACACACGTCCCATTGCCTTCCTCACTTTGAACACTGCAATATACAGAGATCACAGCATAAATGTTTTTCCCTGCCCTCTTGTTATAGAGTCTGCATTGAAGTGTTTTCTTCTGTGGACTCGGTACATGGCATTGCTGCATTGACCAGCACAACACCCTGTAGGTTAATGCACAGGAACTCCCAGGTTAAGCCCTCCCTGTTTCAGTTCCTGATGTCAATGTACAACAGAGCCATTTCATTGTGTCTAAAGTTGAGTTGCTCCACGGGTGGATGAACAATATAAAGCTGGGTCTGAACTAAGCCGCACACTTTTGAAATTCTTTGGGGCTTCCAAAACTCTCTGATGGATTTAGATCTCTAACTTTCATGAATGGCTTCAATAATAGCAACACAGAGACTGAAGTCCAATTCTAATGCAGCCTACTTTGTGTGAGGGCAAACATTTAAAGCAACATTTTTGTCTGGATGATTGTAGTTTTCAACACTGTAGAGGCTTGCCACACCTCAATGAATTTGCCAGTTCTACTTCCGTGTACGTAGCACAGAGATGATGTGTTAACACATCATCAGTGGGGAAATAATTATTACTTATATATTCAGATTGAATGGTTTTGACTTCAGAAAGAAAAATACAGCCACAATACAAAATCTGGTTTCAAATGCTGCCATATGACTAGTTTCTGAGATCATAATGGCCCTTACCACAATAATTACTTTCTGCTCTCATCTGGAGGGAAAAGTGATTTATGGCACAAGATAAAGAGGGTTCTAGCATATATGGTATTTTATATTGTGAGTACTTAGCATACCTATATGGTAACTTTGTGCTCAGCAGTACAACTATTTCTGTACATCCACGCAAAATAACACAATTATCTTTGGAGGCAAAAGCAAACTGTCAGGTAAAGCAAGGGAAACAAGGGAGCTGCTTTCAATTTTTATGATAAAACAGCACTTCTCTCCACCAATATATTTGATTGTTCAATTCAGATTGGAAATTCCTCATTGGAAACCACTGCTGCCAGTAATCCTTTTAATTAATAGTATCTAGAATTTCTTTTTTCCATAATTTCTTTTTTCCATACCTTCAATCAACGGAACACTTATGTATTGTGTTTCTTTCACAGTATAATAACTTTCCAGACTAGTGCTTCAAAAGAATTCATACATGATGAGCACTCACGCCACAATGTTGAATGAATTTGGCATCCACTGGATGTCAATGGAGGTCTGTATTTTATTTGTATCTAGGATGTGTGTTATTTTAAAACTAGATCTCATTACTGATTTTATTGGGATAATTTTGCAGGTTTTTAGGGGAGATGGTCCTTTTCTCAGTTTTACTATTATTCAGTGCCTTCTGGTAGCTGATAGAGGGAGCTGTTATCACAAAGTGTCAAATGTCAATAATGCAGTGACAATGTCCATTATCTCTCTCACTTCCACTGCAGGACAGAGGCGGATTCAACAAGTTTGGTGCTCAGTCAGGACTGGGAAGTGCAAGAAATACTGAAGGTAGTTGCAGGGAAGGCAGCAGTGAGATTGGAATGATGAGAGAGACATTTTGCAGTGAAGTGTAACAGGCTGAAGTGATGCTTGGAAACCATGAGAAATATCATGTCTAATTAGTGTGGCTGTGAAAATGATGCAATGAGGCATTTGAGAATGAAATTGAATAGCAGTTGGATAAAAGATTAATAAACATCACATCTGTCATCTATCAAAGGCCCAAGAGACGGCTACAGAAGACATTTATGTTGTCGTATGTATCAGAAATTCCCAGATCTGGAAATACACACTGCCATAGGATGCTGGAGTAGCCAGTTGTAGGGAATATCTGAGCAGCAGCAAAGTGGAAAGCTGAGAACGGGACAGGACCCCATAGCACCTAGAAATCGAGTAGTCCCTGAGACAAAACAGTTACAGCAGTTACCATCTGTGGACAGCAGTCTATGATGATGTTAAATTAAACTGTGAGACAACTTAGCCATTTAGGGGTACAGCTGAATCAGCAAGGATTACATGAAGTTCATATATCTGCATTTCACATTGGACCACACTGCTGGGGGCTTGGAAATCCAGCTGCCACTTTGGTGTCAGCTTACAGCATGGCTGGTATCCAGCTTTATTTCCACTGCCTTAAGTATGTTCTCTTACTAGCCCAGATTACTGTTTTCATCTCAGGTACTAATATCAGAAACTGCTTCATCTCCTCCTTCTCCTCCTCCAATATATCCTCTTTGTTTTGAGATATTATGAAAATTGCAGAGGGCTATTTCCACTTTAAGATTTTGTTTCAGGTTGTCTGGAATCTTGGGAAGAAATAATTTGCTTATTTATATGCTGATTTTTTTAAGGCTTCCAGGGCAGATACGAGAGCTGTAGATCCTCAAAGCTGAACAGAAATAGCAGTGTAATCCCATGACTCCACAAGCTGTGGCTATGTACATCAAACTTGAGCCTCACCCTTGGGATATAAGCGTGGCTCGGGATTCAAGTTTTCACAAAGTGTCTTATAGCACATCCACAATTAAAGAAAGTGAGGGATAATGGATGAGATTTGCAGAAGTAGCTCAATGAAGAAATTGTAAATTGCTGCTCTGCAGAAATTTCAAAGTGGTAAGGGTGTCATCATTCATTCACTAGCTAAAAGCAATGACCAAAAGCTAAAGAACAGCATCATCCTATTGCTCTGTTAGATCTGCAAGTCAAAACAGATAGTGAGTTATTTGGTGAGGGAGAGAATATCATTATTAATATTAAATAAATTACACTAACACCTAACAGCTAGAATTCAGCTGATGGGCAATGACCAGACCTAGCTGCAGTGATTAAAAGACCTGTTTCATATCTAATGATCACACACAGTAATAATCTCATTGTAAAAGGCAATCAGACACTTGTTCACTCTCTTATCTCTTCTCCACATTTGTAGTTACTAAGAAAGGATCCGCCTTTGATCATCTTTTCCTGTGCTGCTCTTTAAGTCATTTCATTAAAGGGACAGAGTTTCCTGGATTAATGACCATTTGTCATTTCCCCAAATCAATCTTGCCTTTAGTCTGCCGAGACCTTACAAACATTTCCTCAAGTGTTTTTTTCAGAATTACAGAAGTTACAATGCAGTGCTCAGATGAAAAGCTTTTATTTAAATAAAAAAAAAGAAAAGAAACTGCCAGAGAAGCTGTTGTTTTTCTTTAAAGGTATGGAAATGTTAATTTATTATTTCCATTTTTATTTCAAAAGAAGAAATATATATATTGATTGACTCAATTTTTTTCTGCATGTCCAAATGGTCTTAATTCAGTCAACTTTCCAATCGGATTATTATTATTTCTCTTGCATTGCCTCTGGAGCATGGGTTCAGCCCATCTGTTACTCTTGAGCTCTTTACTATCCTATTTCATTTATGTCTAACACATCTGCTTTTCGGGCTCAAGCCTGACCTGTAGACTTTTTTGAAAGTACTTTAATAAAACCAGTGCCATGCTAAAACCTCTTTCTTCGTGGGGAAGACTGCTACGTCTGCTGTCTCAGGGAAGCACAGCTATTCTGATTCAGTCCTTCATACCAGTGAAGAGTTGAAGTTCAGTGGCAGGGCTTTTCTTCAGCTTTCAGATTTACCTGGGGGCTGGTACTACTGCCAACCTGATGATGAGAGTCAATTTCAATATTTAGCAGGGATATGGACTTTGAATTATTTTGTTTTTGTTTCTTTTCCAGACAGAAACAACTTTCCAGTCCTTCCTTGGTACAAGATGGTGGGGAGCAGGGAGGAAGTTGGTCAATCTCCATCCTATGCCAAGATTTTTTTCCCTTGCAACTCCTGCACATTTGCTAAGAGGTATAACAAATTTACCACAAACCACACAGAAACCTCTTACCCTTTTCAATCAAGCCATGCATTCTTATCCAGCAGGTGTAGTTTCCTCCATATTTCACTTAGGTATGAGTATGAAAAAGTTCACTAAAGATTCACTAATTGCTTCTTAGCTCTTGCATATATACCACAAGACATATGTCACTGGATTTTCACAGTGCTTTTTAGGCAGGCAATTGCTTTGCACACGGATTTAGCAGAGCTGCTAATGTGTTAGTTATTAGGGTAACACTAGAGGCCTGACTGAGGCTCTCTAAATGTTAATTCCAGAGCTACTAGACTGTGATGGCATCAGCTAAGAGCCTTAGCAGGCCTTCTTCCTAAGCAATTGAGGTCTAGGCAGAAACATATGCTGGACCATCCACCATCCTTGGTCATTCACCATCCAGCTGAAGCTCCTGCAAGCGAAAGGTATTTCTCATCTCTCTAGATCAAGCTTGCTGTGTAGTTTGTACAGGGTGGTGAAGAGGTAGCCTTGAAGTTTCAGACCATAACAGATTATTCCTGTCCCTAACTGGGGCAAGCAGTAGCAGGACATTACAACCTGACCTGCTCCCAGCAGCCCTCTTTGGTAAGCCTGTGCCAGAGTGAAACCCGTACAGCCATCTCACATTCAGTGTAAACTGATCTTGCTGAAAAGTGGGGCTGTCGGGGTTTGCTCCTGCTCAGCCTCAGCACTGTGCAAGCCACACTACTACATTCTGGTCGTCTAATTAGATACCTCCATCACATATAAACTACAATTTGTAAATGTGATTGCGTTACTTTGATTTCTACTGTTTTAATAGTAATTCACCTAAGTGACTCCCATTCAATTGAGAGGTGTATACAGGTCACGCTTCATTCAATTGGGGCGGTTCAGTTCGATCAGCATTCAATTCTCTTCGAGGAAACCTTCCAGAATTAGGCTGGCCAGAACAGGCAAGATGAAATTGTGATAACAAACGACAGTCTTTTTGAAAAAGCTCTGAAATGCTGGACTGGCAAGACAGAAGGCAGCAGAGAGCTGAGGAATCAAGCCTCGTAACAGCCCTTCTTAAACCCACAGAGATTTAGCTACCATGCGTCTTATTGAAACAATAAAAGCTGTTTCATACGGATCCAGAAAAACAAGGGATCCAAGGAAATGTTTCTCCCAGCTGAGTGGGCATTTCCCAGGACTTGTTGGTTTTATTACCTCATCTGTGCCCTTAGCTGTCAGCAAAGTAGTGCTGAAAGCTCCCCATTTAAAGCAGGCCATAGAAAACAGAGATTTACCATCTATCCAGAGCTTGTATAAATTTACTGTGGGCACAAGCTCAACAAAAGCTTATAAAAGAGGTACCTGTGGCTTCCAAATTAAGCCCATTTTCTCTAATTAGCCTCCTTCTTCACAATTTTCCTTTTTCCTTCACTCTTAAAACAGAAAAAAAAGAAGCAATAGCAATACCGTGAAGGCCATAAAATCCATGTGCTTATATAGAACAGGCACTTAACACATTAAAATTTTGCTGGAAAAAAAAGCACAAACTTCTACTTCAACTGCAAAATGGACAAGGGAAATCAAGCGTTCTGGCTGACTTGGATGTGGTTGTGAGAAACCTTATACATTTGCCTGGCACTAATTTCCATCTGGTTATATTCTGAAAGAGTTTGTCCTCTCCTTGGAAGTTAATTCCCAGCATAATTGTTCATTGTTTACAAGCCAGTTTCTTTTACCTCCTGCTGGCAGAGCAAAACCTCATTTCATCTTTTAATCTGATAGAAGTCTTACTGAAAGCAACCAGCTCAGAAATAGTTTATGGCAAATGCTGTCCTTGCTGTTAGATTATCACTGCAAAGAGCAGGGACAGGTAATTTGTTTGTTAATGTTAAGCAACTGCAAATAAAAGACTTCTCCTAGGACTACTCTGTAACAGAGGAGCTCTAAGACAATAATTTTAATAAGTAGCTTAGGAGGAGTGAACAGCTCTAGTAATTAGCAATGGGCTACAGAGCAAAGAATGTGGCTCGTGTGCCCTGTGCTGGGCTCAGATTAAATCTTGACCCTCCATAAACTCAGTTCATCTAGCCCAGCTTTAAGCTTTCTCTACAGCACTAGAAGAGCTGTGTACAGAGAGTGCAAGGTGAATATCTTCAGCTAACTTTGGCACTCCAGTGGGATTCATAAGGCCAAAGAGCATTTCAGCTCTCCCATCGCCCTGTCACACAGTCGAAGGATACCTGCTGCAACTTCCCTTGGGAGCATAAAGCATAAGTTGGGCAGAAAGCCACAGCCTGTGCCAAGCAGCAGAAGTATCTCATTCTTCATTTTCAGCAACTTAAAATTTCAACCATTTCTCCTGGAAGACAGTGATATTTGGGGATAAGAAAGCTAGTGGGTGAGGGGAAGCAATTATCTTTCATAAGAAATGGACCAGGCCAAGGAGTCTTGGGGCAGCCACATTTTCAGATCCAAACTAAAGGGCCTAATAACAAGTGCTTCAGATCTAAACAATGGCCCAGGCACTGCACTGGAATTATCCCTGTATTTTATTTGGCTGAGCAGGAGGAAAACTCCTCTGGAGACAGTAGGCCGGTGCCTTAGACAGATTCTGCTGCTAGGTAAGGATTTGATAGGGAAAGCTTCCCTTTGTCCTCCTGGCTGGTAGATTTGTGTATTCCTACATGAAAAATTGCCTCATATTGAGCATTACCTCAAAAGAAGGGTGGGCATGGTCATAGCACTGGGACCTCTTTGCACATCAGTTCTTGGCAGAAGCTCTGATGTCTGGAAAGGCTACAGCCCTTTACCTGCACACCTTCTCCCCACTGGGGCAGCCACTGCTGCTCCCTGCTGTGGATTACCCACCTCCAGACCTGACAACTGAGCCACTCAGATGAGATGAGTATTCCCTGGGCAGTCTCAGAAAAGACAATACTGCAGCTCAGCACAGTTTGAGTACCTACCACATTTCTATGCTAACCATATTTCTCTTGGCGGAAGCAGGGTAGAAGATATAGTGATGTCCAGGTGGGAGAAGGCATTAAACAGGGCAGGCTGTGACCTCTGTACAGCACCTGCAGCCCGAGGAGCCTACCCAAAAACACTCTCAATCAACCTGCATGCATTTGTCTCCATAAATCAGTGAAAAAGTGTCGTGCTTTCAAATAGACTTAATTGCAAGAGGGGGAAAAATAACTCCAGCCAGAAGGACAGGTATCTGAATCACTCACAACTTACAGCCTGCAGGGATGAGCCTGGATAACCAGGGAGGCTCTTTCTGCTTCTAATGCACATTGATCTATTCACTGCATGCTGAAAATTTTCAGGCTTTTATTCTGTACCAACAAACAGTGAACTCATTTAGGTTGTACCAGATATTTACCCCCTCCCTGTCTCTCCTTAGAGTCATGAATAGTGTTATGAATGCAAAGAAAATATCTGTGAAAAAACAAAAAATCTCACAATCAGTGAAACCCAAACTGAGCTGAACTTAATAGAGCAAGCCTGGAAAATCTTCAGTAACCAGTTCTCCATAAAAGTATTATGCAGAGGCAACATGCATGTAATACAATATTTGAGTTGGCTTGTTTGTTTGTTTTAGCAAAGAGAGTTATTATCAAATTACTTTGAAATGTTTACACTAAAGATGAAGTTTCTCTCTATTTATTTGTTGTTTGCAAAATATGCCATTTTTTATCTTCACACAGAGATCTTGATTTTTACCTGGATCCAAAGCTAACAATGTTAACATAAAAAAAATTCAGTGAAGGTGACAATAGCAATCAATTCCTTCAAAATACCTGAAGAAATTAAGGACTATTAAGACATGGAAATGAAGGATCAGATAGGGTTTAAGTGATCATCTAGGAGTTGCTAAGCCTAATTTAAATACAGGAAGAATATCACGTTTCATCAGCTTCCATCTTCAGATTTAAGAGCTTCTCAAGTCCTCATTTATACCTGAAGTGTCACTGGCACATACATTAAAACTGACAAAATCCATTTACTGCAGCAAGCTGTTCAAGTTCTTCTCTGTATTTTCTCCAATCATGCTAATTTTCCTTCAGTGTTCTTTGTTTATAAAAAAGAAACAAACAAGCACTTTGTGTTTATTAGTCTGAAGTTCTTCTACAAACATTTATGTGCATTTAGAAACTGCACTTGTGATCACTGCTGGCATTCAGTCCAACTGTTCTTTAAAATCTCCAGCATATCTCATCCTCTGGACATCTCTCCTCCCTATCTCACAAAAAAACCCAAACAAGCAACCTTGTAAAACAACCTGTCCTTAGTAAACACATTTCTTTAAGAGATGCTCAAAAGCACCTGAAAGCTGTGGCCATCTGAAGTGTAAACAAAAAAATTAAATGAGAGTTTTTTCTGAGGCTCCTAGGCATCACTGTTCAAGGAAAATCATGCATCCTTTCTCACCCTCCCTCAGACATGGGAAAAAACTCTGGGGAAAATGACCCACATTTTTTCCATCATTCTCCTTTTAATCCTGATTTTTTCCCTTAGAAAAGCAGATCTTCCTCTGCTCCTGTCTGGGAAGGAGAGACTTGATTCTTTGGTATCTAACAAGCCACTTGCTCCAAAGAAAGCTCAGCACTGGTCTCCTGACTCTACTTGGGCCCCATGTCTCATGAAACCACTATCCTAAGGCATCTACCACCTCACTTAAGTGTGTCTGAATTTGACCAGTTTGGATCAGGGAGGGACAGGAGGGAGTCAACCATAGAAAGTAATTTCATAGCTGCCTCATATCGTCAACACACAGGCTTAAAAAAAGTATTTTTCAGAGTCTTTCTCTAGAGGGAAAGATTATTTTCCCCTCCAAATAGGCAGAGTCCCTCAAAGCCATTTACTTTTCAGAGGGTCTGTCAGAGAGGTCAGACCAGCCCATCCCAGCAGGCATATGAAGAAAAGCCAGGAAACTTTTGAAATAATATCAGTTTTTCACCCCGTCTCAACGCCCTGACTTGAACAACCACAGCACCTTACAACAGCTGAAATGCTGGTCTGTGTCCCTCACTGTTGTTAATTAGTTGCCCTCCGCTGATTTATGCTTGCTATCCTCTGCTCCAGTCTAGCCATATTTTCAATGCTGCTAAGAACACACTCCTGATAAAAAGCTTTAGAAATTCCCTGTGGTAACACAACCCTTTTTCATTCAGCTATCATATCTGCAGGTATAAGTCCCAATGTTTCTGCACCAGCACCCCACAGCCATTCCTGGCATTCCAGCACCACCTCAGTCCCTTTGCAAGAGTCTGCTTTCTTTCTGCTGTTCCTTTCTCCCTGGACACCCACCACTGCCCGAACTCACCTGTTTCTTGCAGGGAGACCTGCTCATCTCTTCTCTGTCTTTCTTTGCCTTTTCTTCCTTAAAAGGAGGGGTAGTTGGGAAATCAACAATCAGATGGACTTGAAAATGGCTAATTGTTGGAATTTTTCACCCTTGAAGATCTGCAAAGTACTTTAAATATTTTCCTTTAATTTGTCTCCTGATGCTTGTATTTCTATGTGAATGAAAGCCTACATGGGACCTAAATAGTGGGCATCTTTACCACCCATACCTCATACCATGCATTGCTTTGAGCACAGACCTAACTCTGAAGCCCTACAGTACATTCTGTAGCCTGTTATCCGTTCCAGTCAATACCTATTGCTCATAGCAGTGGTGAATTCCCATCTCCTCTGTCACCTCCAGGCTCTGTCTCCATCGTGGATCATGGTTCTCCAAAATGTTAATTTCCATCTCAAACCTGAGCTTGCCCTTTCTCCTCACATCACAAGCCTTGCTGGGGCCTCTCACACTCTCAGACTTCATGTGTGACCTCTGGGCTCCATCAGTCACATGTGTAGGCTTACAGCAGCATACAGGGGCATACCTCCACAGTTCCATGCTGATGGGCTGCTTTGGCCTTCTGGATGATTTCAAGCAAGTGGGAGAACACCAAGGACACAGTTTGCTCGCAGAAGTGGTGCTAGTATGGGCCAGTACATCTCATTCACAGGGGGGTGGGGGGAAACATGAAACAAACTGAAACAAAAACCACAAAACAAAGGGATCTTTTTGCCTCTTAATTCTTTCTCTTTTTTTTTTTTTTCCCCTGACAATTTCCTTCTTCCTTTTCCTTTTTCTGGGGGGTGGTTTGTTTGGGGTTTTTTTATTTGTTTGTTTCTTGTTGTTTGGGTTTTTTTGTCCCTCTGCCTTTATGCAGGGCTCTTCTCTTCCTACTGTCTCCGGAACCAAAGTGCACTATGTGCAGTAGATCTATCTACATGTCTGAAGATAAGCACCAACAGAACCACTCATAAAACCAGCACCCTGATGAGATGAGATCATTTCACACGTGCTGTTTGCTTCCTGTTATACTGGGGAATTTACAGTGGCTGCTGGCCATTATAAATACTGAACCGGCAAGACATCTTTCTCATATATTTCACTGCAATAATCATTGCTGCATTTTTTATCCTAAGAGTAATTCGATTTGTTGTAATTGATTTGGTTGGGTTTTCATTCCTAATTAACTGTTCTTATGATGGAATGATGCAATCCTTGTTCACAAACCAGAGCCCAGGAGTGAAATTCAGAACAGGGTAATAGCAGGAGGATGGAGGAGAGCCTTACCTACCAGGAGGGATAAGCAGTGGGCTGGGAAGCCAATTAGCCATGGTGATGATTGTTGCTGCTTATATCAGTGGTGTGAGTGGGCGTGTCCAGTCTTCTCAAGCTTCTGGTCAGCACCCTGCAAAATTCATATCTTTACATGACTTGGTAAAAAGGACATACATCAGTAAGAGCTCCCTAGTGATGTTTTGGCAGACCCTGCCTTTTGCTAATGGTTGGCCAAATCTGCCCATCACTAGATCTAGTAGTGGAAGGCTGAGGCCATGGAGCTTTACAAACACACAGGCACTGCCATCTCTGCAAAACCCTCCACTTGCAGTCAAAGCCTCCAACTACTCATGGACACTCACAGGGCAGAAAGAAAGACAGGGCTTTTGGAGAGAAAGAACATCCCAGCTGCCCCTCAGGCAGTCTTGATTTACTTGTGGATGCTTAAAGCCAGGAGCAAACACTGAAACACAGTCATCTCTCACCATCAGTCAGGCCGATGCATTTACCTTTGTTACTTGGAATTTATACTGTTATTTCTCTGCTTGCCTTTTTTATTTTTTTTTTCTTCATGAGACCATTGAGAGTGGTTAAAATGTCTTAGCTGGAATCCTTTTCAATTGTTAACCTTGATTTTGGGAAAGGACTGAAAGTAGGAGTCACACAAATTCTTCCAGGAAATATGAATCATGAATCTTATTTCAGAGGTGCTTTTTGAAAAAATTGTTGTACAAGTCAGAAGGTTCTGTAAGCCCAGACCTGAGATGAAAAGACTTTATTGGCAGCACTCTAAAACTCTCCTCTGCTTTTGCAATTCTATTGCAGCTGCTACTGCACTGATACAAGGCATGTTCTGCTGGTCCTTTCCTGGTATTTCTACTTCAGTCAGATAATAATAAATGCAAAAACACCTAAGTGTATCACTTGAGAAACTAAAGTAGGTATTATTGATCACAAACAGTACCTACTCCCCTGAATTTTTCCTCTGTATTTTTTCCCCATGAGGAAACCAGTCAGAGAAAACTATGTGTTCTAATCAAGCCAGAAAATGTGTGTATTTGGCAATGATTTTGACAACCCATGGTTCAAATGCTGTGGGTTGTCATTCTTTTCTGCCAAAAAAGCTCTGAGCTAGTTTTTATGATGCACTAAGGTCAGGATGTTCATGATGCCACTGACCTCTCCCCACCACCCAGGAGTTATCAAGGGTGGCTACATAGTTTGAGCCAGGTAATTTGTGTGTCTGAGCTTTCCTATTTAGCCCAGAATTGCAGTTTCTGAAAGGCAAAAGAGAAGTATTTACAAATTAATTTCTTTATGGATTTAAGCCAAAATATTTTTGTTTTCCACTGAAACATTCTAATAGACAGTTTTCCGCAGGGGTGGGGGGAATAATCTATGCTGAAAAAAATGAAAATTCTTTTACAATCAATTCTAATAACTAGCTCTGGGCACAATCTTCCTTTATGTAGAATGAATGATATTATGGAAGGTCTTTTCTCTTTAGTTTAAAACAGATAAGCTGAACTGAGTTAAGATAATGGTAAGTTTTTTTCAAATCACAGCCTCCAGGATGTTATCAATTTTTTTTCCTTCTATGGAGTTGTCCAGGTGAGGAATAGGCAGTTGTCTTTATCTGAAACACTAATGGAATTACAAGGAAGAAGTAGTAACATTAACAAACTGTTCAAGCCATGTGTAGTAAAGAGCCCAAATGATGCTTTTTTCTTGGCAAAGTATCTCTTCTGATCATGGGTTTCAAAACGTGGTGTGATTGTGAAGGAGGCACAGAATAAATAAATGCAGACACACTTGCTCTGTTTTGGACCTGAAAAAATGCTGCTTAGCTAAATAAGAGGAAACCCTTCCATCTCCAGTGAGAAGCTGATCCTCTCTCTCTTGTATTCGCTCTTACATCCCCTTCCAGTTCCCTAATAACAGATGGCCACACAGGTGTTAAAAATATTCCCAGCATGTCCTGAGGCAATACTGAGGAGATCTATATGCTGCTATTAGCATTAATTGGCAACATTGCCCCAATGGACAAGCTATTATCTTCCTAAGCTTTAGTTGTCTCCGTCTGAATACTTATCTTTATCCAACTGGTAAAGTCAAGGTTCCACTCTATTGTTTTCTCCCACAGAGGGTGATTTATTGGATAATACGGTTTCAAAGACAATCTCTTCCTAAATTATCCTATCCATTCCATTATTTCTTTTCTATTATCTTGGAAGTCCAAAAGACCAGGTAAAAAAATTAGATGCCAAATTCACTGTAAGTTTAGAAACTGAGACTGACATCTCTAAATCCCTTTGATGAGATTTTGTGATGTCATTCTGTCTTTCCAATTAACTTGGAGTGGTGTAGTGGTGATAAAAAGATTTGGTCAGTATTTGTCTTCCAGGTATTGTGTAAACACAAATCCCTCTATTTCATCTACACTTACTTTTTGTTGCAGAAGCAATGAATATTTTTTATTTGATAAAGGTCATGCTTACTTCCTTTCCATGCAACAAAGACACATTCTGTATGTGTGGAAAGTGTCATAACCGAAGAAAAAATAAAATAGTCTGGAACAGGTACGAGTCAAAGATGCTCTTGGGGAAAGCAGTTACATTTATATTATCAGGACAGGCAAATCTTTAATGCTGTGATACTGTCATAGCAATTCAAAGCTAAGCTACTTTATAAATATTAAATTCCTAAGGAAATGGAAATTCACGGTGTACTAGTTTCGGAATGTTACTTCCACCTGTCACTTAGATCCTGAACATACGGTCTCTGAACAGCAAAGGATTTTTCCAATATGAAGATGTAGGTGTCAGGATTTTCCTTGTAGCTATGTATAAGAAGATCAATTTGTTGTTGCTCTGGTTTTCTCCTGAAGGATACATAAACTGCTTTCCTCTCAGCATCATCCTCTGCTCACAAGAAGTGATCTCTGACCCTATTCTGTTGGTGTGTATCTTAATTACCATCTAATACCCAAATACTAGTAAAAATAAACAAGAAACATTTCCTGATTATCCAAAGAACATCTATTTGAAGCCAACACTCTTTGCTGACCAACACTCAAGGCCACAAAGCAAACCAATCTTGTCTGGATAGAGTAAAAGTGAGCAGGCTGGAATGTGGATCCTACAATACTGCACCCCTCGCCCTGTTCGCTAGACTTTGCTCAAGACAAGCCATTACAGAATAGGCATTAAGGTTGGCATAATGGCAGATCTACTGCAAAAATACCTACAGCACCATCCCAGAGACAGAATCCTACAGAAATGTCCTTTAGTCATCACATGCCTAGATTTATTCGTAAAGGGACCTCTGACTTGCCTGACCAGTATGTGAGCACCTGCCTGAAGGTGCCCTTAAAAGCCACACAGCATGTGCATTTTTTACTAATGCAGCCTGCAGGAGTAGTTGGTTTTTTCCTTCCATATACTCACCCTGAAGGACTGAGTCTATTTAACTATGTAGTGCTGAGTGAAACTCTTTCTTTGTTACTGCCTTAAAAGTTGTGAAATACTGCCTCACCATTTCCTCTTCTGAGAGGTGAGAGCCCTTCTCCACTTTCAGACAACATCTTGCAGACAGCCAAGAAGAGATCTGTGTGCTCAACATCTTGCAATAATAACCTGAAATCTTTGCTTCGAACTTGCAGCTTTCTCAAGAGCAGGGTCATTGTACCGAACCAGAAGAGAGCAAAGCTCCAAGCTATCAAGCAGAGTACAAGCAGATTAGGAAGAAATGAAATTCATCAATACGGTGCCCTCTTGGTCAAAAGTTCACTAAGAGAGAAGGGAGCTGTACAATTCACCCATCTCTATTTAATTGGCTTGAAGCTGCTTCCTACCATGCTCAAGCAGATGTGGTGTCAGTGGAAGCCATGCAAAAGCAGAAACTTTTAATTATTTTAAAATAGCCTGCTTCATCTTGGGGAGCTGTGGTTAGAACTTGACAGAGAGAGAGATAAAAAGAAAAAGTGAGAACAGGCTAATATTTGCTAGAATAAATCCCTAAATTTGCCTCCAAAACTTTTGTGTCCAGTGTTTGCTAATACAAAGGTAAGTTTTTCAGCAGGACACAAAAAGAAATAAAAATGCTGTGAACATTTTTACAACCGTGCAAATTTGTGGCTGAATCATTTGTGTGATTACTTGGGATTTATTTACATCCTTTTCTTAGCTCAAAAAATTGCATCTGTAGAGAGGGAAGAAAACAGGCGCCATAAAACTGATCACAAACCACAAAACAACTAGCTGTATATTGGGTATTTGAACCATTAGTTATAAGGCAGAAGTTAGACCGAAATACATGTCATGTATCTGAAAACTATTAGTTCTTGAGCAGACATAATCTCTCCTAAATGATGAACAAACAAACAGCAGCTAAGGCAATTAAACCTCTGTCTCAACATGAGTAAGTCTGCAACAGATGATATCGGCCAGAATCATTTTCATTACCCTCTATCTTCCAAAATCTGATACAGGAATCGGAGAGGGACACACCCCTCTGCTGAGAACCAGTTGGTGTTCTCTGAGCCTTCCCTTCACTCTGAAAAGGGCTGTGCTTGGCAAGGGGTTGCTGCCACAGGGCAAAGAGAGATTGGCGGGCTGAGTCCGGGGTGGCAGGGAGAGTCCAGAAGGCACTGAAGTGACAGAAAGAAAAAAAAATATTTGAAGACACAGAAAGGGACTCAGTTTCTTTTTGCAAGCAGAAAACAACAAAAAGCTGCTGGCCAGAAAGGAAACCCTATGCAAGAACACTCTATACAGGGCAGAAATATTTTTATAAACCTTGTTTATTGTTCTCTTTTAAAATGGCACAGTTGTAGCTCCACATCCAACAAAGCCTAGATGCTGAGAATAAAAGCCCTAAGATGTGTCTGGAATCCACTTCTTTAAACCTATGGTTCAGAAAGACCCATCTTAGAGATGAGACCATTGTGGAACTGATCACAGGCCCATGACACATTTGCGTGGAAAGTATGAAACTTTTGTACAGCTGCCTCATGTAATGATGAACATCTGTATGTCTTAGCAAGGACTATAACGTGATAAACGTATAAACAATTACTTTGAAAAGCCAAAGCCAACTTTCACTCTAACATCCTGTTAAAAGTGCTTTCCAATGCTGATTTGGCATTTTTCTCAAACATTTTATCAACCCAACATTCCTGCCACTGTGAAATTAAGCCATAACTGATACCCTCTAGTAAAACAGAGCTCCAAGTCCTACATTTTCCTATTACCTATAACCAACAGGCTGTAAAAACTGTTTACTGTTGGCATAACTCACCTCCCACTGGTGCTACAGGGCACTTTATCCTTGAGTCCAAAAAAGAGATTGAGACTAGCACAGTGAGCTTTGACAAATCCCATCCTACCTTCCTTTTTGGTCTTATGAAGCAAGAGCAAGATCAGAGGGAATGTTTATTGCTAATAAAATATTGATATATTACAATAAAAAATCTGGCCAATTATGACTATCTGCCTGTAGTCTTTTTCCAGGGCTCCTCCTGGTACCTGTGCCTGCTGGGATTTAGTTTAGCACATCAAAGTGTCTGTCAGGATCAGCATTTCTTCATAGTGCTAACAGGATCAGTTGAACAGTAACTCCCCTTCAGCACACATGTGTAGAGCATCCTAGCAAAACATTTCTCACGAAAAAAAAAAACCAAGACGACAAATTTGTGCTGGAAGGTGAAAACAAAATAAGAAAAAAAGTCATTGATGGCTAGAACCCAACTGACAGAATTAATGAACACTTGCTATGAAGTCTCTGTAGATTCTTTCTTATGACAAATACCCTCTTTTTAAACCTCGGAAGTTACCTGTAATGTTTCACTTTTTGGCAGCATAATGTAGCCCTATTCCTTCTCGGCTAAGTCTCATCTCTGCAAATGTCCCCACATAGACACCTTCAGGCAAGTCCTTCTGCAGTCCAGAGACCATCTTGTCCATCCAGACTGTGTAGAAGACGCTCTCCTCCCTGCGGGCTCACCATCCTGACAACATATGAAGTTGCCAGCTGTGCTGAGGCACCCAGATGGGTCTTAGAGGATCTTGAGGTACATCCAGCTCGATGCCTGAGCCCAGACTCGTAGCTCACACATCTGTTCTGAGCACAAGTGTCCTTTCAAAGGCAACCCTAATGGCATGCTGGAGACTGGGCCAAGAGCACCCCTTGCCTAATGTGTCAAGTGCAGGACGTCCTTAAGCACTTACAGAATTAGGACACTGCTTGCTACAAAACATACTTTTAACCATCCTGAAATCTTAACTGCCTGATACTATAAATAACTGGTTTCCTTTTCCCACTGTGACTGTTACTGCATTTCTTTAAGCTTCTCAGTTTAAAATAAGCACAGACAAAACCAATGCATTAGAAGGTGCCAAACTGTACATAAGGGAAAGGCATGTGCAAGAGTGCAAGCTATTCCTGAAAGTCTGACAAACTCACACAATGTTTTCCTTAGTTTAATAATAAATAATCATAGCACTCAAAGCACACGGATTACATTAACAAGGACAGGATGACACACACACACAAAAAGATGCTCAGTTTTTTGGCTGCTGAGACTTAGTTACACAAACTATTTGCCAGAACTGACAGCTAGAAAGAAGATGGGATGCATCTTTTTGGATCATGTGGGTCTTTTATCTAATTCCTAACTACTGCATGTGCCCCTCTTCTTTTCTCTTCTCTTGTTTTGACCCATTTTAGCTAACATGGCTTCTGGAGTTTTGCAGTAAGGATCACTGTCAGGTAGGTGTAGTGAGAAAAGTCCAATGATCACAGCTGAGTGAGGAATTTCTAACCCTGAAGAGAAACCTATACCTTGACCACGATGCAGCTGAGGCCAGAAATCTGAGCAACAAAGATGGCCTGAGGTAATCCAATGGTCAGGGACTCTCAAAGACCATTAAGCAAGGAGCAAGGTAAGCACACAATCAAACGCAAGTCTCAGTGAAAAGAAACTCTGGAGATTACAATATAACTGAGGCCAAAATAACAGACAGCTAAACAAGTCATGAGGCAGAACAAGCCTTCAGCAGCAGAAGGCAAGAATAAAAAGGAATCTACAGAAATGTAGCTACAACCAAGTAGGGGGTTGAGCAGCTAAGAGAAATTGCTCTTGGCTCTCGACAGGGGAAGTTATGTCAGACTTTCAACAGACGAGAGAGACCACATTTTAGGCTCCCAAGTTCTTTGTTCTTAAGTCTTGAGCTTTGTAGATCAGGGCATAACCAGAAGGCTTCTGGCCACTTCAGACTGTTATTTGTGATGGCAAAAGGATCGACACATCAGGGCCAGACTATGTCACTGCTTGAATTTCAACCCACAGAATTACACTGCTGTTCCTCTGAGTTTTCACTGAAAGCACCACAGTGCGCTTGTCCCACATCTTCTCACAGCCTTTCCAATCTCAAAGATCTTGGCAGCATCCAGTAGCTGCTATTCCCAACTCACCTTCTTTTCCTTTTCAGTGCGGCCATTTTCTTTCGCTCCACACATATGGCTTTGCATTTTGCTGGGCAGAAAACCATGCTGGCATTCATGTTGAGTTTGTTTTATTCAGCTGTTTTCCACTCCCATATGTACAAAAGCTGTTTTTAACTCTCACCTCTCATGCTGATACTTATATATGCCTCTGCTTTTCTGAGATATACTTACCTTATGACCTGCTGCTCAGTCGGAAAGCTGTCAGATGTTTGCTGCATTCATATGAGGAATATTTCTCTTATCTTCAGCAAAACTGCCCTGGAGATTTTTGTCTGGATTGCACCTATGAAAGTATTGTGTCTTGTGAAGGAAAAGGGAGGATTTTCACTGGTGCTAGACTCCTTTTTGGGTCTGGATTTCTCAGTCGGTTTGAGAAGCTAATGAGCAATGAAAGGTACTTGCCTCAAACAACAGAGACCATAAGGTGTGGAGAAGGAGAGGGAGTGAAGGAGACAGGAATAGTCTTGCCTTCAGAGGTGAATGCTGAGAGGGATATCATACTTTGACACTGTGCTGGCCACAGCTGGAAAACGTTCTGTTGCTTTTTAAATGTGAAAGTCATTGTATAGCTGTATTTCATAATCATGCACACCTTACAGTTTTAACATTGCCAGGAAGACTGTTTGAGTACTGTAGTGCAGAGGGAGTGTTTGCAATAATCCTGTCTCCTGAAGAGACATAGCCCACAAAGTTCAGGATAGTCTTTGGTGCCAACTGTCCTTTTAGCAAATGAATTCCCATCTGTGGGTGGTGAGGGTTGTGCTGGAGGAATTTCAGAGATGGATAAGAAGGTATTTCTCCACTGGAATACAGCTAGATAAAAATTTGGTGCAAACTCAGTCTGTCTGACTTAACAAATACCAGCTCCTCAGTTTTGCTAACTAGTTTGTCACAATTACCACAGTTAAACATACACGCACGTGTATACAAACACAGTGCTTTGTATATTTTTTTAAACATTTTAAATTGCTGAGAGCAGAAATAGTACATTAAAGTTCAGCTTTTGCAATCAGAGCCTCTAACAGTAATGCTTCCCTGCTGATTTAATACCATTTATGCTCATGTGTACCTTCCAGGTTTTTATAAAAGAATGGATGAGCACTATTGTTCATTAGATTTAGATAACTCTTTGAATATAAAACTGACCAGGCAACAAGCCTGTGCACATTTCACGGTAGGTCTGAAAATCTTGAGCCATAGCATGGAGCATGACCAAACCCCACTGGAAAATTTTTGCAAAAATGGAATCCCATAGTTTTGGTCTCTCCCTCGTTCCTCCCAAACAAAATTTAAGCTTTTCCTGCATGCAGCCTTATGGCTACAGCCCTCATCCAAGCTGCACAATGTCTTCTTTCTATTCTTTAGTCTGAATCAGGGCCATTTTTCACTCATGGATGACTGTAACTCGGAGGGCAAGGGGTTTTTGTTGGTTTTTTTTTTTTTCCATCCAAGGCTGGTGTGCTAAACCCCATGAGTTTAAGAAAACAGAAATATGTAGAAACATCATGAAAAGCAATACATAGTTCAAAAAAGTTATGATGTGATGTGACATGACATCATATTCTCACAGTGACTAACTCAGAAATGTTTCTACTGGTCCCTATATGGTTCAGCTGAAGGCACCTCCTGTAAACATCAAAGGTGGTCATTGAATTGCAGACCATGAAATAATTTCTTGGATAGAGTGCAGGTGCCAGCTTCTCAACTGCAGTAAATCAGGATATCTCCATGCAGTTCTATAGATTGTTTATCTAACCCAGTGTGTCCCTCTGTTTCTATTGCTTATTAAGCGAGAGGATAAAATGCAGATATTTTGAGGATGGATGCACACCCTATATTAATTAAGAGTAGCCCACAAATGCTTCCTTGCGTCCCTTGTGTATTCGCCTAAAGGCAGATTTGTAGTGTCCATTTGGAGCTGACCCAACTTTCAGAAATTTGCCTGGCCATGACTCTCAGCTGGGTTCAGCATTTCACTCAAAAGCATTCTAAAAGCTGTCAAGGTTTTTTGGGAAAAAGACTCCACATTCTGCCTTAAAATAAGTTACACAGATGGAAAAATACAGCTCAGGTCTTTCATCATTTGTTCACGTTGTACAGACAAAAGTCCTTAGCATGCTGGAACAGCGCTTGGAGTACCACAGTTTTGCAAAGTCAGAGTAAATTAGAAAGAAAATGGATAAAATCCCCTCATAGTTCACTGTTAAAGAATAATCATACGGCATCTGCCTTCGTGTCTATAGCTGCATTACAATGAAGGACACAATCAGTCTCTCAAACATATATTGCTGGCATGGCTTATCATTTCCTACCTCTCAGACTGATCCTTCTGCCTCTGTTAAGCAGTTTTCCATTGACATTTTCTGTTCTTTTTCAATACTCTAGGAGCTTTTGATGACATTGGCTGTTACGGGACTTTCAAAACTTGATCTTGTTTAATATGAGGACAATCTGACTTTCTGATATCTTTTCTTTTGCATTTGTCCTTAAATGGTGCAGGCTTTTTCAAAGGACTGAGGCCCCTTAATGGATTTCTCTGGAGTTCCAGTCTGGTCCTATTAAGCCCAGAAAGCATAGGCTGAGAGGAAGAGGAAGGTATTGCTGAATATTATCCATTTCTGAAATTTACCCTCTCATGTGGTGAAGAAGTGAGGTTAGCTGATACTGCTGAAATACTTTTAAAATCTCATGGATTCAAAACTTTGCATTTAATTACATTTTTAAAGGGACTTAGTGTCTGTGAATCACTAGTAACCTGTCCTCCTAAATTAACCCTCATTTTACCTAATTCATTTCTTTATTTATTATATCTATCTAGTTCCCTTTTAACATGACCTATTATGAAGAAGGTTGTTAACCTTTTACAGATAAATTGCATCATTATATCCACCCCCACCTGCTCTTGGTAATATTGCAGCTCTGAAACTGGTGGTAAGTCATTACAGACTTTTTTCCCAGATATTTTCTTTTGTCATGATGCTGTTACAGAACTGCCTGGCAGCTTTCAAACATTCAAGATTTATATGCTGGCTCACAAAAACAAAATTCAGAGTTTCTGTAAGAACATCCTGCAGCTTCTAAATGTGACCAAGCCTAGGCTGAAGGATGCCAAAGGTAATGCCTCCCTACCAAATTTGATTTTGTCCAAACCAGCAGACTCATCTGCCCATGCTCCTCTTGTTTGCATGACACCAAAGCATGCTTACTCATTCACAGCATGTCAACGGACACGGGATCTGGCAAATACAGGTATGTGTGCATCTATCAAAATCCAACCCGTTCCTCTTCAAGTTCATAATCGTGCTGAAAGAAAAATATACAGGGATTTTCCAAGGCCTTAGTTCTTCATCCCCATGCATACTGCTCACGAGCACAGAGTCCTGCGCTCCCGGTGAGCAGAGGTGGTGTTAGCAGCGAGGGTCACCTGGCCCTTGGGAAGGACAAGTGGGGCCTGCAGCTTGAATGCTGTGTTCATCTGAAGGGCTGCAGCTCAACACACTCAGGTCATGGCATTTGGTCCAATCTGAAATGCTGTCCCACGCACGCTGCTTTAAGGTCACAATCAACAGAAAGCAGGAACCACAAACTCCATTAGCCAGCCATGATTCCCTCCTCGTGCCCTGGTTAGCTTGGTAGTAAACCTCTGCACTGGATTTTGATGAATTTTGACTTAAAGCTGCTGTCTACTTCTTTGCCAATTTTGTGTAGCATTACCAACGCCATTTGGAGAGTGTTACAGAATAGGGTACAGCATGGTCAGTAACACCTCAAAGCCTTTTTCCTATTAGCCATCACAAAAATTCTGGTGGATTGAGAACTGCCTGAATGGCAGACCTCAGAGATTTGTGACTGGTGCAGGAGTCTAGTTGGAGCCTTGTCACTAGTGGTGTCCTCCAAGGTTCAGTACTGGGCCCAGTATGATTTAACTTACTGTCAATGACTTGGATGAGGGGGCAGATGCTTCCTCAGCAAGTTCACTGATGACACAAAGCTGGCAGGAATAGCTGATACCCCAGAGGGGTGTGCAGCCCTTCAGAAGGACCTTGGCAGGTTGGAGAGATGAGCAGAGAACTGTCTGAAGTTCAACAAAGGCAAATGCAGGTCCTGCACCTGGGCAGGAATAACCCCACGCACCTGTACAGGCTGGGGGCTGACCTGCAAGAAAGCAGCTCTGAAGAGAATGACTTGGGGGTCCTGGTGGACAACAAGCTGTCCATGAGCCAACCATGTGCCCTGGTGGGCAAGAAGGCCAATGGTATCCTGGGGTGCATTAGGAAGAGCAGGTCGAAGGAGGCTGCCCCTCAGCCCTGGTAAGGCCTCACCCAGAGTGCTGTGTCCAGTTCTGGGCTCCTCATGAAAAGAGAGACAGGGAGCTCCTGGAGCTGGTCCAGCGGAGGACCGCAAAGATGATAAGGGGTCTGGAGCACTCCTGTTAAGAGAAAAAGCTGAGGGAGCAGGGCCTGTTCAGCCTGGAGAAGAAAAAATGAAGGATCTTATCAATGTATATGATTATCTGAAGGGAGGGTATCAAGAGAATGGAGTCACGCTCTTCTTGGTGTTGCCAAGCAATAGGGCAAGAGGCATAAACTGATTCACAGGAAATTTCACCTGAACATGAGGAAGAACTTCTTTAATGTGTGAGTGACAGAGCACTGGAGTAGGCTGCCCAGAGAGGTTGTGGAGTCTCCCTCACTGGAGATATTCAAGGACAGTCTAGACACAATCCAGAGCACAATCCACTGTTCAAGGAAAACCTGCTTGGGAAGGGAGGTTGGACTAGATGACCTCCAGCAGTCCCTTTGAATCTTACCCATTCTGTGACCCAGTGATTTAAAGTGTTGACAAGCAGGAATCAAAAGACTTTGATTCAGAAACGTGGGGCAACCATTAAGAACATGCTTAAATATAGGTATAAGTTTAAATGCCCTTCTGAAGCTGCGCCTAAATATTTGCAGATTGCATCTGAGCTGATTAGTACCAACAACTACATTAGATTTCTACTGAGCCCATAATAAGCTCCTCCTTAATACTGTGGCAAGGGAATAGAGTACACCCACTTCTTATTCAAACACTTACAAAATAATTTTGATTCCAGAACTAATTAACTGGACTGTATCTTAATCATTCCTACTAGTATCATACAGACGTAAGCAAACTATCTTATGATTCCCTACCAGCCTGATATATTTCAATTTCAACGTAACTTAATAATTGCAGTACCAATTAGTTAAAACGTAAGTAGGAAAAAACACTGGATGGAGACATCTTAATTTAAATATAATCCATTAAGTAAAAACTGCTATTCTAATTAGTGATAATGTAGCACAATTAGGAAATAAAATTTGATTGGTACATTGGAATTTAAACTTAATTAGTAACTGCTATCCTAATTAGTAAATGCAATACATTTCATGCAGTGTTTTGTCGGGGAGAAGTGCATGTACAGTAGAGATGATGGTGAGGAAAGAGGCAACAGGGTGGCTGAGGTGGGTAGTGTGGAGCAGTGGAGTTCAGCCAGTGTCAAGTCCCACATCCTGCTTCTGAACCAACAGTGACCCCACAGCAGAGAGGTTCAATCTCACTTAAAGAACTTGACGTGAAGGATGATTCACTGTCACCTACAGGCAATCTCTTCCCATGGTTAATTACTTCCAGTGCCCAGATGAAGTGTTTCACTTTGACATCTACAGTTTTCTATTTCCAGATCTGGATCAGGAAATTTTGATAAACTAAGGAAAACAGTTGTGGAAGTCAACTAAATGGAAGAGCTCAGCATTTTGGATTAGGAAAATGCAAAGTTGTTCTAGACAAAAAGGCATTATAATACCCCAGGTCCGCACTCTTATGGCAGAAAGGATGTTGGAGGAAGGGACTTGAGACCTAGTCTACTTAAAAAGATAACATTTCTATTAATGGGAGAAGAGAGGTGGAAAAGGCATTAGCTGTTGTTTTCTTTGAACTAACCATAATAATTTCTTCATCTTTTTCTGGAAAAGAGTTCACCTAAGCCCCTTATTATGTACACATACTTAGCACCATTCTCCGTTGTATTAGTTTGCATTTATTGACACTGAGTTCTGTCTGCTAGTTTTTCAGCCAGTCACTTGATGTCTTCAACAGTTCAATGGCAATTTTAGATTTGTGTTTCTGGACTAGCATGAAAATACCAGGAAGTTTTATTGCTTCCCAATTGCTCCTTTTGCAATCACCTGTGATCATGCAGAGCATACCAGGTTCATCACTACTGTATGTCCATTGTATGGACTGCCCTTTATTCTTCACTCATTACTTATCTTTCACTAGAGGAAAAAAACTGTATGGAGAATAAATTAATTACAGATACTTAATACATAGGAAAAAGGTATACAAATTAATTAAGCTTTCCTCTTATCCCATGATAGCTTTAAAAGGCTTTGGTCAAAGAGTCTTTGTCAAAAGATTAAAAAAATCCAGTATTTTGCATTGATTGATTCTCCTTATAAATACATATGTTGCTACAGACAGCTTCAATAGATTTGTATGGTAATGACTTTTATAAAAACTACATAGTTGGTTATTTTCCCCACTGGATCATATTTCTCCAAACATCTACTCATTCCATTCTTAATTATAGTTTGCACCAGATGCTTCCAAACTTTACTTCAAAAACATTTGTTATATTTACCACTTTCCATTCTCCTGGTACCAAGAACTATTTAAGGAGTACATGAAAACAACACAGCTGGTATGTCAGTACTTTCATTCCTTGACACCTCTTGTGTGAATATTAGTTCGCTTTTGTGATTGGTTCCTATTCTTCCTGCTAATTTATTTGGAAACCTTTTCTATCATTAACTTAATTAGAGTTAGATTGTCAGAAAAACACCCCAGAAAGAGATGTTGCAATATGTGAAAGCTCCCTCAGTTTCATCAAAATGAATTTTTTTAATGTATTTTTTTTACACAGTCTGATTTTCTCTGGGTGCCCCTGACTGTGCTTCAGTCATTTATTATCCCTACAGAATAGACAGCAACATCCTTATTCCTGATATATGTAGGAGGTGGAAAGTGCATTTAGTAAGCTCAGCTCCACCCTCCCACACCTCCCTCTTTTTTCCCCAGCATCTCTTCTTTTTAAGGTTTAGCATTTAACTTTCCAGAATTTAGACATGTCTTTTCGGGTGTGTACATGAGTGTTGAAAATTCATTTCTAGCTTTCCTTAGTGTATTCCTTTATTACACTGTTTGACTGTAATTCCTTGATTATTTTTTTTCTCATGGGTAACACATTTACTGTGAGCTTCTACTTAAAAAGAATTTATGCTATAATCCAAAACTTTGACCCCTTTGACTGCTCTTTTTATGTATTTATTCCTTTCTGTTTTGCCTAGATGGCTAGAGAGTAAGCTTTTTCATTCTTCCACATTCTTTTTTAATTCTCCCCTTTGAAGTTAAAAAACGAAGCAGCACATTTTCTGTTCCTGAATGCAAAGCTGGGGAAGCAAAACACCAGCATGCATCTGCCAAGTGCAGTGTGGATGTTTCCACTGCTCAATGTCTTCATAAATGGGTTACACAAATACCAATCAGGAATTTTATCAAGATGACTGGGTTGGCTTTGAAGTGAGGGTAAGGAATACTTAATCATGAATTGTTCCCTGCAATGCTGTATTGCTACAATTTTACAAAATATATGAGGGAAATAAATACGGGGGAGAAAGAAAAGCCTCTCATGTTGAGGGTTAAGGCTGGTGCAAGAACAAAGGCATTTAACAAAGTCACAAATAAATTAAGACTGGCAATTAGAAGATGGTTTATGTCTGTCAATGACAGATTTCCAACCAGCACAATAGGTTAGGAAAATGTAAACTAGTTTTAATAGGCAGATCCCTAAATATATGGGAACGATCATCTTTCTGTGAGAGCAAGGACTCAATTTGTTAAGTGCAAAAGATGTTTTGTATGTAGTTCAGGATGGTTTTGTGCCCTTTTCTGTTAGAGGATCCTCCCCTCTGAAAAACTTCTGTTCTTGCTCCACAGCTTGAAAGGCAATTCAAGATCTGATTCCATTTTGGCAATGACCTCGGCAGCATAAATCACCACTGTCAGAAAAAAACCCAAAGGCTTCCTTTGTTTGTACTGAATCTGCTACTCAATAATTTCATTTGATGTTCCTGACTCCAAAGTTATAAGACCAATGCACTTCCCCCTCTTCCCCCGAACTTGTATTTCTATAGTTTTTCCACATATCTTCCCCTTGCAGACACCTTTTTTTTTTTTTTTCCACACATCAAAAAGCCTTAGGCCTTTTAATCACCCCTTAGAGAAAGCTGTTCCATACTACTGATAATCCTTATTGCCTGGCTTTGGAGGTTGCCCAGTTCTGTTAGATCATTTCTGAGCTAGACAAACGAATTGCACGCAGTGCTCAAGATGTAAAAACACCATGCATTTAAACGGCAGCCTGAGGGTATTTTCTGTTCACTTTTCCTATTAATTTTTAGCATAACTACTAACAAGGACCGAGCAGATGTTGAAGCTCTAAGACCCCTTTTCTTACTGGCAGCAGTCACTTTAGAACACAAAACTACAAGTGTAAAGTTTTGAAGGTTTTTTTAACCTATGCAGGGCTGTTGATTCCAATGTGTTTTCCACATCCTGCAGAAAAAAGAGGCTTTCAGTCACCCCAATTGGCAAATTGTCATCTGCAGGATATACGTCCCTCACTGATACATACCAGAATCCATTCAAAGACAGCTGCAATCAGCCAGTGCTCCAGAAACCTTATCAACCTGGATTTGGGATATTTTCCTATTACAGTACCCTCTCAGGTTTCCATTCAAGAAAGTCACGTAAGCATCTGTTTAATACTACTCTTGTTAGCTAAATATTTAAGGGCAAAGCTACCATTACACACCTAAAAAAACTTTTATGTTCAGCAGGATTTCTGTATTTGCTTGAATTAAAGTGTAAACTTTGGTATTTTTTTGAGTGGGGATGCCTTCTTGAATGAATTAATCAAACAAACACAGATTTCCTAAATGCTAGGCTTTCACCTATTGGAAATGGGTGGAGTGTATGCATGGCTTAAGAAATTAACAGAAGTTGAATTTGTCCATCAGAATTATTTTATGCCAACAAACACAAACTCTGCCTTGTTTGTCCTACAGTTGAATTGTATTATTTGTGCCTCACCTGAGTCAAACTTCACTGAATAAGAGATGCAGGCCAAGGGGAGGTCTTGAAGAGAAGGGCAGCAGCAGCAGGCCACCAGGCACACACATTGCAATTAACAAATTTGAGTCAAGATAAAACATTGGCATGCCTCTTGAAAAAGCCTCTCTGACCTTGACTTAATGCCACGGGAGTCCCTTGAGGTGCGTGCACATCTGATGAATCACACTTACGGTTTTAAAAAAATGTAATTATTGAGCTTTAGGTTTCCTCTGATAAGTCAATATTAAAGTCTGAATGCTGCCCTGCAGTTCTGCCTGCCCTTTGGCTGGGAGAGGCAAGAGCCATTTTATCTGACCATTTGTGTTTTACCAGGGGACTATTTCCTTCTAGTCTTATTGTAGTGCCCAGGACATGGAAAACTGCACTCTGCTTTGGGACCTGCTGCAGTTTGGAGCAGGGAGAGGGTCTTCCTGCAGGATTTCTGAGTGCTGGCACCACAGTACAGTGGCAGCAGGCATAGAGAACACAAAAATCTTACCAAGGGGGAAGGTGTTGCTGTGACTGGCAGCTGGAAGCCTGCATTGGGTTACATATGTGTATACCTGAACAAGTATCGACCCGTCTTACCAGTTTGCACAGTGTTGTTATTTACAAAATCCTCTCCAAACTCCTTTTTAACTGTATTTTTTTATAGCCTCCAGTACAATAGGTTTTGAGCCCCTGACCTCAGCTCTTAGGTAAAAATCATTATTCAAAGACCTAATAAGTAATCAACAGGTCCCTGACTGGGAAAGCAGGGGCGCAGGTAAGCAGGAATAAGGGACTTGCTTAGAGTCACATCGTGAATTATTGTCTGAGGGAAGAACATTACCTGCCTATTGTGGGCTATACAAATTGCATTTCTCCTCTATCTGCATGAGCTGAAATTACAGTTTGCCTCATACAATGGACCTGAAATAAGCAGAGTGTTCATAGTGAAGGGCTTGTACCATTAGGCCCAAGTGGGTAAGTAGTATTTGTTCCTAGAAAATGATGGTCGTGCCCTCTAAATGCCCTTTACTTTGATACATTTTGATTAAGCATCCTAAAGAGTCCCCAGATGAAGAGCCAGCCTGCCCTCATGCCACACTAAACACTGCAGAACAGCTCAGCTAATTTCAGCTGTCAGAAAATTAACTACCTAGACACAGCAGTCACTGGGGTGTGCTGCACTCAGGAGAGATTCAAGGCTTAGGCAGACTTCATTTCCCTCAGAGCTACCTGCCTCTCTGCAGGAGGGGATGATTCATCCTATCCTAAAATAGGTATGTAAACCAGGGATTTGCATCACACTCCAGTAACGCTCTTCTTTCCTCCTCAGCTTCTGATGACTCTCAAGGGAGCCCAGACATTCCGCACTGACCAGCCCTGGGGCCAGTTGACTAAAATAATTTAAGATAAATCCAAAGCAGTAAGTTTTTTCCCATCCGAAGTAGCCAACTGTCTAAAACGGGTAGATTTTCAGAAGAAAGGTGTGCAGCTGTCAGATCTGCTCCTCTGTGCAAGACAAGTGTCACACTTACAGGCAGGGCTTGCAAGTAAATGCACTTCAGACAGGATTTTCTACCCTCGTCTCTGCTGAGCCATACAGGGATGTTCTCATTCCAACATACAACGGAGTGTGGCTTTGGCATGTTCTGTGCGGAGTACATTTGACACTTTAATTGATGCCATTTGTTAATTAAGGAGGCTAAATTATGACAGGGAGAGAGGAGGAGATCTTATAAAGAATGAATAATAACCTTGTTCAAAAGCAGGTAATGAGATACTGGGTTAAAAATATGTAAGCGCTTGCAAAAACATCTAAATGTTTTTCAGAAATCAGGTGCTGCCCATCCTTTTCTTATCTCAGAAATGTCAGGGAATGAAATTCATCAGCTACTTACAACATGTGCTCTTTATTCAAAGTTTTCCTAGCAGAAAAGGCCACGTATCCCTGGGTTAAGCAACTGCCAGTCTTCTGCCACAGCATGAACTGGGGCTCACCATTCCCTTTCTCTCCACTTGCCATTACCACAGCTACTATCAAGGCAGAGGCCACACCATTGCCAGGCTCAGACTACCCACACACTGGGCTGGCCCCTGACTTTGCACAGGAAGATGCCAGATGCCTCAGCAGTGAGGAAGAAAAAGATGGAGTTGGTGGGTGATGCTCAACACTTATCCCCTGTACAGATGCACCAGCAGCTGTGTTTGGGGCTTGTTTTCCCTAAATGCTGCCTGTGTGTTATGCAAAACCCCTTAATAGAGAACAGAGTCTGTTAGTCAAGAGGGTGGCTCTACAGAAAAGTAGATCCAAAAAACCCTTGGGTCTAGTGCCTTTCTGTGCACAATTAAGCAGAGACAAAAGGAAACACCAAGCAGAGGCTGAAGAGGAAAGGAAGAAAAAACAATTTTCATCAGCTGACATAGGGAGTGGGGGAAAGGCAGCCACAAATTTCCAGTGCCAGTCCCAACCTTTGTGTTTTGGACCAAGAAGAACTTTTAACATCTAGCAAGAGGCAGGCAGGCTGCCCTTCCTTCAGAGAGAGCTCCATCTAGACTTTTCCTGTCAAATTTGAAACAGCACTTCTCTCTCTCCTGCTCTCCTTCACAGGGCCAGGCTTGACCGAGGGATGTTCCCATTGTCGCATTGCATTGCTCAGACTCACTTTCAGCTTTCTGATCTCACTTGCACTCTCCTGCTCCTCTGCACACCCCAGGAAAAGCACTGATACCTGTGTGTCTGCATCTGTGCAGAGTGTAGCGTAAGTCCTTCTATCTGGTACACACTAGGAAAACTGTACAGGTGTAGGAGTTATTTACTATGGTCTATAATGAGTATCTGATGTATATCTCCCAGGATAAAAGGTGAGATAGAGTACAGGCAGTTTCCATGTTCAGGAGCTTAGCAGCAAAGCTGCAATTTTGCAGGAACTGGCAGAGCACCCAAAACATCCTAAGTCCCTGTTCTGACTCTCCTACAGAGCCTAGGTTACACTTTAAGCATGTCTTCTGCCTTCCCCAGCCCTCAGCTTGCTTTGAGGGTGGGAAGGCAGCAGTGAGCATTACTGCAACCTTGTCTGGACTCTGAGATGAGCACCAGCACTGGGGCAGTGGCAGAGATTTCCACACATAGGTATACTGCCAGAAAAGTTAATTTTCAATTTCCATTTAAAATAATCCGTGAAAAGTTTGGGAAGGTGAGTAATGCCAGCTCCAGACTGATGCAGGCTGACTGTTTGTGGGTTTTTTCTATTTGTTTTACGTTGTTTACTCAAAGTATTCATTTGTTTACCCTGTTGTTTTCCACTCCTTGCATCTGTTCATTTGTTTAAGTACAAGCCTCAGTGTTTTCTACTTCTGTTTCCTCTCATTACAGAGGAGCATCTGCTTAGCACTTAAAAAAATCAATCAAAAATAATCTTACACCATGGAGCAGAAAGTTTTCATAAACTATGAGTGAAGAATGATTATTGTCTGCATAATCCCTTTGTTATTACTCCTTGTTTAAACTTCAGTTTGACAACAATTCTGGATGACCTTGACAAAATTTTTTTAGGGAAAATGTAGGGATGACAACCTAAGAAAATACCTAAGAGAATCAGCCCTCCCTGAAAATCAAGGAAACAAGACTATTGTCTTTTCTTCCCTCTGCAAGCCATTTTAAAACCAGTCTCGACATGGGGATAGCCTGCAAAAACATGGTTTTCCCTGCTAGCCAGAAATCTTAAATCAGGGTGAACCTGGCTAGATGTGACCCGGCTGCAAAACCTCTGCAGAAAGCTCAGCTTGGCACTTTTGTGCAGTGTTCACGGGAAATGCAACATCACTGTCACCTCCGTCAGCTTCACCTCTCCTTGCCAAAACTCTCTTCTCTTTCTTTCTCCCTTGACCAGCAGCAGCTGTGGGCTCTCAGAGTCTGTGGGCCCTTCTTTCCCTGCAGGAAGGGATCTGGGGAGGACATCCCCACACCCCTTTGCCTCCCTGCCTGCACAGCAACCCCGGCTCTCACTGGTTATTTGCACAGAGGAATCTCATCTGACCAAGCGACATTTAGAGGAAATTGTCTTTCTGATTAAAGGAAACATGTAGTATCTGTGGAAAAGATATCAAGAGCACATAAGGGGGTGACATGAGGCTGAGTGTCCTCTTGATGACTAACAGCTGCAGGCAAGAGTTATTCATTAATGTAATCAAGTCACGCAAAATTTCATGATAACGCTGGGGAGTTTTGCACAAGTGATTAAACGAATCAGCAGGTAGATGAACCTCTGTCAGCTTTTCCATCAACTTCCTGAATTGCCTTCAGGTCCAAGTTCAGGTCTAAGAGGTGATACTATTGCCAGCAATCCATCACAAGTGACTCTGAGCTCCCATTCACTATGTCTCCCTGGTGTTATTGCCATCCAATAGATCTTTTAAAAACCAACCAAACAAACCAAATAAAAACAACCCCAAAAAATCGTTACACAGCAACACTGTTCAGACATCATCGCATCAGGAAACCCTGGCCCTTACGATGAAATATTCAGAGAAAAAGCATGTGGGTTGAGTTGAGGATGGACCGATGCCTTGTGAATCAAAATAAAAAGTAGATCCTCAGTGGGTGTTCCTTCCTGTTTACTCAGATATATCTTTCTCCTCTCACCAGACATAAGAAAGTGAAGAGTTTCTACAAAACAAGATACTTGCTGCATGAAAGTACTGTTCTTCTAATTAACAGAGATATTCATGGCAGTGAGTGGAGGAAAGCTTTTTTCCTCTGCCCTATTCTGCTGTAAAGATATGCTATCATTTAGAACATCACTTAATTAAATACTAGAAACGAGGACACTTTGGAATTAAATAATTCTTCTCTCCAACAATTTTTTCTAGTGTTCAAATATTGGTCAGAAAAAAAAATCTGGTCTTGTCACAGTCATCTAGTACTTAATTGGTTTTTTATTTAGTTCAGCATTAAAGCATGAACTTTGAGGAAAAAAATTAATCCATTGCTCTCCAGTGTGGACAGCTTGCAATGAGTGATTGTGTGGCAAGAAAGAAAACAACGCTGAGTCTTTATAAAGCCCAGCATCTGATCTTGGTATCATCTCTCATCCTTTACAAAACTCTAGCTGACAGGGGAGGTACATCTTTTCTATGTTAGCATTAAAAAGCAAACCGAAGGTAAGGTTTTTCAAAGGCACTTACTTCTAACTGCTCTCTTGATTCCCATTGAAACCACTAGTTCTTTACTCCATTCCCAGAGACAAGGGCATGCCAAGCACATCTAAGTACCCCACATACGTAAAAATCAATAAATGCTTGTTTGTATCATCTAGATTGTGTCAGGTCTGTGATGTAGAGATCCAAAGGTCATTTTGACCAGCCAAATCCTCTGGGGGTACTCCTCCCTTCAAGTTGCCTCTTTAGCCCACAGCACAGCTCTTCTCATGGTCCAATTTGCTCAGGAAGCAGAAGAGAACCTGCTGGTCCTGCTTTCTCCTTTCAGCTTTGCTCCAATTTAGACAGCTATGGAAGAAGACAACCAGGATTCCCCAGGGCAGGAGAAGGGAGTGGTGGGATTATTTGGCCTGTCACAATGTATAGCACAACAGCAACCTCCATGCCAGGAGCTCGGCAGAGATACTAGGGCCAAACTGAGAGTCAGTTGCAGGAGTTGGCAGGGCATTTGGGAGCTGGCCCACAGGGCCATCACTGCATTTGTTTTAGATAGCAGGCATAGGCACAAGCCAGACTTGTTGTAAAGTGATAATAAGACTTGTATTGACACCAGGACCAGACAACTTTATACAGGCGATAAAGGACAAAGACCATCTTAGGCATCCAGGAAAGCTTGATTTTAGAGAGCAGCTCGCTGTTCCCATCCTCCACTTGGAATTGTCCTAACACAGATATGGCACAGAGATGCTGTTCCCCATCCCTGCTCCTGCATCAGTGATGTCCTGCAAGCAAGGGTGATTGAAGGGAAGTCACATGTGTGAGGCCATTAATTAGAAAAAACTCTGACAGTACATGCCTCTACCAGTGTGCTCTTAGGAGAAAGGCACATTGATAGAAGTTTTGGCCAAGTGCTAAAACCAAGTTAGCAAAGACAAGGAAGGTCACAATTTCTGTGCACAGTTTCTGTGCACCAGTAGATCACAAAACTACAGACTACCTTGTTTTTCTCAGTTGGTTATCATACAGTAGCTAAAATGCTCTGGGGAAAACACTCTTCCTAGAGAGAGGGAGTAAGGGAGCAAACAGGGATCAAAAGGATGCTGCAGAATCAGTGGAGAGTTAACACATAAGGAGATCACAGTCTCTTCATTAGCACCAAATAAGAGCAGTTTCGAAACACACGAAACACTTTGCTGCACCATCTGTTTTGTCCAGCTAAATTCTCACATTAATCATCTTTATTCCTTGTGAGTAATTCCCTAATGGGAAATCTACTGAGCATGTTTAGATTTATCAAAACTATCACAGTTTATTAAGAGTCCATACTTCTCCCTTACACACCTGATGGTGGGGAGAGAAAAACAGCTGTAATCACAAAATTATTTCTCTCATCTCTATACTTCCCAGCGTTATTCATGGCAGTAGTAGGTACTGATGTTGCAATGACATTTCATGTATGTCTACTGCAGTGTGGCAAGCACTGTACCAGCACATTATGTTCTCCAAAAACCTTGTGTCAAAACATTTATAAGGGACGTAGATGTGGTTGCATATTGTTCAAGGAGGAAAGCTCTTGCCTGCTCTCCTATTAGCTAACATAAGCCTGTTCTTGATTTTTAACCAGGCAGCCTAGGTAGGCATCAGCCATTTGATCAGCTCTGGACCACATCTCTCAAGACAGTAAAAGAGGTTGTTTTGCCTTCATTACCCTGTGCAGATAACCAAAGGGAAGCAAAGAACAAGGCTGGCACAACAACTAGCACTTGATAGATGACAGGACTTTGTATTCCAGAAGTTTTCAAGATGTTCATCCATAACAGGACAAGGAAATACTGATATGGTTTCCATTAAGTTTGTTTTGTGTTCTCCAGCTGCATCAAAAGACAAGGAATTTTTAATGACAGAAGAATGACTCATTTGTCTGGTGTGAATCATCACACTCTGACTGTGCCTCCTAACTTATATAAGGAATACCAAAATGTTTTTTTTCTTATTAGTAATGGAAATTACTTAATCTATATAAAGGGCTGTCACACCATGGCCAACGACTGAGCAAGACTGCAAAATCCAAGCCAGGGTCCCTTCGCTTCAGCCTGTCAAACCCACATGCAATGCCAGAGGAGGAGCTGTGCCACCCCATCAGTCACCCTGGAAACACAAATCCACCTCACAGGGACATCAGCTGCTTCACCAGACCGTTGGCTGAAGCAAGGGCACTGCAGGGGCGTGGACTTTTCTGCCCGCTTTGCACCAAGGCCAGGAACCTCTGTGGGCTGCCATGTCCCAAGTCACCAGCTTTTGTCCACGACAGATCGCAGCCCAGAGCTGTTTTGCCTCCGGCACACTTTATTATAGAGTTTTCTCAGCTTGGTTTGCATGTCACAGAGAAATAGGAAAGTTGAGCACAGCCAGTTTTTTCCAGCCAAAAGCAAACATAGAGGCAATTATCCCCGCAAAACTCTCTTTGCAAGCTTAACACACTCCATCCAGGCAACCGCTTTAAATCTGTACTGGCTAGTGACTCCCTGCTGAATAAGCTTACTTCTCCTTGAGGGGGTTGCCAATCTAACTCAACTCATGTGCCTAAACTGGCAAAACCCACTGAAGTGTAAACAGGCCATCTAGAGTGTTCAGAGACCCATTCCTGGGTAATTGGCTTCCATAATGACTCATACACACTCAAACACAAAACATAGGAACGCTTCCTCTCGGTTTTGCTCAGAGTACATATAGCTTTTCACCTGTGATGAATAATAAAGAACTCTTCCTTTTATTCCCCTGCCCATGAATTAATCAGGTAGGGGAAAAAGGGGTTCTGGACGAGTGCCATGGGCTAAAGGATAAAAATCACATACACACACAGAGAGCAGGGACATGCAGAAATGCCATATGGAGAGTAAACAAGCTGTAGTGACCTTCTCAGGCTTTATCAAGTATTCATGGGAAGCAGGCTCATGGGGATACAAAGCTAATAATAATGAACTCACCAGCATCCTGGCATGTTCTGGTTCTGCCTTCCAACAGCATTGCCTCCCCATTTGCATGCCAGATGCCTGGTGGGCTTCAGCCCTTTGCTAATATTTGGAGCTAAAGCAAAGAGGGAGGGTGCAACAGCATAGGGAATTTCTTCATATCCAGGCCTTTTTAAATAGAGAACAGTGGACAATGTCAGACCTTCAGGGAGACCTGGCAATCTGTAGACTCCACTAATTTAAAAGACAGAGACTCACATCTTGCAACACCAGTGGCAGTTTTTTCACTCTTGTACCTTGAACATAGACCTTGGGTTTTTTCCAGCCTCTGAGGAACATGGTCATTAGGTACTTTCTGGAGATCAGGGATGGCATATGTTACCAAGTTACTGACCTCAGACATGAAAGGAGCCAGATTATTAGAAGCAAGCCATTCAACCATAGCAAATTACATTTCTTGAAGGATTTCAGACTTGAATTTTCATTCCACAATATATTTCAAAGGAAAAATGGGACCTCCTATAAAGATAGCTAGAAGGATGAACTATGCAAGATGGGATGATTTTTCCAAAGGACAATGATCTATTTAAAAGCAACACAAATAGCTGAGTGGAAATGATCCAAATTATGTTGATGTGACTACTTGAGAAAGCTAAACACACGCAAGTCTTTGCATCATCAGTGTTTTTGGCTTTAATCTCTTAGAAATAAAGGGGAAAAAATGGCAATGTTGTCATTGCTTGAAAGACAGTGGCAGTATCTTGATTTTGGTATTCTTTGCTTCTCTTTGAACTGTTTTTCTCTCTCCTATATACTTCATATCTCAAAAAAGTTATTTTAAAATAACAGATGTAATTGCCCAGAGGCAAGATGGAAAAGAAAGAGACAAAAGAAGGGTTGTATGAAGACCGAGGGAAAAATAGCTGGACAATATCTATAAAACCAGAATTGGAAGCTTTGAGGGCTCAAATGTTTCAGAAAGCAACTTAGGTCAGTTGCAGTAACTACCTGAAGGTGAACATTACAGCCATTTGAAACAGGTTTGGTGAGCTCAGAGAATATTTACAGCTATGTAGGGGCTGAGCCAAAGCCGGCTGCAGCTGCCATCCCCCCAGCCTTACCCCACTGGGGAGCAGGGGTTTTCCAGGGTGAATAAACCACTCTAACACAGAGCTACTGCTCTGATTTTCCCCCTATACTTTTAGGTGGCTCTTGTATCTCTTTCTTTCTCAGCCTATAATGTGTCCCTGTAATAATTTAAACAGTGGTGCTGTTTAAAACTAAGGTCCATACCTTGTATTTGGGTGGCTGGGGGTAGGGTAAATATGTGTCATGGGATAAGCTGCATTTCTCTTATACTTTTAACCGCCTCCCTCATGCTTAGACCATTAATTCAGTATATATGGACATAGTTCTAATATTTCAGGCACCTGAACAGGTCCTGCTCCCAACAAAAAACACAAACAAAATAAAGAAACAGGGATAAAAGCAGATTTTTCTTTTCCTTTGCCCACATGTGAAACTGCCTCAACAAAACCACATTCATTTGTGTTTTATTGGTGAATAAATTAGCATTATGATGCTAGGAAACGTTGAGTAAGGAAGGCCAAAGAGAAGACAAAACAAAATTTGGTCCTTCAACATATCTGGGAGGGAAAGCTTGAAAACAGATACAAAGAGAAGATAGTAGGAGTGAATGGAGATCTGTGGGGTTCCAGAGGTGAATGGAAAGATGACAACAAGGAGGCCCTATACAAAAGGGGCAGTGCAATAACACATTACTGTTGATCATGACACTATTTTAACCCTTGAGGTGTTTTGCTCTCACTCATTAACGCAGGAGAATTTTTCCTGACAAGCAGGCACAGGCATTTAGGCACACATGTACCTCCTGACTCAAGAGCAGCATCCGCTACCTTATCAGAAGCAGTCTCTACCTTTGGACAGGCACATCAGCAGTCATGCTACAGCAGCATCATGCTATAATTCCTTATTTTGTCCAAACCAGCCCTCTTTTCCCCACCCTTGCATCAAGGGCTCCTAAGCTCAACATTGTATACCATCTGGCCCCTGGAAACACGATATGCTTTGGTTTTAATTCAATCCAACCTTTCCGCTTGCTTTGGTGTTCTTTGTTCAATGTCACAGCAAGAGCAGCTTCCTGATTACCTTGCTACATGTTTATAATTAATTTCTCTCAGGAGGATTACAGCCAATATTATTACCAAATGCATTTCCTAGGTATTGAAGCAGCATTGGTTCCAAAAAATACATGTGATTTATTCTCTCCCTAGGGAGTAGGCATTTGTAAGTAGCAGATTACTGACATGCCGCAACCAGAAAGCAAAACATACTAGCAATTAATACAGCCTTGTGAGGGAAAGCTGCAGAGACCTCTCAACAGCAGCAAGTTGACAGCACCCACGTCACCAAATCTGCCGCAGGACTCAAAATACCAAGCAAGATTTAAGACTAAGAGTGTGGGATATAAACTCACTGCAGCAGAGACTGTTCTTTTATTCTGCCTTTGAACAGCACTGAGCAGGCAGAGGTCCTGCCCTACAACAGGTGCTATGAGGGGTAACACACACCCAGCCATACGAAAGCTCTGTGGGTGTTTCAGAGGAACTGAGGCCTTTTGATGGGATAACTTTCAAAACAAATTTCAACTTTTTTTTCTAAATCTTCATTATTTCAAAGGGAAAAAGAAGATATACATTTTTCTTTTTAAAAGAAGTCATGAGGTTCCCCCTCTTCCCCTTCATTCCACACTCTTTGGTTTAGAATTCCCTCAAATGTGCGACATAGTAGCTTCTCTTGAGATTGTCCTTAGGCAAAAGTAGCTTTTCCCAGGAAAATTTGCTTCTACAGAAGATATCTTTGACCAGCCCTGAAGTAATAAAACAGAATGCCATGGTATGATTTTAAATCACTAATCTCCTAATACAAAGTATAGGAAAGTGTCTCATGGACCTCATTCAATAACCATTTAGCCCTATCCTTCCTTGATGAGCCATCCTGTGAAAAAAGTAAAGAGGTCTTGCTTACTCAAAAAATGCTTACTGACTTACCAACCCAAACCACAGGTGCACGCCAGAGGCATCTTTGCAAGCAGAGAGAGGACCATAGCGCTACAGAAAGCTTCAGCTGTTCTTGCCCCACAGCACAGCACTGGGTCACATCCCAAGCTCGGTTCTCGAGGAACCAGTTTGCTCACAGTACATCTCCCCCAGGTCTGCCTTTATGCATAGGCATTACAGGAGGAAAAGGGCACTGCAAGGTGCCTGTCAGCTGACTTGGTGGACTTGAGACCTGTAACCCTCAAGCCTCTCTCCCTCATTAGCTCCGAAGACAACACAAATGAATGGTGGCAGAGCGTGGGGGAGTACAAGCCACCCTGAAACCCAGTGTGAAAGGCCACATTAATGAGGGTTGGCAAGTCCCTGCTTGTGGATCATTTGAAAATCAATTTCTAATTGCCAGTATGGGAATGATCTCCTATTGCTTCCCAGACAAATTGTTTCCCAGAAAAAACTTGAGATACTGTGCAAGAAAACTGCTTTTGCTGAGAAACTACCAGCAAGGACTTTCAACTCTTCCCAGCAGCACATGGCCAGCAGTGACAAAAAGGGTAAAGAGGATCTGTAAGAGGATAGGCAGAGTCCCTCTGTCCCACTCTCCTTTATTCACCCACCTGTAAAACCAGCACTTAAAGCTTTACTATATGAACAAGGTAGTTTGCACATGTTGATAAAACACGGAAGGAAAAGTTTAAAAAGAGTAATTTTTCCCTATCCCACTGTAGTTTTTATAATCGTTTCTAAGAGGGAGCACAGGGCTTGTGATTATTTGGAGCTGTGCACATAGGAATTCTGGATATTGTCGAGATCTCTTCACAGATATCCCAGCTGTTGCAGCATCCAAACTCTCACTTAAAGATAGTGTGCCTCTGAAAATAACTGAAAATAAGGGTAAATTGCTAACTTTTTGAATCCACAGACATAGGAACTTTCTACTGCTGCTTTCCAGCACAATAAGGTTTTTAAAATCTAATTAATAACATTAAAATGTCAACAGCCTTAACCTCTTCAGTACCTGAAGCAGATTATCACACTCTACGCTTGCAGCCTGTGGTTGCCACAGTTGCCTTTGATGAGCCATGCATTTGAAAGGATGGCATGGTACAATTAACTACGTGGGTCTGGACTATGAAAAAAGTGCTTGGATGGCAGGAATAAGTGAACTATTCACCTCCAAATTATACTAGCTGGACTGATTATGATAATGCCAACTTAAAAATACAACAGTAAGCTTGTTCGTCCCCTTTTGTGACTCAAAAGCCAATTTTGCTTCACACTGCCTTTATTTTGATAGCAATGAACTTGGAGTCTGGCTTACAGCCAGGTTTGTGAGCTTTTTCTACCTTTTTTTTTTTTTTAGAAAACTTCACTTAGTAATGAAAGTAGATCCTGGGTTGCTGGACAACAACCCAGGTTTTTTCATATGGCACTAACTACCATTAAGTTATGGTTTTAAGCCTGGAGATCTTGAGAAAATTTCTGGCATTCGGTCTTAACTGTTAGAGCATTAACCAGGAAGACACAACTGTATGCAAGCCTGGTTGGTTCTTATCCCATTTTCTTTGAAATTGGGATGGTAGGTCAGGTATCTGACCCTGTAGGACCATTATTCCACTCTTCAAGGCATACGGGACAAAAATCATTGGACGGTTGATTTGGCATTTTTCAAAATGGTTCAAAGTGTTATTTTCCCCTTAGTTTAACTAAATGAAAAAATTTTTCGGTTTGCGATGTCTTGGGTTATGGTACATGCACACGTTCACTTTTTACTATGTGGTAATGGGAGCAGCTTGTCAGAAGTGTACAAATGTAAATGCCTTCCAGTTTAACCTGCAAAGTAGGGGGAACTTGAAATACTCAAAAATAATTAAAAAATAAACATTTTTTAAGAAACAGCATGACTAAAGCCTTAACAAGATGAATTTCTCTGCTGTTTGCTAACACAGAGCAAGAAGGTTGTGCTTGTTTCCCCGGAACAGTAGCACTAAATGTCTCCCAGCAGCATCAGCACATTTAAAACTGAAATCTGAAGTCATGAGTGGCTCATGTTTGAAACAGCAAGTTGGTTCTTCTAGAATTAGGAGAACAGGGCAAGAATGGCATGGAAGATTCACTGGAAGATGCATGTTATTTTATGAATTTCTAGTCAATTTTATATACTGATGCTTAAAAGTTTTTCTAATTAGTCTCAGCTTTAATAAGGAAATGAGTGAAAATTCAGCATGTTAAGACAAAAGGAAGCTGGATTAGATGCAATCTATGCCAAGCATGTATGTTACCCCTTATAGACCCATCTCATAATCATAATTGTCTAATTTGATTGCTTGAGTCCAATTATTTTAAATACTCCTGGCAATCAATAGAGATTCATCCCTGTAAACCTATTTGACCCCTTTTCTCAGTGAGGCACGATTTCACACAAGCAATCCTCTATTAACCTTTGACAGAGGTAGGAATTAGTGATCAAGTCTGACACACAAGTGGTGGAAAGTTGCCAAGCAGTTTCACAAAAAATCCATCTCCAGAATGAACCCAACACTGTGGCCTTCTAAGAGAATAGAAATTCACCTGACAAGGTGGATACTAAAAGATAAGAGGCTTTATTGATCTCTCAGTTCTCCCTACCGCACTATTGTTAATTGCAAATGATAAGAGGAAGAGTATTCAAAGTAAGCAAAGCTTTTCAATATTAACCTCAATAAGTGAATTAAGCAGCAATACTTCGCATAAAATTGGAGATCACTAATGGGTCAAAAAACGCAATTCATTCTTGCTCTGGGCAATCAAGACTCTCAGATGATAGACCTCTGCAACTCACTGTGAGGCTGGTAATTGCTGCCCATTACTGCAATAATCAGTCTGACCTCAGGGACGAGCTATACCAAAATCCTATTGGATTTCAGTGGCAGTGGGGCAGCAGCCTCCACCAACAGACCTATCCTTTGAAACATCCCAGCCAACAATTCATCCTACACATTTGAACTAGGCTAAGTCATTTAAACTGCTTCCAGAAGAGCAAGGGGTTAAATCCATCCCGAGGCTATCTGTTGAAATAATGATAAATCTGGAGCAGTGTTAATTAACAACTGCAAGGGATTCTTTTCCTATTAGCAGTAAAAAACACATGACTATTCACAGGCAGCTGTATTTCACCAGTAAAAGTGTAATTGATACTCAAAATTTCTAGTTTAACTTCTGAATCTCTTAGGCATTGCAAAGCTCAAAGGAGAGAGTAATTCCCTTTCTACAGGGGAAGGCATGAAGAGCAGCTGTACAAAGGTCAATTAAATAAAAGTGGTGTAGAAAGACATGCAAAGTCTAAAGTAGCAAATATAATCTTACTCCCTACCCCAGTGCAATTTGCTTTTATATCATGGAGAATTTGTCATACTTGATTCAAAGGTCCAGTGATGCCAATAAACTGCCTTTAACAGAATCCAGCACCTCATACTTTGAAAGAAGACAGAAACACCCAGAACCTGTGAAAGTACTCAAAAAAGACACCAACCTGCAATTCTGTGTAAGAAGAGGAAGAACAAATCTGCAAAAGTGTATTGTAACATAAGAAAGTTCTTGCATCTCATCACAGTCTGTCCTGCATTCACTGTGCTAAGCACTGACTCACCAAAATTCTCTGAGGGCTGTTGCAGACCCCAGATCTGGGTGCGGTGTGAAGAAATGGGCGTGGTGGTCTCAGCAAAAGAGAAGCTCTAATCAATGGCTATTGAAAACAACTGGAGCTTCCTAAGTAGTGCTTGTTGCAGCTGAAGGCTTCTGCTGATACCTTTTCTCTGTATGGCCATGAGGGAGGCAAAGGAAAACTGGAAGATGTTTCTAATTAGATTGGTGATGACACCCAGCAAAGACTTCAATGACACACATGGGGCAAGTCTGGACTGATTTTGTGCTTGGTTTGGCTCTGGGAGATGATAAACAGCTGCTATATACATTTTCATGAGTTTTACATTTAGAAGGTACCTATAAACTGGCATGTTATGGTACTGAGCCAGTAGGGTCAGCTCTATGAAAGGAAACCATATGAGAAATGTTAACCTCTAAATTAAAAAAAAAAAATATAGCATCTACCTGTTAGTATTTGAGTAGTAAAATTTAAAATTTTTTTTGCAATGTGAACAGCAGATGAACAGCAACTTGATCCAAATTATTTTCTCCATCTTGCACACAGATTAGTTCCTTACAGTTTTGCCCTAAAGCCAACTTGACAGCTCACACACTTGTTGATGAGCAGTGAGCTTGCTCTGTCCTTTCCTCTGTACTCTGAGCCTCACAGCCTTTAATGTTTATCCTCACGTCACCCCTGTAAAGTAAAGGAAAGCTATTATTCCGTCTTTGTACAGGTGAGAAATTATTGGGGAAAAAAAAAAAAAAAGATAAAAGGGTTACCTGTCAAGTATTTTGAAATTAATGGGAGTTAGACATCTAAATAATGGGGTGAATTTGGACATTAAAGAGTCATCTGCTGTCAGGCAGTAATTCCTACTGCTGCACTTCATTTCTAATATACAGGTTTGAAGGTCTACCTCCCCCCTTGGCTTTAACTTTTTTCTTTTTCTGTAGCTTGCAAACCTGGATTTGGATTGTGCCTTGTGTTCTAGAAGCCATATTATGGGTCCTTCAGCCAACAACGCACTTCCAGCTGCTGTTTGCAGAAATGAGCCTACAAAGAGTGCACTACCATGTTTTAATGATGTTGAACTCCGGGAGCAATTGTCTGGGACCATCCTGCTATAGCTCACACCATTTCCAATAGAAGAAACACAATAAATCTCTGCAGATCAGAGAGATGCTAGACTTTTTCCTTTTTCCCTGTGGAAACACAGGAGATTCAGAGGTGCTCTATTTCACTTTTTAATTCTGCAGGCATTTTGCTTCCTTGATGCTGTTGTTTAAAACATGCAGCACTGTGCTTAAAGTATGCACACTCATGTTGTGCTTGCAGCCCCTTGCAATAAAACCAATGGTGCCCTCAAAGACTTCATCTAAAAGTTTATTTCCAGCAGTACTTTAAAAAGGAGACAACAGGGTAACAATTCTGGAATTCTGCTGTGAAATAGTTACACATTTTATATCTTTTATCTTCCTCTGACACTAATCTTGTAGGCTTCAATATACTGCAGTTCTCTACGATTGAGTGGCATGAATATACAAACTCCATTTCTCTCCATTTCCAACCAGCTAGATCATGTAACCTGCAAGACAGTAGCAACTTACATTTGAGATGGTCATGAGTAAGCTTTGGTCATAGAGGTGTTCTTGCTGATGTTCAGAAAAGCTGTTATTCACTGCAGCAAGCTCTGCAGGAAATCAAAGAGCTGTTTTACATCTACCTGTCTAGTGCTGTTTTGTGTATATGACTAACTCCCCTATTAACTTATCTCCAGTGTCCCAGTTTCATCTCCCACTATTAAATTTTCTCCCTGCCAGTCAGTTACGATTTCAGAAAAGTCTTTCAAAGTGGTATTTTCTCTTTGGAAGTCAATCCTTTTACAATGGATCAAGTGGGGAAAGCAGGCACGGGACGGTGGGAAATTTCAAGGGAAGAAGAACAGAAAGAGCACGTTAAAAAGAAAAGTTGCTTATGTGATTTATTCATTTCATACCTGACTGCTTCTCTTCCCATAAGCAACTTCACTGTGCCAGAGACAGGAAAAGTTCTCGTTAGATCTCATTGCTCTTCAAAACATAAAACCTGCGTAGCACAGACATGATTCATAAAGGGCTGTAAGACAGTTCAGACACCTTGGTACAACCATACGCTCAGCAACATGGTTAGAAGCACGTGTAGAAATCATGACAAAAGCAGATACTGAAAGCTTCACAGAACTGTGTGTGTCCCCACCTCCAAATTGCTGGTAAGTATAATAAATCCCTTTTTCAGAATCTATGTTCCTCCCTCCCTGTTTGCAGTCTTTGTAATGGTCTCTTTTGTGCCCTCTCTCTCCCACTGCCACTCTTGGAAAAGACAGCGATTCACTGTGTGTGGGCAAGACCAAAGGTGCCTTAGGAAACTGGTTTTTTTCTCCCGGTTCTGCACATTTGTTTGCGTTTTGCAGTTTCCAACTCTTTCAGAGGGCTGTATTCAGTTTACCTTGTTACAATTGGCTCATAAAGACAGGCACAGTACCTCACCCTGCCAGGTAAGCAGGATGAAGGCAGTTTGCTTTAAAACTGCTTCACCCTTTCCATATACTGTACCCTCCAGCCCATGGGCAAACTGGTAAACTGGTTTCCAGTTCATACATGTAACCAGATTCAAGTACTAGGTGGCAATGCCCTAGGAAGTACCAGGATGTATGCTCCCTATTCCATGTTTTGGGAAGCCTATGGTGCTGTGCAACTGCAAGAGGGTGGCACAAGTTGTCTAGGACACTTCACATACAATTAATCTCCCTATCCATCATTAATGATTTACCTCCTCATGCCCTTTACAAACGTGCCTGATGGGGTCATTCCTGGATTTGTATCAGTGTAAGAGAAAAGAGGATCAGGCTCAAAATCTAGTAGGTGCTTTGAGGACTGCCAAGAGGCACTGAGTGCATGATTTTATTAGTGAGTCAGTCACACACGTCTAACCAGCTTTCCATTAAGTGGTTGTTTTAGTATGTTTTGACCCATCGAAAAATTGTGACATAATTAGGAAAATGATCAGCTGAAGTGCAGGCACAGGTGTCTCCGCTTGTTATTCATCCATGCTGCATGATATTCAGATGGGAAACAGCAAATGTGTGTGTGGTGCAGCCTGCAATAGCCCCAACATCACCACAGAGGAAAATATGCTTATCAAAAACAGCACACAGAGATGGGTTGGGTTACCATCCCATGCAGAATCTTTTCTTCTGTCTTAAGCATCGAGTGCCCCAGGGAAAGCACCTCCACTTCTCTCATTCCATTTCACAATGGAGGCAAACCAGACCAGACTAGTCTTTTCTGCACATTGAAAAACAGTATCTTGGATCCTTTCTAGCATCTGCCCAAGAAACTTCAGGGATGGCAGTACTGCACTTGGGCAATGGACCTGTGGCGTGCTTACATAGTCCTGCCCACGCTGAAATCCATCCTGCAGTTTTGCTGTGACTGCTGCCTTGGTCCACCTGTCTTGGGAACAACTGGCCACTGTGCTCACAGGACTCGAAAAACACTACTGTAGTTCCTCCTCCACCCAGAAGGATGGGTTCTCAGAGCTGGGAGCAGTTCTTGATGAAAACTAGTGGAGCAAAAAACCAAACTAATTTTAATCAAACTGTATTAACTACACTAGGGAGCTGCTTGGAGTATTTGACTTCTGGACCACATAGTCCCATCAGTCTTTTCCTGCTTTTTTTCTCAAATTTTTACTCTACAAAATTAAGTCCTTTGAAAAGAAGACAGAATTGCCCTTTATATTGTGTTTTAAAGGTGATCCTGTGATTAAAAAACAGATCCTATTTGCAGTTAGATCCCAACAGGATAGAAAGCTATATGGTTTCCTGTGCCTTGTCCCTGTTTATGCAAAAAAAAAAAAAAATCTATTTAATCTTGTAAAGAAGTACTAAGTAATGGGTGTGGCCTCTGATACAAGGACGTAAACTGAGGTCCCTTTTCAAACCTGCTACTAATAGTGGAAATGAAGGTACAAGAAGCAAGACCCAGTATCAATTCTAGACTGTCTCTGACATGGCCAGTGCAACTTCTCCCAGTTTAAAGATTCTCCACTCACTCCAGGATGAGACCAGCACTCTCCAGTAGCCCTGCTCCCAGGAGAAGGCATTCATTTCATAGTTGTTTCTGTCTCCTGTCTGCACAGAGTAGAGAGGCAGTGCTCTGATAGTGGTCACTATTTACAAAAAGGAAGGATTGGCTACAGCTTGAGTAAAAAGACACAAAGCAGGAGATGGCAGATGCACCAGCCTCTCTTCCTGGGCTGTGTCCTTCTAACTGTGGCATCTGTTGTCAGCAGGCAGAATCAGCAGCTGAGAGGAGAAGCAACACGGAAGTGACTTAATTTCTACCCACTGTCATATATTTGAAAGGAAAATTGTGCCTATTTCTCTCATCTCCATTACCAGCAGGATTTCTGGTGAGCTGGCTGCAGATTTCAGACAGCTTGTTTAACATGTTCCATGCCAGCATCTGGGTGTCCCTTGGTCTCTTCTTTAGCTTCATCTTCTACTTAGCTCTTTGAAAAAAAAAAACCAAAACAAAACAAAACAAAGCACAATCATTCAGATGCAGAAGCTCCTATTTTGGAGCTACCCTACTTGGTTGATGTCCTGGGGCCAGAAAAGGTGAGACAGTGGTGGTACAACAGGAAAGCTGAGGATCTGGTCTGAGATCCAACTTCAGCCATACAAATCACCTTTAATGTCCCTCAAATGCTCTGCCCAGAGACATCTTTGTTCTCCAGAACACCTCCAAGATGCTTTGTCAGCTTCCCTGCAGCCTACAACGCTGAGCCCCTTCGGTGAGTTGCACTCCATCAATGACATCCCTCTTCCCTCACTCATTCCTATTTAGAAACTTGTTGAAGTGCCAGAAAATCTGCATTTGGGAACAGAAAGATTCAACTTCCTAGTCTCATGTCCTGCAATGTCTGGACAGCAAAGGAAGTGACAAGTGCAAGAAGGGCAGCTTCTCTGTTTGGGAAGCTTTGTACTTGCCCTCCTGAGCAACAGCAGCTCCCATACACTCTTCTCTGATCTACCTCGCTCGCCACCAGCCCTGAATTCTCCATGACTTCTTTCTAAATTTGCCTTCCTGTCAGTGTGGTACTCACTGAGCCTTTCACTATCTTATACCTGCAAAATTCTCTAAAGAAAACTCTGATCCAAATATAAAGGTTGTTTTATTTGTATAAATGCAGAAAACATTCAAAGTAGCACCTGGATTCTCCAGTTACTGTATGTAACACTTCTAGTGAGACCTGCACTGGTTCCACACTAAACTCTAGTTCAAACCACCTCTGGGAAAAAGATCACAATCTCAGAAACAAGCTGTTGAGTGGACTGCAGGGAAAACACTTGCTCAGGAAAGAATAGATTAAACCTTTGAAAACCAGGCCCCGATGTTTTCTGCCAGAATTGCAAATGTGACTGTAATTGGAAGCTGTCAGCTCCCAGGTAACAGTGGCAAATTAAGGTGATGAACCAAGGTAAGAAAGTGAGGTTATAAATGGAGACACACTTCGCTGTCTGCAGGCAGACTCAGTCATATGTGAAGGCTGCATTGCAGAGCACTATTTATAACAACACTCATTTGGAAAAGTGCCTAACAGTATGCCAGGTAGATTTAGGTTTAGGACAAAAAAGAAAAAAGATAATGGGAGGGGGTATATTTTTTTCATTGAGTTTCCTTCAAGTTTCTTTTCCTCCTTTCTACCCCCATTTTTCCTGCACCCCTGCTGTGCCTTGCTCCATGGTAATGGGCAAGTGCTTTCACACTCAGTTTCAGTCTTTGCCCTCTACCCCTTCTTTGTGCAGTGCATAACACAGTCCATTTTTATTTTGCAATGGTAACAAGAACTACAAATGCAATAATGGCTCATTTTCCTGCAAAAATTTGTATCAAGTATGCATTCCCACATTATAAAGGCTTGTGGTTTTGTCTAGGGTATATCTCAGCAGGATCCTGGTTTTCTGAAGGAGGATCTGAAGGGTTTGATGAGGCACAGATACCTTTGGCTGTACACCAGTTGCTCTGTAGAGGGGCCTTGAACTTTGCATTAACCATGTAGGAAGCCTAAATGCCCATGGGCTAGATTATTGTTAGATAGCTGATATTAGGGTAGAGGGCTGCTACTGTTTTAGCCAGGTCCACGGACTCCTTAAGTGAAATGGAGACTTTTCTCTGGCAGTTTGGGCTCACATACCAGTAATGCAGTTCAGCCTCATCAGTTTAGTATCAATTGGCATAGCAGGAAGTATTTATGTGAGGAATGAAGCAATGGAGATGGGCTTTAATAGGAGAACTGATTATGAGGGCAAAGGAGCTCTCCTCCTTCTAGGGTGGGACCACTGTCATGTTCAGCCTGCTTTTTTATGGCTGGAAAAGCCTCTCAGCTTGGTAAGGCTGTAATATTTACAGAGGAAAGCTACTCAAAAATTTATTAACACAATAAAGCACCAATTTCAGGGTGCGTTTTATTAGCAACAATAATTACTAATCACTTAACTTGCTATTTCATCTTACAAGACCTGCATTTACCATCCGACTGTCATCTCCTCCCTAGGGCTGGCATAGTTCAGGGATGCAACTCTCATTTTACATGGTGGTGCACACTTCTCCCCACTTACATTGATTATGACTAATTAAAAGTTTATATCACATAAAGACCAGATAAAATGCACTTAAAAGTAATTCTGGAGCTTATGCCAGCAGTAAAATATTTTAAATTAAAATCAAGAGTAATTCCTGCAATATATTACTACACCGTTTATATTTTTGGGCTTCCCTATTTTAAAGAGATTTATTAAGATCAGGAAGATGTCCAGCTTTGAGTCAGTTTTATCCCAGATTAGTTACATACAGATAAAGATGTAGTCAGAAGGACTTGCAGATGCACGTCCTCATGGAGTGGCTAAGTCCCTTTGCAGGGTGATGCAGCAGTATCGTGCTTCATGGAAGACAGAGAACTCCCAGAAAAGAACAGGGACCCAGTGTGCATTTCTCTCCCCTGCACACTTCATTTCCTTCCTCTCCTGGTCTGTGTTAATACCTCAGCCAAAAATTTAAATCAGCTGGGGCTGGGAGTGTCCCACCAATCTGTGAAAGCAATAACACAGCTGTGCTTTCAGGGGACTTAGCACACAGGTGCTTTGGGGAGCATATTTTGTCTGGCATGGAGTGTTGGTCCAGGGAGAAGAGTGAGTAGCACTGCTGCTTTGATTTTAAAAGTGTGCTTTTGCTGGTGGAGATGATGGCCCTGGGGCTGTGGCTTTCTATGCACTTTTACGTCTCAGCCTCAGGCTACCATGCTCTTCAGGTGGGACCTGTACTCCTTAAATCCTTCAATTACTTCTAAAAATCATAAGACATACTCAACACCAAAGTCTCCCCAATCTGCCTCAGGTTGAAGATCAGACTGCATGGGGTGTAAGGATCTCTTCCAGCCCTAAATACTCCCTTTGTGATTATATTCTTCCCTTCCTTAAGGATAATAGTACATAGATTTCAAATACAGATTGTTCTTCCTTGTCCTAATTTGAGGAAGCAACCTGCCTCCTTCCTAATTTGGTGATGTTATGTCTCTTGCTCTCTGGGCTAGATACATAACATGAAGGTTTCAACAAGAAGTTTTGCTCCCATGTTGCATGTACCCAATCCCTCAGGCTGAAGGTAGCTCATAATAAACATCCTCAGTCACTGTTTGCTATCACTATATGCCAATTTCCTGTTTAATTTAAAATGTATCTTCCTTGCATATTGCATAAAACTGCAATAACTTCTACCGTTACTGTTTTAAACATCAAAAGTTATACCAAGTTCTGACAGCTTTCCTTGATTTACTGACAATACTTAAGTAGTGCATATTTTATAGTATTTGCTGCTACTAAGCTGAGATTCAAAGCGTTCAGCCCCCACCACACTTCCCTGCTTGAGCAGAGGGAGAGAGGAGAGCACAACAATCTTGTTTTGTGGCCACATTTTCCACCATAGCTCTCATCAGGTTCATGGTTCATGATACAGCCAAGGGTAAGCAGGGGTTAAAAAATAAGTTGACCTATCTCTGACCAGGGTCACTCAGAGTTGTTCCACCTTTTTGTTGGGCTAACACAAAGCAGGAGGATGTACTTACTCTCTTTATGCCACCGCACTGGGTCTTCCAGGAAGAAAGCAGTGTATGGGATCCTCCTGCTACCTATCTGTGGTGGCAGTAAGACCTTCCAGACTTACCCAAAATGGGACATCCAATCTGTAGGCACTTTGGGGGCTGCTGACCTGATCCATAGATTACTGAAGTCAGTAGGACATTTCTCATGATCTTCAATGATATTTCCATCAAGCTACAATACAGAAGAGAAGCACTGATTAAGGAAAAGTACCAAAAGCAACAATTCAAAAAGCATCATCTCTACAGTTCTCCCCCCATGAACATTCTGCACTCAAGAGATCTGTTGTGCAAATTTTGAAAATGGCTATAATCTATATAGGAGCCCCTGGTGGTCTAGTGGTAAGGGCGCGGCGCTATCACCGCCAAGACCCGGGTTCGATTCCCGGTTAGGGCCACTCCCGGGCAGGTGGAGCTCGTTAACCCTTAAAAAGGCAATCCATCTACGTCCTAAGGACCTCGCTGCCACCGTCCAAGCTCGCTTGGCCCCGGCAGATGAACCTTAGGATTAAAGGGTGGGCTCAGTTCCGCGCACACTGTGTCTCACCTAAAAAATCCAATGCGCAGGCTGGAAGGTGGAAAGGCCTTCCCCGGATCTTCGCTCACGAAGACTGGCCATTATTATCATTATAATCTATGTTCTTTTTCCTTTAGAATTTTTGTTTGTTTGTATCTCTGCTGAGGAGATTTGCTAGGCATCTTTTTCATGAAAATTTTTTAGCATGAAAAGTTTTTAGCCTATGTGTGTGTGTATAGACTGGAAATGCTGCCACACTAGCACCTGGGAAACATATTTCATGATCATATTCTTCCCAATTCCCCCACATGTCCAGTCCAAAACACGAGAAAACATATCACCAACAGCTTCCACAAGGCAGGCTTTTTTCTGCCATGCACTACTATTGTGACTGAAAACCATAGCCCTGAGACAGTACAGTCCTGAAGGATATTTTTCTAACAGACTCCATACAACTACTAATTAGAAATGCTGATTGTTGTCATATATACTCAGAACCCATGGATAGCAGTATAAACTAAAAAAAATAGTAAAAAGAAAAGAAAATTCAAACCCAAAATGGGTGCAGCAGAGCTCACACCCCTCTCTGATTCATTGCAAAGCAATTCATTCTCCTTCAGAAAGGCTCCCTCCCTCATTCCTGTCACCAATACTATAGCAGAGGTGGTCAGGCTGGTGGGAGCAGGATGAAGCAGGCAGAAATGGGTGCAAGAACCCATACCTGTCTCTATTCACAATGAAGAGGAAACAGCTTTTACTGAACAAAATTACAGTGGGTGCTGGAGGCTGCCGATCTTGTCATGAGTGAATGTGCCTTTGCAAGAGCAGCCAGGAGTCTCACCAGCTCTCTGGCCTTTCTCACAGCAAAAAGCGATTGCTCCAGCCCTCCTGTGCCACCTTCCTTGTGGCATCCTGCTGGGAAATAAAATTAAGGCAGCAGCCCTGCTGAGAGAGAAACCAATGGTGATTCACCACACGGGAACACTGCCTCAGCGCCAGGCTCTTCTGTCATTGACTGCAAACACCCCATTCCAGTCTGATTTTTCTCCAGAAGGAGTCATTATGGGATCTCGCTCTGAGTACCCTTGCCTTTCCACCCAAAGGTCAGTTTTTAGCCTCTCAGGCAACTTTTAGCTAAACATAACAGATGGATCTCTTACATGCACTTAGATTCTACACGTGTTTGACAGAGTTGGGATGTAGGTAGGGAAAAATTCCTCTCCTTAGCTCCTGGGGAAATGGCTCATGAGTTTTACTAAGCATCAGCATATCTGCACAGGAAAAAGGCAGTGGAAACCAGACTTCAAAACTCTCAGCATGTGAAAAACATTCTGGTTTAAAGTACCCATTTGCAATGGTCTGGCGGGGCAGCCCAATCCTGGAAGGACCACGATGTCAGTGGACTGTACACCAGAGCTCCTGTGGATTAAAAAGATGCTCAGCCTCAGTGGATGGAGATCCTTGCTTCTGCATGTGGACCTCATGTTGGCTTTCAAGATCTACGAGTCTGGGATTTGCAGTGTGATGACAACTAAAGTATTTCTAAGAAATCCCTAACGTAATGCACAACTTGTGCTCATTTTGCCTGATCTAGCAAAAGACTTTACCTGAATAGAAGGCTGATTGGTCAGATGAACTGTCTTTACATACCTAAATAGAAGGAGGGGTCCAAGGTTCTGAACACAAGAAGTTTCTGTGCACATTCGAAACTCGTTGTTGCCGGTAGCATCAACATGTCCATGACACTGGAAAATATGACAGCTAGTCATACACAAGATATTCAAATCCTGGAATATGAAGATGACTGGAACATAAGATGTGGTTTATCAAAAGCCCATTGCAGGCAGATGCTGTGCAGTTTTCAGCAAATACTTTGCATTTTGGTTCTTTTCATATGCAGCTCTGTAAACAGTGAATAGTCCCACTGTTAATGACTGGCTTGCTGTATTTATAGAAGGCCAGATGTTATTTAGCTATGATGGGATTTAAAAAGCAGTCTAAGAATTGAGAGCTCTTTTTTTTTTTTTTTTTTTAAATTCCCAGCAACAAAATCATTAAAGCTTTGTTGTACCAACAACCCTAAATCAGAGGGCATCTACTCAAAGTTCAGCAACACTATCATGACACAGGACAAGTAGCTGGTGCTTTTTCTAGAATAAATTATGCAATTTGTGGAAAGGAGACCTGAGTGTAAATAGAAACAAAGGTTCTAATCCTGCAGTGGCTCACTGTAATTCATCTCCTCGCCCACTCTTTCCTGCTTTGAGCCAAAACTCTCTGAATAGAGCAGCATCAGACTCATTGGGACTCTATTGTTGGCAACATCATTTTTAACATCGCCAAGATACTGATAAAAATCATAGACCCCTTTGCACCAATCCAGCTGGCTGTGGTTGCTCACCATATATTTGCTGAGAAGAGGATGTGAGGCCCCATCAGCTTTAGGCATCTTGCTGTCCATGTCACATACTCCTCTTCCAAGCAGCTGGTGCCAAGACTCAAAGCAGAGGTAAGAGACAGACAAGAGGGTAGGAAAGGGTAAGCAAATGATCAAAAAAGGAGAGTTATAGAGGCCCTCCTGTTTAATTCTCCTGTACTACAAAAGAAAAGAATTGCTAAACAAAAAAAGGTCTGCTGGCTCTGATATGGACTGGTTCTGCATGCTTGACATTATTTTGATAAACACTGATGACAGACTGATGAGTATCAGCTATTAACACTCTAAATCTTGTCCCTACAGGAGAGCCTTCACCTATGCCATCCTTAGAAGAGGTGGCAAGCCTCTATGCTGCAGGAGCTGCCACTGCCCATAGCACTCAGCATTTCCTTCATGATGCTCCTCTCTTCCTAGCACAGTACTGCTGAACCAGCTCTCCTGAGGCCAGGGTTAACTCAGGAAGCTTCCTAAAATGCCACTTCAGCCTGCAACACTTATTTGGGAGGCAGCATCACTTCCTTCAACAGAGGAAAGAACAGTAGCTCTTGCCATCCTTCTCCCACCCATAGGGAGCAAGAGGTTGAGGTCTCATAACTTTTACTTTGAGTGCACTGCCAGAGCACTTCCTTTACCCCCTTTAAGACCTCAGCAAATTTTTGCTTTCAGGCACAAACCTCAGCCTTTTTTTCATCCCAATGAAGAGTCCTGCTCTGATTGAGAATGGGATTTCATTTTCAAAGAGCTAAATTTTTTAAGGCAAGGCACTATCACCATTTACTAGCCTTTGCAATGATCTTTCTACCAGCTTGAGCTCTCTTGTTTGACAAGTTTTCTTTTGCCTTCTCTAGAAGGTCCTGCACAACTGTGTTTACAGCATTTTGTCCCTGCCCTGAGCCTTACATACTGGAAATGTTGCTGCTTTTTCTCAGTCAGCAGCTGGCTGGGAATGTACTGATTTCTTTCCTCCACACAAGAAAAGTCCCAGCAGATATTAGTATGAGGCTGACAAGGCTGCCTTTCTTTTTGGGTTTACATTGAACAAGGCAGAAATCCATACCTCAAATCTGTGATATATGTAGCTCACACTATCAGTGTGTTAGCCTGGATTTAAAGAAAATACTTGATCCCAGCTCCCATGGGATCTTGATGCACAGGCTAGAAATGATAGACCATCTGTCCCCAGAACAGGGAGAAACCTGATGACAAGAGCTACGTTTGTCCTGCTGCCTTCAATGTCTCATTTTGCACCTTGTCTTTTACTACACTCTTTTCTTCCATTCCTTCAGACTTCAGCATTCAGGCTTTTTGTTCACTCCTTAGGTAGAATACGTAGGTGCTTCTTAGCACACTACCTCTACCCCATGGGAGAAGGGTGTCAAACAGCAGCCAGCCTCTGTGGGTTCAGAAGGTGCTGTAGTCCATTAAATCATATGCTCAGTCTGCAGGTGAAGGCACTGAAAAATACTTCAGAAACTAAAAGGAAGCAAATAAAGGAAACAGCATAAATTTGGAAGTGAAGAACCTGCTGCCCTGTTCAGTAGAACAGTATTTTTCTTGTCAGGCAGCAAGTCATTTACCGACAGTTTCATAACAGCAGCTATTAGCTGGTTTGTGCTCTTTATGCTTAGCCTTCTCCCTATTTATGCTTAGTTGAATTTGCTGTTCAGTGCAGAGGAGCCACAGGCAGATGAACCTGTTGTTGTTAAGAGCCTGGTCTCCAATCTTGAAACCCTCTGTTCATGGTCCTACATCTGCACTTAGACCTAAAATTGGCACTTGACACCCACTGAAAGAGGTAAGTGCTGACAGGCTTTCTGAATAACTAATCAGTGTGCAGGTGTTTAATTGCTGAATTAAAAACCTGATTTTGAAAATTGAGCTCTAAGTATCTGTATTTCTCTAACCAATTTTAATACTGACTTCAGACATTCACCATGGGAAAACAGTCTGGTTACGCAGGACAATTCTCACACTTTGTAAGTACTCAGCCCAATTGTGGCTCTCCCATCCCGTTTTTCTTAGGTGCCCTCCCCTTTCTGCCTTCTCAGATCCAGAGATGAAAATGGCAAAGGGAATAACCAAAAGCAACTTAAAACTCTCATCACTTCTGGTTTTAAATGCCTTCCCATGGATTCTTGTTCTTCCCATCCTGTGTGAAAAGTTGGGAGAGACATGTACTAGAGTTACTGCAGGCAGAACTGAGGTTCACATCTCTGTTACAATTTCAGGGTTGCTTTTCACCTGCTCTGAAAGGCTTCTTTTTCTTGAAAGACTTGAAATGGCATATGAGCAACCTGGTTTGGGTTTGGTTTTTGTTGTTGTTGTTTGTGTATTTTGGTTTTTTTTGAGGGGGGTTGTGTGTGTGTGTGTGGTGTTTGTTTGGGTTTCTTTGTGGTTTTTTTGTGTTTTTGTGGTTTTTTTTGTTTTCTTTGTTTTTTTTCTTTTTGTTTTGTTTTTGTTTTTGTTTTGTTTTTATTTCAAAGACAAAGCAGTAAGGGTACTCATGGTTAACATCAAAGCTGGAGGAGGTAGCTAAGAGTAAAGTACAAGATTTTAAATGGCAAGAACCAGTAAGCAGTAGACATGCCAGAAAACACTGTGACTTTTCTCCTTTTAAATTCATATATTCAGGACTATTGATCTCCATGGGAAATTATGTTTTAAGTAAAGAAAGTTTGCCGTGTTCATTGACAAGAATAGCAGGACATTTTCTGCTTTATGTTTTGCAAAGGGCTCAGTGGATGATACCAGCTCTGTTCTGGTTCAATTTAGCACTCCACTGCAAAGAAAAAATTAACCTGACCCAAAAGTATTTTAAAACTAAAAAAGCCCATTTCACCATTAAATAGCATAAGATTGCCAACACGTCTCTGGAACAAAGCTTTATGACCTGCCCATGGAAGTTGGCTTGCCCAAAGATAAACTGTCTGGAGACACTTATTGTTAACAGAAAGTTTTGAGAGACATATTTATTCATGTGACCCAAGAACCAATATAAATAAAGCAGGGGAAAGGAAGGAAGTTTTTAGAGAGGATGATAGTGATATAGGTAAGAGTGTGCTACAATAAAATCAAAAACATCTGTACTGCTGAACATGATCATGTACAGAGAAAAAGTTGTGTTTTTTTCTTTTAATGTCTTTTTCAAGGAAAGGAACTAAAACAGTTTTGCTGGCACTGAATAGGCACATTTGGAGAAAAATAAATGCCAAGGGCCAGAGATGCGAGTTCATAAATTCCTGTGCATCTTTTCACATTCCTACATCAGACTTATGTTTTGGATGTTGATGAGTATCATAAGCATGCTTTTGAAGTTGTATAGTTGTGGCCCACAATACCAATCAGCAGCTGAAAACCAGTACTTTTCTATCTCAGCATTTGCCCTTAGACCCATACAGGTAAGACTAAGTTTAACAGCAACTATATCAATATAGGCACAGACTTCAAAGGCTGTAGATAATAAACATTCTTAGGCTCATTACACACTGAAAACAAATGGGTAAATTTACAGACTTAGTTTTACACACACACTTAAACATACCTGAGTGGAGCAAGACCTCAGGTTTCAGGTTCCAAGACGTCTGCAGATGGCTCTGGGGCAGTACCAGCCAGCTGTTGGAAATGTTTCCTCTTGTTGCAAAACTCTCTCTCCTTGTCCCATCCAGCATACAGAGGCAGCTCATCTTCTCCCTCTTCACAACAGCCTTCATATCTGGCCACACAGCATATCTCAGATACAAAACATGAGTCCAAACTGATCTCAGTCACCTCCTCAGGCAGTATAATTATCACCTAACACAAGCAATATTTCTTACAGTGGAGAGTCTTTCTCCATTAGACCATTGCTCTGAGAGTGATCACATTTGGCTCTATATTTTATATTATTCTCTTCTGACCTTCTCCTTTCTTTTCAAACACAAGACCTTCTTTCTTTTTAAGAAATGTCTTTCCAATACCACCGTATCATGCTTTACTATTTTGCACAATTGCCTTTGTAAGGAACTGTCAATAAAAACTACACTGCTGTTACAGATAATTCTTCCCATCTTGCACAACTCCTACTCTAGGTCCCAAAGGATTTCCTCACCCCCACAACTTGACTCATCCTTTCAGCAAGCCACAGCTCCCTCCTTTACTCTTTTCTTCTTATGTTGAGACTGTGCTCCAGTTCTGAAATGACTCCCCACAGTCTCCCCAATGGAAAAATTATGAATTGGCTCACTAGGAAGTGGCAGTTTTACTTGAAGGAGAAATTGAAAAAGCATCTAGCCACCCCTGGCATGGGTCCAAAGACTTGTACCAGCCTTCCTTGACTTCTGAACGACCCTTGAGATACAATCCTCATTTCAACTGCTAGACCCAAGATTTTGTACCTTATCATACAAAATAGACTCTATGAAATTATACAGACATCACAGCATCTGACATTACCTGTGTCTTCACAGAGGACACATGGAGAGTTGCCCCAGACAGTGACAGCAAAGCCCTGCCCAACCTGCTGGTTATTGTCACAATTGTATTGCAAATGCCATAGGACCAAATCCAGCTCACTTACCTCTGATTTAGACTGCTCACTGAGGTGTGAGGAGCACATGTATGCTCATAATATAAATAACTCATTCTTGAGGATAGGGTTACCTGAAGGGACACCATCAAAGTATAATTCTCCTGTTGGGCCAATGAGGTCCAGCCAGCTCTTGTACACAAAGTCTTTTAACTCTGAGCCCCGAAAGGCTAAATCCACATTCATCTTTTTCTTTTTCTCTTTTCTAAACAAACTGTTACTCTCTTTCTGCCAAATATTAGCTGCATGTTTTCCACGCTGCTGGGTGCTCTTGGCATGTAACTAGTTCCCGAAGATAGACTTACAGTCTTCGTCTTTTTCCTTAAAAATGTAATAATGATTGTAGTAAGCTATGACAGTAGAGTGTAGTTTTTACAGTGCCTTGTGGCTCCTCCCAACTTCCCTAAAGTTATTTTAATTAAAATAGCAAATATATTTCCGTTAGTAACACAATACCTCCCATTTTGATGAAATATACACTAAAATTATTCCAAGTTATTCTAGCTCTTTGTTGCTGCTTATTTTCTAGCAATTTTTCTATGAGGGATACAACCCCTCTTTACTGCATATAGCTCACTCTGGATAGTACGTTTCATTTAAATTTAGCTCAGTCTTACCTTAAACCCATTTAACTTCTCTGAAAAGTTTCGAGCAGAGATATCATTTATTCCCTTTATTCTTTACACAGGTACATATCTCTAAGAGCAGCTCAATGAAGACTCAGTGGCTAATTCAATCTTCTGGGTCCTCTGGAGCTTTGATGTGTTGTCAGAGCAATGGGAAAGCCATGGCTAATCTGAATTTGGTAAGGGATTTAATACCAAGCTCAGATTAAATAAATCAAATGGAAAAAATATGGCATCAAACACATATGGTAGGGAGACCATGGGGGTTAATTGGTAACCTTTCCCTTTGATCATGATCCAAGCATCATTGAGCCTGAAAAACAGATGTTTGGTTTGCTACCTTAGGAAGAGGCAAGGGGTATATGTAGTCAAAAAAAAAAAAAAAAAAGTCATGATTTTTTAAATACTGGCTACAATGCAAGAACTTTTAAAATTTTCTTTGTAAAAGTCTTCTCAAAGACCTTTGAAATCAAGCAGGCCACAGATGAGGTGAATTTAATTGATGGCTGGAGTTGTGTGCAACTTTTCTACATCAAAGTTGTCTTTGGATAATAAAACATTGACTACTTTCATTCCCTTTGGTTCATATTTTTTTAATTTTAAAACTTTCCTATTCTTGTCTGTAAGAAACTTTTTCAAGCACACATATGGGATCATACACCTAATTATATTCTGAGGCCAGACTTGCTGGAAGAAATTCTGCATTGTAACCCAACAACAGCATTTTTATGCCACATTCCACACACTGTGGTGTGATTTCCTTTCAGTGACTCTTATGCTGCTAAGTTCTGTTTTTCACCCCTTTCTACAGCTGACAGTTCAGTCATTAACACAGTGACTTGCATTCCTCTGTAGGAAGAATAGATATTTATGATTGTAGGACAGGACCAAAGTGGCTGCTGTACATATCAAACAATCACAGAATGGTTGGAGTTGAAAGGGACCTTAAAGATCATCTAGTTTCAAACACACACATACACACACACACACACACCCCATGGGCAGGGACAATTTAATAGACCAGATCGTTCAGATCTAGTCTGTACTCTGCACTGGTGCAGCCTCACCTTGAATATTGTGTACAGTTTTGATCACTGTAAAATAAGATATTAAGCTCTTAGAGAGTGTCCAAAGGAGGGCAACAAAAATGGTGAAGGGCCTTGAGAGGAAGCCATATGAGGAGTGGCTGACGTTACTTGGTCTGTTCAGCCTGGAGAAGACAAGACTGATGGGAGACCTCACTGCAGTTATAACTTGCTCATGATGGAATGCAGAGGAGCAGGCACTAATCTCTCCTCTGTGGTGACCAGTGACAGAACCTGAGGGAGTGGCCTGAAGAGGTTCTTCACCCAGAGGGTGGTTGGGTGCTGGAACAGGGTCCCCAGGAAAGCTGTCACAGCACCAAGCCTGGCAAGAGTTCAAAAAGTAGTTGGATGATACTCTCGGGCCCATGGTGTGACTCTTGGGAATGGTCTTGTGCAGGGCTAAAGGTGGGTCTCTATGATCCTTGTGGGTCCCTTCCAACTCAGTATTTTCTGTGATTCTGTGAAAATGTAAAGAAGCATTTATATGAATTGAAAAAACAAAACACACTTACCAGGCTTAATACAAGTAGATGCTCTCCAGTTTTAATAATATCGGAGTCCTCTTCAAAGCAAGTCCTGCAAGCCATGTGAGCATATAGCAGATGGGATTTTACAAGGGCCAGCAGTTCTCTAAACCCAGCAGCTGGAGTTAGCAAAGTAACAATCAATGTATCTAGTTCCAGCACTGCCCATGGCCATTCCATATCTGACTCTAAAAGGACCTAATAGTTGGTGGGATCAAGCAGACAAGACCTGTAACCAAAGATGGGGTTTGGGGAGGGCAATTTTGGTTGGTTGGGGTTTTTTTAAGTGTTATGGGCTTGTTTCCTCTGGACATCTTAGTTGCAGATGTGTTACTACCATCACTGATTGGTTCTACCTTGGTCAGCAGCAGGTCTGTTTTGGAGCTGGCTATTATTGGCCTGGTCAGACACAGATGAAACTTCTAGCAGCTTCTCAGAGAAGCTGCTTCTCTAGGCCCCCTGCTACCAAAACCTTGGCATGCAAACCCAATCCATTATGTTTCTCTGATCCATCTAAAGAAACAGTTACTACCAAGGCAGTCTCAATAACCATAGTTCCAGAAGATACATAGGCTAATTCTTTCTTCAAGCTATGAAAGGAGGGAATTGAAAAGCTGCCTTGGATGGCAGATTCTGCTTGTGGCATCACTGCCAACCTCCTCTCCTTTATTTTTGCCTGTTGTAGAGATCACCATTAACAGAATTCAAATTTTACCTTGAAAATGCACAAATCGTGACTAACAACCTATTGTAAGTAAACCCATGCAGTGTATCTCTAAAACAGAACTGTAAGTCTTTTGATGAGATACTTACAAAACAGGTCATATTAGATACAAGAGAAATGCTCATTCTACATAAAAACATCTCCTAGAACTTTTTAGAGGTCTGGACATAGGACACATGGGGTGGAAGCTCCAGCCCATTTGTGGTTTGCAGCATCAAAATGCTGGTTATAAGATCCACTCAGACAACTCCTAGACAAGTCTGGATAAGAATCTGAGCTTCTGGTGCTCATCTGAACTGAAGCACCCAAATCCTTTTATGTTTTCTCATCATTAATTAATTCAGCATCAATGTTAATTGCCTACACAACGCATGGAATTGACAGCACATCGAGGACTCAGCCTGCCTGTTTTGTAGCTGGCTAACTGGAGATGCGATTGCTTTGCTGCTCTCATTACTATTCCTGTCAGGCCAGACATGAAATAAAAGCAGTGACACTTTTCCCCCTCAAACACAGTCTGTTGTGGGTGCAAGTCAGATCTGATAGTTACCAACAAGAGAAAATGGACTCAACTGGCATCATGACAGAAATCCACAGACAGTATTTTTCCCCTTTTAATTATTAGCTTCAAAAGATAAACACACTGACATTAAGGCAGACTTAGAAGATGCAGCACGAAACCTTTATACAGACTCTCACTGTGGGAACTAATTTGCAAAAATTAATACAAACTGGAGACAAAATAATGATATTCTACAGATGTAAAGCAAAACTATACTGAAACAAAGAAGAAAGGACAAAAGGCTTCTTCCTTCACTGCAAAGGAAATGCATCACTAACACTGTGAATCACACCAACCTTAGTCTAGGCTCAAACAGCTCCAGCAGCTCAGCAGCCAGCACAGTAACCCAGTGTGCCATACAGCTATAATTACAGTCTCCACAGCTCCCACACATTCCAGATGTGCCCACTTTCTGTGCTCTGCTCAGCGAGATGATAGCACTCTGACACAAAATATGCATATCTCATGCTTCATGACCGTCATGTGTCTTCCCTGTGCTAAATTACTGGACCATGTGAACTGACAATGGCTCCATGTTTCAAACTCCTCTTTGACAGATCAGAGTAAAGGGAGACTTTCCTCATGTCCAGACCTGGCTGACATTGTGTTACGCCCACAGGCAGCTTGGCCTCAACCGCTTTGCTTTTTCCAGCAGTCTCAAATAATCATTCCCCAAACCAGATCAGGGCTGGGCTAACAGAGACTAATCAGGTTATCAGGTTTATCTTGATCTGTTTGTTTCACTAAACCTGACTGGGTGCAACTACACCATGGTTGTGTTGGCTCCATGAAAAGAATGATTCCTGGCAACGAGAAGAGAGGGGAGGAAGCCCAGGATGGGGGAGTGAATGGCTTCATCCACAGATCTGCAGCTGGAGCATGTTATGCGAGCACAGGCTGAATCCTGCTTTGCAAGCCCTGTGCTCAGCCATTCCTAACTCAGCATAGCAGATGAATAAAGCAAGCAATACTGAAGCTATTCCCTTCTGCAGAGATTGCAAAAGGTTGGCAGTCTGTCTTCAAATAACCAAGTCAATCTTTTGCACAGGGAAGAAAGGTTTCAAACTCTCTAGGATCTAGCAGTCTAAAATGCCACTAATGTTTGTGTGACCAGTGGCAGGGGAAATGCAAGCTTCAGAGGAGATTTTGGCAGTTTTTATATTCCCTTTGGACTCCAAGGAGAATGGAAGATACTCTACGGTACAATCAACTCCCCACTGCTAGGAGAAGGGCATTGACAGGCTGCTCCAAAATGCCTAGAGATCATTAGAAAAGCTAGCCTTAACAGCCAGACAAGCCAGCAAACTGTACTTCTGGACTCTGCTTCAATATAGTCTAATAAGCTACAGCAGCCAGTAAAGGAACTGCTCAAAGGTTCCATTTTCCTGCAGAAAGGCAATGTTTTCTTTAGTCAGCTAGTGAGCCAGCAGCCCCTGGTGGTCTAGTGGTAAAGGCGCGGCGCTATCACCACCGAGACCCGGGTTCGATTCCCGGTCAGGGCCACTCCCGGGCAGGTGGAGCTCGTTAGCCCTTAAAGGCAACCCACCTACGTCCTAAGGGCCTCGCTGCCACCGTCCAAGCTCGCTTGGCCCCGGCAGATGAACCTTAGGATTAAAGGGTGGGCTCAGTTCCGCGCACACTGTGTCTCACCTAAAAAATCCAATGTGCAGGCTGGAAGGTGTAAAGACCTTCCCCGGATCTTTGCGCGCGAAGACTGGCCATTATTATTATTAGTGAGCCAGCAACATTTCTCCCTACTCCAGAGCACTTGAAGAAAGTTTTTCTGCTGTTACTTGCAGCACAGAGCCGATCTATACAACTGCCTCTGTGCCCTGGTTGACTTTTGGTTTCTTATTCTGAGGTTTCATTGCAGTATCTACTTGTTTCTGTCTCCCTGTCTTCAATGAACAGCTAAGAAGCAAATACATACTCATTGCCATGCTAGCCTTCTTCTAACACAATATTTTTGTGAGCCAGATGTGAACCTTTGCAGGTAGGCAAAGCCATCCCTGTCTGCTGCTCATTCCATCTCAAAGACATGGGGAAGGATCGGAGGGGCCACAAGGATCTAACTAGGAATGGCCCAAACACCTTGACTCAATCTTGTAGCAAAACAGATGAAATCTCTGTAACATTGGACTGATTGTAGTAAGCTTCAGGTTTGTGACACTTTTCTCTATAACTCCTCCTGTTACTAAATCAGGTTTCCAGATCATAATGTCAGCTTCTGTTTAGATGCTTAAAAGGCCTTAAACTTCTATTTCTTTTAATCTATCCCAAATTTTGAGGGGCTCATCTGATCTGCTGTGGTTCAATAGAAACCCAGCAAACCTTGCAGCCCTGAAACTGCTTTGATATCCCACCTATGGTACCAGTGGCTGTTCAGCAAGTAGCCAGTAACTAACTGCATTCATTTTCCCCAGCCTAGGACAAATCACAGCTTCAGCTTATCATGGATTATTAGCAGAGGTTTTAGGCATACCTTTGGTCTTACTTTTGTTTCAAGCATTTAGCACCACAGCGCCATTTGGTTCTTCTGTCAACCGACTTGTGACTTCTGTACTGCAAACAAAAAAGGTGATAATTTCAAATGTTTGCACTTAATTCATCACCTGTAACTGTTTATGTCACCTGAAGCCTGTGCTACAGCATGGCTTAAGTTTCAACACTCTTGGCAAATATGAACCACATTTGCACTGGAATATCTGTGTTTTAGCAGAAAGAGTATCTCAGCCCTTTGTTACCCTGTGTTTCTCAATGGTTCCCTCATTAAACTCACTGCTGCTATTAAAAAAAAAAAAACACACCACAAAAAAAAAAACCAAAACAACAACAAAAAACCAAAAAACAAAAAGAGCTTCCACATTTTTTGAGGCAGACCATAACCTTTTCTTGTAGCAGATGCAAAGCTAACATGTGCCAAGGCAGATGAGAGGACTTTAGCCCAAACTACACAACAGCCCAGGCAAATATCAAGTGCTGAGACAGAAACTTTGTCTGAGTGCCATCTCCCCCTCTTTCCATCATATGAGCATCTAGTGAGGAGTCACTGCACACCTCCAATTCTTTTGTCCCCCATTCCTGACACATCTAAGACAGACGTGGACAGACCAGCAGTCTGTGCAAGAAATGAGTAATTAGAGCTACACTACTAGGCTGTAAGCCCTAGGAGCTTCAGCTCTAGAAATGAAGCTGCATTTATAGGCAAGACAGACAATCTGCACACTAAAAGGAGTCCCTGACTTGGGGACCAGGGGCAAAAAGCTGTTGCTGTTTCTGGCAGGCAGACTGAAGGGACTCTGGAAACTTGCATTCAGGCATAGTGGGTGGAAAAAGGAAGGACTGGGAAGTGGCTGAGGTCTCAAGCAAGGTCATAGGAAAGTCTTGTGTATACAATGTTTGAGTCTTAAACAGAGATCCAGTCCACCCACTTACTCTGTTTAGTAACAGAAAATCTGTGTCAGCATCTACTCTGGGAAATACCTGTGTCAGACCTGTGTCTCCACAACAAGGAAAACCTTTATTTACTGATCAGTTAAAACCGGCACTAAGCCCAGAGTCATTAATTGCCTACCTGCTGGTCCATGCTTACAAAACCAAAACCACCTTCCCCCCAAAAACCTCAACCCCACAGAAGGATACTTCTGACCTAAATGACCATTGGCTGGATCAGATGCTGTCTGTCCTCCTAAAATGAACATAAAACTGGCATCATGTTCTCTAGATGATTTAAGGGAATTGTAATGTTATATATGGCAAGGAGATCCCACAGCACACCGATTTGGTACAAATTAGTGAAGTCACCACCACACTCACCTGCCACGGCTTGCTGTAGTCAGAGAAATGAATGATTTGGATTTTCAGGAGGATGAACCTGCTTCCCTTCTTTGATTAAATATCTCATATATTAAATTACACGCTTAAAATTTGCATGCCATGATTATCCCCTTTCTGGAGCTACAGTCACTGACAAATAGGTATCTTAATTTGAAAAAAAACTTAAGAAGCCAAGGGTAAGAGGCACAGAGAGGTAAAATGCCCTCTCCAAGGGATCCAAGAAATTGGTAACTCTGCCAAGTTATTGCCTGTCTTCTCCACTCTCTCATGCTGCTTTTCAGCATGAATTAGCCATCTGGCCTTCCCCTTCCTTGTGCTTCGCTATGCCAGCAGAGCTCAGCTACACCATTTCACTGAGTTATATTTAGAGGGAAATTACCTCAGCCCTGCCCAGCCAGGCAGGCAGGGAAAGGGTTTCTGGGTACATTGCTCCTGCACAACAGGATAGGGACAGCAGAGCTGACCCTAACCCTGGACATACTTCATCTCTGACCTCCAGCCTTCCCAGTGCCTCACCTGTGCAGCTGTGAGATGGAAAATAGTGTGGCACCTGATGTAAAAACAAACTGTAATTAAAAAACGGGGAAAAATGGCAAGAGAAGGAAGAGGCTATTGTGTGCTTTTCCAGAGTGCTCAGGGGAAGAGGCATCTGGTCAGCCTCTTATTGCAGCCCTTAGTCTTATTGCAGTGAAACAAGCAGACCGTGCCACCTGCTCTCTGCAGCTCCACATATTCAAAGTCTCTTAACAGTAGCTACCCACTGAGACTGTGTCTCATGGTATCATTACACAACACCCTCTACCTTGTGAGTTTTTCCTTTCCCTCAAATCCTGCTCTTGGGCCCCGTCTCTCTCCATCTGCCTCTTAACCTAGGCAGTATGAATACACATGCCTGCACCCTCTCCCAGCCTGCTTTCCTTCACGTCCAAGGCTCTGTACACCTGCACTCGTTGCTCTTGATTCTTAACAGGGATTGCAGTGTTGCTTTGGAGCAGGAGGGTTGGGGAAGGATAATAGAGGAGGCTCCTGCCAAGCCAAGCCCAACGTAAACAAAAAAAAGCATGTAGATAGCGGAGTCGCATTTGCAAGACTTCACAATAAAATGCCTTTTCTTCTTTCTTGTTTTCTTCTTGTTAGGGGAAATAGCAACTCAAAAGAAAGGAGAGGATTCTCCTGCAAGTTTTGTACTCTGCTGACAGATGGATGACGTCTTGATTTTGAAACCCAAAGACCACAAACAGCATCTGAAAGACCTTTTTTCCCCCATTACATGCAGCAAGCTCTTTACTTTGAAAAACATGTGCAGTCAGAGAGTAAGGTGCCAGCAAGCACCAGTTTATGTGCTGAAATTGTCAGTGGCTCACTTCCTTGCAGACACCTGCCCTTCCTGGTGGGGATATACAGGGCATGACCATGGCACACCTTTGGTACTCTGCCAGGACCATATATGTGCCTGCAGAGAGTGAATTGCTAGTTTATGGGTGCTAGACTTCAAACGAGGAATTTCATTATCAGAGGAAGAGCAATGCGATATTAGAGGTATGATGAGGATTATCCCTGCTTGGGATCCGCAAAACTTCCTCATTTGGATAATGAGGCCAGTAGTGACTTTTACTAGAACCCTATTCCCCACATTCTGCCTCTTCTTCCCCATTTCTACTGGCTCTGAGGTGGATTGTAAATGTTCTGGGGAGGCTATTCTCTGCAACCTCTTTACTCAGAGATGCTGATAGAGAGCCATCTTAGTGCAAGCAGCCTCCAGTCCTCTTCCTGGCAGGAAGCAGGAAATGCCATGCTTCAACACAATTAACAAGAAAATTAAAAGAATTTATTCCTGGTTCTCATTTTTTGTGCAGACTCTGACCATCAAAACCTACTAAAGAAAGAGTGTTAGCTTTGAAAGTCACAGCAGCCCAGACTCTGCAGATGACCAATGTTCTCACCACACTAATTCAGCCTCATCTAATACCTATTAAAGATTTGTCAAATTCCCTTTCCCTTAATGCTTTAAAAGCCCCAAAATTTGAAAAGTGAGATGTAAAAACATAGCAAATAATGAGTACAAAGGAGTATTTATCCTTTTTTTTTTTTTTTAAGTACATGAACCATCCTTTTCTCTCTACTTTTTATCTCTCAAGCTCATCTGACTGCGAAACTCAAAAGGCTACATTAGCCTAAGCTGTACTATTGTTTCTCCTCCTCTCCTCAATCAGTAGACATAACTTTCCTCTGGAGCAGTGAAGCTTTAAAAGCTTTTCAAAAGTAATTCCTAATAAGGACAAAGGAACAGGCTGCCTTCTCTTTTTCCTTAGGTGGTTCCCAGGGTATCTGTAGAGGAGCTTCTGCAGATACCATACTTCATGTCCGTTCTCTGCTTTCTCAGAGAAGATGGGTAACAGATTTTGAGTAACCAACAGTCAACATAACTATCATGAAAAACCATCCCTGAACACACTTGTGACTGAAAGCTGACAGTCTAAAGCACAAATTTAATTATTAAGTCAAGCTGAAAACAGTTTCCAGGATTTTTTCCCCACTCAATTATACAGCAAACTAGTTTTTAATTAATATATTCGGTCACTAATGGAATTTTATTTAAAAAAACCCAAACCATATCTACCTGTTATCAGAGAACATCATTACAGAAAGTGTGACTGCAGGGTCAAATGACATTTGAAATGTAACAAAAGCCCACTTTGACAGGCATTTCATTGAGCTCCAAGTTGACTGACAAATTGTTCATTGCACACTCAGCCGTCTATCTTTCAGAAAAGAGAAGCAAGAGTAAGGTAGCCACTGACTTTTATTCCCAGACCATTTTCCTCCTGAAAAGTATATTGTACTCAAAGTAGTCCACAAAAAGAAAAGTAATAAAATACTACTTCTGCTGACTTGTAAAAAAAACAAGCAAAAAACCCCACAAACAAACAAACTAAAAAAACCAGAACAAAACAAAACAAACACACCGAACTTTTTTTGTTTGTTCAAATAGTGATTATAGTACTGAAATATTGCTAGCCCACAAGCAGTAAGGAAAAATATGAATAAATTGCAGATCAGTGTTTTACAACAATTATATTTTAGCTCTTAAACTGACTTGCCATCCCGACAGATTTACTGCACATTCAAATTAACATACCATAGATGAATCTTACTGCTGCCATAACTTTTATTCAAATAGTCATATTTCCAGTGGCAGCAACTATGCTTTTACTACTGGATAATTTTTGCTAAGTAAAATAAATACCCTGTTAGATTCAGGGGTTTGCCCATAATTCAACACCGAAAGCTAAATTGCTCTTATGAAGAAGCTGTAACATCATGTATTTTTGCTCTTTGGGGGCTGGAGATAGCAGCAACTTAAGAGCGGAAAGAGGGCTGGGAGATAAAACCAATGCGCTGTTCTGAGTTGGGGGCTATCATCTGCTAACATAAAAATGAGCAATGCTTCTGGATCAGATCAGTAGAACCCCACAGGTTTTAGGTCAGCTCAGCATAGGCAGGCAGTGCCACCCAGTCACCTCCTGGTGCTGCTGGTTTCTTTTGGTCAGGTTTTGGGTGTAGGCTCACTGTTGAATGCAATGTGTTATGACAATACACCATGTGACCATCAGCCAAATTTCTCCTCTATAGCCAACCATGCACAGACCTGCACTTAATCCCAATGGTAAAGGTAAAATGCAGGGTACTGTGCCCGGGCAGGGGTAAAAGAACAAGCGTGATGAGTAACTACTATCACAGATCATAGACTGCCATGAGTTTACCACTATGTCCATTTAGTTCTCCTCAGTTTTTTTAGGGTCTCACATAGCTTATATAAGATCTGCTCCTTATTAGCTTTTAGCTGTGTCTCTGTTTCTGACAGGGAATTTTGCCTTAACAATTTGGCTGCTCTCAGTCTATAGAACAACACTTGGAGTTAGAGATAATTCCCATAATAAAGACTCACTTTAAAAGGTATTGAGGTACATTTGCACAGCAATGCCTATTTACTTTTAAAAGGAAAAAAAAGCACAAAACTTTGAAAATCATGTCATATTCAAGACAAGCTAAAAACCTTCTAAGGACTCAAAAACAGAGTTAAAACCTAATACAACAGTTCACCTGGTCACAGTTGTAATATACTGATAAGCATCACACAAAGGCCAGGGGTTTGACATGACACACTGAAGTTATGGCTCACAAGGCAAAATCTGCTCTCCTCTCAAGGAACCAGCTCATCCACACCTTGTAGCGCTTACACTCGAACAATGTGAAGTTCAAGGTCAGTATTTGAAAGGATATCTAAAGATCCCTCTACATAACACACAGACTTCATAGTTAAATAAATCTAAAAGCCAGTAAATGCCAGTGACTTTCAAGTCTCACTGTTTAGGCACTCAAAAACTAAAAGACTCAAAATCATCAGGTGATCAACGTGATTGATATGCTCTGGGTAGAGAGAGAGAGCTTTGATGTTTTGGGTCAGGTTCAAATACATCCAGCTTCTCCATAAAAATAAAATAATGCTACCATGACTCGACAGACAGTATTTCCAAGCCTGCAATCAAAATGGGCACTTCCTCAGCTACAAAGTCTTCCTTTGTCTTCACTGGTAAGGATCATCACTTGGTTACCTTGGACCAATGCTGAGGAAGAGAAATTTATTATTAAATCCAAAAGATGACTTCATTATAACCTTGTTGGTCTGTCGATAGTTTATACATAAGTTACCATACACATACATCAACCAGTCTTTACCGTTTGTCAAATTGAATGTCCCATATATCAGTACAGATGGGAGAAAAATGTTATTATGTCCAATGTCCCTTGCTTACACAAAAGTTCATACTGAATTTGATGTTTCAAATCACACACTTGACAATTTTATTGTTGTCAGTGATAAAGGAAAAAGCTCAAATGAAACCCGTGTCCTTTGCTGTCAAAGACAAGGGTATCTCATGTCTTGAATGCCATCACAGGAAGGAAATTGCCTGCCCTGGTTTCAAAGAGAGATTTCTGGAAGAAGAAGGGAATGACTGCTTGACAAACTGCAGTCTTTTTGAAAATTGTCTGTCAATCAAGGAAACCAAATCTGTGATTAGATGTTAACTCTTTCAAGTTGCCCTAATGTTGTCTGCACAGCGTTTTTAGGTTCTTTCTTTAACATGACATTTGTCAGAGAGTAGCTTCATCTTCAAAAACTTAGTTACCAAAGATTTTTGGCCAATGCCTTCAATTTACCAAAAAATGCCTTTTCTCTTTTAGTCACCATTTATTTATCATCTCTTGTGCCAAATGTGTTCATTTCCCCTCAATGCTCAGATAACCCTTTGATCTGATTCAGAAGCCTGGGAAGCAGCAACAGCAGCATTCACAGCTTGCACTAGACTTATGGAAACATAGGGTACAGGAGCCAACTGGCAAAGGCAGAACTCAATAGCACAAGCCTGGACAACAGGAATACTCAGTAGGGAGTCTGTGCAATAGTATCTTCTATTAAAAACAAACAAACAAAAATATCCATACAAACAAAGAGGATCCCAGCACAGGGGAATGTATGTTTACTTTACAATTTGCAAGAATCTCCCATAGGCAGCAGTTGGATCAGTTTTAGCAAAGCCCCTCTCTGAAAATCTGCCCCTTCTGTTTAGGAACTCCACAGCTCCTGTTCCCATAGACATGGAATTTACTTTTTGTTTTTCTAAAGTACCTAGAGGACAAACACTAAGACTTTCACAGGGGATATCTCGGGCATGGCTTCAAAACAAATTTAAGCACTGAAGATGGAAGCTGTGGAGTTACAGAAGAGAGAACAGGGAAGTTCACTGCAGCCCTTCCCTCTGCTCCACTGGAGATCAATTAGGACTGACCAACTTGTGTGCCAGGGAAGTTAGAAGTGAGATTTTATTTCCCACATTGCACAGGATAATATTAGGAAATTGTAAAGCCAAAGACAGTGAAAAAAAAAAAAAAACCCAAAAAAAACAACAAAACCCCAAACCAAAAAAAACCCAGCATGTCATAGAGTGAAAAGAGCTAGGATGTTGCCTACAGTAAGATGTTAAAGAAGTCAAAATAAAATCAGGGATCAGACAATTCTTCTGCACTTCAAAGCTGCACAACAAATACCAACAAGGTTGTATAATCTCCTGCTTCGGGATTTAAAATAATCTCTATGATAAAATTAATATAAAGGTCAGATTATCCCATTTCTGCCCACTCCTTTTTCTCCCGAGGCAGTGGTGGGTAAAGTGCTCAGGAGGCTTTCAGACTGCTGGGAGGTAGCTCACTGCATCTTTTCACAGCACGCCCTGGGACTGATTGGAAGTGGGATTTCAGCCCATGCATCATTTAGCTACTTTTGCAATTTTTATCTCCGTTGCTTTCCACTCTGAGACCACATCTGGCAATATCTACTAAAGGTTTGCTACTCATGAAAATGTGATGAATGCCAGGTTTTGCCAAGAAGATTCATATTACATCTAACAACTTTATAATAGCCAATAACCTACCCATCAGGTCTGGGCATTTTATTAGAGACCATACTAATGGCTTTTCTCTAATATTACATTATTGAATTTCATAGGTGGGCTACACTGTGAACAAAGAGAATGTCACCTTTTCTGTCTTTGTAGCTAAATAAGTACATATATGCAAGGCAAATCTACATTAGTTCACTGTACACTTTTGAAGCATCAAGTCTCTCCTCACACACATATTGGCATTTAGTTTCCTCCATGCTCTTTGATTTCTGTGCTGCCTCTCTGCTTTTCCCTCTATGTTGAACCTGGTCTAGAACTATTTCCTACGGAGGTTGCTCTATTTCACTCACTGTCAAGCAGATTTTTTTTCCCCATTCCTGTAGGGTAGGATTACTCTTGAATAACACCAGCATGTTTCTCTGAAACATCTTGAGCTGGTGGTAGTAAGATAAGCATGGGATGGACAGAGCTGGAATCTGATTCAGTTAGACTGTTCATTATAGGGGTAAAAACTCAAGAGCCATATTTTAGGCAGCAACACCTTGCTCTACCTCCTAACTTCGTTTCTCATCACAGCACCAAATATCACACCATCACCCAACAGTTAATGCCTCCTATCTATCTCAACCCCTGCATAGTAAAAAATGTCTCATCCTCCCTCGAGATTGTATTTCAGACTTGAGCAATTCAGGGAACAATTATCCCAAGGGAGCCTGGCAGCCAGCTACCCTGGTTGGAAACACAGAGCATTGTTTCAGGAGGATGGCAATCGTGTAAAGCAACATTAAGAGTAACACGTGCAAGGCAGGGACTGGGGTTGGGAGCTGAGGGCACACATTTTTAACTTTGTAGAGGAGTGCAATGCAGATGCAAGTTGGGCAATGAGTCACTCCAGCTCTTTGCTCCCTTGCTGTGGGAACTGTCAATGTCCCCCTCCAAGGGGTTTGAGGAGCAGAGACAAACTAGAGGCCCAGGAGAGAGTTAAAAGAGAAAATGCAGCTTATCCAAGGGCCTCAGATATCCCTCAACAAGCATACTAGAGAATAAGCAAACATTTGCAAATGGTTCTTGGGTCGCAAACACCACAATACATCACATCGTGCTCATAAACAGAGCAACTGCTCACTACAAACCCAGGACAAATATGTTCCTACCTTAATCTCTGCTTAATTTGCAGGCAGCAGACCTACCTGTCCAGCCTCAGGCACTGGACTATCAGCAATGACTTGCACACACCAACCCCACCACAAGCAGAAGAAAACACAGCTGCTCTTTAACTCCACTCACTGAATTCAGGGATCTTTTAGCCTGCATAATGCCTGGAGTCAAATACTTACCTCCACAGACTCATCTTGCACCATAAACTGTTCCCCAGCACATGCTGCTTCCCAACACCCTCAGCCACAGCTGGGCACATGGCCAGGGCTTAACTGGGTGCTGTGGGTGGGCAGTGCAGGTGAAGACCCAGGTGAGGCTGGAATGGGCAATTAAGGGTTATTAATACCATGGGACCCCAACCATTTTCTGCACATGCTGCAGAGGCTTGGTACATCTTGGACATTTCATTTTGAAGCCTCAATATTGCAGGAGATGCTGCAGAAGAAGTCAAAGTTTCTGGCTTGAGCAGAAAAATAGATGTTGAGATCTAGGAGTCCACCTTTGCTGTGGTGGTGGGTGAGTTCTGCCGGTGTCCCATAGCACATGCCTTGCTGCAGCCTGGCAGCTAGGGTGATGCGTGTGGCTTTTCCTATCAAAACCCCATTTTTTCCATTTAATAAAATAATTGCTTCTGTTTTTGCTGATGGCCAGAGAGGCATAGCCCGTTTCCTTCCTCCAGACACAGAGAGAATGTAAGGATGAGCAACAGCAATTAGAGAAATTAGAGTCATATGTGGAATACAAATGGTAAATAGACAAAAAAAAATAATGCCATGACATTTTCAATGGTACAAAGCTATGAGTTCTGCCACCCCCTTCTAGTTTGCTCACAGTGGAATTCCTCCATATGATTTGCAGAAATAGTGTGTTTTGAGGGGAGGAAGATGGGCGAGAGAGATGTGTTTTATTGCAAGTTGCAGCTGAATTCTGTTACATATTGCAAACAATGGTCCCAAGTAATCTCCCAGACTGTGACCCCAATGTGATAGCTTGCCTGGTCCAAATAATGCTGGGCATGAAACAGCATTTGGAAATGCAGGTATTGAAACCTGTAAAGGCAGGAATGGAAAAGGTACAGATTCCCAAGCCAACAAGGTGGGAAAGAGAAGGTGCCACTTGACACAGTCCCTCAGGATGCCACCCAAAAGCTGGCAGAAGAAAGCCTACAGGATTTCTCTAGGTACAATGTGTGCATGCACATATGTGAGCATATGCACACATGATCTCTCTTGTGTTACTGTGAACTGGATGAGAAACACTGTCTTTGAGCCATCTGTCCCAAAGAACAAAGCTGTTCACCCTGCAAGTGCTTAGGGAGGGACACAGGGAGCAGACGAGCCCTTTTGTAGCAGCACTAAGGGGTCTTTGCTTTGCCACAGACCTGCTGTGCATTGCGTTGGGATCTCAAGCACCCAGGCTTTTTCTAGAGGACTGATGATGCCCTGCTGATGTGCCATCACTGCCATGTGCCAGTCAGCAGTCTGTTGCACCATCACCAAGGGGCATCCCCATCTGAGAACAGAATCAGTTGGGGCAGGTACAGAGGTCTGTATGTACTTGCTGTCATCACTTTAACAGGACAGATCTCCCTGCAAAAGTGTAGGATCGAATTCATGGCTATGACAGTTGCCTATTGGTGTGCAGTGCGAGGTGATTCCTTTGCTAACAGTAAGCTTAGATGGTTGCACTTCAAACTCTAAATGCCTAACTCAGGCTCTGTAAAAGTCCATCTCTTAAGGTGCCCTCTCCAGTCAAGAGCAAAAGGGAGACCCCTCCACAGAAAGGCTTCAAACAGAAACAGAGAATACATTAACTAAATACAGGCTAAAGCTCCTTTTCCACTCCTCCCACTAAGGCTTGACTGAGGGCAGTGCTGACCCCAGAAGCAGCTGCGTCTGGATGAAAGGCAGATGTTTGCTCCAGCCAGCTGGGGTCAGTGATTCGAAACAGCTGCCCACTGCCAGTAGAGCCCATGGGAGCAAGCAGAGCAAAACCAGAGCAAACCTTCACAATGAGAAAACAGCAAAAAGTCTAATAAGTAGACTTACCAAAGCTCCCAGCAAGACTTCTTGCTGTGCTGGGTCTGCCCTAGTCTTGGTGGAACAGCACAGTGCACTGGGTACTGTCTCAGTCTTTAAGAGGGGGAAGTGTTAGGAGTTGATTTTCTCTTTTGTATTGCCACTCAGAAGCAAAAAGCAGATCTGTTCTTCTGAATCCAAATCATACATCCAGCCTTTTAGATGGACTAATCTACCTACTCCTAGCATTACTCCCCAATTCCCTCTCTGCCTGAGCTGCTATATGGTAGTCCTCATCAAGCCACAGGAGCCATGGTCCCCTCTCCTCTCTTGTCTGAACCCATTCACTGGACTGCTGGACACAAGACAACAAAAACAAGTTTCTGTACTGGTGCTGGATGCCTCTTTCCTGATTTAGATTTGCTGGCAGCGTGCTCACAGGCCACTCAGCCCTGACCTGATCAGCACCATGTGCTCCTTCCTTCTCTACTCTCGGGCTTCCAAAATGTAATAACAAATGAACCGTCAAAACTTACAGGAAAACGGTGAAGTCAGCTTGCCAGTGAACAAATTTTTCCTTGTTACAATGGTATATGTATAGAAATACTCCATACTCCATGGAATATTAAATAGGCAACACTGGATTCCCTTAGCTGAAATTGCTTCCTCTGTCAAGGCAAATCCTGCACTTAGACTCCCTCCATCTCAGCTTAATTTTGTTGGCTTTAGCAGACTGCTTCTTCCCAAATGACTAAATATGACCACTGTAACTAAATCAATCATCCATCTAGAGGTGGATGCCTGCATTTATTTATCTGGATCAGAAATGCTGTAGATAATGGGTTATTAAAAGTTACACTTTTCAAGACACAGATATCACAAGCCTGACTGGCAAAGAATGAGCTTTTAGATAAGAAAGAAGGCTTAGGAGGGTCAATTAGGTTATAATTGTCTTGGATTCCTGCCCTCTCTTACACAGGCTTTATTAAAGCCCTATAGTTGGAGACAATAGTTTATCTTTGCTTCAGCACAATTATTTTTAAAATGTGGTTGCACAATTTGGGGATTGCCAACACATGATATCCACGACCAACAAATCTGAGATGATCAAACATTTGAGCCCATCAGATTATGAAGGCAAAGGTCATCTTGGAGAAAAGATAGAGAGGACAAAAACACTGTTCTTCTGCCAAGTTAAGCTCAAGCCTCTGCAGCATGATTGGCTTGTGAAATAAAACACCGCAGGTCTGAAAGGAGCCAGTCAATCACGAGTTACCTGAGCCCTACAGCTGAGCCCTTGCTGTCTGTACTCAGATGGGGTTTCCCCAGCCTGGAAATGTTTCAATGGCTCTGGCAATATCACAAAGCAACCTCCTCTTATGAGCATTTGGTCTGGGGAAGGAGAGAGAAACCCCTCTTAAGTCCTTCTCAAACAAGTTTTTTCATCTTTCTTTCTTGGCATCTGTTTTCCAGGTAGTGAGAGGGAAAGATGTGGTTGCAATGAAGTTGGCCAGTGAGGCCAAAGCTAACGAGCTGCTCATGTGGTACTGTGTTCCCCAGGGCAGACCCACAGCCTTTTCTTTGACAAGACCTACAGGAGTAGGGTTGCTACTTGTTTTCTTACTATTCATCCTCTGGTTTTGCTGGAGGGTACCTTGCTGTCCTCTCTCCCCCATACTAAGCCAAGCATCCTTGCTCTTTGGGATCTGGCAAGAGCATTGCTGTTGATTTGCTCTACAGCTTGGTTTGCGAATACCTAAGGTCAACTCTTAGGTATTTCAGACAACAAGGAAACTGAATTGCTTGAAGGGAGGCATCCAGAATACTATCAGAACGAGTGCACAGCACCTGGTGACCATCATCAGCATTTTCCTTGTTGAGCTGTTGCTCTCACACCTCATCTCTGTGTGACAGTATTTTTAAGAAAGGCATGGGAACTGGAGCTCTTGAATCCCAGCCTCATTTCTGCTCCTCGCTTGCCGTTTGGCTTGGAGTGAGATATTCATAACCTTATACATCCACTTTAGAAGGTATCATGAGGGCTCATCAGATACATGTTTATAAATAATGGTTTCTACATGCAGTAATATGTGGTTTGCAGTCAGCATAACACTAGGCTTGGAAAGGGCAACACAGATCTCTTGATACATCCAAGGAATCCTGAGGACCACTGCAGAGATGGATTCTGAGATGGCTGATCATCAAGAGTTCTTCCAAATAAATCCTGCCTTTGGAAAGAAACTCTACAATGGATTTGGAGAGTTTCCCATGGATTTTTTCAATTCATAACATTCCTTCCTCTGCCCCATTTCTCACAGGCTCTTTTAATATCTGGGAGGGGGGAAAAAAGCAAAAATTTACCCTTTTTTTTGTCCTTAGAAAGTGTAAAAATTTGTTGAGATCTTGTATCTCTTTAACTTACTCCAAATACACATACATGCCATAAAGATCAGAGCAGTGAGAAAAAAAATCCCTTTTTATAGGGCAAGAGGCATATTTTGATAAAACATGCACTTGTAGAATAAATTTTCTGTAATAAACATCTGCCTTTTTACCATACATTTTATAAACTGTCAGCTACATCTTACATGTATGTGCAATACTCACCTATTTAAAAAGAGAGAAAATGCATGCAATTTTTTATCCACATTTAGCCTAAAGTGGCTTCATTATTTATTACTTCAGTTTGCTGCTGCTGTGATTGAGAGCTGGAGAAAGGGGAGCCTCCAAGCAGGGATCATGGGAATATAAAGGGAATTGGCACTCACAAGTTGCTGAAAAAGTCTTGGGCTTGTGGCCTCATTTTGACTCCTATCAATGCCAAGTGTAAAATAATAGTCTGATTCAGAGCTAAATACCATCTAGATTTCCCACTGAGTCCATTAATTCTCTTCTTTTATTGTGACAGAAAGTATTAAATACCTCAGATTAGAATCGAGTTTTCATGCAGGATCTGTATTCCAATTACACAGCATCCTTTCCCCATTCAAGATATTGTATTTATTTGTTTGGGGGTAGAAAGGATTCTGCTCCTCCGCCCCACCCCCAATTAAAAGAGCAATTTATTCTTTCTTTACACTGTCGTTCAAATTGCAGATGTTTTTACCAAGCTGCTTCCTATCAGAACTGGAGCATTAGCAAGGAGAGTCGCTGCTTGCAAAGGAATATGTGAATAATGGACCTGTTTTCTCCAGTCAAATCATTTCTCTGCAATCTTTGAGGATTATCATCACCAAAGAGTTCCAAAGTGACACCTGCTAGGCACATTCTAGCTAATTATTTGAAGCTCTTCTGTTTCTGCTGAAGCTTTGGCAACCAGCCTGTAAAGAATGACTCTGAGCTGTGTTTCCACAATAAAGTGCTTCTAGGAATGAGACAAACTGCTTTTTCTAGCCAATGCAAGAGACATTTGCCTCCCTATCACCACAAAAACAATATTAAGAAGCTGCTCATCACTGCTTTCGGAAAGCATTTCTGTCACCGATCAGCAGAATTTAATAACGTCCAGATTTAATCCCAGAGACCAGAGCTAGGCTTCCAGCAGAGACACAGGGTGTATGAAGGGGCTATTTTGAAATTCAAGTTCTCTCCCAGGCAAGTGAGCAGCTGGAGTTATTCTGGGTTGAAATATTTAGCGAGGGCCAAATGAACAGATTTGACATGCCAGTAGCAAATTATGCCTTAAAGTTTACTTTTCACATGGTGCTGAAATCACTCTTCTAAGAAGCCCAGAAAGGAGTTCCCTTATCCATCCTTTTTTTTTTTTTCCATTTGCAAATGCAAAGTCTTGGATGTGCATTTGAGAAATGCAACAAAAAGGACTCACTGGGAGATGAGCATCCTCTGAAGGTAGTCAATGCACTCATTGTTGTCCCAGGCTCCTAAGCTGAATGTTTGCAGTGATGGTAGGAACTCACCATGTCTCCTGTTCCACCTCATCCTTCTCTGGTCATCTACAAAAAAAAAATAAAATAAATAATTAAAGGCATACTGACACCAATGTGATTCAAAATTACAGACACCCATTAAACATTCTTCATAAAATTGTTTCTGGTTTGTGATGAAGGGTGCTTGCTAAGGTGGGAAGAAATATATGGTTATGCTGAATTATTCACAGAGATTTGCAGAAAGACCAATATATAAATATATTACCAAAAGTTGATCCTATAGGATAGATGTTATCCCTGCTTCTATCTTATTGGTTTTGACCTGTCACTTTGTAGAAAAAAAAAATTAAAATCATAAAATCTGCATGCAATAGGTAGTAAACAAGTCACAGATCTTGGAGAGATGGGTGTAGGAAAACATTGAGTAATTAGAGTTAAGGACAGGTAACTTAAAAAGACAAATACATAAACCCTGTCAACCAGGTTCCTGGGATTTGGGAAATTCAAGTGCAGAATAAAAGTGGAAGAGAGGGTTAAGACTCTTGACTTCCAGTACAATTCAAATGTAGGCAAAGTAAGATGAGAATAAAGCCTGGTTCAGGTTATTTCCAGGAGACAACACAGACAGCTTTAGGGCAGTTGGTAGCAGACCATAAACATTGCATCTTCCCTCATGTGAAGAGGTGATCTAGTGTAAATTGTACTGCTGTGTCACCAAAAAAAAACCACAACAAAAACAAACAAACAAACAAAAAAAACCAACAAAGAAACAAAGTCACAGATAGTGGTAATGACCTGCAACCCTACTGGGTCCTATATCTTCTGCTAGAAAAGGCTTCACTAAGAAAGTTAGAAGGGAGCAGGCAACTGGCTCTGTGCTGGACCTTCCCAGCATCACCTGTGTGCAGGAAGGCAGGGCTTAGCCTTCAGTGTCATGGCTTGGCTGGCTAAGGCAGGTAATATACCTGAGCAGTGTTTAACTGTATCTAATGTCAATAATAACTCCTGTCCCCACCCCAGCATTTCCACTAGTCTTACAGAAACAGCAGTGACTCTTCTCTTCACAGCCCTTATCTCAAAGCATTCTCTTGCCTCTTCTGCATGCACAGTCTCTGAGCCATCTCTTCCAGCCCTGCTCACTTGTGCCTCCTGCCTGCCCACAGTATCCTCTGTGAAGGGCAAGGGCTTCACTGATGGTGCTTGATCATCCCCATCCTTTCTTGTGCTTTTCTTGCTCTGACAGGCAGTAAGGATACAACAAGGAGGAAAGATTTTCTTCACTGAGCCCTTCACCCTACAGCATCCTCTCTCTGGACTTCATCTTGCAGTCAGGCTATGCGAGATTTTCTCACTGCTTCCACAGTTTTGTTTGTTCTCTTCTCAGTCTCTCTCTGCTTGTAAATAATGCAGCCCTGCCAAATACTAACCACTTCACACCATTTGCTGTCAGCTCCCAGCTAAATCTCTTCATCCAAATCACTGTTTCTCCAGCCTTTCTGGTGACGCTGTTTTGGGTCACAGTCTTGTTCTTACTGCTAAAAACAACTTGACTCCTCCCACCTGAAAAAGGAGTTTTTGACAGGTTTGATGGGACTTCAACTCACCTGTAGCATACTGTGAAAACAGTTCTAGAGAAAAATCTCTCTTCTCTGCAATAAATATATAAATACATTCCAGAGTGGTGCTTTTTCAAAGTTTATTTAAATAGTGAAACAGCTTGCAAAATTGGCATTCTCAGCCAAGAAGTGGTCATTCCCTTTCCCTCTTACACTGTAATAAATGCCCTGCTGGAAGCAACCCTCAGCCTTCAGGTACAGCACAGAGTTATGCACCCTTTTTCCCCACAGCTGAAGTACCTTGGCTAGACTAAACTTCTTAGAGCAGAGACAAATGTCCTTTTTGGCTTGAAAACAGGCATCCTGGAGGAAGTAGTCCAGTCCACAGGCTATTTTGAGGGGAAGGAGATATGGAACTGGAGGAGGTTGAAACACAAACACCTCCAAGGTAGCACCTGAGGAAGATGCATTCTAACCTGAAAAAAACCTCAACGTTTCCAAAAAACACCATTTTTCCTTATTTTCAGGATCTTAAAGCCTACTCTTGGTACCTGTTCCCTTGCAAGGAGTGGCCTGGTAAAGCCATGACAGAACCTTGACATCCTTTGCACTTATGCCAGCAATGCCAAGATCCTACCACAGTTGTCCTTCACTAACCCAATTACTTAATAATTATCCTTTGAAGAGTGAGCTGATCTCTCATCACTTAGAAATATGCAAGGCCGTAGGTTTGGTTGACAGAAGTAATTTATTTTTGTTTCCAAAATAAAAAAGTAAACCTGTGTACATTTTTCTTAACAATTCTGAGCCAGAAGTTCAGCTGATAGCAGCTGGTATAACTCCATGGTATTCACTGGAGCTGGGACAATTCCCACCGGCTGAGTAATGAATTGTTATGAGCGAATGAGGAGTGATCAGGGTAACACTTGGTTTCAGCCATGTGAGATTGCAAATAAGGGATTCTGGTTTGGATTTTTTTTTTTTCTTTTCTTTTTCCCTTTTGGTCTCAGCCATATATGGGTAGGAAGATTTTAGTCAGAGTTTACTGGACTTTAACAACCATTTATCTTTTCCCTATAAGCTTGTGTTCTACCTGCAGATAATGGTCTCTGAAAATTTTTCCCCAAAGAAATAATAAATTCAGCTTTCAAAGTTATCTCAGCAGTAGATGGCACTGCTGGGACTGAAACCTGAAAGAGAAAAACAAAAATGCAAATTTTGCTCTCAGAAAGGACTGTCAGGATTATAATTGCTATAAAATATCCCATACGTGCAGGTTACCCTAATAACCACATATTGATTAGAAATCGTTTCCATAATTGTACTTTTAATGCATGGAGTTTCTAAAAGCTTTGTGCATGCTTTGTTGTGGAAGAAAAGGAGGCTGCATGACTGCAAGCAAATGGGTAGCCTAATAGCAATGAGATTTTGATTTGTGTATTATTTATCACAACACATACCTTATAGTTAAGCTTTTTTTGGAGAGTTTATCTGGCTTAAAATGTGATGAAGGAGCTTTCTATTGTGGGAAGCATTTGATTTATAGCCTGCAAAATATCCTTACTCTTACATAACAGGATTACGCTGAGTTCTTTTCTAGGCCTAATCTCTATTAGATATTGTTATAAAATGATGTTACACTTTCTTTAAAGCATGAACATGTGTAATGCTCAAATGTACTGAAGCTGTTAATTGAATGTGCTGTGAGAAAAGCTGTAGGAAAGAAAGGTTTCCATGATCAAATCCAACACAAAGTGAGGTGGCTTCCCATTATAAAGGTGGGCTCATACTCATCACTAAAGGAGACCTACATTTGATTTCAGATTCAAGTGCTTTTATCATTGCCTGGTGTTTAAGGCAAGCCTTTCTCACAGCTCACCTCCAAACCTGCAAGGCCCATTTTCACAAGGATGGGTAATTTTGGGGTGATTCTGATGGTGTTGATGTGCTTGTCAGTGTGCTAGAAAAACAGTCTCTCCATCCTGTGAGAGCATTTCCTGCTTGACTACTTCAGCACTGCATCCCAAGCTTCAAACCAGAGAGGGAAACGTACATCAAAGAGGGGATGAACTCTCTGCCAGAGTCTCTGCTTGAAGGGCAAGAGCTAGATTTGAAGGCCAAGACCTGGATTTGGAGCTTGGTGGGGAAGTTATGGAGACCATCTTGGCTAAGGGATACTCCATGTGAGTGCAGCTCCTCTGTCACAAGCAGATGCTAAAAGGCATGTGGTGGGGGCACAGCAACATCCCAAAGCAGCATCTTTCCCTTCTGCATCTTCTGTTTGAGTACAGAAGACCACAGCTTTGCATGGGGAGATTTCAAACCACAATGGCCAAACCTGTGAAGTCCCAGGGATGCACTGTTAGCTAAGGAAGCTTGGAAACCGCAGCTAGCATTAAGAAAATTGCTCTAGCACATCTTGCTCCAAGGATGCTCTTCTATTCTTTTGATTTCTATGGGATTTTAGGCTTTGGGGCAGTCAAATAACACCTCTATTTGCACATAAAAACCTGAAGTCTACGGAGGAGCATATGCCTTCTTTACAAAACCATACACAAAAGAAGAAAGAAAGGACAATTGCACTTCTCTGTGTCACAATTGCCTGTGTAAGTATCAGGCTGTGCTGGTTCTTGATAAGCAAGCGTTTGCCTAGAACAGGAGCAGAAAAGATTTAAAAGCTGGGAGAAAGTACTTCCTCATGTCTAGAAATAAATTTAAAAAAAATTGTGCAAAAATTTCCTCTGCAGCTCACCCTGCCTGCATTTGCAGCTGCCATATGTGTGGAAACAAAAAGTACCACTTAGGGCAAACTTTTCCAAAATAAGATAATCTTCTAAAATATGCACTGAAACAAAAGGAAACGAAACCAGCGTGCTTGCTAATGATGTGTGTGCCTGCAGCTAGCTCTTTTAGGTGCTGCTTGAAGAAGCCACTGGCAAAAAAATGGAAAGTACTGTTAAAGGGATTAATCCTGCTTTTAGCTGGGTATCTCACAGGCACTCACAAGCACAACTAGGCTGAACACCAATTTTGGGGTTGCTTACCTCTTGCCTGTACCAACATTATCCATCGATTCTGCTGCTCATTCTTGTTTCTGAGGCGTGAAGAGCTGCTCAAGGATGCTGGACTCTTTGTAACAGCTAGGACATCCAAAATGGACATTTTATTCTTTCTTTTATTTTTAATTTGCTTTTCAGTCTGTGAGCTCCTGAAATTGGAAAAGAGGCATTCTAGTGTTACAAATATTGCTGTTATTTAGATTAAAAAAAAAGAAAAAAGTAGTAAAACAAATCACCAGATATCATTCTGGACACACACTGGTAAATTTTGTCACCATGCCAACACACGATTAAAAAAAAAAACCTGACAGAAATTACCTTTGAAAATAACTTACCATTTCCTCTTCAATTTTTTCATCTCCTTTCACTTTGTTTTGGTTGAAAAGCAACAATAGAATGTCAGAGGTGGGAGGAAAGACATTTTCGTGACAGGATTGTGGAATATGCAATGGCTTGGGAAAAAAGCTTCTTGCCAGTCTCATTTCTATTCAATAACTCAGTAGGTTTTTCTTTTTTTATGTACACATATACATGTACAAACAAGCAGGTGGTGCCAGGATAATTTTTTCTGCATTTACAATGCATTTCCTACTTTGCCTTTTTCATCCTTGCTGTTTTTAAATAATAATCATTATCCCGAATTTTCCTTTGAGAAGCTGATCATACCAGGAATGTAAAGATAGATGATGGTACCTCATTTCCTCTGATCTTAAAATAAAAATTTTAAGTGTTCTGCCCTTGAATTGTGTTGTGTCATAAGATGAAAAAAGAGTGTACTGTTGTTGCCTTGTTTGGGTTTTGGATTTCCCCTGCTTCCAAAGGAATAAAGGGACAGAAACGTTAAAAGCTATTGGGTAGTGTGTATTACTGTTGTTGTTCTCAAGAACAAAGCCACTCTTCCAAGAGATTTTAATGTGTTTTACCTGCTTCCTTCCATCTCCCACTCTTCTGCTCCTCTGCCAGCCCTAAAATTTCAGAACAATATCTTAGGTAGAAGGAAGTTCACCAGATATTGTTCAGAGTGGACAAACTAAACCAAGACCTGAAGCAATGCACGGCATTTCTGGGTGCAGAGATTTAATCACTTCTTTTGCTCCTATTTATCAGGCCAAAGCAAAATCAGACCACTTAAGTGGCTGTCAAAACATGAACTTGGAAGTCTTTATATATATATATATATATAATTTCTACTTATAGTATTATATATTAATGTAATTATTATAATTAATAATTGCAATGAATATAATTGACACATATTTATATATTATATCTATCATATACTATGATATATACTAGATATATAGTTTTATTCTTTAATACTGAACAGAGTTTTAAGGTTAGCAACAATTCAAACTCAAAAATTAATTTCATGGTGCCCTGGACAGAGGAAAGTGAGAGTGAAACACTTCCATCTTTTCTTTACAAAATGCTACCCTGAAGAATTCTTTTTTATTTTAGTGAGGTTTTTCCTAATTTACAGTAGGAGACGAAGGTGGTGGGATGTCCAGGATGGGTGCCCCAGATGTGATTTTCCTTACTGTCCACAGTGCATCATCCCAATGGAGATGCATAATGTGGAGATGAGAAGGAACTGTGATATGGAGAAACAAATGCAGCTACTGACTTTGAATTTGCTGGGAGATATCACAGTGATTTCATCTTCAGTTCTGGTGATCTCCTTTACACAACTTTATTTGTGACTGCTCTTATGCATCCACTCCTTCCAGCTGGTAATTGTGATTCCATGTGACTTCAACACAAATCAAATCCACTTCTAGCAGCATGGCCTGGGGAGTCTAGCAATGATGAGCCAGATGTTGGTGGAGGTATAACACCAACAGCTGTGAGATCTCCAGATCTACCAGTGGATTTGCACAAGAACAACTAGAAAAAGTATTGCAATCTCAGCGTGAGTGCTGGGAAAGATAGACCAAAACATTTTCATGTACCCCACCATTACTCTGTCCCCACAACTCATCTTGTTATCCCTTTGATGGTAACTGTTCAAGAGGACCCAAGACAAATGAAGAGGATCTAATTCCTTGAAACAAAACTAGCTTAACATGCTAAGCAGTACTTAAACACTTGAAAATACCTTTTCAAATCCATACATGCTAAGCCAAGGAACAAGCAGACTTCAGCCAGGCCATAGATCCAGTAGTGAAAAAACCCAAGCATCAGGACTAGCACACTCAAAAGCAATGGCACACAGCACTTGAACTCACATCTTCACACATTTTGGGCATCCCTGTCTTGCTGACAAGGCCAGCTCTAACCTGGTGTAGATGATCAGAGTGTAGCACTTACACTGATAAAGAGGTAGATACCAGCTGAATCAGTTCACCCCAGATCTGGAAAGCTTTCTGAGGTTTCCAGATCTCTTTGCCTGAAAGGCAGCATCTTTAACATATTTTATCTACATAAATATATGGATAATAAGTGTACCAATTTAGGAATAAGCAACAATTCAAGGGGAAACCTAAGCAAAGCTTTTGCAGTCCTCAGCTAATGATCCTGTCCCACAGGCTCACTTATAAAAGCAGAGGGGACTCTCTTCTGCCTTGAACCAATTCAGCTTTTGCTCACAATGAGTGGGGATTTTATCACTGATAGCAAACCAGAATGTAGCTACATCAGTGTACACCAGAGTTTTTACCAGTCTTACTCATGTTAGACTCAGGTGCAAGTCCTCTCCATCTTATTTTCACAAGCATTGAAAGGTACTCAATAGAGGCTGAAGGTCAGGGCTTTTTTAGCACTGACCAGCTATTACAGAAACTAACCACCCTGCTCACAGGAGACGGCAGATCCAATTTTACATAAGATGAATAGCGAAACACTGAGTCTTTGGCTTATCAATTTGCCTCGTTTCCTCATGTCCCTGCATCTGTAACAAAGTAGGGGATAATACACCTTTCCTGCATCCATCACCTGCTGGCTTTTGTGGCTCTTGCCCAACTTATCTAATGATCCTGGCACCCAGCCTCCCCTTCCCTACAGTAGCCTCTTTTGTCACTTGTCAACTAATTAGACCTCGCAGGCACATTACCAGCATGGGCAGACAACAAGGCCTAAAACAATTATAGTTTTTATTTTTTAAAAAAGCTACCAGATGTTTACTGAGTCTTATCCAAATGGATTTTGCGGCAGCCTCAGAACTGTCCTGACAGAACAGCACCTGAGAGTCTCCAAATGGTGTGATTTCACCAATTCCTCAATAGCCTTGTGCTTCTTGGGGGGGGGGCACAGATTTTAACTTCTTTTCTTCCAAACATTGCAACAGATGTAAACGGAGGAGGATTGTCACTCATACCACACCACAGCATATTTTGGTATGTAGAACATTTTGTAAAGTTTTAGTACATCACTGCTCCTCAGCATCAGAACCTTAGTGAAGGATGCCAGTGAATTTTGGGACTGGTAGGAGACCAAATTTTCTATGAGTGTTGAATTGCACCTGCAATGATGAGACTAACTCAAATTATCTGTAAAAAAAATAAAAAAGAAAAAGAAAAAAATAAAGGAAAAGACTAGAAACCAATATGAAAAAGGTTACAATCTCTAAAGGACGTGGTAATGAAGGATAGAAGGGGCACAAGGCATACAGCAAGGTTTTGATCTGTACAAAGTCTTCAGTAGAACTAATTATTAAGGCAGTTTATGTCCACTAATGGCACATTATTATCCGTTAGTGTGGAGCAAGATTAAGCAACAAGTGATCAGAAAAAAAAATAAGAATGATACCTGTCTGTAAGGTATTACCACTGCACACCAGCCATACACCAGAGCAGTGATTCCAGGTCTCCTGGCCCTTCTCCGTCTCCAGGAGTTTAGCATCCTCTGTGCTTGGACTCTGTGCTTGGACTTGGTCAGCTTCGACTGAGTGGTGTTGGCTGCTGCATCCCAGTCCAGATGATTTATGAAGTTCAACTGGCTCAGGAAGCCCTTGTTTGTCCACAAGCAATATTCACACCTCTGTTTCAGGGCAGGGGAGACTGAAACCATACTCCTTCCAGCAATATCTGCTACAGCAGGACTTGGAAAGCCAGCACTGCTCATAAATCACTGTATCGGGGGGAGGCCTTTATCAAGGCAACCCTTTTGTCTGTTCTGTATCCGATAGCCATGATTCTGCAATAAAGGCAGAAATACTGTTGACTTCCACAGTAATTTACTACAGGGAAAAATCAGGTAGTAGGTTCGATACAAACTTGACAGTTATAACTAGCACTCAGCTGTGTGCTGAGGAAGCTTGACCTTCTTACCCCACAGGAAAGAAAGATAGGATTGCTTGTGGTATTTTCCTCCTATTCCTCACCTGTCACCGGTCTCCTCATTGCCTCCCAATTTCTCCTTGATTTTACATATATAGCTTTCACCGCTTCTCTCTTCTCCAGACTTTTGTCCAAGAGAAGGAAGGAAAAAACCCCAGAGGACAAACACCCCCTGAAGGAAGGATTGCCAAACAGCTACCAGAGATAGAGACCTGTGATTTCTGAGACTGGTACGAGACAGAAAAAGGAGTGGTGGTATCCTTTATGTGAAATGTGTGCACAGAACAGGAATTCAGGGGGCCAAGAGGACACAGTTAAGTTCGTGCATACCTTCCCAGTGGAGGACTGCTGAATACTAAACTGAGATTTTTAATTAACTTATTACAAGCTCAGGATGACTAAAAAAATATTCAGTGGCTGCAAGAATTAAAGCTTACCTGCACACATCTCTTTTACCTGATGCAGTCTGATAACTGGTGAGATACCAGCAGTAGAGATAAATACTCTCCTCTCTCTTGATAGTCCCTCATCATTTCCTTCATCCCAACGCCTTGTCTCTGCTCCCTCAAAGCTTTCTCCATAAGGAGCCTGTGGCAGCACAGAAAGCCTAGAAAGGCAGTATCTATAGCCAGAATGCACTTCATACCCTGCTGGCTACCACAAAGAATGTTTTTCCAACACATCTGTAGACACAGTTTGCAGTATTAAAGAGAGGGAGGTCCTCTGTGGTCTGAACATTGTGATGGGAATTACACATTTGGATCCACAGCTGCTCCACAGACACGTGCCTCCATGTAGATTTTCTTGGAAAAAGACAGACAGGCAAAAAGCTAATATGTGGGCCACTTCCAGGCAGTCTTTAGGCAGACTAAATGAATCACTTTTGTTTTACAAGATGCTTCAGTGGTAAACATGGATGGATGCGCCTCCATGGATGGAGGAGGGTCAGCAGAGCGGCTGGGTCTTGACATGGTGCATTTGATGCTTTGTGTGCTGGACTAGGAGAAAGATGATCCTATGGATCTCTGGAGGGCTGTACTACCCAATGTAAAAAAGATCTGCACTGTGAAAAAGCCAAAGCTATGCCCACCCCACGCCAGGGACCAACCTGCTATGGAGCTGCCTTGGCACACTAGGAGAAGTGATGAACCAGATGTGCTTGGCTTCCAGCACCAGGACCCTGGACAACCTTTGGCTTGGCAAACAGGCATTACAGGAAACTCAAGCAGTACCAAGCTTTGTCCTGTTAATGCTTAGTTGTTGTTTGGGGGATAACTTCTGGCATCCTATTTCGTTTAGAAGTAAAGACATATTGAAACACTGCAGGCTTACACTCTTTTCTTCTGAAGAGGTTGTGATGGGGACTGCAGAAAAGCATCTTCCAGTGTCTGAACTGCCTAGGAAAGGAAATACAAAGTCATACTTTTTCTCAGTCCATGGTTTGACATAATCCCTTTTCATCTCTTTTTCTTCAGTGGCTGAACCCTGGGCTCATTTGCCATGCTTGAAAAGAAGGGATCTTCAGAAGATCATCATAACTCTTACAGCTGTCTCTCTTCAGCTCCCAATGTGATTTCTTCAGCTGATGGATTCAGGGCACGTTGCAAACAGCATTGCAATGGCTAGTAACTCTGCACCTACCTCCTTGGAGATGCTGAGATGTTTAAGGAGCCCCTTTTTATCTCTTCCACTACTAAAAATTGCTTGTGTGACAGCTTGCAAGGAGAGCAGAGGGCAAGAAACCAGCAGGTTAGCACTAGCAGTTCATATTCATCATACAAGTTTTACAATGAAAAGTTAACAGTGGGGAAGCAGAGGACTGAAAATACTCTTTGAGAGCTAGATTCCCCTCAGCTCAACATTGGCAAATATATATCTATGAAGTAAGACAAAGGATCATCTATCCTCCTCCTGCCCACCACACCACCACAGAGGTGGAGACATTTGAGCTGGTCTGATTTCAAACATCTAAGAGCACAGCCAAAGGATCTATAATCAGTGGAGAGAAGGGGCACTTTCAAGGGCAATTGAGCCCATCTGGTTTCAAACCCATCTCAGGACAGCACTGAAACCTTGAGGAGGGGCTTGTCTCACCACTGGGTATTAGAGCTAGGACATGGTAGTCCCCTCACATGCTCCCTACCTCAATGGGAGCTATGAGGTTCTGCAGCCATTGTAAGGTCTTGCCACTTCATCACCTGCCAAAGCAAGCAAGCTGAAAGCCTTGTTCTTCAGGGTAAATCAAGAAAAAATGAAAGTAAAATTGACAGCAACAGTAATTTCAGTGGAATGGTGTATTACTAGCAGTGTTATTGCTTCCACTGACTTTATTAGAGTGTATACACAGTGTGCAATAATGTAATTAGATTTCACAATGTGTAATAATGATTTTTATGCAACGCAACAACTGTGCATTAGAGAAGGGAATTGGTTCCCATTACAGAGCCAGCACAAATCTTGGGCCAATACTTCATACCTGACAGTGCATCTGTTGGGTCTCAGGTCTGGGCTATAATCCAGTAAGAGCTGGAAAACAGCCTAGGGGAGGGAATTTTTTCACTGTGGTTCCAGAGCTGTCCCTGCACTTCCCATACTTTCCTGTATGGGCAGGATCATCAGATTCCAAGAGAACCCAGTGCATATCTCATTCATAACTGAAATGCTAGTAGGAGAAAAAAATCCTTTTGTAGAGTGGGGAACATTTTTACCTCCCTTAGAAAAAACTATTTAGGAGGTAGTGTACCCACAACACATGAACCTGCCCAGGAGGGAAGAAAATGCACAGCATGAGATCAACCAGAGAAGATGAACCTCCACGGGACTTGAGGCTAAATAGGGGCAATTAAGGGGATACTAAGGAGACAAAAGGTAGAGGGACCTTAAAAGTGCTCTTGATCCAGAGCTATTCACTGTGCTATTCAGAGTGCAGCTGCTGAGGCTCGGAGTTGGCTGACTGGCACAATTTACCACTTAGCACAGATGGGGACAAATAATTTCCAGCATCATGTCTCCCATTTTAGCCCCCAATGGTTGGAATGAAACAACTGTGGCACATGCTCGAGAAGGGCACAGCAACAGCCATCTCACATGTCCCGTGATGCATCCGAGAGCAGTAGCAGAAATGCAGCCCTTGGCTTTGGCATGTCCAAAGCTTAGCTTAACCCTGCCCAGCCAACAGCACCCCACAGCACCATGACTTGCTCTTGAAATCTAATTGTGTCAACAAACGTTTTCCGACTTCAGAATAAATAACTTTCCCTTTCCCTCTGAGCAGGCTGGTTTTAAATGCCACTTGCTCTGTCTCTATCATTAATGAGCATGAGTTGACACATTTATTCTCTGCTGCATTTTCCACAGCAAATCATGGCTTTACTGCAAAGGCACAGAATATTAGAGCCACAATTTCATTGGCAAGATTTTTTTTGCTTGTGAACCCATTAATATTTTCCCTGAACATTTTTTCTCCCTCGTCTTGCTGGAATAGAGAATTGCTCTTTTGCAGGTCTATTCTCGCTGCTATTCCCTTGGCTTGAGTGAAATATATATGAGATGGCTCAGAGTTTGAACTCTCGGTATATGTTTCTAATACAAAGTCTCTGTGTGTCTGGGGACTTAAGACAGATATTTAATTTTAGATAAGAAATACTGGTGACATCATGCCTTTGATTTCTTTGCTGGATATCTGTGCAGCCTGCACATGGTGAAGCTGTTCAGCCATAACAGCCTCATCCCATTTAGGGAGTCACATAATATTCAGCACAGGTACAGAGCAGCAGGCCACTGGTCCTCTTGGGTGGTACTTAGCTGGAGTGCAGAATAACCCTGCTGAATCCATACAACAACACATATGTAGAAGATTTTGCAAAGAAAGCTAGGTTTTTCTAAGACATTTTTGTGCAGCTGCTGCATCCGTGGGACAGCAAAGCATGTCAGCTTGAGGGTCAGCTACCCTTACCCCACAACCCACCTTGCACAGGTTGGTTTATGCCCCCTCCACACACACAGGGGAGAGGTTGAATTTAACCTTGCCATCAGTGACTTCAGTGTCCCACAGCAGAAGATGCCGGCAAGTGCATCCAAGCAGAAGGAAGCATGCACATAACAGCTTCATTTTTAGCTTTACAGATTAAAAGAAAAAAAGGACATGTCTATATTTTAATTTGAAACATGACTAACTAAAAGCTCATATGCATGAAGGGGAGCTTGAGAAAAAAAAAAATCATACTCCTGCAGCAACACCTTTAATTGAGACCATTTTGACGACATTACGGTGACAAATTTTCAGCCTTTCCTACAATTTTATACCTTCCTACACAGCAGGTGTTATCCAAAAAGATCTAGGAGAGCTATTAGCATGGATAAACAGGGCATAAGACAGGAAATAAAATCTAATTGCTGAGGCACGAGTCAAACTGCAGTACTTGCACATCAGGAGAAACAGTTAGCGTGTGGGGTGTCTTACCAAGGGGTCCTCATTCTTCAAAACTCTAGTCAGTCTTGAAACATCTTCCTGAAGTTTAGTCCTCAGTTCAGCCAGGAGTAATAAATTTGCTCCAACACTACCAGCTTCATTACTTTGGTCTACGTAAAGGACACCATCATCAGCATTGCCCTGGGCTTGCTAAGGGGCCTCTACCTCAACACCCCAGACATGCTGCTGCTTTTCCAGTTAGGGACTGGAGTTAATATGCAGGTGGGCACAAAGCTGATTAAAGTGTGTTTTTGTTTTTTTTTTTTTTTTTTAAAAAGCCTTTTTCAGGTGCTTCTCCTAATTGCCCTAAATGAATAATGAACAAACCTGCAGATTGAGACAATTGGAGAAGAGAAGGCTTAGGGGTGACCTAATTGCAGCCTTCCAGCACCTGAAGGGAGCCTGAAAGAATGAAGGGAGAGGGACATTTTACAAGAGCATGTAGTGACAGAACAAGGGGAATGGCTTCAAACTGAAAGAGAGTAGGTTTACAGTAGGTATTAGGAAAAAAATGCTTTACCGTGAGGGTGGTAAGGCACTGAAACACGTTGCCCAGAGAAGCTGTGGATGCTCAGTTCCAGAAGGTGTTCAAGGCCAGGCTGGATGGAACTCTGAGCAACCTGGTCTAGTTGAAAGGTGTCCCTGCCCATGGCAGAGGGGTTGGAATGAGATGATCTTTAAGGTCTCTTCTAACCCAAGCCATTCTATGATTCCATGATTATGGAGCTCACAAGTCAGAGACAGAAGATAGATGAGAAGAAGTGGCTCTCAACCAGTTGAGAGCATTCCAAAGGCATGTCTAATCCAACAGCAGTAGACCTCAGAGGACATAAGGCTCTCAGCTCTGGGGCGGTGGTTTGGTACATCACCTTGACCTAAGGTCAAAATCAGCCCATGGCATACTTGAGGATGGCAGGTTTTAACATCTCTTCTAAAGCCTAAAAGCCACCAAAATGGTGAATATATGAGCTGCCTCTTATATAAATGGCTCATAAAGCATACATGCCTTTTTAGCTAGTACTTATGTTTTCGATTAATTTTGTATCAGTGTGTAAAAAAACCAAAACCAAACCCGCAACTCCCAATTTAGGGCCTCTTGTATCAGATCACAATCACAAGCTGTTCAACACAACTGACTAATAACATTGCTCTATGCCCCAAAAAGGGGTGAGCGCTGGTCCTAGGTGAAATGAGGTTGCTGAGGCTCAGATGCCATCCTCACATATCCACCTCACTGATGAAGGTGGTATCATTTGGCCTCATACCCCTACCTCAGAAGTTTCCTGTTGAAAAAATCTCTGAACACAAGCCCCAACCCATAAATCTCATTTCCTTAGGTGTGTGACTTTGCAATAAAGGGGATGTGCTTGGCTTTAAATATTGACTCGCTGCAAAGTGGATTCAAGGCAGAATGGTGGTGGTCCTTCTTGGTTTGCTCCAGGGAGGGATGTGGGGTTTGCTCTTACTAACCATGCACAGGCCATAGAAATAAAGCATCAGTGATGTTACCCATGTGCTGTGAGCCAACTCTTAACAGTTCTGCAGCGACTGGTTCAATGATTGTGAGGCACATGTACCCCTCAGCATCCCTGCCTTGTGAGCCTATGCTCTTGAAGCTACAGCCCACGGTGCTGACATGCAAAGTTTACTCCTCTTTTAGCACTCCCAGACAGTAAGTAATTTTCCTGGCATACCTAAAACTATTGTAATTTTTTATGTTAGAAAAATATGGTTAAAAAAAAATCACAACAGTGTGAAATATGGCTGAAGACTCAGCAGGGGTGTTTCTTCGGTTCCTCAGGGAGCTATCAGTTACTTCTGACCCTGCAATAAGAGACTGCAGGTGACAGGCTTTTAGTTTTTTACTTTTTTTTTTTCTCTTTCTTTAAACTGTAAAATGATATAATATCCTACTGAAGCTCATTGTACATCACCTTGCTGGTGTATTGGGTCAGGGAGTCCGTGGGTTAATCCCGTGATGGGTAATGAAGCATTACTTATAACTACATTTAAGACTTTACTTCTTCATTTCCCTGCATAGTACCACTTGCTGTATTACCTATGGTGAACTGCAGCACTCAATTCACCTTCTGTGGACACTACTTATTATTTTATAGGCCTCTAACATGTCACTTCTTCTGTGTTTCTGCACTAAAAATATTTCTAAATGGCTCCTAACAGGAAATTCTCCACTTTCATTTAATAAATCCTTTTAGTCTCCTTATTCCTTCGTCCTCAGGAGAAGCAGAGGGATCCAAAGAAAACATGTGCCATTGATTGGGAACCTGGGATTAAGACTCCTTGAGATGCTATACCCTTAAACCCACGCTGTAGCCTGACTACTTTCCCAGCTGAAATGCACAGTGAACAGATGCTTTCCTTGCCCCTTTGACCAGGCTTTCTTCAGGTTGTTGCAGGGGGTATGGCATGTGCAATTGAGACACAGCTTCACATCATTTTATCTGGACTTCAGATTTTCTCATAAGGGAAGGCAGCAGAACTCAGCACACTGGCACGTCCATGGGCCCTGCCTTGCAGATTGGCATCGTTTGGTCCCCAGGCACTGGCTGGTGGCATCCTCCTGCCCCTTGATCCAGCAGAAAGCCACAGCTGGCCAGCAATGACACTCACCACACCTCAGGGCTCCTGCCTTTGCACTGCCCCGTGGCTCCTTGTTGCTTCATTAAACTTGAAGCAATGTTTCTAAGTACTGGGATATTTATGTTGACTTTGACACGCTACCAGTCAGATCTCCTGTATTAGGGTTGTATTATTTTTTATGTGAAATGTTGCAGCAGCTAATTGCAATTACCAGAAAGCATATACAAGAGAGCTTGTTGATTGCCAGTAGACAAAGACACTTTGGAAATCTTGGATTTTGCTATAGATGAAAGCCTATAAATTTTAAAATAGAAACCACGTTATCGTTTACAATTTCCGTTTGCTAACAAATTCTGCTAAACAAAATTGGCGGCTGATTAAGTAAACATTTATACATAAATAAAACAGTGAAGATCTCTTCAGTTATTGAGATGCAGCCAGTTCAGTCTCTCGTAAATAATACAGTGATGAATTCTGGCATTACAGTGCATGATAAAGCTACCTAGTCTCAAAGTCTTAGGCAAACTAATCCATACGCATGAATCAATCAGTTCATTTTAGTCATACTGGCATTACATAAATGTCACCAAAATCAATGACTGAAAGACATAAAAGATTAATAAGTCCTCATGCGGTACATCTAGCTGGGATGCAAACCTACAGCAGATAACTTCACGCTGAACACAGCTATACAGGTAGTTTGAATATGTCATTTTAATAGAAAACTTGAGGGCAGGCCTGTGATGAGCAGGTGTGGATGAGAAAAATCTGGTGCGTTATTAATTTCAGACAATACTGAGTTCTTTTTCATAATGTACATTTTATTAATGCTCTCCATGATAGCTTTTCATACCGGTTCACCACCAGGAGTACAGTAATTACAATGTATTAAGATTCATTCCATGCCTGAGGAGTAAGGAAGTCCAGTTAAGATATGGAAAGCAAGTGAAATATCAATCGCTATTGACTCAGGGCTGGATTAAATCAAAACTCTGCCCTGGGGAACCCAGCGGCTGGGTGGGTTTGGTAACAGCACCTCCCAGACACAATCTTCAGTGAATATCTGCCTCCCCCTCCTCACTGGCTCACCTCCGCACGTAACCTGTTGTGCCATCGATACGGATGCAGTGGATGGGATTCATCATTTTTATTAGGACTCGGGGTTGGTCTGGCTCATCTTTACAACTGTCCGTTACTGGGTGTCAGCCTCTTCAGGGTTGGAAAGAGAGAGAAACATTACAGGTTGTTGCAAACACTTCCAAGAATAGCTCTTCCAGACATAATAGCAAGGGTTTAAGGTGCGGGATGATGGGATTGTCTGGGGAGGGAAACTAATGGTGAGGGCTCTAATGACAAAAAAAACATCCACCACTCAACACAACCTAGTGGATTCCTGCTTTCCTGCAACCTAGTGGAAAAACAGGGAATATCTTCTTTCCTGCAATTGCAGCCCCCCTTTGTTCCCATGCAGCACCTTAGATGTCCCTAGGGCCAGGAAGCCTCAGGATCAGTATTTATCACTGCCCTTGGGGGCTCTAGAAACCATAAGAATGGTCTCCTCATGACTATGAAAGATTGTGAACTTTCAAACTTTCTGGAGGTATTTATTTTACTTAACACACTTTCTGACTTTGAGAACATTTCTAGCACAAGGATGGGGTGGGTTCACATTTTTCATTATTTTTCTCCCTGGAAAAAAAGGCTAACCGCCTTCCTTGGGGGGAAAACCACTGGCTCACCAAGATGATGGTCACCTTGCCTAGGGACACTACACAAGGCTGGAGAAGTGAGCAAGGGAAGAGGTGTCCACATGTGGCAAGTGAAAGCACAGTGTCTTCTGTGCACTGGTTAGATAAATAAATAAATGGTTTGATAAATATATAAATCACTTGGCAGTAGCAGTTGTTAGGTGTTAAAGGCAACAGCAGCCAGAGAGAGGTGAATGACAGAGGAGGTATTCAAGTACTCAAGAGGATAAGACCAACCCTTGCAGCTCGCCTTGAACCACTGCAAGCAAATTACCTCTCTAGATGCCTACACCCTCGGTCATTTGACGCAGCTTCCAATTCCTGTTTATTGACCACTGGCCACTCCTTGGAAAGGTATAGGGACTTTGCCCCCAGCGCTATTCTAAATATGTTGGTTGATACTATCTGGCTTTTTATATGGGGAAGGACACTTCACGTTGGCCCTCCTCTCTAGCAAATGCTAGGCTGAAGAGAGTCTTCCATGTCTAGAGAAAGTTATCCTGTGTAATTTTCCAAAATATCTCTTTTTTCTCAAGTATGGGGTTTTTTTTTCTGATTTCAATTTCTAATTTAATTTTTTTTAATTTTTTTTTTTTTTAAATTTCCCTGCGCTGGCTGAATCCACATGGTTGGACTCGAGTAAATAAGGCATAAGTAGTTGTGAAGGATGAAGGGGAACACCCAAAGCTCCTCTCCAGCTTCCATCAGGTACCATGCTGCAGCAGCTCACATCCTGCAAGCGCCCATGACTGAGCGCAGCCCTGTTCTGCTGGTAGCATTTGCAGAGGGCCACTGTTGTGCCGTGGCAGGGGACAGTGGATGATGACTCAATGGGGAGCAGAGTTTTATCAGCTTTTACTCACCTAATGACCCACCCCCGCCACGCCTCGTTCCACGGAGAGGTGCAGACACTGCTCCATGCTAAACGAAGCTGCACCTGGCAGCACTACTTATGACTTCTCAAGTTTGTTTGGGCATATAAAGGTGAGTACAACATAAACATCCATATTTTCTCTTCTCTCATGGACACAGCTACACAGACATGGGGATCTGCACTGGCTGGCACCCACCCACACCAGGCACAGTCTTGCACACGCATTTGTGAACATGCTGAGGAGAACTGCACATACAGGCACTGGCTGACATGGACACAGATGTCTATGCATGCCTCCATTTACCCAGTTGAACTGTTGTCCCAACACCATCAATAAGCCTTCAGGGGTTCTTTTTTTCTTTTTTTTTTTCCTTTTTTTTTTTTTTTTAACTAATGCTAAAACCCTGGGAATAACCACACTGATGGGGTTTGAATCCCTCTGGTGATTTCTGCCCATCCCACCCCCCCGCCCTCCCCCCCTACAACTGCACCAAGCAGCCCAAGTCCTCTGTGGGCTGTCGCTGAGTATTTACACCAGTGGAGACCATGGGCCCAGTGAGTCCACCCTGTTTACAGGGATGAAGGATTAATTGTCTGCTGAGTCCTCTGCCGGATGGGTCTGTCACCCTCAGGTGCCTCTTGCATCCACCAAGACTGCACAGCTTGGCTGCAAGATCCCACACCAGCCTCCACCAGGCAGACTCCATGGTTTCCCACATATCCAATCCCCAGCTGAGCTGATTGAGAAACGCTATCCTCAAGATACTAAGGCTCATTTTTTTCAAAAAAATATCTCTATTTACACAACACAATAAAATCTGAGCAGCTTTCCCCCGAAAAGCTTTGCCAAGAAGAGCTGCTGCTGGACACATGCCCTGGTCCCTATTTACACACAACAGCTTTGCTTGACAGTACCCTGTTGGCAAGTTCACCTTCTTCTGGTGTAAGGACTATTTCTTTGTCCCTCTTTTCCTTTTCTTGTTAGCTCTTTAGACAGACAGGACTGTATTTATAACAGTAACCTGGATCCAGTGGGTTCACCTTTATACAGCCCAGCTTGCAGGCATGGTGAGAAGCTCAGTATGGTGGACTGAGCACACTCAGCCATCTTTAAGTGCTATTAAGTTGCAAAGTCAACTTTTGGAGCAGATGAAACTAATTTCTTATTACAAAAGACAATTTTCACCCGTTCAGCTCATCTTAAAAAACAGGCGAGTGACCAAACGGTGAGGGCACTTTCCAGGTCCTGCAATGCACAGGGCAGCAGGAATCTCAGCTGGGCTGTTTTCTCCCTGGGGATGCAAGGGTTTGCTGAGGGTTTTGTTGAGGCTAGTTTCTCCTGCCTCTCCTGTTGCGCAATCCCGAGTGAGGGATGGGTAAACTGAGGCACGGAGGAGCTGAGGTGGTGCGCTGGCATGGGCTTGCTGGGGCAGGCTTGTCGGATGCCCCAGGTGCTAGATGACACTGTCTTCCATGGTGACTCGCCTGAAGACTGGCTCCTGTTTGGGCGTCCTTCCACTTTCTGTGAAAAACAAGGGGAGAGCAGGTAAAGCCCCAGAACAGGACCCTGAGGCAACCACCAGCTATTTTCAAAACCATTTCCACCCCCAGACAAAGCACAGGACACTTGGGCCTTGCCTTGAAAAGGAAGGCTTGCTCAGAACAGGTGAATGTATCTATGGGTCAGCATCCCATCGGAAACCTCCTGCAATCCTTTTTGCTGAATTTGGTGCTACAGTTTTGCTCGGCTTTAGCGCCACATGAGCCATTTATTTGTTGTATGATGTAAGGACCAACAGCATCGGCCACTGCTGCCCATTGCTCTGCAGAAGAAGGGTGATGCCAAGGTGCCTTTTTGCTCCTCTGGGTTTAGCCCAGCTCAAGCAAGGAGAGCACAGAGCTGAGCGGTAGCCACCAGCCTGTACCAACCCAATAGGCTTGCTTTAGCAACCTGCATTTTTTGTGGTGTGTTCACCTCCAGCCCCTCCTTAATAATAAATAGTCAGTATAAATGACTGCAGAATAAACAGATTTGTTTTGCTATCAGACATTATCTGAAGGGCACTTTATATCCTGAGTGCTCTGCTTTACAGCTGCCTCTATAATCACTGAAGCCCCAGGGAGGAAAACTCCTTTCACAAGCACAGGTTGGGAAGACACAGCCGCATGCACTTTGGGGTGAACACATGCAGGCTTTTTCATAAACAATATTTCAGGGAGAGGTTTAAGATAGGCTAGACACATTCAAGAAGAATCAAGAGGTATCTTGGAGCAATTTTCTAAGCATAAATGATTTAACTCCATTTCCCAACCCAAATCTGTGTTGCTCTGTATGGCACAATAGAGAACGTCACGGGGGAAAGTGGTGCGGGCAGAACTGGCAACTTTTCAGGCATCTCCCAGCTTGGCTATTTTGACTGATCTTTTTGATCTTTGAGGAGGAAGGACTTTCATCCTTTCCTTGTTGCTCCTCTTGTTTGTTTTCTGTTTGTTTGTTTGTTTGTTTGTTTCCCAAGCAGTGGGATGCATTTTCTCCTTTCATTTCCACTGCTGCTGCTAGCTTGGTGGGCTGCTTTGCATTGCAGCACAAACTGTCAGCAGCTGAAAATGCCTGGTGTACCTTGGAGGAAAAAAAAATCAAAAATTCCACCTAAGAAGCACTCTTCCTGGCTGATATCAACAGCAGCTTAAGCAATGAGGCCTCTTATCTCTAAGTAAGAATGGCAGCAACATAAGCAAGGGGGTGGGTGAGGGGAAGGTGACCAAAGGGCAGAGCTGAGGGGCTTGCAGAGAAAGCAACTCTTCCATTTATCACGGAGGGACCCTCTCAAGAAAAAAGGACTACCTGGTGGCAAACCATAAAATCTTCTTTTTTTTTTCTCCTGTTTTTAGGTGAGGAAACCAGGGGCTGGCCAGAGCAGGCACCCAACAGCCACAGCCAGGCTGTAGCCCACCTCAAATTGGCCTCCTGTCGCACATGGGCTAATCTCATATGAGCTTGCACTTCTCTCCAGCTGCCCAGAGAAACCACCTGAGAAACTACTTCTGGCACATTTCAGCCAAAGGACAAAGCCTTGACAGAAATCAGAAACTTTTTTTTTTTTTATCCCCCCACCCAAAGTCCATTTTCCTACAACCCTTCTGCAGCTTTCATGCAAACAAGTCCTACGAGATGTTTTGGGTGCAGTGCTGTTGCTTCCCAAGGGGCATAACCAAACATCTTCACCCAGTTTGTTAACCACTTAGTTTTCCACATTCATTCCCCCCTAGCCCATCAGTGGATGCTACCACAGGCTCATGCCCATTGAAAGGTAAAGCCTTTGCTGCTGGTGGGACACAAAGGCTGCAGGGCTTATGCCTGCATTGAACTTTCCTGCCACAGCGACCCAACTTAAACTCTGCCTGAGATGCCTCCAAGAGAAGTGGGAAAAGACAGGCTGAAAATGGTTTTATTATAGCCATAATTTATCCATCGAGCATCCTGCTCCTGGAAATAACCTTTCCAAAGTTTTAACTTAGGATGCGGCGGATTTTAAGTGGCAGTCGGAGATACTGGGTCATCTGTACAAGTATTCCCATGCACACCAGCTGAGGAGGTTGTGCAGCAGCTATGTTGTTTTGTATTCTAAGTTGCTGTTCAGGGGTTTTAAGCAACACTGTCAAAATACCAAGCATTTGCTTCCAACACATAATAATTGCTCTGTATACCAGTACGTTTTGTTTATTTATTGAGGTTTTAGCTTGGGTTTTTACACGTGTACAGTGTATTTAAGGAGTAGAAATATAAGAGAAGAAATTATGTGGAGGATGAAGAAATAAAAAGACAGCAAATACTTAGGATGATTTTTTTTTTTTGTTTGTTCTTTGCATTTTGCTGAAGAAGACTATCACCATCTGTCTGGCATATCAAATACAAGAAACAGTAAGCACCTGTAAAAAACTATTTTGATGTGAAAAGGAAGATTTCCAAGCTATCCTGGCTAGTCTCAATATTTCAGCTTTAAACAGACCATCTCTTCTGTACTGGGATGACAAATGATCTGGTGTGTGATCCATGCATCCCTAGGGTTTGCCAAAGCCTTTGGAAAAGTAAAACTGGTCTTATGCCAGCTACCTGTACTGAACGAAATGTCTCTCAGTCTACAATGTGGAGTGCGGCTGGTCTTCTAGGGGTACCCCAGTGCTCTCCTCTGACTGCATTGGTAATGCCCCTGCTGAGAACAGTCACCACTCACACAGCCATCACTGCCTTCCCTGGGAGCACTAATCACAGATTTTTTCTGGTTTCAGCTTTGCACTGCAGGATGTTCTCCATGCTGTTACCAGAGAGCCTGCGACAACATGACATTTATATAATGTTCATGAGCACAGACTATTTAAACCCTAAAATATTCATTAAATAAAATTTGCATAGAGTCTAGCTGAATGCAGCAGATAGCTAAAAATACTTTTCTTTCTAGAGGTAAGGAGGAGATCTGGGTGTGACAGATGACCAAGCCAGTGCTCTTAAGCTTTCCTGAGACAGGTTTTTAGTAAGATGAGCTATCTTTTTATCCCTGTTGACTAGAAAATTCTGCAGGTTATTATATTCTTTATAAACTAGTGAGATCAAGAGCATATGGGGATGTGTGAAAGAAAGGCCAGCTGGCCAGAGAAGAGGGAGGGGGAGGTAGGCAACAGGGACACATATGGAGATACAGAAGGACCCCCACGAGCTCTGTGCCTCCCACCACTACCACTGTTTCCCCTAGCTCTGTGAAGCATCTCACTGCTTATTACCTGGGGGTAGGGGGGAAGGAAAAAGATTGGTTAGCAACTTGAGATTTCAAAGAATTAAAAGCAATCAACAGGAAGAAATTAGCAGCATCATGGTAAGTAATATTGTCAAAAAAATGCCTCCAAAACTGTGAACACACCCCTCCCCTTCCCAGCAACCCTCCACTCTACATAGTCTTTACTGGCATGTCTTTCACCTTGGGTTTCTCCTTCACATGTTTCAGGGAGATTTTTACGGTCTCTTATGGCTCTTGAAGAAAATGGGTAGGAATTGCCTGCTAGAGTCAAAGTGTCCTTAAGCAGTACACTGATGTGTCAGCTCATTATGGGGTAGTCTGCAATGGGATTACACTGGAAAAATAACCCAGTCCTGTGCAAATTAGAAGGACCGAGTGAAAAAAGAGATTCACAACTTGCAAAGAATCCCAAGATGGCTTTCAGGAAAATGCAAGGCATGGAGCCTTGCACTTCTCCGCTCCCCTCTTCCCACATGCAGAAAAAGCTTTCTGAAGGGACAACTCAAGCAAGGGATTGACATTAGCAATCCTCCCTCCAAACATGCCTGGCAACCTATGCTCCCCAAAGGTGGTCCTGTGTTTCAGAAAGTGGTCTGTGTATTGTTTGATGTTTTCATCAAGCACTACCTGTTTGCTTATATTCTATTTGCTTCACTGAAAGTGGGATGCTTATTGCAGTTGACTGATGAAGATTTAATCTTCTCTCCATAAGGCAAATCTGGTTGGTATTTTTTTGTTTTGCTCAATGAAGCTCTATAAAGGAAGATCCCTCCAGTACAGGGCTGATTATCCCCTTCAACACAGCTTGCAAAGTTATGTGCCCCAAGCATGAGCATGGATTTAATACCATAATCACTACTGCCTCTTCATCAATCTGTTTTTCTCACATCCCTGCCTTGGCTCAGCATTAAGAAATGCCTTAGATGTTTTTTAGCTCTTCCTCCTACCCCAGGAACATTGTAGGCACTGAGGACTTAACGGTGACTTGATTTTCACATGCTGCAGTCTGCACAGAACACACCACTACATTGCCAGTCATGTAATAATTATATCTAGTGAGCTATTTATCAACAAGCAGAAACCTCACCATGCCCATAATCAACTATCTGACACAACAAAGTCTGTTCTCAAGGGGAAAAAAAAAATACCAAAAATAATCTGCATCCTGCTCCCCATTTTTGGCTTAATAACATTAAAATGAATAATATCTATTTTCCCTCTATTTTGTGATTCAGCTGTTTCCAAAGCTATAAGAAACACCAACAGTGAATCCTATGGTGTCAGAACGGCCTGGGGACAGAAATAATCAGCTTGAAAATAAGCAGTGTTTTTTGCAATCAAAGCACTAATGGGCATGGTAGGCTGGCAAAGGGAAGCGTGAGTGAGAAAAACAGCCTGCACACCGATAAATCTGAAATACACAGAAAGGCTGGGGAAGAATGACCGTTTGTAGCAAAGGAAGTCAAAGATTTTTCAGTAGGACAAAATCATCCCACAGCAAATCCACCACTGCTTCGTTCTTGCATAGTTTCAGGAACACTGGTAAATGCTGTGCCAATCACCTGCCTCCACTTTACCACGAAGATATTTGTTATGGTGTATCTCACCCTCTGCATGAATTCAACCCATCTATACTCCCAGAAAACTGGGTTTTGAGTCTAATTCAGTAAAAGAGTTTTTACATTCTCCGAAGTAGGAGGTACTTCAATTATTTAAAGCATTGGCAGCCTCTACTGGGCTGCTACATGGATTGTTATGACCACGTGAGTCTGAAACACCTGCTTTGCCTGCACGCATAGGTCTACTGCACTGTCCAGTTCCATTGCTGCTTCATTTTCATTTAAATTCCATGTAAAATGAAATGGGGAGGCAGTATCAAGAGCAAGAGCATGACTTGACTGGCCAGTGGCCATTCTGCTATGAAGTTAGGCAATTCCCAATATTCCAATAGGAAATGCTCCCTTGCCAAAACCTAGGCCTGGCAAGAGCCACTGCTGTGATCAGTGCTCGATCAGAAAGCAAGTTTCCTTCCCAAGATGCTTTGGCCAGAGTGGCTGGTGGCAGGAAGGATGCAGGTGACTTAAACCAGACTCTTTTGTAGGCCATGAATACCACCAAATACCACAACTACCTGTTCTCACCCCCAACAAGACTTTGCTGAGCAGCACTGAGCAGCATCATCCTAACGTGAGGACAACCCCGTGACAGAGCAGAGCTGCTCTGCTGCTGCATTTATCCTCCAATACTGGGAATGTCTTACCTAACATGGGCCTCACCCACCTGCTCCAAGTCTTTTGGCTTTTACCCAGCATGATGGGACTTGGATATATGCAGTTTGGACAGAGGGAGCCCCAAGCCCCAAAGCCCAGGGCATAGGAGGGCTTTGTGAAAAATCACATACTGAAAAATCGTTAGCAATTGTGTCCAGAGGTGGTTATTTTCCCTGTCAACCTTTCTAGTCTATTTTGTGGCTTTCTGTATTCCTGATTGCTCTTGAGGGATTTGAAGGGGGAGGCTGGAGGAGAGCAGTAAAGCACCAGTGGGCCACTGGCAGTGGTGAGACGGGAAGGGCGATGTGGCAGAGGATGGTGATGGCGCTTGGCACATGCCCGGAGCAAGAAAATAACGAGACAGCAAACAATGACCGAGAAGGCCTAACGGGGACTTGTTTTACTCTTTGACATGCTACCAGCAGTTTTTAAATCTCAGAAGAACCCAAATTAAAAAAAAAAAAACACAACAACCACAACAAAACTAAAAAAAACCCCCCAAACCCCATTACAATGATTAAAAGATACGACACATGAAACACTATACTCAAATCATCCGCGTGTCGTTGGCTACTTTATACAGTAGGCACAAAACAGACCTAGAATCACCTGCAACAAATGTCAACCAGTGCTGTTCTCGCCCCTAAACAGGTACCACCAGCCTGATATTTCTAGTCAGCTGTAGCTGCATAACCTTTGTGCTTAAATTGCTCAGCTTAGGCCTCCTTTCTTTGGCATTGCTCACCCATGCCGTAAAGGAGTGGAGACTCATACTGAAGACAGTAACGGAGAGAGGAACAACAACAAAAAAAAGAGAGATTAATTGTACAGTACATACATACAGTATCTTCTAAATCGTGATCAGTTGTTTATTGGTTGGCAAACAAGCTTCACTTTTACAACAAATATTAGTAATGAGGTCATTCAACTGTTGAGACCGTACAAAATGGATCATAAATTAAAAAAAAAAAAAAAAAAAAGAGAGAAAAAGAAGAAGAATTCATACTCCGTGCTGCTAATTTACCTCCAGAAAGCCTATGTTACTTAAAAATCCTGTCAAATAAATAAATTTCCTGTTAGGAAAAATAATGAACAGAAGACTTTTTATTAAAAATCACTGCAAAATAGTTTTTAGCTCACTATGTGTCAATCTATTTTCTTCTTAACCACTGCAGTACAAGTGCCTAAACCGGGACCAGACTGAGCTGAGAAGCCCTTTGCTCCTCCAGGGAAATGGCCGTCTCCTGTAGAACCCCCACTACGATTATAAGAAAGCCCTCTCAGTCCCTGGATGTGACCCAATGGCCTGGCTGAGGGGCTACTCGCTTCACAGGATTATCATCACGATCGGTTGTGCACTGACAAAGAGGAAGTTTGCCCTGCTCTAGTCTGCCAAAAGGTCTGCTGGCACTATGCCAGCTGAAAAAAGTTATACAGCAAGGAAATAAAAAGACTGCCTTGGCTGAAAAGAAATGGTGATGGTGTTACTAAAAATGGTCCTTACAAAGTGATGTTTGGGGTTTTTTTTTTGCCCAGTGAGATTTTTTTTTACTGGGATGGGGAGGGGACAGAGGAGAAGGGCAGTGGAAGAGGCAAAACAAAATTAAAAAAAAAAAAAGGAGTTATGAAAAACCTTGCTCCTACTGGTAGACAAACTTACAAGACCAGCACAACAGAAAAAAGTTCTTATTTTTTTTCCACTACATTAACAGGGACGCAAGTTCTGGAGGAACAGAAAGCAGACTATATGTGCAATGCTAGTATCTGTACATTACATAGAAATTGTTCACTTCTCTTTTTCTGCCATTAGTTTTTATCATCCGTTAATACAGCAAAATGTAAAATATGCCTTTAGCACAGGATTCTAGGATTCCCTTCCATCTCATTAAATTTGTTTATGTTTTGTTTGCTCCCACAGCAAAGGGCGCTGCAGTGAAACCAAGTTGTGAGTGACCATAACCCATGATGTGACCTGGATTGGTAAGAAAGAGTTTTGCTAGCTTGTTTTATGCAGCGCTCCCACCTAGATACGCCATCGCTACTAGTTTCAAATGCACATTTTTGGCCTTTTATAATTTTTTTTCCCTCTTAAATCAGGTCCTCGATATTAAGAGCAACACAGCATCAAGGATTGTTTAAACAAACACGGCATAACTTGAGAAGGCCACGAAGTGTGCCGTTATCTATCTCTTTCATTAACATAATGAAGTCTGTCTGGAGGGAAGAAGGATGGGAAGATAAGGGGGGGCGTGGGCAGCAGTTACTGTCCTCTCCGGGCCGGCCTAAAAATTCCAGTAAAAAAAGTCTGAGAATTTCCTTTTGAACAGCATGAAGATTTAGAAGTACACACAATATTACCACTGTTTGGATTAACTCAGAACAGTAAACCGAGCGTTATGGAGAGGCTTTTAGTTGTCTCTTTGCTTAATTTTTTGCTGAATCTTCTATAGACTAGTGACCAAGTGAGCGGGTCCTTTTGCATTGCCGTCCGGGGGCGTTCCCTCTTTGTTTGGCGGGACTATAAAACCATCGCTGCTGCCTCGACCTAGCTGGTAGTAAGTGTGTAGCTGATGGACGTGGTTCCTGGAGCCAAGGTTGGGCATGCTTTTGTAGTAAACATCGTCGGCATCGCCACCACCGCTTTTGGCTGGCGGAGGATCGGTCTGGGTGCTGGCGGTGACGCTTTCCGTCATGGGCATGCCAGCCAGTGCGGGCATACTGGTGTAGAGAGAATCCCTGTTGGGTGACTGGAGGTCGTCCGTGTGCTCGTTGGTCAGCAAAGGGAAAAAGCTCTCACTGTTGTCTTGTGGGATGCGCCGCCGACTGTAGAGGTGGGGCTGGTGGTTGTCCGCTGAGTACATCCGGGGAGGCAGCAGTGGGGCGTCCGACTCCTCATGGATGAGCTCCAGGCCCAGGCTCTCCTCATGGGTGAAGGAGGTTGCGTCATCCAGCACGATGGCGTCGTCCTCGCTCCCACCGCCCACGCTGTTGACGAGTTTGTTCATCAAGTTGCGGCTCTGCTCGCTGGAGCGCTCATGGTTGTTCAGGTAGGAAGGGATGTAGTTGGAGGTGAGTTCCTTCAGGATCTTTTTCTCGAGGGCGTTCTCCGTGTGGTTGTACCCGCGGTCAAGGATTTGCACGCAGTTGCTGAGGTACTCGCCGCTGGCGATGCTGTAGCTGTTGCCGTGATTACCATTCAGTGGTAGAGTATCCGTGACACTTGTATCCCTGGCATTGTTCAGAAGCCCCTCTGAAAAACATTACACAAGAGAGGGTGACTTGTACAAACAGGACACTCATGCGGGACGTGCACACTCAAACCCCCTTCCTAGGCTGCCGCGGCTGCTGGGGCTACGCAGCAAGGAGAGTGTCGCGGCCAAAACAGGAGGTCACAGCTCTGGCTAACCTGCTGGTGGTCAAGGTCTTCCCACCAAAAAAAAAAGGAAAGCACTGTCAAGTATGTGACTTCATGCGGCAACAGACAGCCGGAAGGATAACCTCTCCTGGCCTGTATCTCCTACAGCTCTTGTGCTTTACTCTATGTATTCCTGGGTAGCTGAAAAACAGATGACCCTCAGCTGGTCCAAACTGCCCTAGCTCCAGATGCTTTGGAGGAAGGGGCAATTCCTCCCAGCTGAGGGAAAAGTATTTGCAGCCCAGCCTTATCAAAGCCTAAACTTTGTTTGGAAGTGTATCCTTCCTAGAGGAAAAAAATCCGTTCTCCCCTTTTGCTGGAGAGGCTGTCAGGGTAAAGACATAAGGCCTGAATGAACGGATTCAGGGATCAGCAAAGTGGAGGCACAAAATGCTTCCTGACCCAGGCTTTTTTGGAAGAAGGCTAAATGCCCTACCTATTCTGCCACAAGGGCACAACCAAAATTATTTACTCCACACTGGCCAGGTGGGGATTTTCTTATATAATTGATGTTGGAGGCAGCTCTTCTGGGGTCTTGTGAAGCCTTTAAAAATAGCTCCTATTCCGTGTGCAAAGTTAAAGCAGAGGGTTCAGTGCAGGGTACAGCAAGTACCATCACTGCCATGTTATGGAGGGCTCATGGGAACCTGCGAGGAGTAACAGGGTCTCAGGGTGTCCTCAGTCTAACTGCCCATCACATCTCCAAAGGTGTCTCAACACTGACAATGTAAGGCTGGAGCTTGGCTCTTTCCCAAGGCACTATAGGAGATGGAGGAGGGGAAGTGCTTTGAGAGCAATGCCAGCATGAGTGGGCAAGGGAGAAGAAAATCAGGCCCAGCAGTTAAGCCACCACGCTTTCTTTTTTGGGATTACTGGCCTCCTTGGAAGGAGTAAAAGAGTTGGGGGGAGATGAAATAATTTATCGACTAAGGGCTTTGGGCATTGCCCAGAACTGGCAAGCAACTCCCAGCAAGCCATGGTGGATAAGAAAAGCCATTAAACTGACAATTTCAGATGAACAGTTGCTCATACCATGCTCAGTACATGGCATGTGTACCTTCTGAAAATACAGGATTCGGTCTATATCTGTGATGGAGTAGTTGCTGTATGTCAAGGGCTGGAAAAGCACTGCTGAAGGCTTCTTCTTGCTTTTGAGTGAAATGCCCCAAAGGGGTTGGTCACCATTTAGGTTTTTGAAGTTTAGAGGGTGCTGCTGTATCCTGTGTTCCCCAGCAAATGAGGGAGCTATGCCAAAAAATCAACTAGCCACCACAGATATAGAGCAAAGCCGTTGATTTTCATGGTGAAAGCTTTCCAACTGAGTCACGATGCTTGGGGAGAAATGAAAAGTGAGCGTTTTGGGGGAAGGACCGTATGCAATGGGTGACAGGTACAACAGCATCTGTTTGATGGTTACGTTGAGTAACATATGCATTGAGGCACCGAGCACTGAGCTTCTGCTGCCAATGCATAGATCTGGGGTTTGGTGCAGAAGTAAAATGGAGGCATTGCAGGTGAGAACAGAGCGGGATCTGCAGTGAAACACGCCGTATAAAAATGCCATGACCTTGCAAATAAAAACGTGAAGTTTTTAAAAAAATCATACACGCAACTATATGAGAAACTACACTGGGTAAATGATATCACAAAAATGAGAAATAAACAAAGAAAGCATCATCTAATCTCATCTATATATATATATGTAGGCATACATATATATATACACATACATACATACACACGCATACACATATATACATATGTATATTCATATTCTTTTGATTTCAAAACTGTGAGATTAATTTCCTTTATTAACTACATCATCTATATGTGATGCAATAAAAGTGAACTAAAAAAAATTACATTTGATATGCAATGTTTAGCTTTACTCCCATACTTGTCTCTCTGTAGGGCTCTAAACGACAGCATGAAGAAAAGGAAAGAAAAAACAACAAGTAAGCTTACAGCGACAGTAGGAGAAACATGAGTAAAAAGCAAATTGATGATATGCAGAAAAGAGAGTTAACGGAAATAATTTCCACTGCCCAGAATACATGAATTTGTTACAAGGTTTATTTCAGGTTAAAAATATTGACATTTTAGACAGAAAAAAATATTTTACGCGCAATATTCAGTAGACTACATTTTTATTTTAAAAATTATCACATTTAAACCGTTTTCCAATGCCATTATAAAATGTTCAGCGTGCAACACAAATGAAGAAATAATGCCTGGAAATTTAAGAAAAGCTTAAAGCTCATAACGGTCATGCTTGAAAAGACAGGCACTGTCATAGTCACTTCCAAAGTCTTAAAATGAATGGCTTTACTTACTGTTAGTTACAATAACACCTGGCAGTTGAAAATGAAATCTATTTCCTTGTTAAAAATGTTTTGCCGTCCATCCTTTGCAACAGTGCTTTGTAAGAGTATGACTTTGTTCATCATGGGGCTGCTGGCATTGTACAGACTTTGGTAAGTCTGGTTTTTTATTTTAACCAAACACATGGCAAACTACATGGACTTTGCAAAAAAAAAAATGTAAGAGGAATAGTAGTTTGAATAATGGCATTGCTAAATGAAGCTACTGAAAAGAAAGGCTTAAAACAAGAAGAGCAAGAGATTAAGATGAAGAGAAAGTGATAACGCTCAGCTTCCCACTGTGCAGTGGCCTGTGGTACACTGGGTTTTAACTAGAGCTTGTTAATGCTCAATAATGCTTGTTAATGCCTTCTCTCAATCTAGTTCTCACAAAAGCCATTGGGCCATTTAGAGAAACTCCTGTGTTGGAGACACCCTGCCAGCATGTGTCCATCAGCTTCCAATGGCAGAGAGCACTCGGCGCCTCACTTACCACCTCCTCTTTCCTCTGTGCTCCATCTCCTATCAAGGAATTGCTTATGCCATGGGGAAATAGGACTTTGGCCTTTTAGGCTCTGATTCTCCACCTCTTTCCAAGGGTATTTTTTTTAGGATTTCCTGCTCCTGGTGATTCTTTACCACAGATGTGGCAGCTTCAGCTTAAGTAAAGAGTGTATTTTAAAACACATAACTGGGGAGGGGATAAGAAATGGGTGAACTGGTTCAATCCCGTTTCTTAAGAGTGCCCTGCCTTGTCCATGACCAGCACCAGAAGCAGTATATGAAGGTGCAGAAAAAAATCGTAGCCTTAGTAATGTGGAATGAGTTAGTTGGATGATGTTAGCTAACAATTAATAAATTAATTTACTGATAATCACCACATGCCAGCCACAGCCAAGGCACACCCAGAGATGATAACAGCATCTACTTTTACAATGCACTATCATCACTTTAGCATGCCTGTTGGTGCAGCATCTGGAAATCCCAAAGGACTCCCAAGGCCATTAATCCTGGTTGATTTTGCTAACCTTCATTTTTGCTGTGGGAGTTCCTAATATACACAGTTTTTAATTGTCCAGGGACAGTAACCAGTTTGAAAAGCAATAGTAATACCAGTTCTATGGTCATGAATTAACTTGCAGCCTCCTAATAATAATGGGTTGGGCTCTGCTCCCTCTGAAGTCAATGACAAAGCTCCAAGGGCTGAAATGGGACCAAGTACTGGTCCACTCTCTTCACTTCCCATGAATGAATCCTGGATAGGTTTCTCTTTTACCCATATAGCTGTGTTGAACAGAATAGCACTTGTAAAACAACGACCCTATTTTTTGTGGAAGAAAATGCTATTTGCTTAGGTAACTGTATCAGAATCCAGTATTAAAAATTAGAAAAACACATGATTATTAAAATACACGTAAAACCTTTTTGTCACTTTTCTGCCCAAATCACTTGGGTTCAGTTGAGACACCCAGACCTGAACATCAGGAGTTTTCTTAAGCCACATTCTTAAGATCCCACATTACCTGCTGCCATTTGATTTAAAAATCTCCCACACCTCAATGTTATCATGTAAAAAACTAGTCAGAACACCAAAGCTCATTTTGACACTTGTGGTACACTGAAGTTCTTATAATGCAGAGCATTTCATGCTTAACAGTAGCTCTTTTTAAAAAAAGCATTCTTGGAAGCAAATTTATTGCACAGAGTTAGCATAGTTTAGGAAATTAATGAAACAGCAAAAAGGTCAAACACGTGTGCTTTCCTTGTGCTTTCAATGCAAATACCCTACTGATACAGTTCAACACTTATTTCTGTCATGAACAATATGTTGCCATATAGTACAAACAGGATTTTCCTGCTTGCATTATAACCATCATTATTTTCCCTCCCTTGGAGATTCTTTACTGGAATGTGATGCCTTCATTGGGAACAGAGTGTTGACACACTTGTGCTTGAACGCAGTGTTACTCTGCAGTGATTCAGCCACCTTACAAGTAAGACAAAAAAATAAAAATAAAAATCCCCTGGAAGTGGCAGAGCAGGATGGAGACACTGACAGACAGGAGTTGCCAGAGCTCCACACTTCCCAGCTCCTCCTCAGGTCCTGCTTAAACACTTCTGCCTCTCCCTCATGGAAGCATCAGGACATCAGCTTACAAACACTGTCCCTTCCCACAGACAGAGCAGAGACAAACATGTAGATGATAAGAGAGTGATTTCCGTAGCAGAAACCTATGTTAGGTACAACTGACTCTGTTTATTTTCTGTTGCCAAAAGGATATCAAAGAGTATCTATTTTCCCTATATCTTTTTCCTATTATTTTTTTTTTCCTAATAGCACATATAAAATGTGTTAGTGCAAACGGCAAAACATTTCTCATAATATCTCAGCTCTGCTCTTTGGAGCTGACCTACAGTCCTTGCTTCAGCTGTCATTTTTCTTAGAGATCAAGGGCAGTTTTGTTTTATTTTGCGTTTTTCTCCCTGCGCAAGCCAGTGCACCGCTGACCACATTTCTCTATGCCATTTCAAACAAGAGCAGCTTTGGTGGCAAAGGCCATTTTAGCTTCACTTACCTTCAAAGGTGTTCCTGTTTCTGAAATGAATGGTTTAACAAGAAAATGTGCTGACAACAAAGAGAGGAATGGATGCATTCGAGAAAACACACACACACACACACAAGACCAAAACAATAAAAAAGCAAGGAGACTGGGAAAAAAAATCAAAACCAAAATACTGTGAATGCTTTGAGTAAAACTGACGAGAGTCTTTCAAAGTGGATTTGATCGCTCATGGAAAAATAGCATCTGGAAGATGGAAAGATGCATTGAAATGAAAGGAAGGGGAGGGGATCTTTTTTTGTGCCCAGTTCAAAAAAAAAAGTGTGTGTGCGTGGGGAGAGAAAAAGAAAAAAAGGAAGAAAAAAAAAAGAAAGAAATGGGCCAAAATAAGCCACAGAAAATGGAATTCTCACTAGAAAAATTAGAGAGAAACTCCAGCACACCTTGTGCGTTGTACATGCTGACAGAAGGGTTGTTATAGACCGCCGATTCCCCGAGCAATGTATTATAAGGGTTGTTAGTGCCATGAGGACGAAGCAGAGCATTGGTTATAAGATGATTAGCCATGGCTCCTGGAGCAGCCCGATAGAAAGACAGAGAAAAAAAACAACAAAAAAGGTCAATCAGGCAAATGTGGTATTAAAAAAAAGGGAAAAAGAACATTCAGAATGACAACAGTTGAAATAGTCCTGATTACAAGCAGCCAGCTAATTAGACTCGGAAAACTGTATGCCACTAAAGCAGAACAGATGTTACTGACGATGCACAAATCCAAACCAATGCAAAAGAAAATGTATCAGAAAGCGGATAAGCTACATTTATGGTGGTTCCCCAGTCGCTCGGAGTGTAAGCAAGGCTGCGCCCACATGCTTGCTACAAAGAAAGAAAGGAAGATGGCAGCCTACACAATGTGTGTGGGGGGGAAAACTCTCCGGAAAGTGCCAAATGAATAAAAAAATATATATAATGACTAACAGACAACAGCACATTCAACTCCCACTATGTGCTAGAATCTTTTACCAGTCCTTCGCAACACATCTAAAATCAAAAAAGCAGAATTAAAGAGAAAGGATGGAGAATGCAGCCTCTCCGAAAGCTCTCAGTGTTTATCAGAGAGCAGCTGTTTCTCATGTCTAAGAAGGCAAGCTGCTTCTCTGACACCACCAAGAACATCCACAACCACCCAAATCCATCCTTGAAGGTGAGAGCACTGCAGCTCCATCAGGTATTTCTATTGGGAATGAGAGTGGCCACAGAGACAAAGTTTTCAAGGCTCTCTGTGTGCCCCATAAACACCTCATTTACCCATTCTTGGACCTCTTTTTTCCTGTTTCCAGGCTCTCAGCCAGCCGTTGTCTTTGGGTCTTTGGTTTATCCCTAGGATGTGCAGCTTCCGGACTCGAGCTTTTCAGGATCATCACACCTTGGCAGCTGGCTGCCAAGACCTACCTCGATTCCTATCACAGGCATCAACCCATGAAGCAAAATCTGCCCAACCACCTTTTAGCTGATCTACAGGATACAAAAAAAAAAGCCTTAATCCCTTGCTTTGAATCTCTTCTAGTACCCAAAGATATGACTGAATTCAAAAGCTTGCCCTCTGGGCCATTCCCACTGCCATCAGTGAGATCTTGAACAGGAATACTCAAGGGCAACCATGGCTTTTAACCTCCAGGAATAAACTGTTAATACAAAACACCAGGAAAGTAAGTCATTGGTGGGGCAACTAGAGCTAGCTAGGACAGGAATGTCAGAGGGTTCAGGTTACCTGGCTGTCACTAACATCTGATAGCCTCAACCCAAACAAGTAACTGAAAAGCCAATCCTCAAGCCCAGTAACCCTGGCAGAAGTGCCTTTGCCAATGTCTGGGGCATGGAGACCCCATCTGCCTCTTTTAGGTATGGAGGAGGTGTCCCTATGCTGTGGTGAAGGCTGTCTTTGCAAGGCATGTGTGGCACTGGGTACAATCTCTTCTCTGCAACTCATTACCTGATTTTTCTTTCCTTTTTTTTTTATTTTTTTTTTTTAATTTTGGATGGAGTTGCTGAAGATATATAAGTCTCAAGGTTCCCTTAGTGAGGAGTTCTCCGAAAGCTCACACCTACTAATTATTTACAGAAAGGCAAAAACTGGCCAAACCTAAGACTAGTTGGAGGCCTCCAGAGCTGCGTCCTGCAGTGCTTGTATGCAGGCCTGGGATGGCATTTCTCTGTGTCTGCATATGTAGAGGAGTCTTGCCTCTCCCTCATCACCCCCAGCCCTTCCTAGCCCCTGGCATATGGCATTAGCAGATCACTAAATTGGTCTTTTGAGCACAGGACAAAGTAGAAGGCGGTGCTGTATGGGGGCTGCATGCCAGGGAGGCTCCTCGACACATGCAGCTGGAAAAATAAGACTTGTTTTCTCTCACCTGATATTTTTGTCTATGCTGATGGAAAGCAAGATGAGCTGCTGTGTTTGGAAATAAGGAAACAAAGCTGTCTCCTGTAAGAAAACATTATATGAAGGCTTAACTAAGGAACCTTGAATGTAACTAATACGTAAATGAGTCAATTCTTTCTTTATGGTAATGTGTTTTCTATCAATCTCACATACATCTGGGATGAGGAACTGTAGGAACCATTTCTTTTCTTGCGCTAGTTTTATACCAGTAAGTTCTAAATCCATTAAAATAGTTTCTGCTTTCATTCCACTTTTAATCAAGCTGGGCCATAAAAGATTCAAAAAGGGGCTCACTTTTATATAGGTAATGAGAATGTCCAGAGCTAATGCCAGCCATAAACTCAGAAGTGATATAATCCTCCCATCTGAGATTTAACCCAATCTCCAGCTCAGTCTCGATGAGATTTGATATGAAGAATATACCCGCAGTGGGATTTCGAGCACTTTAGCTCGAGGCGCGTTTAAATGCCAACTGCCAGAAAGAGCATCTCACTCAATATATCTGCAGCCTGAGCCCAAGCAGGCAGGGAACAAGCTGATCCCACCATGGCTGGGCAGGTCAAGCTGTTTTGCATGAGGGATGCACTCGGCCTGTGACAAGAGAGAAGGGATCAATCTGTGCCAGCACTTAACGCTTCGCTCGCCTACATTTGCCAGCCTGGTGGACTCTGAAGTGAGCTGAATTCACACAAATTACGGTGCTTTCTGGATGTCAAAAACTGGACAGTTTCTGGTAACTTTTAATACAAATACATGATTCTGACTATAAACTTGGCAAAAAAGGTTGAAAATCCAGAATAAGTAGGTCATTTTTGCTCTCTCATGTGTGTGAAAAACAGGGCTTGGTACAACAGCCACCCATTCCCATATGCAGGTACTGAGCAAAAGTAATGCATCTTCTGCCTTCCTCTCCCTTGACTACATTAGATTTGTTTTAAATTTACTGATCAAAAAGCCACCTTCAATAGCAGCGCTGAGTAATTCTCCTGTAAATCAGCTGGTGCAAATCCAAAACAAACCCACTGCTAACATGTTCAGCTACCTTTCAATACTTTCAGAAACCCAACTGGGCCCCAAGCACTCTGCAGTAGGTTCCCATCATGGTGGGCTGGCAAACTTCATACTCTCTGTATGGCACAATAACTGTAACTTTGGCATCTTAAAAACATGATATGTACCCTGTATCCATAAATTAGGGCTCATTTCTCCCTAATTGCTTTTGAGCAGCAACATTCCCAGCCTAAAAGGATGGTAAGAGAGAAGGACTGCATCCAGGCTCCAAGGAGCCTACACCTAAAGCTTTAGATAAAACAAGAATACACCCAAAAAAATCCTTGTTATTTGGTTTCTTTTTCCCAGGAGGGAGAAAGAAAAAGGTAATACCAGCCATACATTTAAGTATCATCCTGCCTTCTTCATAACACTTTATCATTGCTATAGCAACCAAAAAGACTATTAGGAAGAGTGGATTAGGTCTGCTGATGAGGCACACACAGAAGGAGCAAGTAGACTACCAAACTATGACCTCATTTGCACAAGAATGGCCTTGGTAATAGAAAGCCAACAAAAACCCAATAAAGTAAGCATAGGATCACAGTGGCATGCTCTCCCAAAACACTATGAGAGAAAGCAAAGAGGCTTATTCTGCAATCCTGCATGTGGGTGTGCAGCAAAGGCTGTGTGCTGGGACTGCGATTGCAAAGGTCAGTGCATGCCCAAGAACCCCAAAACCAAAAAGATTAAGGCTGTAAGTGCCTGTTGACCACCTTGAGTCCTCTCCCTGGCAGAATGCTCTTGGGATGTGACCCTTGGCAGCTCTCTGGCTCAGTGTTGGCGATGTGCCTAATATCCTCAGCAGGCAGCAGTTATCATAATTTATTTTTATTTATTTATTTATGGCTGTATCCTCAGTTTTCAGCATCTATGGTGCAACACAGATCTCTCCCAAAAAATCCCACAGCCTTGTGTCAGCCTTGCTTTCCCACATTTCACCAATAATACTCCCTATACAAATCCCTCCTCTGCTGTCTCCTGAAGCACCTGAGCCCCACACAGAGCCATCACTCTTTGCCTTAGTTAGGGTAACTGCCTTAAATCAGCTATGCTGGAACACCTTTCATTCTGCTAGTCAAAGGTACCATACTGGAAGCAAATGCATTCTGTTTCCAAATCCCTATCATGCTGTGTATGTGTGGGAGCATAAATTTGGGGTTGAAAAAAGGATGGAGCTTCAAACCCTCAGGTTCACCTGGGCATCCATCTCCTTTTTCAGTAAGATGAGATCATCACAACCAGCAAACATTTAACAGCAGAACTCATACCTCTACAAAATATTCTCTACAACCACATTGGTACAACTACAGTCTCAAGTCTCCTTATTTCCACTGATATTCCATGAAAGCTCAACGCAAAACACAGCTACTCTGATATCCAAAATTACATTCAAATTAAGGTTTCTGGAAATGCCAGTGCTCAGTTCAAGATTTCCTGATGCTGGATTTCATCAAGTGAAGGATTTACAGGCTGCGATCAAAAGGAAAAAGGAAGAATGCTCTTTCAGAATGCAACTATTAGCTGGGTAACATGCAGATGCGCCTGTCCCTCTCACAGCATTCAGCAGTCCTCATGATTCAAGTCCTGCAGATCCAGCCTTACTGGCTTTAAAAAGCTATGAGAAGGAATGGCCTGTGCTCAGGGTGCAGTGGGAGATCTGGAGGGTTGCACTTTCAACTGGTAAACTGAGAAAAAAATCTTAAATCAACCAGGACAAAGAAAACGAAAATCCCACAATTTTTATCATCACTGTAACCACACACAAAGGATTCAGATAGCTACAGTTAGCTGCTTTCTGTGCCTATGAAAGTACATATTATTTTAATGACAGTATGCAACGAAATAGTATCTTTTTCTTTCCTTGCTAAGGTAGAAATTGATTTCCTTGATGTGGGACACAACACTGAATGTAGCAATAATTTTTGGAAGAGATTGGTGTAATGACTGTATGGGATAACTGCACCTTGTTAAACATAAGTATATGGTTTATCCACTCGCTGAAAGCAAAGGATGAAAATTATGATGACAAGCACATATTGCCAGACTCTAGACTGCATCATTCAGGAACAAAATTCAAGTAATTTCTTGTGGGCAGCTGGCTGACAAAGCCACACAAAGACATTTAGGTTATTTACCATGAATCATCTGCATGGTCTACCTAACTGGAAAGGAAATGGATCCAACTGCCACTCCTGACTTTCATACTGTCATTTTGCATGGCCCTGCCTGGCTGAAAAGGGCTTGAGGAACACTGCTTTAGCTGGGATCATCTGTCTGCAGAGGTAACACTACCATCACGTATCTTCTTTGACTTCTGGTCCTTTCAACTGCACACCAAAATCAGCTATGAGCATTTTAGCAGGGGATGGAGAAATCACATTTCCCCCACTGCTGAGGAGACATGACAGAAGTGCAGTTTTGCTGAGAAAGACGACCAGATCGGTTTACAAATTTAATTGCACAAACAAGTAAATCAAATGAATGCTTAAAAAATGTCCAAGAAAAATCAGCATTTTCCAAATGAAATGTTTTCCCTTTTTGTTCCAAAGGAGTGACTTGTATGAAAGCTTATTTTGACTTTTTTGTATTATGTTTTTTTTTTTATTAGAGTAGAAACAAAAATAGCCTAGAAAAAGCACATTTGCGTCGTAACAAAATGTTTCATTGCCTCTGACCCAGCAATCTCAAAATGTAGATTTTCTTGGGCATTTTTGTTTGTTTCAGAAGAAAACACATGTACTATTTTTGGTCAACCTTAATCCCGTTAATAGCCTCTCTGCGCTGATTTCAGTTTGTAAATTCTAGCTGGTTTTGTACATCACTTAGTATCGACTTATTCCATTTTACTCCCAGTGAAACAAAATACATTCAAAGTAGGTTTGTAGGAGTCAAAGCCCTAGTTTTCTTTATAGCTTTTCTTCCTAGCATTCCATGGTGTTCTTTTCTTCATTACAGGTACAGTTTTCAAGTATTTAAAGAATCCTGGTCCTCCATTTGTTTATTCCAACAATGAATGTAATTATGAAAAGCGAAATCACACATATCTGCTGGAGGACAACAGGTATTTTCTGCATTTTTACTAGTTCCCTTCAACGAACACTCTGACGTTTAGATTTATCGAGCTGTGTTCTTATAATAGCCAACAGGATTCAGTTAATAAACTTCAATAAACTTCCCTATTAAATTTCTCTCAAATAGGTTTGTTGTCACTTGCAGCATCTAATCTATTCATTGTGAAGCTATTAATACTGACTGCAGCGAAATGGAGTTTCAGCAAATTAGGCTGTTAAGCTCTGGGCCATCTTCTGCCAAATGAAACATCCCGTGCTTTTATGCAGAGATGGGAGCGAAAGTATTTGCCTCTTTTTTTCCCTTCCTTTCTTCTGCAATGATTTCAGATGACAAACCTCTGCTGGATTATAATCTGCAGGCCATGTTCAAAACATGGCCTAAATCAATTTATAAATATTTGATCCCTTACTGATTCGTGCTCAACTGCCCAGAGCAGAAACACTGTCTCAGGATAAGGCATTTCTTTATATCACCACTACCCCTTCCAAGGGTTTACACCTCGACTCTATCTCGACTATACAACCATGCATTATCCCTAATTGTTCCTGGTTATGATTATTTATCACTAAACCTGAGCTCTTATCCAAGATGTGCGGAGAGCCCTGCCTGTGGTGGAAACTGGATCATGGTTACAGGAATCTATATAAGGCAGCTATGCTTTCTTCCTTCCTCCTTCACAGTCATGATATTAAGATTGCTCTGCAGCAATACTCTGGCAGATCTAATACTCCCCAAAGCCTGCTCTGATTTCAGAAATTGCCTTGCCCTTACTTTTCCTCTTTAAAACTGATCCACCTAATGACTGAACTTCCAATTATATGGCTGTCAATCCTAAAATCAAAGCCAGTTCATAATATCTCCCAAAGGAAGAATGTCATGTCACTCACTGAAATCACTGCAACAAATCTCAGTTAACTCAGTCCCAGGCAGCGGAGAGGCAAAATAAGCTAGAAGAATATCAACAATGGGATTACTTTTGCACGTAGGCAGAAATAGGAATTAAATTCCCTAAGTTTTGATCCTTGATGCAGAAAATCATAATTTTTCTAGCATAAAATGTACAGTTGATTGGGAAAAAAAAAATGGAAAAAACAGCAGAGGCAATTTGCCAGTCTGAAAGGCTGATGAGTTTCAACAAACAGAAAATAGTCCTCTGTTGTCATCTACCTGGAATCTCTCTCTACTTGATATGTGATTATCAAGATGGGTCATTTTGAGGCCGTTTTGCTGACATTTAGCCAAACCAACAGTTGCTTAATAGGGTTGCAGAGATTTATGTCTTAGAAACAGCAATCCCTCATGACTGATTCAGCATGTGGACTGTTCCCACCAAATTCACCCTCCATCTGGGCAATGGGCCCCAGGAAGGGGTATCCATGGGGTCAAGGGAAGATGAGAGTGTTCTGTAAGACTTACAAGAGCGAACAGAAAAAGCAGAAGGGTATAGGGGATGAGAACAAAGACCTTCATTAAGAAAATGCCAGTGGTGGTGAGAGGCAGAGACAAAGGAGCAACCTCCTACACTGGGTAAACTGAAGTTTTTAAGTCCTGAAATAAAGGGATTATGCTACTTCTTTCGCAGTCTCTCCCTGGTGCTGTGAGCACTAATACAAGCATCCATGGCTCTGGGACAGGAAGAACTCTTGAACACCAATCTGTCCAGTGAAGAGCAGAAGTGGCAGGATTCAAGCAACTATGGCAGGATGAGATGCTAGAAATCAGCCTGTAGGCTTGCTCCAGATTAGCAGAGAAGTGACACCAGGGACTCTCACCCTGCTTCTTAGCCATTATTTCCACCAAACAGCCAGGGGACACTTACACACCTCTGAAAACCCCCTTCTCAAGTGTTATCCTGAACTGAAAAGAAATAGAAACTGAACTTGCAATGATATTCCAGAGGGGGGAAGAGAATGGTATTGCTGTTGCTGTTTGTGGCTAAACCAGGGACCTCCAGGTACCGGGACTGATGAATCACTTGAAACAAAGAATAAATTTCCCAGGGCTGTGGGCTTTGCAGTGGGTAGGGAGATGCTCAAGGGCAAGGATTGCTGCATCCCATAGGTTCATGAAGCACCTTGCCCCTGCCAACTCAGCAATGGTGAGCAAGTACAGTGTTAGGCAGTGACATCTCTCTGTGCACTGCACAAAGGGACAGGTTCTTGGTGAATTGTTCTGTCTTATTTTTAAAGCAATGATGATGAATAAATGAGATCTGCACACTGGCAGATGATGGTCTCTGAACGGTCCCTGAGGCTGCTGCCGCTGCCAAGGGCCATCCCAGGTTCAACTTTGAGAAGTCCTCTACATTTATGTCCATCAAACCCTGAGCATCACTGAAAACAGAGCACAAAGCATTTAAAGCATCTCGAGAGGGAATTCAGATTTAAACAGACACATCTCTTGCTCTACACCACATCCCCAGTTGCGCAGTGATGGTACTCACAAGACCAAAATGTCTGCAGAAGGCAAACACTTCTCTTTAGTCCAATTGTTTTTGAACAGTTCAGCGCTCAGAAAACAAAAATAATGCAAAGTATTTTTATATCCATGAATATTTTGGCGAGTTCCCTCCAGGCATCTGCAGATGCATTCATGAACAAGGCAAGTAACCGCAGCTACCTTGGACATCCTGTGAGTCCTCTGCCTTGAACCTGCCTACCCCAGTATCACAACAGGAACACTAATAAATGGGGAAAAAAAGTCATCACTAACTTTGCCTGCCAACATGCATGTTTGTATAACCACAACTCACTAATTTAAAATAAAGGAGTCCCCACACCCTAAAATGATCTCTCTGAAGGACATGACATAAAAAATGACTGACTTCACAGCAGGAATGGGGGCACTGTTTGCTGCTAACTTTAAAAGGAAAATAAATGGAAAGACAACAGAGAAAGTATTAATTCTCTAATATCTTTAAGCCACAAAAACAGGCATAGGTGTTACTCAGAGCACTTAAGGAGTGTTTAGACAGACTGTGATACATCAGTTGATGCTGTTTTCTGAATATCCTATCAAGCTGAGTAAAGGCATTTCCACCTCTCTCAGAGCTTGGCTGCTTGCTATTTGTTTTATATGCAATATAGATTCAACATGAATCTGACTGTCATACCGGTCATATCAATCCATCAAGGAGTGAACGAGCATCTTGAGAAAGACTGATGCCTGACAACAGCAGTGCTTCCATTTCCAGTCCAAATTTCCATCCTCTCTCCACTTTATCTAGGCGCTAGCGGCAAAGGGTCAGCATGGCAAACAGGTTATAATGAGCTGCAATTGCTCTTTGAAGTGTATCAGGGATGGGGTTTGAGATCCCTGAAGGAATCAATTTCTGCTCCTTCCTCTTCTTTCTTTTCTTTTCCTCCTCCCCTGCTTGTCTGTGCTTTTAACCAACCTCTAGCCTGCTTCTACTGCTGTATTGCCAAGTTACGTCCAGACCACGACACCCACCACCCCTGCAGACAGCTAAACTGAAGCATCGTCCTCTTGCAACACTGAGATACATCCAGCGGTCCTCATCTCTCAGCAGAGAGGGTAGATCTGGAGAGAGTGACCCAAACCTGACTCATTGCTAAACCGCAGCTTTTGTCTTCCAGAGTGACAGTCTCCTACCCAAGCAAGAATTTAACCTACTGTGTTTTCTAAATAAGTGGTTCCTAAAAATGCAGGATAATACAGCCACCTGAAGATAATTTAAAACTTCACCCACACTCCCTGCAACATACACACTTGTCCCTGCTGAGTTCACAGCACAGATATGATTTCAGCCTGGAAATCACAGCTTAATTATATTTTTGGGTGGGTGGAAGGAATTTGATGGGAGATTTCATTTAGGAAACAATCAGGTCTCGGTTGGGTTAGAAATCAGGATATTAATGGTCTTCATTTTAATTTTCCTCTCTGACTCAGATTCCCACTGTTTGAATTTGAGCTCAATTTGTTCTGTTCATTATGAAGAAATCCACATGAATTTGACATTAAATTGATTACCTCTGAAAACAGTAGCAATAATTTCCCTTTTTCCTGTGTGTGTTTCAGATTAAGTCTTTGTGGTTGATATAAAAACGCAGGGGAGAAATAATAAAGCAAAAGGAAATCAAGTATTTATTCTGCAAGGCTACTTAGAAGAGGGAACACACAACGACACATGCATTTGGGAAGAAGAAGCAAGGGGCAGGGACAAACAACACCCTCATTTCCCTTTCCCACTTCAGCCCATTTGCATAGGAATAAACAGGGGATGAATATGGGTTTCCTAGCCAGGAATAATACCTGGTGTGCCAATAGTGGGGATCTTAGTGCTTTGCAATGACTCTTTGATGGGTTTTACTGGCAAAGGCATCCTCCCTCATGAACAGACCTTTAGGGTCACAAGGATGAATTTGTATTTAAGACCTACCATCCTTCAGTAAGAGCTGCAAGAGGTCCTAGGCTCCAATCTGCAACAGCTCTTGGGGTTCTTACTTACCCCCACAGGCATCAATCGTGTCAATGTGTCCCACCAGGGACACACACCCCTGCTTGGCCCTGGGTGCCCAGTCCTTGCCTAGTGTCTGTCTCCTGGCTGGATCTTGGACCTGTACTAGCTCAGTTTCCAGCCTTGTCTCTGCCAAGATCTTCTGCTGGTCTGGGCTGGAGCCTTGATCTGGTTCATCCCATTATCTTGTCCAGGGCTGTCAGTTCTGCCTTCTGGCTTAAGCCCTCATGGCACCATGCCCCATCAGAGAGGGTTTGGCTTCTGCTTGACACCTCTCAGCTCCCAACTCTTCTCTATCATGAAACAGTTCTGCTCTTACAGCTCCCTGATGTTTCTTGTCTTTCAGACAAGTGGAGCAGCAACGAAAACTACCAAGAAGTCCCTCCAGGACCCCTCCATGCATAAGAGTGGTGGAGATGGTGAGCAGTGCTTTGGGGATGAGTAGATGTAAAGCATATATGCATACAGCCAAAAGACAAGAGGTGAACACATTCCTATTTGTTCTTCTAGAACAAGAACATTTGTTCTTCCAGAAGCAAGACTTCTATTGGAATAAACTATTAAACTTGCTGCCTAGTTTGTAAGCCAAGACTCAGAGCATTACAACGGGAGTATGGCTCTTGACTCAACACAACAGACTTCTGGAGTAGTTTCTATTTTCTATGAAATCTGGTGGCTTTACCCCTAGCCCATTTATTTCCCTGAAGAGGAAAAAACTATTAAGATACAGTAAGTGTTTGCTACGAATGAAGTCGTAGTTCCCCTTATCTGCAAACCTGAATGAATATACCTAACTCCATCGGCACATTTTTCTATAACAATGCACTGCCTTGGACCAGGGACAAAGTCTTTGGTCTCTTCTGCTCTTGAGCCTCACCAAAACAAGGAACATTCTTTTCTTTAAAGGACGACAACTATTTTCCCTCTGGAAAAAAAAAAAAAAATCACACACCCCCCCCTGCCCCCAGCTTGAAAGCCCAAAGGGTAACAGGGTATCATATAGTTCATGACGATTTTTTTTCTCTATCACTTTCCTCATATCCAAAGAGAGACAGTAATTACTGTATTGCCTCTCACCTAAGACATGGATAAAAATAGGCTGGTGTCACATGGCTGTTTCATGCTGTGACTGCTTGTTTGCAAAGCTGGCTGAGCTATCCAAGTACTTTTAGACAGCAACACCCCAAAGGTGCAAACAGACCCATTCCTCACGATCCTGAGGTTGCCAACTGGATGTACCCAAAGCTTGGGCCCGTGCTGCATGATCAGGGCTCAGCAGTGCTCATGCTTACAGCAGTCCCCTGCTCCTCTTGCCATCTGTGTCACGCTGACAGATACCCCAGTTTCTCTTGCTGGCTCCATCTGTGGGCCCAGCACAGGTCCATGATTAGATTAACAAAACACAAGTCCAGCAGAATTGGAGTAACAGTGGTGCTGTTAATTGCTTTTCATCTCTAGCTCTTTTTAGAAACTGTCCTTAGCACAAGAACTCTGCTGTCACAATCGAGCAGTCATCTGCTCCACTTTCTCCTCATGAACTTAACACAAAACTGTTGTTTTCCTTCATACATTCTGCTTTTCAGCCTTCGAAGTAATAAGCTTTAGCCAACAGACCATCCTACATGCATCCCTTTTGTTCTAGCTTTTCAACATTGCACCTAAGTGCCTGTATTAGGACCACATGCTAAGTACCCCACAGGCAAAGAGAAACTTCATTTTTCTCAGTTTGGTTCAACTTTTGCACCCCTGAAGTTTTCAGCACTGGGAAAAGCAATGCAGAGCAGAGGTTCGATGTGAAATAGATGGCAAAAGTATCCAGCCACACCCATGTCATGAAAAATTGGGCAAGGTTGCAGAGTGGGAGTGCAAGGAGCAGAAATCTACCTGGATCCTGAAACTGAGACCATGACCATGGGATGGACAGGCATGCTCTTCATTCAACAGTAGAAGAGGAAACCAATGGCCAGTTTCTGTTCCCTTCCTCCTGATTTCAGTGGTATAACAGCCCCAAATTCACACCACTACTAAGCCATAATGAGCAACAAGGGGAAACAAAGTCAGACATATTTTTTTACTAACCCATAATTAGATGCTACGTTCAGGAAATATCTGAAATAGTCTTGTATGCCTTAGTATAAAGTGAGTATAGTTTTCATTACAGAACACATTACATCAGGCAAGTTTGGGGTTATACCTGAAATTTCTGGTATGATAAATGAGAATATGAAAAATAAAATTATGATTAGTTACTTGGGGGGGTGTAGGTGGGTGAGAACAGTAGATAAAAGAGGATATGAAGCTGAAAAGAGCCATAAACAGTGTCATATCTGCTAAATCAGAAAAAGCTATATGTCTAAAGGAGGGATGCACTAACACAGATACCATCTTCCAGACTGATGCCCAGGAGTTTCATGAGGAAGAATAGGGGATGTGATGTCATATAGAGATGCCGGCCATTATACAGGGATATGGATAGCTAGAGCAGTCTTGCCTGGGATGTTATCACGTAGCAAGAGGCTGCAAATATGGTGAATGATATCAGGGAGAAAACAGATTTAAGTGAGAAAGTACCCCAGCTGGAGGATGTCTCACTGCTTTCTGCCCTCACAAGAGAAACATGAAAACTCAGCACTGGCCCAGGACATGGAAAAGTGGAGTTGGGTCAGGACCTGGATGATAGGGTGACTCTGGGGAGAAAGGATCATTTTCTCCCTGTTTCAGAACAGAGGCTGCTGTCTGAAGGCTCTGGGAAAAATGCCAGCACAGACAGAATGTTTAACTTGGGATACTACAAATACTTTCATGCAAAAGGTGTCTAGGGTGAGAGGGCTGGAAAGGGATTTTTGAACAGGTATGCGAGCTTGTTGTATCAACCTCAGGCAGGGAAAGCTTCTGACCATACAACTCAAGGCTCACACTTCAACCCCCTGAGCTTTTATTGTATACTTGTAAATAAAACATTAATGAAACGGCTCCTTTAAAGATAGATATATATTTAAATATTAAGAGGAAGACAAGAACTGTGAAAACAGCAGTGCCCCACTGCTCTGTTCATGCTGCAGATCTCTGGAGAGTTTTGTCTGAGCAAAGCCCTAAGACCACAAATGTTGCTTTTCAGCTGAAATAAACAGGCTAAAGAGAGAAATACCTGGAGCCCTGTGAAGCTGGGATTACTGTTGCTGTCAGGTGCATTTTACATATGGATCTGACCACCTGCTGCTTTGGCGATACTATTTCCCAAATAAATGTTTTTAACCTCCACTTTGCAAATACTTCTGTCTACCAGAAGAGAAAAAAAACCCAACAGCAACAAATATTGTGCCTGCCTGTGTGAAAAAGAGGGAGGATGAGCCTGTATAATAGTACAACTTATTCAAGTCACTTCAGTGTTCCACCTAAAAGGCTTCCCTTCCAAGACAGTTATCAGGCTGTTTCCATACTCAGTAGAGAGGCCCTCTGGATGATTCATCTCATCCAGTGTTACACAAGGAAAATAGCTGGATGAAATCTGCTTTGAAGATGCCTCCCCTGGTAGTTCATTTCCCAACTGACCTTTAAATAACAGGCACATCTACTAACAGGCTCTCACCACACTGGGAAGAAGACTGCCCACTTGAAACCTCTTCACAGTTTTCCCAATTTATGGTCATACTTCCTGCTTTGCACAGAAAAAAATGTACAACTGAAAAAGAAGAGATACCTTTCTTTTGCTGACAAGCCCAGAAGATCCTGTTTGCTAAAGCATATCCCTTGGTAGCCTCAGTTGCATCACAGAGCAAGTCAACTTCTGTGCTAACTAAAGGAGCAAACATTTTATGCATAACACATTTTGGTTTGCCACTGAGACAGAGCGATGGATGAGCCAAGGGAAGCTGGCTCTTGCCGTAATCTTTGTATGACAACTGATTCCCCTCTGTACTAGACTTAGAGAAACCTGGCTGGTGCTCTCCAGTCTTTACAAAGACAGAGAGAGACATGAGGACAATGAACGTGGATAAATCAGGCATTTGCAGTAACGGTATCTTATAGGCAAGTTTACTAATGAATCTTCAGTGAAAAGTGAAATTATCCCGAGACAAAAGCACCAGCAAGTTGAAGCACAGTACATCTCCATGTTAACTACACTGCCTTACCCTTTGCATTGATTTGGGCAATATGTATAATGTTCAGAGAACGGAATCATATGCCCCTAGTTCCCCAGTACTCTGTAGCCAATATTACTAACAGCCCAGACAAAATCCTTCAAGCCTATCCTCAGGTAAAAATCACTCTAAAATCAGTAGGAATTCTGTGTGAATAAAGACTGAATAAAAAACAAAGTCCCAACTCAATTCTCAGTTGAGATTTGCAGATCAACCATCAGGACTGGAAATACATTTGATTTTTATCATCATGAGAGAACAGCTGGGCTCAATAATCCAAATTCTACCCCCTCTTAATTCCATCATCAACTGGGCAGGTACACAAAACAGAGTTTGGAATCTGGTTGCTCAAGGTTAAACTATAAAGTAATTGTACTGCAGAAGAAAGAAAGCAATTTCTGAGGCTCTTCTTCTGGTATTCCCTTACCATTGCTTTCCTGCAACTCCCTGAAAAAGACTTGGTTTAAAAAAGCTGTTCAGATTTCCTCCAGTGCCAGACACCACATTTTGTTTGGCATATGCATTTCTGATAGCCTTTCCACCGCAGATGTCTATAAAGTTCACATCAGTCAGTTCTTCAAACTAGGTATATTAACACCAGTACAGCCAATTTTGTTCCAAGCACAGTTTTTCCTTACGTCTATGTTCTGCTGCTCATTTTTGCTTCTGTAAAGATGAACGTATTGCTACATATCCAGGACAATCAGGACTCTTGTGATGCTTAACACAGACTGTACAGTGCTGTAATGGCCCATTTTCACAGTCAGCAATGAGGCCTGACACATCAGCAGCTTCTAGCACTAGCAGTTTGCTGAGGGAAAGGGGAGATTTCAACTTCATTTAATTTCTCTTTTCTGCTTTTCCTAACTTCTTTCCAGAAATGACAATTCTTGAAAATGTACACGTAGAAATGAAGAAAGGAAAGGGAAAAAGGTAACAACCACCATAAAACCTCCAACCAGTTATCACTGCAACATTTCTTAGGTGGGAGAATAGGGTCCAGTGACATTTAAGGTGAGGAGGAAAAGGCAGGGGAGGAAAGGGGCCACACATTTCAGACTCCTTTCAGCCATCACAAGAGTTAGAGATATAAAAAATAGTTTATAATTACCTCTGTTGAGTGAAGCTGAACTGTTTATATCTCCAGTAATAAAGGAAGACTCGGACTGCTTTCGAACTGTGTCATTCCACATCCTACGAATCCGGCTCTGAAGAGGGATTGAACCACAGCAGGTAATGAATTTTTAGCAGCTGCAGAGAGGTTTCTTTCTGCCTCACTAAAGATGGCTATTGGCTTGTCTAGCTCAGGATAAGACTTGTTTCTAGCCAGTTGTAAGCAAGCGGTTGCTGTTTTGCTACAACCTGCCTCGTGCACGTCAGACCCTGCCTGCCTAATTTCGTAACACGAATGCATAGCTCAAAGAAGAAGTGCATAATTGAATTGCTTACATCTTAATTAAAAAAAATCATGCATGAGAGAAACCCAGACCTATGTGAGCCACAGGTTTACCAATACAGCACAAAATATTGAAAAAATAACTTAAACACAGAAGCACACGTGCTTCCTGTACTAACTCGGACAGCTTGATTCTTATTTTTTGAAGTGTAACAGAAGACTTGTTCTGTGTCTTGCTGTCCCTGAATGAACAAAGGTTTTATATAGCTATTTCCCATCTCGGGGATACTGGGAGGAAAAAAATTCCCCATAAACTAATGACTTCTGTTCCCCTACTGAAAAATCTGTGATGGTTTTGCTATCTACGGTATAGCTTCTGCTACTGGGGAAAGTGTCCTGAATATGTTGGCCTTCTGTTTTGTTTCTCAAATATGCTGTATCTGCCTCTGTGGCTCTTATATCATCTTACTCCTCCCCAACTAGACCTTGCAACAGATCAAAAAATCAGCCAAAATGCATCTTGTGAGCGGTTTGACAATCCCTGTGTGAAGATAACTGGAGAACCCACGCATCCAGGGGAAACCTTCCCTCTCTTCACATTTCAGAGTATGATGGATGTATCCCATGGCTGTATGAACATGGTGCTTAGCAGGTCCAGGGGATTGGGAAGACTGGTTCCCACTGTGATAGACCATGTTCTTCCAAAGTGCTAAAAATCCAGCACTTCCTGTAGTGAGAGCTTAGGCATGAGAGATTTTTCAGGGCTTCATTATGTGGTACAAGCTGAAAAGTCCTAGTCTACTCATTAACTGTGTAGTAACAGCACCTCCTAATCATGCATTAACCCTCTATAAATGGGAGTACAACGTAACATGAGGTCCATGCACTTTTACAGTAATTATTTTTCACCTGGACATTTAATCGATTGTATTTCTCTGACATGACCCACTGTGGATTAATTATTCTGTTTGCTATGCGCTTCTCAGAGTAAAAAGGGATCTTAAGAGTTTTCCTCCTTATGGTCTTCTCTATTTGAAGTTAGGAATCAGATGCTTTCAACAACTCAGAGTGATCTCCATCCACTCTCCATCACCTGTGTGAGGTTTCTCCTGCCCATAAGAGGTCTCAGGTATTTCCATCCTTCCAAAGACAAGCTTTTGCAGGAAAAATAATCTTCCTTGGTACTTCAAACCTTGTCTGCCATGAGGGTACTGCTGCTAGGAGACTCAGTTCACCAAAAAAAAGGCTTGTTTTCTTGTGCTGAGACTGATAAGAGGGAGGACCCATTAAAGTAAACACTTCCTGGAGAGGAGGGCACCAGTGCAGTAGCTAAGTTACGTAAAACTTTCAAATCAGCCACCTAAATGGATAGAGTGAGTTTTGGACAGTAAGATTTCTGTGGGTTTTGATGGCCTACTGGAGAGAAGTTCTATATTCTATTGCTTTTATTTGCTCTGCATAACTTCCAGACCTACGAAAATGCCAAAGTGGAGCTCTCCGCTGACATCTTGGAAACTGCCAAAAATAAATAATAATTTGCTCCAAGACATAAATCACAATTTAGGTTTTCCCAGGAAGTTATAAACTGTTACTTGCTGCATGTCTTTCATAATTTAATAGTGGAACTGTCATGTATAATTACTTCCATTACTAATACTGAATAAAATTGTGTTTGGTTTTCATTGATTAAGTAAGCTTCTTCATTTTATACGAACTGTTTGTCCATAAATCTGCATCTCTACATACAAGTTAGTTTCAAAAATGCTAAGTGCACAAATGACAGAAAGCCTGAATTTTCAGGTGATCAAAGTGTAACAAATCCAGTAACTTAGTCTGATAATCTGACCCCAATGGATTCTCCTAAGAGGTCTATGAACTAAGGCAAATTGATCAAAACACTGAATGCCAGAAAGCAAGTCTTTTCACTCTGAAGCCTATTGCAAGGTTCTTGTTTGGTTTTTTTAATCAAGAAAAATACTTGGTGATTACAGCATCATTCCTGAACATGTTAATAGTGGTGGTAACCTTCACCTTGTGATTAAAGGATGCACTGGAATGTAACAAAGCTGACAAAACGCTCTCAGCTCCTGATTCCATGACCACCCACCTGCTCCTGGAAGGCAAGTTTGAACCTTCTATTCCCAATACAATTATGTAGAAGGTTCTTGGAGAAGCATTAATTGCCATCACATCTCAAGGGAAGCCACTGTGTTGAATTCAGGTCCAGAAGGGAGGGAGGGCAATCTCTGCAGGTGCACTGGGGAGAGCCCTAAGGCAGCTCCTTTGGTGCTGAAGGAGCTTTCCTCCAAGAATTGCTGACAAGTGTATTGGTGTGGCAGTGCAAATCACTGGGGCATGAACAAGAAGCGTGGGTTACCTGTGAGCCTGTGGAGTATCTTCCAGGTGTCCTTGATCCCGAGGTTTTTCCTGAGCCGATAGAACTCTCTGTACTTTTCCCACTACAGCAATGCGTGCGCAGGCATTTTCCATACTCTTTACGTACCTAGCCAAGGAAAGTGCAATGGTGGTTAGCAGGCTGCTCCTCCTCCAACCCACTGCCTTCTGATTTTGAGCACAGCCCCTGATGTTTCCTCAGTGGTTCATTAAAACAATAGTTGCTGCAGTATGCGGGGAAGGAGTCTATTACACCTTTCAGATGAATGCTCTCGTGGCATGAGCTCACGGTTTATGATGGCCTAAGCGACTGCTTCCATGCAGCAAAGCTGCTTGTTGAGACCAGCCTGATGTAGTGTCCTCTGAGGCACATCAAAAGAGCATGGGAGAAAGCACAGATACACTATTTATGACTTAAAATTAATATCCTCATAGATTTGATATAAAATAGCATATTGGCTCATCAAGGTACTAAAAGTCATTGCTTCTGGCAGGGGGCTAAAAAAAAAAAATCCAAGAGAAACAGATAAGAGATATTGATTAAAAAAAAAAAAAGTTTCTTGCTGTCAAATTGAAATTTGAGGAAACTGTACAGCTAGCAGCTCTGGAGATTATATTCCCAGTGCTCAGGTGTGGCTGGAGCCTGCTTTTCCACAGTACTGTGCAAACCACATACGTTTTAAATGGGCATTGCAATCAAACCTATGCCACTTTCTTTGCTTCAGGGAAACTACACTAACTTGAGCCAGGGCAGGATCTAAGTTCTGACTGCATTACAGGTTTTTTTATGGTGATTTTCAGGTGATTTTTTATGGAAAGCAACACCCAGAAAACAGATGGGACAAGACTGAAAACGAGTAGACTGAAGAGCCAAAAGAAGGTCACATTGCCCATTGACACAAAAGGGCCCCAAAAAATCCACACATGTCCAAAACACCAGTTGAGAATTCTTGGAGCACATGGTTAGCCATAAAATTTTGCCAAACTGTCTATGAGCATTTCACAACTCCACGAAACAACTGTTTAAATAGCAAATTACAGCTTTTTCATTAGGCTCTTCCTTAGGCGCTTGAGACTAACACAATACCACAAGTGCCCAATATGCTCGAGTGCCTAATCAATCCTTTGCTGAGAGAAAATAATTCAATTGCTTTAATTAGCCACCCACTGCTTGCCTCTCTGCAGCATTTTGCTGATTTTCTAGTCCATGATAGATAGGAAAGGATTATTTTTTCTCTTCTTAAATAATACCTCCCTCAGCTCTTAGGTCAGAGAGATGCATGCACCCCAACAGCAAGGCACCAGCTGCATTCTCCTCTCTATGCTGCCATAAATCATGAGTGACTTCACAGTCACCAGTGATGGTTTAAGGATGTAGATTGTCTTAAGACAGAAAAGAAATGGTTCTTTCATGCCGAGTGAGAATGGCACTAGCCAAGGAGGCTGGGGTGCCGTGCTGGGAGGCTGTGCTAGGGACTCACCCTTTGTGACATGCACTGGAGGCCAGAGAACAGACTAGTAAGTATGGTGCAGAAATTCAAACTCCTCATCAGAGAGGCACCTGCAGGTCTAATTAGCAATGGTGATGCTTCCTACCTTCTTGCTATCACCTTGCCTTGAAACTTTCTTGCTGAGAGTTTTGGGATCATCAGCAGGCAGTTAAGATCTGCATCTAGATAAGGTTTTTAAGTTTCTTAAAAAGCAAAAATCGAAGATGCAATGACAAAAGACAAAACTCTGCACCCCAAAAGTCCTCTTTTTTGGTTTCAAGAGAGACATTTTCCCCAGCTCTGCAGATCCTTCCAGAGGCATCGCTCACAGAGCTCACTTATTATGATGAATTTTGATTACCACAGAATCATAAAATCATAGAATATTGAGGGGTTGGAATGGACTTTTAAGAACATGTAGTCCCAACCCTGCTGCCATATGCAGGGAGACCTCCCACTAGACCAGGTTGCTAAAGACCTTATCCAAACTGGCTTTGAACACTGACAGGGTTAGGGCATCCACAACCTCCCTGTGCAACCTGTTCCAATGTCTAACCCTCAAAGTAAAAAAATTTTCCTAATATTTAAGCTAAATTTCCCCTCTTTCAATTGGTACCTATTACTCCTTGTCCTGTCATTACAGTTCCTGAGGAAGAGTCCCTCTCTGGCTTCCCTGTAGGCCCCCTTCAGATATTGGAAAGTTGCTATGAGGTCTCTATGCAATATTCTCTTCTCCAGTCTGAATAGCCCCAACTTCCCCAGCCTGTCTTTGTAGGGGAGGTGCCCCAGTCCTCTTATCAACTTCTTGGCCTCCTCTGGACTTCCTCCAACTGTACCATGTCCTTCTTAAGCTGGGGATACCAGAACAGAATGCAGTATTGATGGGGTATCACCAGAGCAGAGTAAAGGAGTAGAATCACCTCCTTCAGCCTGCTGGCTAAGCTCCTTTTGATGCAGCCCAGGATTACACTGGCAAACTTGCTGAGGGTGCACTCGGTCCCGCTATGTCACCCACAAAGATGTTGAATGGTATCAGCCCCAGTACCAACCCCTGAGGGACACCACTTGTCACTGGTCTCCACGTGGACAATGAGACATTGACCACAACTCTACGTGCAGCCATCCAGTCAATTCTTCATTCACCAAATAGTCCATCCATCGAAGCCATGCCTCTCCAATTTGGAGACAAGGATGTCATGGGGGACAGTGTCAAACGCTTTGCATAAATCCAGGTGGATGATGTCAGTTGCTCTGCCCCTATGGTTTCTTAGGTCAGATCTCCCTTCTCTGTATAGGAATATGTGATTAACAGAGGAGTAAGACTGGGGCTCTCAGATGGAGAACAGATCTCAACATGGCCCTGTAAGCCATTTTACCAAAAGACACTAGTTACACTGAGAAGCTGGGACCAGTGTATCCATATATAAACTCTTCCCTATGTTTACATTAGTTAAAGAAACTGCCCTTTGAAACTAAGACGTACATAAAAAGTAATCAGCAGAAATGCACAGAATTGGAGAGCTCTGTACTACCACATTTCAGTAGAGAACAAAAAGGTTCTTAAAAATATTTATTACTGATTGTCAGAGGCTGTAAGTCTGATCTACATATACTCACAGAGATTTTTATTATGTTTTTTTTTCCCCACGAATTTACCTAAGTTACTCCACTGTTATCTGGCAAATGTTAATTGGGGCATACTTCAAGTTCCAGCAAGAAGCACTTGCTGTGCTTGCTTTGAGGAAGATTTCCAAAAGCCCACCATCAGCCCCAAGAAATACAAAAGCTAATGAACTGTTACAGAGCACACATCCTTCAGTTCTTAAAAAAGTGGGGGAAGTAGCCCCTATTACATACCATCAACCCATATATTCTGCTACAGAAAGGGGTAATTTCCTGTAGGGACTGCAAATAAGGATGTAAAGCTCCATTTTGCTGTGAGCACTCATCCACAGGAGCACTTTCCTGATGCTCATGGATTCGCTCCCGTCTCACACTGGCATACAGGAAAGGAGAATCTGGCTGACAGGAGGCAAGTCCTGGTACACGCTTGCTATTGCAAAGCCCTGCCTTTCCCTTGCCTCTGACACATGTGTTGCCAGTGCCCTGGCTGCTGAAATTCCACTGCCACATATCTTTATCACCTCATCCCCCCGCATCTTGCTGGTTTCCATTTTAAATACCACCCTTATTAGGTGCACAGAGATAAATCTGCGTGAGACGAAATAAGGGCACACAGATGATGCTATGCTGTGGTTGTTAGGCAACAAAACACCCCGTTACCAGTTCTCTTGCCACTGGGAACCATCTGTCTTACCTTTTTCTGGAGGACACAATGGAAAATGAATATAAACATTCCCTGCAGAGAATTGAATATGGTGAAGAGATACGCCATGATGACTGTGCTTTCATTAATATACATGAGTCCGAATGCCCAGGTCAGTCCTAATAGGCAGAGTAGGGCTATTGCACCTATAACCCAGGACCTGTTAGGAGAAACCAAAAAAAAAAAAAAAAAAAAAAGAAAGGGATTGGTTTTTCGTTTACAAAAAATAATACACATGTCTACAGGCAGGAAGACTTTGTCCCTGTTTTTAGCAAAAGAAAACAGCATATCAAAACAAATCATAAGGAGCTTTGTCTTCAAGCTGGATGCAGTTTACAAATCTTCAAGCTTGAGGAAATATAAGGAGATGGAAGTGTTATGAGCATAAAAATTTATCATAACCAAAGCACAATGTCTCTTTTATTTTTTTAACATGTAAAAGCAGTGTGCATGTAAATGACATGTAGATGTTATTTCTGCAAATGGAAGAAACAAAAATAAACCAAATGAAACAACAACTCTAATTGCCACATTTTTAGTATCCACTGGCTTCATAGGAGTGCCAGTTGGATTAGTTTCTTTACACTTAACACCAAGATACACGTATTGCTGCATTTTAGCTAGTCTCCCATATGCCTGTAAGCCAGATAAACAACTACAAGCAGGTGTGCAAGCCCCACTGCTAGCCAGATCGGCTCTACACAAGGATGTTCTTTGCAATGCTGCTTCACATTTGTTCCATCCTGCGATGAGGGGAACTGTGTATACACGTATAGGCACTCACACACTGCATTTGCTACAACAGTAGCTGCTGCCACACTTCTGTTTGGAGAAAGGAATCCTTCTTCACGTTGGCTGCAAAACTAAGATTATCATTTGCTCCACATCAGGAGGGGAGCGGGAGTAAAGCTGCAGCCACTGCTTGGCCCCAAATGTTTTTCAATCAAATATAAGTAGTGGGCACTTTGCTTGCTTTCTCTCACTAACTTTCTGCTTGGAGAGAAAGAACTTGGGGACATGAACTTGGAGATGAGTGGTGCACGTTAGTTTTTAATGTGTGCTTTCAGGAAAGTTGGAAGCTTTGCTGGGATGTCAGGAGAAGTATTCCATGTTACGCTGCTAAATAATATTTAGTCATCTGCTGAATTAGCCTCTCAGAGACTGATCTTCCAATACCAGGACAAGAGACTGAGCGTGACAAGCAGTATAGGAGCTCAGTCCTGCTACTAGCCATCTCCCTAGTTTCCACATGCTATATTACCAACAATTTTAAAGGAACTGCTGCTGCACAGGAGAGGGGAGTCAACTTTCAGCAGGGAAACAAGCAGCACTGTGAGCATCCACTTGTCCTTTACCTCAAGGCTTTGATTTTCTTCTGTTGTCCCCCAGTATCATTAGGTGCAACATCACAAAAATTAATGCACTGATACCCAGTCTTTACACCCCTTCCTCACCATTTAACCCTTCTGTTCCCAAAGCAGACAAGACTGCAGTCAGCCAGCACCTCTGCTTTCTTGTCTGCCCCAAAGCAGTCTGAAGTGCTGCAGAAGGGCTCGCAGGGACAAAGATCTATCTTATGTTTCCAAGCCACTTCAACCTTGCAGAAATATGGCCTGGATTTGGACATATTTGGACTTCCATCTGCTCAGCAGAGCATGGGGCAAGGGGGAAAAAGATGAAGCAGCAGTAACTTGGGGGGGAAATCAATCCTGCAGAGGTCAGGCAGACAATCTCTGCTGTGGAGATGCCGTGGCAGCTACAACCTTGAATCCTTTTCCTTTTAGCAGGGCTTGTCACAAACAGAAGCGTACCAATGTTGTATTCATGTCTTCTGTTGTTTTTTGTTTTTGGTGGTTTTCTTTTTTACTTTAGGTATTAGAATGAAAATGGAGCATCAAGTCTTCCACTGAAGTTTATAAAATATGTATTATTTAACCACACAACCAGAAGAGCTCCCTAAGGTAATCGCTTATTAAGACAGTTCTTTAAAAATCACTATTATGTATCTAGCAGACCAGAACAGCTTCTCTGAAGCATTTCCAGTGTCAATCCCACTAACAAATATTTAGCACAATGCAAATTGAAAACATACTCTCAACATTGCCTCAGAAAGGTAGCCACTAGATAAAGTTTACAGCATTAGTCGTTTGGGTTATTTTCTCCCTGAGATTCCACCACCAGTGAGAGCATACTATCATCCTAATCACACACACCAATTAAAAAAAATACAAGTACTTTTTTTTAAAGAAAAACCAAATGAGAGGGAAAAGACTTTTTTCCTCTCTCTTCTCATCCCTGATTAAAAGCTTATTGCACTTACAGAGTCTTCTAAAAATTATTTCCTGGATATCAGAAACGTATTGTGCTCTGAAGCAAAGCCAATTCTTGAACCTGATTAAAGAGCCTTTGGCTGCAGAGGTGTGCAGGAATGAAACAGTTATTTAGGGAAAATATGCTACCTTCAGTGATGGAAAGGAATCTGTGGGTTAGAAGACCCCCAACAGTGCAAACTGCACACACTACAGCGTTGTGTTTCAGAAAACAAGACCTGGAGATAAAGAGGGCGTGAAGATTACTATGAATAGCTCCATCCCATATCCTCAGAAAAAAAATGAACCAAGCAATGAAAGAGAAGGTGGGAATGGTGCTGAAAAATGAACACAAAGGACTCTTCACCAGAAGAACAAACTGAAAGTCTACTGCAAAGTTGTTTTGCTTTTATTTCGTGCTACTGCACGTTATTTTCTGGTTGCAGGAGAAAGAGCATGGATGCCCTAAGGTATGTAATTTCTAGGCATTTTTGGCTTTCTTTACAAGGTTGGTGGTTTTTTTGGTGCAGCTCGAGGTTGTTTGTCTTGCTCTTTGTACAGACTTGCTGTTGCTTTTTCATAGTTTTTCTTTTCCATAGTGGAATTTTATTGCAATAAAGAAAAACAGCCATGTTTTGGTGTAATTGAAATCAGCAATTTACAATTAGGGACAATTAGGTACTCCAAAGATTAAGGAGCCACCAATGCACCAATGCACACAGATTTGCCTGCACTATTCCCAGTAACTAGAAAGGGAATCATGGGGAATAGCACCCATGCACCTTTCTGAAAATTTGTTTCTGTATTTATATTACTATAAAGCACTCCCAGTGACAGAGTGCAGTGGACCAGAGGGCTGCTATTGGGATAACAAGTCTGTACTATACAGAATTAACTTAGGAATTTTGACCTTGAATTCAAGTAATGTCCAATTAACGAATAGAAAGCAAATAGGGTGACAACTGGTTGGCAGTACATATGCAGCACATTTACTCTGCACCTTAGCTGTATGCCTGACCATTTTCCTGCACAGTTTGCTCTTCTGCCTCAAAAGCGAATGACAGAAGCTTTAATGATTTTTCAATATTGATCTGACAGCTGGCTCATGAGACCACACTGATAAATGAAATTTATCAGCCATTCAGGTCATTCTTACTTGATGAAGGGTCTGTTATCCTCATAGCTAAAGAATGCGTAGACATAAAGACAAGAACACAAACATTAGAAATATAATGACATAGAGAATATAGTTTACTGCTAGTTCCCCTCCCTTCTCCCACCAGCCAACACCAAAAATAAAGGTGGACCAGCATCAGGTGTGCCTGGAACACACCACCCAGCCTGGTTTGCTTCCCCAGGGAATTGAAACACGACCGAGGTCACTGGCTTCGTGTAGAGAAGCAGGCATTGCTAGCTGTGAGCTGCAGCTGCCCCTCCTGGCTTCCATCACGCAGCTGTCAACTGACTCTGAAATTTCTTTTTTTCATGGCTGTCTCCAGAGAAGACAAGTTTGGAAACTCCAGCACAGCCACCACAGAAGGCTTTCACGTTTCAAGTGGCAAAACTTCACCATGCCTCCAGCACTCTCTGCCTGTGAGGCTGTAGCGTGTTACAGGGATTTCTTTATTGCTGTTTACTTTTTCAAAGCGGAAATCCCAAGTTGCCACGTTATGAGTCAGGCTGCAGCATTCTTTAGGTAATGGCATCAGGATCTTCTAAAGTCCTGGTTGACAGAAAGCATTTTTACTCCCATTTCATGAGGAAGGCCAAAGAAAGGCCTCTCTCTGCCAGGCAAATGTGCAAAGCAGCCTGCTGCAGTGATGAAGAAGCCAAGATGGATCACTCAAAATGAGCTTCTTTCACTGTGAGGACACAAGATTAGTAGCAGCTATTTTCCTAGGGGAGTCTCCCTGACCTTCTGGGACAGGCTGTGCGCATAATTCTGCCTGTGTGGCAGGTGACGTGCAACACGTGGGGAAAGCAGGCTAACTCCCAGGCCTTTTCTCCCCACTGACATGGAGCTCTCGAACCTGAGATCCCTTGCAGAAACCACCATGAGTGCCAGAGATGTAGGATGACTCAGTATGTTCATCTCATTACCCTGGCAACATAGCCAGGGCCAGCCCATCCTGGTGGGACCTCCTTTGGTCAATACTGCTAACCTGCAGCTCTCCTACAATGCAATCAGATGAAGTGAAGACATAAGACAATCTGGAGCTGTCAGCTCAGCCATGTGGGCAGGAGCAGGGTCTGGATTTCTACTGCTGGGTTCACAAGAACTCAGGTTTTATGGCAAAGACTTTATATTGAAAAGTCACCAGCATAGATGAGAAAAATAGGAAGTCAGGGATTTTTTTTTTTATGCTTTTTTTTTTATGCTGCTGTCCCAATCCTCACAAAGTTTTTCAGTAATTCATAATAGCCTTCTTCAAGGCAGCTGAAGGCTCCATTTCATCTTTGTACAGACAAAACGCAAAATTGGTAAACTCAGATTCCCTTTAAGCTTGAGGTTAACACTTCAAAGCAGCTCAGGAGAAAACCATCAAAAAGACCTTGGCAGTTTTTACCCCAATTCCAATGTAGATGTGTTTAGGATCCACTGCCCAAAGCAAACAGGTGGCTAAAGAAGTGATATTTTCAAAGATGCCTAACTTCCAAACAGTTTCATTCTGCGCACCTAGGGCCCATAGAACTTAGTCCCTTATATCCTCATGAAATACAATCCTTTTCATTTTGCCAATTCAAGTGTTGTAAGAAGCTTAACTCTTGTGTTAGCAACAATTTCTGACAAAAGTTACTCCAGAATGTTTTTGGTTTTTTTTTTTTTTTACCCCGGTAAAGTCTGTGAAACCTATCAGTGCTTCAGTAATACTGTGTCATTATCTGCAATACATAAAACCCATCACTTAGACAAGAGAAAAGCCTTCAAAGAGCCTTAGTTCCTAGAAAAATGGAGCTGCTAACTGGAAAACTGAGATTATATTCACTAGTAGTAAAAGCAAATAAAATTTGAAGCAGAAATAACTGGAAAAGCTAGCCTAGCAGATTTTGAGATGCTACATCTAAATGCTTCTCCAGATTTGGATAAGTTTGACCAATACCTGGCAGTAAGGTACTGGACATCCCACTGAATTTAAACTATGTGACTCTGATTCCTCCCTAGTTAATGGGAGACCAGTATCCCACAAAAGGAATTTATCCCCTAGAAGAACAGGTATTTAAGGTAGATGAGGCTTTGCCATTCCCTGATGAAATGTGTTTCTCTACTGACTGCAGAGGAAACCTGAATGACGGCTTAGGTGGGGACTTCACTTTCAAATACCTGAAGGTAAAAAGCTGATCTTTAGTGGCTGCATTATTCATTTAACCTGCAAAATCTTACTTCACCTCCCTTGTGTTTCTCTGCAGCCCAGATGATGGATAGCGGATGGTCTACCAATCCATATAAATACCTAATTCATTTTCTAATCTTAAAAAAGCCCTGACTTTACCTTGGGGCAAAGACTTCTTAAGGTTAATTACACATCATGTAAAACTCTTTCAAAATCTTATTTAAGTTAGATGTCTTTCAATTTCCCAGAGTAACTTCTCCCGCAATGATGAGAAAGGATTGTTCATATTACCTTCCATATTCCTGTGATGTTTCCAGACCAACACTTTTTTTTAAAGTTGCTAAAATTTCCCAATTCAAAGTATTTTCCCATCTCTAAGACAGCAGGAAAAGGCTCATTAAGCACATGGACTCAGAGCTTGGGCCCCAAAATAACTGGCTAGTGAACAAAAATGCCAAAGTGAGTACACAGGACCTTTAGTAGCTGTTAAGGGTGATGAAACCCAAATAAAAATAGATGAATGATGTGCCCCCTCACAAGCATTCAGAAAGACCCATGGAATTCATTTTGATATGGTGCAAATAAAGCAGAGAGACAGACGTTTCCTGCAGGCATGAAGGAGGGAAACACAACATAAAGTGTGCTATTGTGTCTCCCCACTGCCTGCTGGTATAAGGTAGTAGGGATGTTTTGCTTTCTTTTTCTTTTTTTTTTTTTCAGATCTCAAGGATTAGAAAAGATTGATTTATTGAACTGCTGAAGATCTACAGGAAGGAGCTGGAAAGTCCAGCACTCCCCTCATAAAGCAAAAGGGTTCATCGTTAATTAGTGAAGGAGCATCTTCATGGTGAGAAAAATCAATAGCTAGCAATAAAAGAGTGCTTAAAGGATTTTGCCTTCGCGTTTCATGACAAAGTTACCACCTTGATGGCATGAAGCCAAATGGCTTCCTAATCTCCTTCCTTAGGCTGCTAGTGTTCATCACACAGTCATCATTTCCCAGTCTCATTTTCTGGTTCCCACACTGTCTTTGACAGTAGGTGGCCCGTCCCCTGAAGACATCTGTAACCAGCTCAGGGGTCAGTGGGCCTGTCAGCTTCCTTTGCAGGAGAAAACCTTGGCTTTACATGGCTTGGAGATCTGTAAAGTTTGGGGTCCTACCTCCTGGCATAAGTATAATTTTATATATATTTAAAGCCACTTCTACCAGTAGACCTAAATTTTATTCAGACAAATGAGGCCAAACATCCCTTGGCTCCATGTGATGCCCAAGCCGAGGATTTGGGACAACCAATGGCTGTGTTTCTCTGCCAAAGGCAAAGCATCATCCCTTTCCCCTTAACTCACCCAGGGAAGTCACAATCTGCTTTCTGAGATTTGTTCTTAATTATTGCAATTGGAAAGAGCAATTCTGTTAAGCTCATCTCATTTTCTGTAAGTAATTAATTACCCTCAGAATTGCTTACCCTGTTTATTTCCTTCCTCCTAACTTTGCAAAGGCATGGTACGATTATTCAAGCCACACTGATGTGTAACCACATATCTAATTGTTTCCACACTATATGGATTCAGCAAAGCCTTTAGACACATTTGTATTATCCAAATAGCACCAGCAGGGCTTGCTGACAAAGTGCTTAAAATATATGGCCTTTTAAAACAATAATCATGATTTATGGGTTCACAGAAAGACTGTAGGTATTTAATATCTTCCAGGACACTCTCTCAAATCAATAACCACTGATTGATTTTTTTTTTTTAAATTCAGAAAGGACGATACCTGTCAGTGGGAAGATTAGTGCTTTACAATCACCATTCAACATTAACACAGCCATCACAAAACCATAGGTAAACAAGCAAAACCCCAAACCAAATCAATCTGATATTAACCAAACCCTTCTGTGGAAAACTCAGGCAGTAGCAGATTGCAACAAACAAAACCGAATGCTGCCATCAACATCACTGGAGGGAAAAGGGATCCAGACAAAAGCAGTCTCAGATGTTTTTCCAGTAGGGTGTTTGCCACTGATGTGCTCCCAAACTCTGCACTCTGGCAAAATAAAAATGTGCCATATCTTTTCTTGATAGGAAGCTTGTAAATAATTCATTTTGTGCCAACTCTGAGTGATTTTTCTGGGTTTGCTTTAGGCTGCCTGTATGTTTGCTCATGCAGAGATGCAGATGAAGGCCATATAGGAGCAGCAACGTGTTAACCAAGGCACTAGGAAGCATGGTGCTTTCTTACACAGGATCCAGGGAAGTGTGAGACGAGACTTAGCTTGTTCAGCCTGAAGAAAAGGAGATTGAGAGGAGACCTCATGGCAGTTACAACTTCCTCATGCGGGGCAGAGGAGGGGCAGGCATTGATCTCTTCTCTGTGGTGACCGATGACAAGACCTGAGGGAATTGCTGAAGTTGTGTCAGGGGAGGTTTAGGTTGGATATTAGAAAAAGGTTCTTCACCCAGAGGGTGGTTGGGTGCTAAAACAGGATCCCCAGGGAAGTGGTCACAGCACCAAGCCTGACAAAGTTCAAGAAGCATTTGGATGATGTTCTCAGGCACATGGTGTGATTCTTGGGGTGGATAGTACTCTCTCTCAAGGCCATATGAAACATACAAGTCATAGCCTGAGCTCCAGTATGATGAAAATGAGGGAGGTAGTTTCTAATGCCCAGCTCAGTACTCCATGGCTAACATCTAAACTTCTCATAAAGAGAGAAGTTTTCCAGGGAGAGAAAAATTTATTCATCATTTTCCGAAGTGCCCAGATCATTTGTTCATCCTTGTAAAATGCTCCTGTTAAGATTTCTGGTGACAGAGAATGTTCTCTCTGCACATCCCAAGCACTCTTAAAAACACATTTCATTTCTCATCCATGTTTATCCAGACCTAAACACAGGCTCAGGGGCTCTTTTGGTTCCCTAAAATCATATTATCCTTTCCTGGAGCAGGAATCCATGGATGATTCCTCTCCAAAAGGCATCCCCGGAGCTGCTGTGCTCTGAGCCTGCTGTTCCCAGAAGTCAGAGGAGTTCAAAAGTGCTGCACATAGCACAGCTGGTTGGAAGGAGAGATTTTCAACACCCTATTCCTGAACAACCCACTCAGTTCATCTTTCTATTTTGATAGTAGAGCTGTACGAAAACCTTTAAAGAGAGCTCACTCTGTACAGGCACTGCTGTTTTATTTAACATTATAAGTTATAGGTAATGTCTAGTCAGGATTTTGGATCATGTTTAACAGGTTCACTGTGGCTCCTGTAAGCATTTGCGTTCACTAGCTTGTGTTTCAAACCCTTTGCACCTCCATTCCACAGCTCACACTACCCCACACACCTCCTCAAAGCTGCATGGGTGTATGAAACTTCCACTCCCTGCTTGCTGCTCCAAAGAGGGTGCCTCCATGTTGCCAGACCTTCGTCCCTTTCTTCACTGGAAACTGAGAACTCTGAAGACAAAACACTGGACCTTTTGCACTCAGATGCAGTGCTGGTCAAGCTCCCAAGAGGTGGACCCCTTCCTTGTACTGTGTCCTCCCTGTGCAGTCCCAAGCAACCACAAACCCAAAGGTAATGAAGGATTAACGTGCTGCTGCTCTGCAAGTCCAGTCCCCTGGGTGAATGCAATGTAATATTCAATTCCAGACCCTTCAGCATCACAAACTATTCCCAAGTTGCAGCATTTTACGATTAAACAAAAAAGATCTGGAAACCAATAGATGAGCTTAAATCTCAACACAAAAAGTTGAAATAATCTTTTCAGTGTCTCCCTACTTTGTTTTGTTCCTAAAATGACTAGAATAAAGTACAAATTAATCTTCCTTTAGTAAAAGTATACCTGCTACAAATCATTGTTCTGCATTGATAATGTAAGCCCTTCATATCAAAGGAGAAAAAAATCTTGCATTTTCAAAGGTCTAACTCATTCCTCACTGCACCAAACCCAGGATGTTTACTTTTTCTGCATTTCAATCAGCTGAGTAAATAAAACTAGACTGGTAAATCTCTGTTCCTGCCAGCACAATAGTGCTGTGTTAAATCAAGGATTTAATTCAAACATTTCTGCAGATGATTTTTAGAAGTTCTATTTAACCTTTGTTTTCAATTTTCTACCTAACTCAGGATTTTTTTTTTATTTTTTTTATTTTTATGACTTCAGCAAACCCACAGGACTGAAACAACAGGCTAATCTGGGGGCTGGGATTAGTCATGTCTCTTTAAATAAAATACATATGTTGAAGCACGAAAATGAGCAGATAATCACTTACACCCATACAACATATGGGGAGAGCAGGCTATGGCAACGGTTTTAAAACAGACATATTTTCAAAAGGGGCTTCTGAGTTTTGTGCCTGATCCTCCTTGTCCCTCACCTCCCTCAGCCTGGGACAGACTCCCCAAAAGAGTCCAGACTGAGCTTTGCAAGCTTTTATAAAATAATAACCAGGCTTTGGCATTGGCTCCTACTTTTGGCTGTTAGGTTGCACATTCTTAGATTTATTTCTGTAAGCCTTTGAGCAACAGATTCCTATGGAAAAAAAGTACAAAATAAAGGCATACGTTGTGAGCTTTGTTTCAAGTTAGAAACTTGGGAGAACATATACTTTTTTATTTACCCATTAAATCAGGGCTGTGTGCCTTTAGCTGCAGTCCATTTGAAGCTTCCATGGCAGCCAGCAAGCCAAGGAGGGCTCGTTTTTGTCATTTAAGGATTGATTTCTGAAGGCTGTAGTGCAGGACACTGCCACTTCATCCCCATTAATGGTATTTCAGTGTGCCTAAAAACATTATCTCCTGTATGCTTGGAATAAATACATGTTTTTCCAGGGAATTTCATGTTTTGGATATAGTACTTAATCTTTTGTTGCAGAAGATGGGATGGGAGCAGGTTTCCACAAGAGGAAAGAAACTGCAACAGAACTACAGTGATTAATGCCAGGATTAAACTATCTCAAGGTCCCTAATTAATAGTGCTTCTTTAGCAACAAAAAATGCTTCCAGCTAAGACCCTGGGTCTCCCTGTCTGAAAGAAAATTAAATTTCCAGGATGACTTTCAGGTGAGTTTCTACTGCAATGAGCTTTTCAAACAAACACAGGACTACAGCCTGACAGGCTCCTCTTTGAAGAGGCCCCCCCAAGTTGTGCTTTCTAAAGAGCATCCAGGTGGCACAAGCCAAGCTATACCCTGGCTAAAACACTAACACAATAAAATGGGACAAAAAGAGAAACAAACTGACAAAACCCTTTTGCCTCTTGCCTTCTTTCTAGTGGGTCTGCAACTGCACTTGGCAGCTATGGCCGACATGTTGCTCTTCCAAAGTAAACAAAATAAAATCTTGTTGCCACATACTACAGCACAGAAGAATGTCAGGAAGCCTGGTCTGGCTGGGAGAAATGCTAACAAACTCAGCTGCATCCAAGCAGCACTAGGGTAGAGGGGCACTAGGGTGCCTGTGGGAACTTCAAAGGATAAGTTACATCTGTATGGAAGAGGATGGCTTCTGGTCTCTGCTAGAAGAGAGGAGATTTCAGCCTCTCCCCTCCAGCCATTTGGAGATGCCCAGTGTAACTTCAGGTGCAGCAACTGCTTAGCCCCATTGACGAATTCCCTCAATCCACTTGTACGACTTGACTTTTGTTAGCTAAATGCTCTCCCCACCCAATGTTCTGCCAGTTTTCCATGTCAGTAACTAACATGCCCCATACTATGCACAATATGGCAAAGACAAGATCTCTGATTTCACTAGGTAGGGTGAAGAGTACATCTGGATTACCACCAGTGTAGCTCCTCTTTATTTCTTTTTATTAATAACACGATGACTCAAATGAGCAGTGTTTAAGTGGCTGCAGAACAAGCACTGTGCTGCCACACAAAGCAAAGGCATTGGAGGAGAGGGTTCATCTGAAACCCTGTTTTGCACAGAGAACGGGTGTTAAGCATCTGGAAGTATGTGGATGGTTTTGTTGTGCTGCAGCACCTGGCATAGGATGGATGAAAACCTGGTGTGCAAAGACCACAAGCTGCCAAGGTACATGCCTGACCACCTGGAAAGCAGTTGATAGATGGAAAACAGAAGAACCATGCTGGACTACACATTTATAATGTATTTTCCTTTGTCACATAAGGTTTCCTACAAGAATGTGAGTATAAAAAATATTCAGTGTAGTCCTGCTTGTGACAGCCTGAGACATTTTGCACATCTAACATCTTCCCGGCACAATGGAAAAGCATGAAGGAGAGACTTTGAGCCTCTCAACTCCAGAAATCACTCCACATGGCAGCAACCTCCGGTGAAACAGCTTCACAGCTGCTCTAAAGAATTCCAGCTGGTAACACATCCTCATGAGGAGCCATCTGCTAGCAAGAGTGCATCAATACTGCACTGATACGCCCACAGTCTCCACCTCACAGGCTATGAGGCTAGAAATGGCTAGGTGCAAACAGCACAGCAGGCTTTTGCCATCCAAAAAGCTTACGTAGTCCATGGCTTGAGAGATCTATATTCCCTGCAAGTTTGTAAAGGCTGGGGGAATCAATCTTCCAAAACAATTGCCTTCCCGGGTACATTTGTTGACAGTGAATCAGTTTGTGCTTATGAGCCCTTTCGTACACCCTTTGCATCCCACTTATGCTCTCAGATTGGTCACGAGTGACATAATGCGTGATGTAGGCATAGCTACCAAGGACTAAAACATACTCTTCACTGCCCACCTCTGCTCACCTATGTTTGCCAACAAGCCACAAAGAGATGAAAGAGCCACAGAGATGAATGGCCACAGTGGACTTTTGAGCTCCCAGAAACAGCCATTGTAAAAGGCTGGGAAGGAAAATCCCCTCCCACCCTGTGTCTGGGGAAGCGCGGGCAGAAGTTACACACACCACTCAAGAGGCAGCCTTGGCTGTATCACTTCATACTAAAGATCTTCAAAAGGCAGAAGAGATCCCCACTCTGGATGAACTCTGAAAATTTCTGTGTAAATATACTGAAGGAAGACATCAAATACAACTTTTTCAAAAGGGCCTAGATAAAAGCATGCTACTCTTGGTGATGGTACCTCTTGTAAAATGGGAGCCAGTGGTCCTGGTATCAGTGGCAGGCACAGAAGCTCTTGCGGTTCTGAACAACATATCCCACATACAGAAGCTCACATATTTTCCTGGCTATGTGCCTCAAAAGCAGAACTAGAGCATGAATCTTGCTGTCTCAGTGGGTAAAACCCACTGAATCAGCTCGGTACCAACCTGCCACTTAGGGAGGATGTTACTGGCAGAGGGGGAAGGACCCACATATGATTACCCTACTTCCCTCTTGAAAGTGTTGGGCTAAGCCAGAAAAGTTAACAAGGGTAAAAATTAAACTAGCCCTGTACTCATCAGATCTCTTGCTGGGTGACCCCTGGGAAACTAGTGCCCCACCACAGGAATGTCAGAATCTCCCATGTTGGCACAATAATCCAGGGACTGTTGTTGAAGGTTAGGGAAGTTTGTTTTTACAACTTTGCACAGTGCCTACAAATCTATCACCCACACTGCATCTGGTTCAGGCACTGCCCTTTGAATGGCTTTTCTGTTGGTGCAGTAATTAAAGGTATCCCAGGTGACACCTGATCCCTTATCAAGTTCATTAATTTAAGTGGAGTTATTTGGCTCTCTATTTTCTATACTTCATAATGTATTTCTAACCTTTAAAGTGACATAGGCAAGGACCAGATTGCAGGGGCGCTTATTAACAGCCTATTAAAATATTTTATGGCCTTTATTTTTACGTTGCCATAGGGAATCAAGTATTTTGCTGTTGTTAAACAGGCTCAGGATTTATGTTGCGAGAGCTTCACCACAGCCTAACACAGAGTACTGCTAGGAAATGAACTGGGAGAACAAACTCTCTTTCAGCTCTCCATGTGCTGTAAAGCTGTCATATGCAGATGGCAGCAAGGGGCCCTCCAATGCAGGTCCTTGGTTTGGTTGGCTTTTTTAAACATAAACCGATACAACAAGATGCAAGGCTCTGGGACCTGGAGGGTCTTTTTACCAATCATATAGACCCACAGAGGGAAGCTCAAAAAGGATCTTCATGGTCCCCTGTGAAATAACGTGATCTGTGGCTTTTTCTCCCAGAGCTGCTGTAACACATCGACATTTTGCAACTGAGAGCCAATGATTTTGGAAGAAGACCACAGTCTTCCCTGCAACGAGACTATGATTTTATCCAGAAGAAAACTACTATCTTACTGAAGAGTTTTCTAGAGACTGAAAACCCCTTGCTTCCCTAGGAAACCTCCATCAAAGGTGAATTCCCTTCTCTGTTACAAATCTGCACCTCTTCCTAAATCAAGCACATCCAACACTGAGACAACACATCTTGAATTTAGAGACTTAATGTTGTCCTGCTTAGGTATTCAGAAATTACAATCAAGTCCATTCTGGAATTCTTGCTTCGATAAACTTCCTAGAGTGAGTCTGGGGTTTACCTGAGTTTATATTATGTTTCTCGGTTTTTTCTCAAGCATAAAAAGTAATTTGTAATGAAGCAAAACATTTGGAAGAGTATCAGCAACATACTTAAAAGTATTTTAATTGCTTGTGTTTTCAAAACGTTTTAATGAAGTCAAATCACGAATAGACACTCATCCGCCAAAGAACCTATAAAATATTTTACTATGACATTATAATTGATGCAACTGGTTGTATAAATTCCTGGCATTTTAAACAAAGATACTAGAGATTAGCACAAGAAGATTATTCAGTAGGCAATTATTTGTTCTGCTTTAATTATAAGGGCTTTGGGGTTTTTTTTTTCTCCCCAGCTTTTAATTTAAATGTCATACCGCAACGCTTTCTAGACAGATTTTGTGTGGGTAACCTTAGAGAGACTGTTCTCAGCAAGCAATCCCATAGCACTAATGCATGACAAGTAGCCATATTAATAAATGTTATTAAATGTACCATTCCTTTAATGCCTCATCCAAGACCAAATGAAAGACTATCTTGTTGGGATCAGTCTTGGACATCCAGGGGGAACTACTCTTCCAATTTCTTTTTGTACTGAGCGATGTCAGGAGAAACAGAGGCACACCACAGAGCAGCCTGCCCACAACCTGGGCAAACGAGTGCCCTGTAGGTTTCCGAGTTCACTGGGGTCTCCTGCATTTGCACAGACTCCAGTTCTCTTTCCTCACAACCCTCATGGAAGAAGCTGTGCCTAAGAAACTAAAACTTCACCCGAAGGACCACGCCAGGTTGTGGTGTGCCAATGGCATTGCAAGGCTTGCCTGCTGAGGAAGTTTTCAAGGGGGGACTGACCTGGTTTAAATTAAAGCTGCATGAGCTGCTCAGTAGTAAAAACAATAACCTTGCTGAGAACTGCCTTGCAACTGTGCAATTCAGAGATCTCCTAACAAGCTCCCCTCACACCTCTTCTCCCACTTCTACCAAGAAGAGAGAGAAGAACCCACTTCCAGCCGTGGTGCGCACCACTCTCCTTTCCTGGGTGGGCAGTAAAGCGCTGACTCCCAACAATCCTCCTCCTGAAGCTCATTAGATGGTTTTGTTAATTAGCAGGCTCCCAATCTTACCATGTGCTGCACCTGAAATCCCCCTTGTATTTTTGAAGAGAGTAATTAAAGCCAGAGGTACTTGAATAAACAGGCACTGACAGAGACTAATATTCTATCAATATAATGAAGCAGCTTGGTAGACAGTAAAATACCCAGGTTTACTGGGCATTCAGATGTTAACCCAGTGCAAGGGCAAAACATGCCTTGGCTGAAAAGCACATCTGCGGATGTGGGCACCCCCAGGTAAATCCTCAGTAACACTAACGGAATTAATTAGATTATGGGGAGAATTTGGGTCATGAAATCTGTCAGGGGCCAAAACAAACAGAAAAGAAGTAAGGCTGCTGCACTCAGAGCACAGAGTAAGAGTAATAATCAACAGTTTCAACACCTTCCTGGTAGAGATTGCAATAATTAGCTGGTAATTACTGGGCACTCTTTACATAGAGTGACAAGGGGGTTACCTGCTCCAAGGACTGAAAATGTAGCTTTGCCTCCTTCATGCAAAATCAAATGGAAAATGCCACCACTGGCAGCCAAATCCAGTAAAGACAGTGCTTCATCATCAGCCACTTGTTGGTACCTATTAGAAACCACTCTGCAGTGCCATAACCCAATGTATTATCCCTGGTTATCACTGCTGTCAGCAGAGCTGGTTCCCCTGTTATGTTCCTCAGAGTGGAATGGGGGGAATAAACAGCAAAAGGGAGACAGGCAGAGAGCAAGAAAAAAACCCAGCCACTTACTTGATATTGTCAAGACATCCAGATTCGGGTTTCAGTATGGCAGTATGATGAAACATTTTATAGAGAGCAATCCCAAGGAAGATGACATTAAGCTGCAATGGAGTGAGGGGGGGGAGAAAAAAAAAAAGGATTATGTGACACAGCACAACATGATGGGGAGAAAGCCAGCTGCTTCTCTGTAACAGATGGGTTACTGTGTGAAATTAGCTCTCACTACAATTTTATAGCGACTGAATCACAGAAAATTTCCAAGCATTTTATAAGGTGAACTGGCCTGCAGACTGAAGGACTGGTGATGCTACAGCCTTACCAAAGCTGTGGCACTGTGTACGTTACTGATATCAGGCTGGTTCTAACCTCAACTGTAGTGCTTCATCGAGATGTTAGGGATAATGAAAAGTACTTGCTGCAATGGCTTTTCTGTGTCTGAGAGGTGTACAGGCGTGAAAAGTCACCCCAAGCATCTCGCTTAGCCAACCCCATTGTAACGAAGCATAGGCATCCTTTTCTGTGAATACACCTTTTAGACATGGTGTAATGGGGCAGATGGTCAGGGAAATCCCAACTGCTGAAGATGCTTAGCACAGCGTGAAGTTGAAAAACAAAAAGGAAAAGGAATTTGATTTGTTCTGTAAAAGATGCGATGATGTTTCAGTGCCTACGTGTTAATAAGGCTGCCAATTCCTGGAAAGGAGTTCCTTCAAAATCCCAGTCTGGAGTTTGAGACAAAATTAAAAAGGGAAGATACCTTTTTATGAATCAATTGCTTAGGGGAAAAGAAAACCCAACATTTGTAGCTGGTGGCGTGGCCCCTTCCTTGATATGGAAGGCTGCTGAAATGGCCCCCAGTTACAGGAGAAGCAGAGACAATGTCTGCATTGAAGTGGGAGTGCCTGGTTTTCTGTCCTAGCCCAACTGTAGTTAGTCAAAACAAAGGATGGTTTATTTAAGCCATATTGTAGCAATTAAAGTATAAGAAAACTCCAGCTGTCTCTAAAGTTGGGTTCTCTACCTTGTTGCTGTGTTAGCTGATATGCTGGCAATGTGTTAAACATGAAGTTATACGAGCTTCAACTTCTGCTAGGAAAGAAAAAACCCTCATCAGACTACTCTTCCAGTTTGGACTTTACTTCATCCCCCCCATCCCATATTTCTTTTTTTTTTTTTTTGTTTTTTTTCATTATCCATGCAAAGCTTTGCTCTGGAATTCAAAAATTGGGTGAGCAGTAAGTGGCATCAAAATAGAATTTGGTACTTTTAAATGTCCAATGGTAGTAACCAAACTCTGCAAGTGCCTGCTCCAAAGCTCCCCAGCCCGTTTTGATCAAGTATTTTGCAACGCCAAGAGCTTCTCATAATGAGGGTCTAATTGCTTGTGCCAGGCGGGGTCAAGGAAGAACATGCCTTTCTCAAATTAATCTGTGTAAATTAAAGATAAAGAGTAAAGGGACAGCAAAAGTTTTATTTCTTGACCTGAGAGATGGAGTAGTTAATTAGGAGTTCTTACCATAATTATCAAGGTCGCCGGTCCTATAAAGCTCCAAATGAAGTAGGTGTCAAGTCGGAGCCAACATCTGTAATGAAACACAGGGGAAAGAAGGCATTCAAGGACTGCACTCAGGACATACATCAAGACTGAGCAAGTGACAGAGAAGAATGTGAGCTGCAAAACACACCGGTGGGAGACAGGAAATATTACATTGCTTGTTCATTTAAATGCTGAATTATGTGCCCAATTTCTGACAGCGCTATTGATGGAGTAAGATAATTACTTCTAGAGGAAGCAGGGAGAAAATGGCACAAGGCTTATTTGCTAAGGCTTTCTGCATCTGTAAGCTAAAAATCCTTAAACTGAGGGGGTATTTTAAGGAAGGGGTCTGATGAACATCCATAGAGCTGCTTCTTTGCTTTATGCTCCTCTACGCTCTCCAACACTGATGCAATTCAAGCTGTCTGTCAGCTGTCAAGTGAGATGACATTTCTCCAGCAATCAGATCAGAGCAAATTTGGTGCAAATAGGAAGCATGAATTGGATAACAGGAGGCTGAGGTTTAATTAGGTTCAGCAACTTCTCCTTTAAAGTGTTTTATTTCCCTGAACCTCCAGAGTGTTTTGTTTCCACTAATGTTTCCAGGGTTGCATATGGTCTGTGCTATCGCAAGAAGTTGATTCATGGCCTAAAACTAAATTATTAATCGCTTAATTTCAACTGCATTTAATACTCCCCACATTTTTTAAGGCCCTTGGGAAATTACATTTCCATTCCTAGTTCATTCCAGGTGACAGGAAGATAAAATGGAAGTGACTGGTTACAAGACAGACGAATGTAAATTCCAAGAAAGTTTCACATGATGTTTAAAATAATAATATCTTGTCATGTTTGCAATGCTGCAAATCACAGCTCTGTTTATACACAAAGGACTGAGAAAGCATAAAACCACTCTTATACTAAACATCCAATGGACTTTCATAATTAGGCAAGTGACAGGAACTGTATACATGAATTTATCACAGCAGAAGAGAGAGCAGTTCTCACAAATGACAGCTCTAGTCTATGTGTTTAATGTTTTTCCTTTCCAATGGACTTTGCAACAGGCATAAAGGTCTGTGCCAGCAGCCCCACATGAGATGATCAGCAGGAGACGCCTGCAGAAAGAATAATATAGCGTGTCCTGGCTCTCTACGACTAGGAAAAGCCAAGATATGAATAAATTCAAAAATGCAGAGAAAGCTTCACACGTCTCTCCCTGACCATATAAATTTCAGGTCTCATCAGTGTTGAAGATGTATTGATGTATATACAGTTGCACCACTATTTGTCACAAATTAAAATACCGTCACTTCAGTGACTGTCATTCCTGAACTGCCTCTGCAGCTGCTCAGCCAGAATCTTCATGAGATAGCATCAAAATCTTAATGCAAGAGGCAAACAGAGGCTTTCAGAGCGATTGCAGGGCAATCTGGTTTCCTCCGTGGCTGTTGAAGTTCAAGGTGATTTAGATGCAGCTGGTAATGGAACGACATGAGTGACTTGAAACTACTCGAGTCTGATTCCCTGTAGGAAAGGGTTTATGCGATCATGACATCTGTGTATCACCCATAATAACATCTGAACCGTCACCCAATTGCAACTAGATTTGACAAAGGAATAGAGGTTTCAAGGATAATGAAGTCCCTGTAAAAAGTCCTCCCTCCCACCCCTGAACAAAGATGTCCGCATAGCAGCAGCTCACATTACATGGCATTTCAGACTCCATCTCCCTTAGGAAAAAAGTGTAACTAGTGTTTATGCCTCAACTGCTATATATAAATCAGGGAATATGCAGCTCCATCACTTTTCCCCACTGATAATGAGTGCTGGTGTGTGGGAGAGGACTCAGAGGGTTGTGATTTTTTTTTGTTCGTTTGGTTGGTTTGGGGTTTCTTAAATGAAAATATTTGGAACTTTTTTTTTCCCCCAGTTTAACAGTCTAAACAATTCCCAGCCCCTACTGCCCAGGAGTTGGGAACACAGTGTATTTTAGTTGCCATCAACATTGTTTTCCTTCAGCATAAAGAGTGACCTGGCTCTTGGAAAGCCTAGGAAAGAGGAAACACATAAAGCCTCTCTTTACTTCTTAAAGCATGACGGCTAGCCCTATGGTCACATCTGGAGCAGCTGGTTTTTAGTGCATATAGATTGGGACATAGGAAAAATCAGTGAAAGTTGAAATACAGAATGAGTGAAAAGCTGTGCCAGGCTGAGGAAAGAAGCGCAAAGCAATTGGTTTCTTTTCCAGACAGCCAAATGGATGAGATTTTCCACCCTGTTCCCCTAAAAAATCTGTCTCTTCAGTTGTGGAGAACGACTGAGTGACAAGAGATGGGTACTGTGGATGAGAAAGAGGAGAGGAGCCAGGTCCTGCCCTCAGGATAGGCAGGGGCCAGGCATGGAACAAAAGAAGGCCCTTCCAATAAGAGATGGCTTCACCTAAGCCAGAGTACAGCTTGTGAAAAACAGAGAAAACTTTTTTTTCCACCTCTCTGCACACTTTAAAGAATATGATGTCATTTTTTATTTGTTTGGACAGAAAAATCACTTTTCTGTGAAACCATGTACGATACTCAGTCTTGGGCGACTAAACGGAAAGCTGCAGGATTGATCTGCAGAGGGACTTGAAAAAGCTGGGAGGCTTGGTGGTCATCAGAAAGAGATGCAACTTTGAACCTGTTTAAGTCATACCTTATTAAAAATGCAAATTAAGAGCAAAACATCGAAACACAGGCATCCCGCCAATTGCGTTGCGAAGCTGTAAATTGCTAATCAGACAAGTACCACACTGAGCTTTTTTCTTCCCTTAAAACACAAAACCCCACATGCACAATGAGCTGCATAAATGAGCTCCTCAAAACAAGGAAGCAATCAGGCAACTCACTTCCCAAAGTTGCTAATCTTGGGCTGCCGAGTTACTTCTGACCCTCCACGTGCAGCTGCACTGTGAGCACAGACTTGCCACAGTACGAGTTTAGACTGTGCTACCATTAAGCAAACGAGCTGCTTCAGGGTTCAGAACAAGGCAGAGCGGATTATCAGAAAATGTGCAGATGCAGGGAACACTGTTCAAAACTCCACTGCTTCTTCCAAGACTCACACCAACGTATTCAGTCCTCATAATGAGCTCTGTGGCACTGCTTTCCTTTACTTTTTAATTTTCTCCTTTTCCACAGCGACAACTCACAATATTCACCTAAAGCTTTTCCCAAGTAATAAAGACTACAAAGAGTTTACTCTATTTTCTGCATGAAGAGAAATCAAATACTAAACTATCCCTGGTGTGCATTAAATATAACCAATAAACAATCATTAGCTGCCATTGGACCATAAAATTTGAAGAGCCCTAAACATATCATGTTGTTCATGGGAGCTCAGCGGTTTGTTTCACGTGGCTATACAGCCTCCTTGTCAGGGTGCAGTAACGGGATATGTATGCACCAGACATGCCTTTCAAGGGTGCAGTATAGGTTCTGCTTAATGGAGTTCAGCATCCACACTGCTCATGCTTCTTCCTCCAAACACTGGCAACAACGCCGCAAATAAAACAAGTTCAGTGGAGCCACCCAAGACAGACCGCATTGTTAGAAGCTATTTCTGAGCTACATTTACATGCATGAAATGTCGGCGGCTGGCTGATGGACTTGGAGGCTGTGTACATACACAGAGCTTTCATTTTGCTTTCTGACAGCTGGATTGCTTACCATGTATATCCTGCTTTATAGTGTTCCGAACGGGGGGAGAAGGGGGAAGAAACAATAGAGAGATTCCTGCCATGATGAATTTGATCACCAGTGGATGAATATACCTACAAGTAGGTTTTCTAAAATATATTGAACCATTCAAAGTGTAGCTGCTTTCCTCTGCAATTTGTAAGAGGCTTTGATATTAAACTCAGGAATATGGAATAGCTTCTTGCTGTCCGTTTTGGATGGCCTGCTTCTACAATGAGTCCTCTAAAAGGGAGATTTCTAAAGTCTTAATTGAGCTTTTAATTCTAGACACACGTTATTTTCAAACACTAACAAAAACTGCAAATGCTATTTTCCTTCTGCATTTTGCAGCATTGCCCACCACGATCCTTGACATAAATCTGGCCGGGGGATGGATGGATTTGGTTAACACACAGGACAAGGCACATGATGTGTAAAACCGCAATCCCAGTATTTTCCTTTCTTTGCAGCAAAACTTGAGCTGTGACTATTTAAGACTCAGGAGCTGAAAACCTGGCCTGTAAGAAATGGTCACCTGGAAGTTCATATGAGCATTGCCAGAATCACTTTGGCAATGTGGGGGACCCCCACTGTCTGCAGTGGAGCTCCCTGCTTCTCATCTTTACTTTAGAAACTACAATCAGAATAAGGTGAGATGCAACATTTCTGAAAGGACCAAACACAGCTCAGCTTGTTCACATGAATTGTCCCTGCTGGCCTGAATGGGATGATCTTTTAATGAAATCACTATGCTACTGCTTGGTTATAAAAGCAAACTAATCTCCTAATATTCTTAAATAAAATGATCTCCTAATATTCTTAAATAAAAAAATAGTAAAAGGAAAAGGATCGATCCCAATTCTTGAAATAGTTAAGTGTAAAAGAGTATCTTTACAGGGTAGCTGCTTTAAAATGTCAATATGAATAGTAGGGTATGGGACACTTCAGAAAACCACCAGCACCAAGTGATACGCAAAGCAACTGCCTGTTCCTGGCTATGTAATCTGGGCATGTGTTACAGGAGGGTTGGATTTAGAAAGGCAAATGAAATCAAGAAAACCTACACTGGGTGTCTAAGCAAATCATTCTGAGATGTATGAATGGTGGCACCAAATGCCAGGCAAAAAACAAATAACACTAACAGCTCCATAAGTCCTGCTTAAACAAATGCAGTAAATAATGGAGGGAGGCAAGTAATATATTCCAGAGTATGTTTTACAAAACCTGGCAAAACCAAGCAACTTCTTGCAATCAAATTATGTATGCCTGGCATATAGTTCACTGCAAATTCTAATCAGTTCTACCCTTCTAATAACATTACACTGAAAAATACATCATCATCCATCAACCAGATGGAGCATGATAGTTATACAAAACATTTTGTATGTTTTTTTATTTTCCTCTAAGAGAATGTGATAAAATTGTGCATTGTGGAATTAAAAATTAGAAATAAATATTTTAGCCTTTGCAAATATCTGTAAATACTTATTTGCAAAATATTATATATGAATGTTTAATTATTAAAAACACTACTTTATGCTGTGGGGAGGGAGACATATTTTACTGGCACACACACAGGACTGCTGCCTCCTCAATGCCAAAACAGTGAAGTTTTCTTGTTCGCCTTCAGTGAATTTCAGCCAAACTTTCTGCCTGTACCTTCCATGCCATGGAAACATTTGGGCACCCAAGGCCTGTTGGGAAGAGGCAGGGTATCCCATGGAATATGTTTATTTTGCTGTGCTTCAGAAAGGTCCATATATTAATTTAGCAGGAGCAGAAACATTTCAGCAATGGAAAGCTGCCGTGGTGCTTTGTGGGAGCTGTGGTTAAGGACTATGTATTCCTAGGCTTTACAGCCAGGCTATTCCGTGCCACTAACTCCTACAAGCTACACTGCTACTCTAGTCATCCCTACAAAACACCACGAAGGACCCTAGGTAAAGATGAAGGTGGATGCAAATCAACTGCTGTCTCACATCCAAAGCCAAGCCCTGGGCTTGGGAATGTCCTTTCGCTATGAGGGAACAAACTAAGACATTTTCAGCACCCAGCAGTTACAGAGTGCCAAATGTAGGCCTCTGTGAAGAGACAGGTCCTCTGTAGAAACACCACAGTAAGAATAAATTTGTCCTAAAAGTCAAGGCAAAATGTTTCCATATCTGATTCAATAGGTGCTTATATATTGCTTTAGAGGGGATGTGAATAGAAGAGCTGGTTGGGGCAGAAAGCAGGTGGCAGCTCATGGAAAAAATGGTGATCTATTTCTTCTCCAAAAATGGTGATCAGCTGTTGTGTTACTTATTCTTTGCCCTCTAGGCCTGTCAAAGTAGGTCAAACTACTTTGGATAAATTGGTAGAGATCCTTGAAAACTTACACACTCCTACCTTTATCTGTGTGGGCCATTTCCTTTCCACAAAGCATGACATTTATACAAATTCAGGTTGCTATTCTCACAAATATCCATCTGGGATCCAAACCTATCTGCTAGCATGGTAATGGATCGTGAGCAGCTCCACTGCTCTACAAATCTGCTTTTGAGAGAAATCAGGCTCATAAATACTAATAAGATTTCTGGAGAAAAATCTGCAGTTGAACTTTACAGAATATCAACTGCTGCCATGACCTGACAAAACTCATGCTAAAAAAGAGCTTTATAAACACCACCAGCTCATTGTCATGTACACCATCATACTGAGCCCTTAACTCAGTTAAAATGACATGGAAAGGCAGCCTGACAAGGGAAGCAAAACAAAACAAAACAAACCACCAAAACCAAAAACGAACAAAAAAAAGTCAATAAAAACACTACTGTAGCAAAGATGGCAAAGAGAATCAAAGGCTCCTCAATTTTCCCTTTCTTTTCCATTAGACAGTGGTGCATGATAACCTAAATTGTGCTTTGATACCAGCTTCAGCAGTGTTGAAAACTCTTAGGATTATTTATAATGATAAATGATACAGCTGTTCCAATTTGCGAAGAGTCTAATGCACTCCACAGTCATCACCTATTTTGCCTGCAGGCTCTATTAATTTGATAGAACACTTTAAAAAAGAGGAAGAAAGCAGTATTTCTTCATCCAAATAAGAAATACTCTTTGATTAGAGAAGGATGACCTTGCTGATTTAGTACTAAACTGAGACTTGGGACAGTCACCTCTGCTGATGTTATGCAATTGTGGTAAAATTTTCATCAACTGACTTCCCTGGAAAACACCTTTGCAAATCATTTCATAGTGGGGAATTTGTCCTGTGTCATCACAGCCTGCATTGGAGACCAAGAGATGAGGTAAGGAATGCCTCCTGGCTGAGCTCTGTCTGCATCAAGCCCTCTGGGCTCCTCACATCCCTTCATCATCCCCACTCCCACCTCTCCTGCCCAGGTCCAAGGAACACCAAGCTCACTCACACTTTGTCCGTGCCATAGCTCCGATAGTCCACTGCTGCTGACACGGCCACAATCAGTGCAGGCATGCCGTAGCCCACCAAATAGAAGTACTTCCTCCGGGAGTGTTCGCTCTCAAAAACCTCCACCAGCATGATGTAGAGCTGCACCCCCTCCAGGAACATCCAGGTGAAAGCTGCCAGGAAGAAGAAGTGCAGGAGGGCAGCAAAGACGGCACAGGCGATCTGTGTGAGGATTGAAAAGAGCAAGGGAAGGTGTTTGTACCATGATGAATTAATGCAACAGTCTGGACTACTCTTACTGGGAGGTTTAATGAAAATGAGGGAGTTCTTATCTTCCCTCCCCGAAGGCAGAACCTTTTTTTCACTTGGAAAATGTGTGTGAATTATTTTAAAATAGACACATCTTCGCATATATAAATTATATTAAAAGACACAAAGGTAGGTATGTACACAATCTGATAAATAAACATATAAAGATGCACAAAGTATATGTGCATTTTTACAACCTGCTTATTAAACAGACACACACATCATTTACAAGCAACACACATACCGCCTCCGAAATCACAGCAGGCATCAGCATGTGACTCCCAGTTAATAACCAGGGGCCCAGCCCTGTAAGGACTCATGGATGGAATTCAGACAGCGCTGTAATGTATCTCGCTGCATGGTCAAACACTGCACATGTACTGAGGTAAGAGCCTGGGACAGAAGCAGAAAGCTCTTTGTCTCTTACCGGCTGGTCAGTCCGGTTGATGCCGATGAGGAAGAGGAGTTCTGCCACGAAGAGGCTGATGCACAAGTTCTTGTGAATTGTGTTGCGGTCGCTCTGCAGTCCACGGAAGAAGCAGAAGGTGAAGATGCAGATCAGGAGGCAGACCAGTGACAGCAGGATGCCAACCCATGTGATGAAGTCCAGGAGTAGGTCATGGACTGCATCGCTGTGCTGAAGATAAAACCAAAATATCTCATCACTGCATGATGCATGACTTTTAATTCATTCCAGACACAGAATGAGGCTGCCTGAGACCCTTCCCCAAATATTTGTACCAACTCACCAAGCTGTGGCACAAAGTACCACTACCAAAAAGATTAAATGGACTTAAACTTGAATCCTGCAGCAAGAAAGCTGCAATCTGAAACACTGACTCCAAAGCATCTTGCAAGCTGCAGATGCCCTGAACAGACTCAGATCCAAAAAAATCCTAGAAACAATGATGCTGTTGTTGAAAATACTGAGATGTCATAAGTTAGTCTTGTGTGCAGCTCCATCTTTCACAAATGTGGCAAAGGAGCATCTCGACACACAGAAAAGAACCATCAAACGCAGTGAGTCAAGTGTAAAAAAGTGTTTCATGCTAACAACATCATGTCCAACAACCCCAAGTCCATTACAACTATTTACTAACAGTGAAAAAAGACTCCCTTTAAATGTTCACAGAGATGTATGAGCTTGAAGGCTTGGAGGTTTTGGACAGAAAGAGATTGCGTAAATTTATTTTTTTTTGTTCCACAGTGGAAGGACAAAAGAAGTCTGATTTTTCTTTTTCAACACTAGAGTTATATTTTAAAACTCCTGGGAAGTCAGATTGATCCCTAAAATGTTACCCAAGAAAAAAAAAAAAGACAGACCTTTAAACATGAATATGCTTTTAAACTGTGTCAGAAAAATGATTTTAAGACAGCCTGGAAAGCCAGTGATTCCCTGTGATGAAATCATAACATGGTTTTATTCCAAAGCCATGCAAACAAAGCCATTTGCTGTGGCAAAGTAAGGCAGCAAAGTTTTGTGAGGGGCAACATAGGTGTGCCTTGGCTCTGCTGATAAAACACTGCTGCATTGCTCCTGAGCTTACACTACATGACCCTCACGAAAAGAGGAGGGGAGTGATGGGACCCTCTTGGTACGAGTATCCTACTACCTTATTCCTTATTCAGGCTGTAAAACTCACCCGTAACTCCCCAAGTTTCCAGGAGATGCAGTGAAATTAGAGGTATCATCACTTGGTAAAATGTAAATAAGAAGTGAGAAATACACGGTGAGTCAGGAGATAACTGCTTCGGGCTAAGTGGTTAGAGTCAATGAGCTGAGGAAAAGACTGGCTGGGAATCTCTGGGGGCTTTCCAGAAAGACCAGAACAGCCTGAAACCCAGCTTTGTGGTCCACCAGGCTGTGTTATAAACGGTAATCACATTCCCCACCACTTCTGGCATTTCAATGACTTAGGCTGGCAAATACAATAGTGTCACACTTCAAAAAGCCAGGGCAAACTGGAAACATTTTTCACTCCATGGGATAAAAGCTTATGACAGATGGAGGGAAAAGGTGATTAATTTATCCATTTTCTTTGCCTGCCTGCCAATGATAAAGCCACATCAAATGTCAGGCCTTTCCCAATATACACTCTGCTATGTCAGCACCTGTGAGAAACAACTCAAACCTTTCAGCTGTTTGGCTTTATCGGCATGAGTGATAGGCATCAAATGATAATGAAAGATGAGGAGTGACTCTCTGCTCCATCTCTTCCATGTTGGAAGTTTTCTCTTCAGAGAGACTTGGAGGTAGAAAGATGGAGAGCTTCCTTGCCCAAACACTCGAAGCTCCTCCTGAGTGCTTCCAGTATCTAAGGAACTAGAGGTCACAAGTCCAACAGGGAGACAAGAAATCATTGTGTGCTTTCCGTAGATCATGACAGAAATGCCTATTCCAGCCAGCTCATCCAGCAGCGCCCAGAACACTGACAAGATGAAGCACATCATTTTCCTGGTGGCTGCGCCTTGCTTTATCTCAGTGTCATTCCAGCTCATCCATCCCTCTTAACTCTGTGAAAAAATGTTAATGCAAACCTTGCACCTTGCAAATCATTCTTTCTTTTGTCTGACGCTGCTGGAGAATGGCAGGAGAACATCTCCCCGAACAAGCCCTCATCTGATTATTATATTGCCCCGCCAGGCTGAAGTGACCAAGAGCTCTTGGGCTGGGCGAGCAGGACAAGACAGCTAATGGAGATGCTTACAAGGAGAAAGCAACCACAAGGACTTTGGCCAGATGCACCCACCCCACCCAGATGCAGCCAACAGCACAGATTCATCTATCCCAAGACAAATTTAGCTTGGTGCAGGGAATATTCTCTGAGGGCTTCTTTCCCTAGATGGGGAGATGAATCTCAAAGGTCTCAGCTCCTGCACCTCTTATCACAAGACTACAACTCTGCTGACTTTAATACACGATGTAGGAATTACAGGTGTTTTTTGCTCCTGAAGTGGGATCCTACCATCTGGGTCCATGGTCTTCCTCAGGGAAGGGCTGCTTGCCCAAGAAGCTTCCCATACTTAGCAATAAACATGCTTCATTGTTGTATTATTATTATTATCATCACTCTCACTACTCCTCTTTTTAATATTAATCGTAAAGATAATACTGACTTTATGTACATAACACTCATCCCTGGAGCGCTGGGAAACAACCATAAAACCAACTTCACCATAATTACAAGCTCCCTCCCCAAACTCAACGAACTCACAAAAGAACAAACAAAAAGGAATAATAACAATAAACTGGGAACAAGAGCAATTTAAAAACACCTCAGGGGAAAAAATATGAATTCGTATCTTTTCTAGTAAAGTTCAAGAGAAGAAGTGAGTTGAATTTTAAAAGCTGGGTACACTTCATCCTTTTTGGAATGCCCAATTTCAGGTGCTACTGCAGAGCCAACGGGTCAGGGAAGACTGGCATCCTTCCCAGGACAGTGCCAACTGCCCTCAGGGCAGGCACATCCAGAGTTTTTACATCAGCAAGTACAACAAAATGGAACTTGACTTTTGCTGGAGACTGAAACTTGTAAATTACTGCAGTGTCACCGGCCACAAAGCAGAATAATATGGGAAAAGAAGGAATAGTGGTAATCACTCCCAGTGCTGTGAGCTTATCCTTGCCATCACCCAACCGCTGTGTGACAAATAAGGGAGCAATATACCTGGCTTACACAGCTGGTACAATGGACTTCCAGAGTTAAATATGATTCACAGCACACTAAGATTTTGAATTTGGGTCTTAAGTCTCCAAGCCTGGCCCCTTAACCACAGAAAAATGCAAAAGGAGCAAATCTTCCCTTTACCCTGTCCATCACTGTTCAAACATTCCTTGACTGAGGATAAAATAGCTCTGTTGTGCATGCTAATCACTGAATCACAGATTGGATAAGGTTGGAAGGGACCACCACTTGGTCCAACCTCCCTGCTCAGGTCCAACTAGACTCTGTGCTGTTGATCACGACCCTAAGGGATTTGTTGTTCCTCGAAGATCCCTAATGACATCCTTCTGGAACAATACAAGCCCTAGGGTCTCTAAAGCATGCAAAATACTTCTGAAAACACCAGTGTATCGATAATAACCAAGTCTTGTTTCTCAATGGTCTCCACAAATACCTGAGTGACGACATTACAATTTCTACATCCTTTTATATATAGCAGAGTTATATATATATATATATACACACACCTGAGGAACCAGAAGAGCCCACAAGAGGTATCAGTTGTCAGCCCAAGAGACAATTTCCTGAAAGCATCAATCAAAGACCTCCTTGCCCAAATGTACCATGGCTGACCAGACTGGTGCTACATGCATGCAAGACACTGAGTTTTGTTACCACTAAGCTACACAAGCTTTACAGTTAAAATGACACACAGATTACTTTCGGCACAGGAACAACTTGTTGAATAATTGAAAGGGATAAAATAATCCACTTCAGTTAAAGGGTTTCTATATTAAGTATGTTTTACATTTATGATTTAGGTATGAGCCTGAACTAAAGCCCAGTGAAAGGAGATGTCTCTGGCTTCAGAATAAAGCTCTGTTTTTGCTCCAGTGGGGCCAAGAGCAGTAGGAGAAGAGTGTTGATGGAGACTCGTGCAGGAGGAGTTACAGGAGAACTGGAAGCAACCACAGCAGGGTGAGCAGGCAGCCCAGATATTATCCAGGCTGGGAAAATCAATGAGGAGCTCTGGCAGTGCCTGTACACCAGAGCTGAGCTAATAAAAACAAATCCCAGGGAATGTCAGCTTATGACAGAATGGCTCTCCCTGAGATGAACAGCCATTTCCTCCCTTATTAAAAACATCAGCAGAAGAAAACAGCAGCCAAACTGAGCTGCCAGCAGCAAAGGACACATTCCTTTGCCTAATCTGTCCCTCCAGGAATGGAAGAAGTAATATCTTTGGGGGTAGAGGAATAAGTAAGCAGTAAATAAAAACACAGTGTCATAAACTAGCTCAGATATGACCGCTCGGCGCCTGGTGGGAGCTGGCAGTGTACTGGGCTGGGCAGAGACCCAAGTGGGACAGGTTTGAACTTCTGTGCATTGCTGATACTGCTTCCTGGATTTGTAGCTATTTGGGGCCATGCAGGGTCCCTCTGTCCTTTTCCCCCCATCGCTGCTGGTGAGAGAGGATTACTGCCATATTACTGCCTGTAATGCTTAGTGGCTAAGTGCAAAGGGCTACTTAAGAAGCAGATGCGTTTGTAAATGTGCCAAAAGCATCAGCTGGGATACATGGACTGGGAGGAAACCCCAAAGGACTCCTGCAGTGCGTCTGGGCAGAGGAGTATGTGCTGGGAGGATCCTTTTGCTTTAGCATCCATCCTCTCCATCTTTGCCCTGAGGGAGTTAGGCAGCTCTGCTCCACAGCAAACAGTCCCTATGGGCCTGGTAAGTATCCTCTCTGTACTCTGCAAAGACAATGCTGTCAGGGCACCATCAGGTCCTAACCCAGGAATGAAGAGAGAATAGTTCTCACCTGAAGTCCCCATGCAACACCACTGTCTTCAGACTGTGGTCATTCATAATAAGGTTCAGATCCCCAAGCACTCCTGCAAGGTTCTTTAGCTCACTTTCCTCTCCTTGCCTTAGTCCACAAAGCTGACTTCATATTCTGCATGGGCAACACAGACCATCTTCCTTCTCTTCTGCCTTCCTTAGCAAGATTCCTCCTAGCAGAACTCTTTCCCACAAATTTCTCCCCAAAATGCAACAGCATTCCAGCAACTGCCAGAAGCAGCAGCCAGGACAAGTCACAGAAATCTCCATGACCAGAATAAAGCTATATGAAGGCAGGCGTGCACAGAGAAATGGGTACTGACCTCACCTCATCCTGTGTTATGAACACCACTGCAGATACAGCATGTGGCAAGAGCCCAGTGTTTCCACTGCACTCACCAACACCACTGCAACTGGGATGCAGCTGAGGCAAGATTCAGTTGTTGAGAAGAGGTGAGGCTTGAAAAACAATTGCATCCATCATCCTGCCCTCCTCTGCTGGCTGGATTTAGGCAGTTCTGCTTACTCATGTGGCATCTCCATCCCAAGAAATGAGCTGTGGTGGTTGTGCCAAACGCAGTGTACACATCTACCCAGCTAAGCTGCCAGCTTGTTAACTTGAGTTTCTGGAAAAAGTCTGGTCACAGCATCATCAGCTTCTGCTGTCACAGTGATGGTCTAACCCAGCCTGGTGCTGAGAGACACCTGGGACATATTTCTACTACACCATGGCCAGTACCTTTGCTTTGGTCCTCACATCCAGCTCTCAGCCAGAAAGGAAGGGTGTAACAAGAAAAAAAGCAAGGCTTAGCGCTTGCCAATAGGAGCTACAGGGATTTTGCGTGAATTTTAGAGCAGAGGATCAGGAAACCCTGCAGGGTGATGATGTTTCATGCTCTGTGGCACACCTCCTTACTATGCAACTAGCCCTGTCTGGCAGCTTGGAGAGTCAAGAAGAGCAGTACTAAGCAAATATGTACCTGTTGGACTGAAGGGAAAGAAAGCCATGAGCTAATAAACTGCAGTGTGCTCTAACTTCTGACACCTGTAAGTACTAGACTAAGAAACTGCAAATTCAGGGGCTCAAGGGTATTTTTATCTGAAGTCAGGAACAGTTGTTTCTCTAGTTGTTTCCAGGTTGGACACCCAAAAGTGGAAACCTGAGAAGATCTGGGTCAATGCTTTGGGGAATGCACAGACAAGGACCCGTGAGATGTCCAACCTGACAGAACTAGAAACAGTAAGACACAACCAGAGCTCAATGCAAAACAGTCTGTGTCAAACTGAGGGTAAGGAACTCAATGAAATAGACCCAACAGGCATAGATTACTTGACCTAATAGGTATATTTTAACTAAGGTATAACCAACATGCTGTTTATAGCTCCTTATTCTTAGGGTTCATTGAGGTCACAGATTTCTGTCCCTAACAGAGACTCAAATACTGCTGCATTTTGAATTTTACAATCTCACTGAAGACAAACACATTTAATGACTTTTCCACTTAATTAAAATAGTTCTTATTTAATAAGATATTAGAACAAGTTACTTTTTGCAGCATGTAATATTTTTTTTTCTTAGAATTAACACCTTTGATGGTACAAAATGATTTGTCTTGCAAAATTCATTACATAGAGGTTTCAGTAATTTAATTCCACAGTTAGAGTGTTTTTGCAATCCTGCACCCACTTCTGCTTTCATTCACTTCTGTTCAATCCCACAAGTGCTAATATATGGATAAACCAGCTTGCAATAACTTGAGTTTGCTCTTTATATCTGAAATGGCTGTACTGCTTTAGGCAATGGACCACTACATTCCATTCAGATGGAATTTTTATTTATTCCTTTCTCTCCTTAGCTTGCCTTATGCTTCCATTCCCCAAATAATTAGCACAGTGTAACGTGTTTGTGGTACAGAATAACACCTGAAAGCTTCCTATTAATTGCAACAGTTAAAACAGCTTTCTTCCCCCTCCCCCACTGCCTTTTTTTTTTTAAAAAAAAAAAAGAAGAGTAAGATCTGGCATTTACTACATACTGATAAGCAATGTTTATCTACCCTAGGGTACCTTTGCTTATTCTGTTTTGGGTGGGTTTTTTAATTGCATTTTCCCACCAGCTCTAAACTTGTTCTCTGGCTGCATAATTTTCCCATGATACATTTAAGATGCATCTGCTATAATTAATATGATGAAAAACACAAGCTTATATGAAAAACAGCTTGTAAATTTTGACTAATTCTGCAGCAATTACATAGGTAGAATGTCTTATTTAACTATGGGCTTTGTTCCATAGCATGGGAGCCACCACATTTTTATAGCATTTAAGGGTCATAACATCCTACCAATTCAAGCAAGAAATAGATATTAACATAGATCTCATCTATGTTAAACATATAGCATAATTTAACAAAACATCTATGAGACTGTAATAATTTTCTCATAACACAGGTCAAATCAGCCTCCTACGTGGTAAAAACGGTGATTTGTTTCCAAGTCTTAAAACCTCTCTGCAAATGGGGGTTTTCATTTTTCCTGGAAAACTGTCTGGCAGGGCAACGAGCACTGCATGCCTGTAAGGTCATCCCTTACCAGGAGGATTCATCAGTGAGATCCAGCTCACAATTTGTTATGCAGTCCTACTGTTCTCTCCCCATGCCAGCTGGGGCTCTGACAGGGGCTAGAGGGATACCTGCAGGTGAGGGTCCATCACTGTTCCCAGAAGCTATGCATCCCGCTTGTGAGCACAGCCAGCTTTTGGTCTTGGGCACGGTTATTTTACCCCACTGAAGTATGTGGGTGAATAAGGAACTCTGGGCCAATTTTAATAGGCAGAAAGCATCTTCAAATTAAATTCTCCTCTTAATCAGGTACTGTCGTATTAAGACCAGAATTGATCCCAGCAACTTCTACTCTTGAAGCACACCAATAAATCCCTGCTGCTATGGTCAGCCAGCGTCATTTTCTGCCCCTTTGGACAAAGACATATTGCTTTTTCATGCTAGAGAGCCAGAAGGCCATCAATCACCTCCCTCAGCGGTGCTACCTTCCAGCTCCACCTTGCCACATACTCTCTGCTAATAATTAAATTGTAGCCTGTAACTTGCAGAGCAGCCACTGAGGTCTCCTCTGAAGAACACACTTTTGCCATGTTACCAGGGAGGGACATCATTCACGACCAGATGAGACACTTGTCAACTTGGTGCTGGTTTTTGATTAAGGAGCAGGACTCTGATGTCTGCTCCCCATGGGGCCCACTGTTCAGTTTCATTAGGTAGGGTGCTGTATTCACTAATTACACCAAAGGATGCTCCCTATGGAGCCAAAAATTCAAACAACTAAAGACAGCAAGCTACAAATCTCAATTACTGCAGAAAATCGTTTCTGCCTCAAAACTCTCAGAATATTATTAATTATTGTGCGTACAAAGGTCCTCTTTAGGGATCCTAGTCACTGGTCAGAACACTGCTCTAAGAGGTCCTGCACGCAACATCGTTGCCTCAAAGATCGTTCCACCACCAAGAAGACAAACAGGTCTTTGAGGCATGGAATGCCTTTTTGTACAAGACACAAGATAAAAAATTGGCTCAAAAGCATGCCTACGAGCAGTGAGTGCGAGTCAATGAACGATAACAACCCCCATTTATTCTTAAGCCTCCACTTTTCCAAAACAGCAGCTATTCTGCTGCCAAGAGTTTAAAATCAACTCATTGCAATAACATAAGGAATGTCATAGAAGCCACATCCCAGATTTGCCAAGAGCCACATGGTCAGCTCTGCCAGCAGACCAGAGCGAGACAGTGTCACCAGGAAGAGCCAGGTGAGAATCAGCTGGAGGGATGAGTTGCAAAGGTTCACAGGTGCACACCTGCCTTTGCCCTCAGACTGGAATGATCATTAAAGCAGACATGCCAGGAAGCTGTTTGTTACATCAGAGTCAATAAAGTGGAGCCAATTTGGCTCTTACAGCAGTGATACTTTGGCTGCAGCCAAATGATAAAACATGACCTGAGAGTCTGGAGGGCACTTGTTAACCCAGAAACAGCCATCAGCTAACAGCACACTGGCTTGCCACTTCAGAAGCTTCCAGCCATAGCTCTTTCCAATCAGTTGGGTGAGCATAGGAAGGGTCTTGCATCCTTTTTCTGCAAGATAACACCAGCGCTACTTGTCTAATGAGGTTTGGATGAAATGTGCAGACAAGGCTGACCTACTTGCAGTTTGAGAAGAGGTTCGTTCAGCACCAGCCTGTATCTGCACCATGCAGTAGGGATCGCCCTCATTCACACCAACGGAGTGGAAAGCTATCTGCATTTCCCAGGTGCAACCTCTGACTTCAGTGACTCAGGTATATCTGTTAATTCCAGACAGGTGATAACAAGCCAAGCACCCATATCTTATGAAAATTCAAGCAGTTGTAGGAAACTGGCAAAACCAGACCTGGATTGGAGAATGCCATTAACCTGTAAATACGTGGATTCTGCTGCAGTGCCAGGCACATGAAATGAAGACACTGCAACACAGAAAATGACTAGGCCAAAATCTTTTGGGCTTCAGGGCCTTCTCCTCTTCTTTCTATGGAAGCTGAGATGGTCCTCAATCAAAGACAGCCAAGGCAGCTTAGGAAATTGAGTACCATCTCAACCATTCTCCTGTTCTTGAATAAAATCCCAAATGTGTGCTCTACTCCCCAAACCACAACAACAACAAAGAACATCTAGTTTCAGGAGTAATTATTTGGCTCCAGTGGTAGCCATGTGGAAAGCCAGAATTATACTACAGACCTAAATGCAGGTGAGGGAAGTAGCTGATCACATACTGGCCTCAGGTAGATGTACAGTCTACACAAGACGGTATAAGAAGCTTCCCTTTTATGTGCAGCTCACTGTCACACAGTGAGATGAAGAGAATGTAACTTTTCCCCCCTAACTTCAAGTGAGAAAACACTTTTGAGTCCCCACGTGTACCTCACACAAACATGTGTGACAGTGTATCTGCAGCTGCTGCAAGCAGGACACACAACTTGCACCCACCAGGCAGACTGCAGCCTTCTGTCCCACCACCCAAGGTACTCAGTGCTCCTGCAGTGAGGAACCCACAAGTAAGAATCCAGTCAGACGTTCTGCACCAGTTACCAAAGGATATGGCAACAGCAAGCTTGCTCCCTCGTTATCCTCAGCTCAGAACTGCCCAAGCCAGGAGCTTAAGACAGGATTTGCACTGGTGTCACTATCTCCTGTTTCACCATGCAGCAGAGGGAAGATTTACACCAGATGGTTTCTACTTTTAGAGTTCCTGTCACACAACAATTTCCCTGCTCAGCTCCATTTGCAGTAAGAAAATGGTATTACACATTGACCACTTCTCCTGCCCGCCCAGGGCGCTGGCAGCCTGTGAACCTGCAATGCCTACCTTAACGTCCACATGTGCCATCAGGACTGCAAAGTTGGTTAGGTGATTGCAGGAGCATGTGGTGTGCGTCTTGTTAGTTGTCAGGAGGCGACAGCCCTGGGTGGACCAGTACCCTGTCATTGTACGCTTTGTATAGCTCCAGAATGAACAATTCGGGTTGAAATTTTCTTCTGACTGCTGCAGGGAAGAAATTAATAAATGTAATAAAAATAATAGGCTCTCAGAGATTTCTAAATGTGCTACTGAGGCACTTCGGAACTCTCACACTTTAATTTTAGATAAATAATCAGCAGTGGTTTATACATCAAGTATTACTTGCCAATACCAGAGAAAGTTAGATTGTTGCTGCTCTCTTTCCTAATGCAAACTTAGTTCTTTGTTCTTGATTAATTTCAGGCATTGACTAAATCCGGCTCCTCAAAACCAGACTGCTTCATTTGCATTGCAGTGGAGAGAAATTAATTGCTTTAAGCAATCAACTTTTGCAATGACTGTGCTTGGCTAACAGGAGGACTAGCTGTCCTCTTTCACTGTAATTCCACTTTCCTCTAACATCCCCTGCCACCATGATAAAATAATATTATGGTCTGCTCTAATATATTGGTAGGTTTTAATTAGAGAATGACGTGTGTCAGCAACTGAGCAATGGGCATCAGCTCAAAGGAGACACTTTCTTTACTTCTATTAATGCAACATAAAAGAGACCTCCTCCATAAATAACACAAAGTGCAAAGGAACAAAAGTATAATTCAAAAATCTAATCAAGGACTGCTGGGGGCCTCACAGCAGCCAACTTTTCCATCACTCCATTTCAGAAACTGAAAAAAAGAGAAGTGCTTTTCGAACTCACGCACCTTGATGTGCTTGACAGTAAACACCACAGGATCAGCCAGGTAAACCTTATTGCTGAACTCTTTGTTTATTGCTGCAGTGATGACAGGAGAGTTGACAATGACGGAGTGATTAGTCGACATTGCTTCTGTTCCCAACTTCATGCTGGCATTCTCCGTGGAGAGATACGTGCCCAGGTTGTTGTACAGTACAAAAGCCACCCTGATTTCACCTAGAAGAGCAATAAGAGGTTAGATATCCAAATCAACTCACTGGGGTGGTGTTTTTCTAGACGACAAATCTCTTCTCTGAACCAGCTTCAAAACTTCTCTGAGAAAATGCGAACGGACCAAGATGTGGCTTATGAAAACCCACCTCCTGCCAATCTCAGTGAGCACCAAGAGGTGCAACAAGCAGTCTATGTCCTTCTTCCAAAACAAACTTCTATCAGCAAACAGATCAGAGGAAGACAGGAAGAGAAGGTGGGCTTATTTTTGGCACCACCAGGTGTAACTGGCTCCAGGAAAAAAGAGGCCAGGTGGTCGATTTCTCACCTAACATCACTTTATTCTCCAGGCTATGCTTGGGAAACATGTTTCGTGCTGGCCTGTTACACAGATGTGGTATAAAGCTATAGTTTAGTCTGTTAATAAATTAAGACTCTTTCAGAAAAGTGTAGGGACAAATCTGAGAGAAGAAATCAAAACCTTTCCAACACAGTTCCAATCTCACATGACGGGTAAAACAAAAATGAAGAAATTTCACTTAAAAATATATTTATTTTTTAATTTGCCAATCAGATAACCAGAAAAACACCCTTAGGAAGCCTGCAGAAAACCTGGGCTACCAGCCAACTGTTTTTAACTGAAACCATCCAGTTTGCCTTCTGTTTTGCACATTATTTCACAGGCTATAAATAAGAATGGAATGTGATTTGTTTGCCTCTATTTGTATTAGTTGCAGAGAAGTATGTTTTTGATTCCACAGGAATCACCACAGCTTCTAAGGAAGGTGAAGCACTGATGACTCCAAAGATTCCTCCCAACCTAAATCCTTCTATGATAATTTATTTCTAGCTCTTTAGTTACCTCAAGGCATGTGCCAAGCTGGTGCAAATTGATGGGGTTCTTCTGAACTGACCAGAACTCCAGTGATATCATGTTTAGAAACACAGACTTTCCCTTCACTGTTGCCAGCAGAGTTTCTCTTTCCCTACAAATCTTCAAAGCTTGATAGCAGAGTCAAACTCCTGCCCTGATGGAGTTTTGCTACACATCTTGGGTTTAGACTGTCTCTAAAAGAAATACTTCTCTTCAAAACCTATATCCAAAGGTGCCAAACGTCATCAAGGGAGCCAATGGCAAAACTTTCTTTTAGAACCATCAGACCAAAATTTTATTTTGACAGTTGCCTGAAATTTTTGGAGGTTTTAACACATCTGGTCTGGCTGTAATACTGCCCTATCACTCCACTTTCTTTATTCTTTACTCAGAGAAGGGCAAGGCACTGGAACAGGTTCCCCAGAGAAGCTGTGGATGTCCCATCCATGGAAGTGTTCAAGACCAGGTTGGATGGGGCTTTGAGCAACCTGATCTAGGGTAGCACCTCTGCCCATGGCAGAGGGGCTGGAACTAGGTGATCTTAAAAGTCCCTTCCAACCCAAGCAGTGATCGAAGCCTGTACAAGACTGCTGTCCCCTGCACACAGATTAAATTTTAAAGGAACTCAGAAACAGGAGCATATTAGGCCAATCAGTAAAAGCTTATGAGTTTGAAATTCGTCTACAGCTGGGCTGTAGAGATCAACAAAGGCGTCTGCTCAAACTCCTGATCTGAAAATATATGGTTTTGCAGGATTAAGACCATTCACATCTAACATCATCTATAATTTATGCTGTATCAGGAGGTTCATAAGATACATTAAAGATTTAGACTCATAACAGTTAATCAACTTTTTCTGCCATGTTGGCTCATTATTAATATTTGCTACTATTGTTTCTTCCCTCTACATTTTCAGATAGTGCCCTGCTGTGAAGCAGTTTACTCAAACAAGCTACTTATCCCATCTGAAGCCTCCTACTGCAGACAACAGCAGTTAAAAGCACTTTTCTGGACTCAGTGCTGTGCCCCAGTAGCCACATAATTTAAGTATCTGATGCATTTTTTTCCATCACAAAATACTTTTGAAGGCGGTGAATCACTTAGCAATATAATACATTCCCAGTCAGCTAAATGAGCTTGCAGTCAAGGGCATGAGCGACCGACACTACCATTAATTTAAATAATAACACAGAGATTAATACTACACTTGCAATGGTTAAACACAAAACAGTGCCTAAGGCATGACTGGCTCATAAGGCTGGCGTGACCTGAGGTGCTAGACCTACCATTTCGACCATTTTGCTTCAAGGTATTTGCTGACAGCTGAATGGTGCTCCCGTGGCCCATGTTCTGGGGAAACTTCAGATCTTCCAGATTCCCATCTGTGCTTAGTCTCGCAACTTCCAGCTCTGTTTGCAAGAGAGACCGACACTAAGAAAAATCTATACTGAAATAATCTTCAACACGGTATTTCAAAGCTACGAAATGGTGTTCCAGACCATCTGAGAGCAGAGGAATCAACTTAAAATGCTTCATGCTAGAATGTTTCTGGGCTCCTATTTCTTTTTAAACCTTTGCCCTGAAGAAGTTTTAAATTTAATTATAAAAAAAAAAAAAGGCAAATAAATTCTACTCTCTGTGGAAGACAAAAGACAACCAGTTTTTGTAAACAAGAACCTCAGGATATTAAGGACAATGGTTAAAATGAAAATCTGAAAATACTAGTTCTTTGCCACTGGCAATTGGTACTTTGTGTAAATGTTATCAGTGCTCGGGATCTGTATTCAGAGAAATAGAAAGAAGAGTTGTTCTCATTTTACATATGCACAGTGGGAGTGCTGGTGCTTTCCATCATGCTTGTTTTTTAATTAAAATCAACAATCAGCTGAATAAAGACACAAATTTGTATGAAATGAAACACAATTGCATTACGATGAACAATCTCCCTGTGAAGCAGTGCTCTCATTGCTCTAGCACAGATTATACCCTCAAAGCCAAGAGTAATAAAGGCAGGTCAGGTGCTCATTTTCCATGGGATTTCAAGGGTAGAGAGCTGCCTTATTCCTTTAGGCTCTTTCAGAAAGACTTTGAAGTCCTTCAGAAAGGGACAAGACACAGCTAACAAACTGTGCTCCAATTAATCTAGGGGCAAAGACCAAAGCCAGGCTTCACAGCCTTTACTCTTCCGCTCGCTGTTCTTGATATTCATGGGATCTGTCCCTTACGGATGTTGTCAGTGTTTTCCCGGACGATGTCTGTCTTCAGCAGGTTGTCAGCCAGCACAAAGGCACTGTCCTCCACGGTGTCGAGCAGCTTGGTGGCTGCGCGCTGCTGTTCGCTTGCATTCAGGTCCCTCCACGCGTTCAGAGCCTGTGGCTGCAGGAGGTTGTTCACCGTCTCCACCATGGCCTGCAGGGGAGAGGGATGGAGTGAGAAAAGGCTCTAGCCAACCTAAAACACCATTGAGACTTCTGACATATGCTCAGTCCCGTCCTCCACACACATCAGTTTATAGAATAATGACAGCATCTCCTTTCCCCCACCCATTGGGGCAGCCTGCAGTGGAGCTAGGCAACATTTATCCCATCAGTTGGGAGAGTGACGAAATACTGACTTTATTCTAAATGCAGGCTGGGAATAGTGCTTTTCTGCTTCCATAATCAGCAGCTCTGGGTTTAGAAAAAGAAGGAATTAGGGTGGGGTGGGGAGGGAGGGGCAGAAGAAAGATGAGGATTAAGGAAACATGCAGGAAAACAGATTTCAAAACCCACTGTGAAGCAGGTTACTGTTAGCTGCAGCACCAGAATTCAAGAGTAGGTCTGGGGCACTCAAGGAAGGTATTTAGTATCTGCACAGGCTACACTCCTTAGAAAGTTTCCCACCACATAAGCTCTGGCAGGCAGTCATGAAGACACAGAGATAGTTTAGTTATGCCATTTCATCCAGAGAAGCAGCAGGTGCCCACAGAGATTTAGATAAGACGCTACATTTCAAATCACTCAATTCAGAAGGGAGTCAGCCCCAGGTAACAGCTTCAGTCCCTCCTACAGTGCACCTTCTGCCCTGGGGCTGCCACACACAAAGAGTTCTCCCATGGATAACTCCCCACAGGTTAATCTGGATGCACACCCAGGATCACATGAAACAGTACTGGCCTCATAACTGCAAAATTACAGCAATAGAGCCTACCCAACCTGAAGATTTTTCTCATCCTAAACCCCCCGCTTTGTTACTAACCAGAGCTGACTCAATCACTTTCCATCTAACATTTTTTAATGAGACCAGCTGTACCAGTTGGTAGAACCAACTGTGCAGAGAAAAGGGAAAAAAAAAAGTTACTTTGATCATGCTTTCTTCAGTTGGTTAGTGTCTACCCACCAGGCAGGCCTGCCCCACAAAGAAATAGCTCCACTGCCAGTTGACTGTAGAAATCAACCTTCCTTCTGAGAGGAAGCTGCTGTTCTTAATAATTTTCTGTATTCTGAACATGTAGGCATCAAACCTACAACTCTGTTCTGCAAGCCAATGACAGTCCCACGGGACTTCAACATTTTGCAAGCCTAAAGTGTACTCTAGGGGCTCACTTTCATGGAAATACTTCATTATTTACTCCTGATACTGTTTCTAAACCCACCAGTGAAAAGAAGTTAAGGCACAGCACATTCTCCAGCAGAGCCCTCAGGAGGAGTGTTACAACAGCAACATGTGTCACGGGGATTGCAGAGCGTCCTGACTCAATCACTAGTCATGGTCAGATAAAAATGAGCAATGGGAGAATAGGATCACATCAAACTAGAATTCGATTTTACTGCTATATCCAGATCACCTTAAAAAAACTTTTCAATTGCAGCAAGGTTCAAGGAGAAGCAGAGACAGTTAGAACTGCCACTGCTGGTGCTTGTGTTTGGAAGGTTTCTCATGCCGTCATGTTTGCTACTGGGAGGCTGCACCATAATTGCGCTCTTCTAACAGCACAAAGCTCCTGCTCTCCAAGCTACATTTATTCATGATCAACAAACTCATTTGTTCTCACACCAAACCTCTCCTGTACCTTACACAGATATTCCCTTCCCTTGGCATCTACTGCCCTAGTCCCTTGATTAAGAGATAACATTTCTCCTGAGCCTCAAAGACTGGTTTCCCAAAATATGCAGTAACTCACGGTTCAGCCACTAAAATGGCTGAAAATCTTGTCTTCTAGTGCTATTGCTGTCAAGCCTTTGCAATACAAGACTGGAATCCCTTACTCCTTTGCTCTGAAGTGGAACTTAATAATCATAAATCAATTTCTTAAACTGATTATTAAACTGATTTTCCTAAATACTCTAAAAAATCATCTTAACACATTTACTGTGTACACACTATAAACTGGTTGACATTAATAGCCAAGAAGAAATAGTAAAAATCCATAGCATTTAAGTGTGGGTATTTTCAGTGTTTTAAAATCTGGAAGCCTGATCTCTCTAGAAAATCTAAGAAAGTTCTGTAGTATACTTTGGTAGCTTATCTTGTCAGAGGCAAAAAGGAGGTAGCATTCTTTTCCAGTGACCAAAAAGCTTGGCTATACAATACGGTATTTTTGTTTAAGACCTTTTCTGTATGGAAAGCAGAAAATGAGGGATTTTCTACCCTTTCAGTGTTATCACAAACCACAATTTGCCTTACTTCCATGTAGCTTGGCTACTAATGGTGTCTTTAATCTCTGCTAAAACAACATCCCAGATACTTTTATCAATATCTGAAGAGAGGAAAGAGTCTTTGCAGCAGATTGAGCTCCTGGCTGTGGATGGAAAGGTAATGTCTATTCATCAAAACATGAAACACATGCTGAAATATCTGTGTTACAGTGAAACATCTGCTACAAAAATTTTTCACCAAAAATTTTTTTTCTAACCAATGTTTTTTTTGTTTTGTTTTGTTTTAAATGTGTGTGCACGTGTGCAGGCAAAGTTTGAGAGAGAACGCCCATTAAGCCTAATGTGCCACTTCCTGCACAATGTGCACTCCCCACCCAACGGATCCATCCTCTTGGGCTAACCTGAGACCAGCCACTTCACCGTCACTCTGGGGTCTAACACAAAAGCTCCAGAAAGATGTCCAAGGACTTTGGATCAGGACCTTAGCATGTATCTGAGCAAAGCTGGTAGACTGTCTTTGTTGGCATTACATCCGAGATTAATTTAGTCCGGAGCTTTTCCCAGAGGGTCACTCCCGTCACCTGTCTCAGTGCATTAATCAAGTGTTCCCCACACTATATTTCTGAGTGCAGCACTTCATTATGGCCGAGTGCTGCAAGCTGAAGCCAAGGAGATGAGGTGCTAATGAAATGTTTGCATTCTGGACAGGAGCTGAGGTAGGTGTTTAAATGAAACAAAACAGCTGTTAAAGCAACAGTGTCTTGTGAGACACAGACGCCAATGGGGAAAAGTTGGGCAGGGGAGTGGGAACTGTGGGAAGGCAGGCACACATGACAAGGATAAGCCTGTGTCTTTGCATTTAAGCTGAGCCCTCATTGTTTATGTGGGTTTGGCACATGGTCCAATGACTTTCTGGTCTGATGAAGCTCCAACATAAAAGAAACAGCTGTGCCAAGCTCCCAGGTCTGCCTCTCAGTGACCAGCTGTAGGAGAATTAGCCCTGATATAGGACGTTTAAAATGAAGAAGGCATGAGATAAGTGTGCTTGGGAGCTGACGGCTTGAGAGGTTTTACCTGAGGTCCCTGGTGCTTCTGATAAAGGTGGGGACTTCCAGAGGAAGACAGGAAAGTTCTGACCTAGTTTCATCCCACCTTATTTCAAGTATTCAACATCCAGCCAAGAAGAGAGCTCAGATACTCAAGTTTCTCCCCCACTGAAAGTAGAAGAAACTATGGCAACTATAACCCCCATTTTTGTGCCCAAAGTCACATGAGATTATACCTATCTATGGAGAACCCAACATCTATTAAAAGATGCTGCGTGACTGCTTCACTGAAGACCCTCTCCTTGCTTCCCAAGCTACATTTCCTCTGCCGTGCTTTTCTTCTCTTGCCCTGCCTGATCATTCCTCCTAATGCAGCTGAACTGTGAGCCTCATGCAAAATAAAAATGTGGGGCTTGGAGACCAAACATACCTCAACATCATGCACAGCACGGCAACAAAGCAATGCTGTGGTCGCTTGGGCTTAATGAATAGGCAACACAAGCACACAGGTGCCCCAGGAGAAAGACACAAGTAACTCAAAGGACATGAAGGGAAAGCTATCACAAGGCATAACTTGCTTGTTTGTAGCCTAAGATCAAATGAGGGAAGAAGGGCACGTCTGAAGGGAGCCAAGAACAAAGCATCCATCTTTCTATCCTGAGATACGTGGGTGTAGCTGTATTCTGTGTGTGATGTCAGGGTATCTACACATGCAAAGCTAAACCCTCTAATTACAAGCCTCTGAAGAGCAACCATCCTGGGTGGGTTGGAGAATATTACACGCAGTGGACCTCTCATGTCTCCAGTAGTGACTACAACTGGACATTGAGAAAAGAACAAGAACCTGCCAAGCATATAAGACAAATCCCATGATGGTGATCCCTGTCATTATGTGGTTATGTAGCACCACAGACTGTATGTTCAATGCAAATAAATGTTAATAAATTGCAGAGGGAGATTTTTTTCCCAAATAAGGGCATATGCTCACGGTTTCTTGATTCTGTCCTGAGGTTACAAAACGGAAACAAAATGTAAACCTTCCCTCTCAGACACTTACAAATTGGTATTAAAAGATGTATTGTAAAATGGCAACTAATTAGGAGCCTTAGAGTAATTATACATTACTAAAAGGCCAATTGTACTCATCCCATTTATTTCCTTTGTGACAGCTGCTTCGTTTTGTAAAACTGAATTTTGCTTGTTCCTTTATTTTTCCCTTCTCCCACTCTAGAAATACCTGGTGAGAGTGTCTGGCTATGTGACACACTGTTTAAACATAGGAGGTGAGTAATCCAGTGATACCACATCCATTTATTTATCTCTCACTGTACCAACATCCAAGGCACTTCTCTTTAACAAAAGCAGATTCTGTAATGTAAAATCTGTCTTTAATTGGGAAACAACACTGAAAATCACCAGGAGATTTTAGATGTACTAAGCTCATTGCCAAATTTGGGACCAGAGTGCATTGTGTATGGTGCTTAAGCAAGCAACTCTAACCTTAGAAAACCAGCAACTCTCCTAGAGTTAAGACCTCTTTAAACCTTTATTGTTCATTTTGGCCTCTTGCTTAGCAGCTGATGGAAGAACGAAAACCTCAACAAACTTACAAACAGAGAAAATACTGCTTCAAGGCAAGTGAATACCAGCAGGTCCTACAGGGAATATTGGTTGAATCCTTCTGCAGAGTAATTTTCAGATATGCAGTTTGTCCTTCCTTACAAAGGAGCGCCTCCTTAAGAGGAGACTGAACACACTGCATATGTCATTTTTCACAGAACCTACATCAAAGTCTTTACCTCCTGCAGCAGGCTTGGGAGAATGAAGACAGTGGCACAAGGCATTAAAGCACTACTTTTGTAATGATAACTCTAATTAAAATATCTGCGTTTTATAACTTTTAAAGCCCTGTCTCATCCTGCTAACACTTCCTTGATCTCACAGGAATATCTCACACAGTGCACTGTCAAAAATTAGGGTAGAAGGAGCTATAGCAGCAAGTTTTGCACAGGTAGACTAAAACCATGCCTAGTGCATGAAGCAAGCAGTGCTTGTACAGCTGTGTCCTGTACCAAAGGTGATGGCCAAAACTGTCTCATCAGAAATGGTTTGCTCACCCTTTCTGAGAACATGAACGCTCAGACAGAGTGCAATCACACAGCCTTGGGCTGTGCTTACGGTCTGAGCTTCTGGTCACGCCCAAGGTCTCCCCATACTGCTCCTAAACAAGTGCATCATTGCCTTTATTTAAAGAATGCAAAGCCATTACTAGCCCACTTTCTAACAGCTTGAGGTTTTATGGCAAATCAGCAGAGGAAAAATCCACAAAACTCCTTCAGGTCCACACTGTACAGTGCAAATGAAAAACCTGTCAGAGAGCAGATGCACTGAAATGTTGATACGGTACAATGATCGCAATGTTATGCTCTTTTTTTTTCCTTTTTCCTACTGGAAAGCAGTGGTACTTCAAAAAAAGCTTACCTGCCTCCTTGCTCAAGAATAGGTGGTTTTGCTCTGTATTCATATTAAACGCCCAGTGCTAAAACAAACCCTTTCCTTAAGCTATCAATATTTGCAACCCTCCAAACTAATTGAGTTAAAGGTACAATCAATGCCATTGATGGCAAGTTCTGCTGGAAGTTGTTCGATTCTTGCCTCTGGCCAGAAAAAGCACAAGTACAGGAGAAATTCCCATTAACCCTGAATGTACCTGGTCTAGTCAGAATGGGCCCTTTGGAGGAGAGGGACAGCATGAAAGTGTGGATCTGAGCAGGCAAGCGGCCACTTCTGGCAAGGTTATTGCGTTGGAAGGGATCAGCTCAGGAAATTACGTGTCTTTTTCGAGTGGCAAATGAACAGCACCCCAGTCCCACTGCACAGGGGTCATCAATCAAAGGGAAACAGTCATCCACTGCGTTGGACTTCAGGACAAAAAGAGACGCACATGCCATTTCTTCAGCTTCCTAAGCCAGGAAAATGCCATTTTGGCTAAATGATGGCATTAAATCCTATTTCCTGGCTGAGAAACACCTTCCAATCTCTCTGCTAGGGCTCTTCATTCTTACAAGTTTTTTTGCCTTGTCATTTATTGCTTTAATTCAAAATCAAAATTTTTCACTGGTCAAAGCATCAGTCAGCACACTGGAGACAATTTCTTACAGGGAAGCCCAGACACTGCCTGAGGCTTTTTAAAAAGCAAAATGGTTATAGTATTCAGCGAAATGAGCAAACTCATATTTAAACTGAAACTAGTTGAACCACAGTGAGTGTTTAAAAATAAGCAAATAATTAGAATATCTACTACTAATCTCCACTTTTGCCTTCAAAAGTAAGCCAGAAGCACTGGCCTACATCTAGTGATCACCAGAGCAGTAACTGGGAACTGATGGTATCAGTTTTGGTAAACTGAGACAAAACCTACTCCTCATGGCAAAGGCAAGAAGAGCATTTCCTATGACCTTTCAGAGGAATTCCTGAATTCCACAGTTCCACAGATTGTGAGCAAAGGCTCTCAAGAAAGAGCATGCAACCTTCTCTCTTCAACGATACAGCAAATGTTTATGCTGTGGTTACAGAAACTGTGTGGACTCAGAAATGGCCAGAATTTTAGCAGTGCTGAGAACTCACTGTAGTGAGAGGAAAGGCACTGACCTTTATTAAAATTAGGCCATCTACAAAATGCTTAACTATGAAAATAATGGTCTTCCACTAGGCATCGAAGGTTTCCAATCCTGGCCTTGAACTACCAATAATCTCCTAATGGGAGCAGACAAAAAGAATAGGAGATCTGAGAAATAGAACAAGGTTACAAATTACCGGTTATGGCTTTGCTTTACTTAATATATGAGGAAGAATATTTTAAGGTCAGAAGGCATCTGTAGGACTGAAATAAAAGGAATTGATTGGGAAGAAGGAAATAACATACGATCTATTTCATTTAATGAGATCTTCCCCGCAGAATAAGCTGAGAAGAGCATTTATGAATCATCTGTATTTGCTGCCCTACTGTTTGGGATCTGAAACTATACAAGCAACTGCTAGAGCAATTACACCAGAAAAGTGAACAAAGCTTTAGCAAGAGAGGCAAATGGGCCAAAACCAAGAAATGCCTCTTTGACAGAATATCCATAGCCTTCAAGGAAACTCCTAGGGAGTCTGTGAGACTTATCCTTTCCTACAACAGTTGAAATCATCAAAGGAATATCTCCCACTGAACCCTATGGCAATTTATACTGAGACCTTTTACCAGTGCCAACAGATACCTGGAGTGACTCAGCCTAAAGCAGAGAGTAAGCACACAACAACACAGAAAACACTAGATTTTCTTTTTTTTTCTCCATTTTTCTATGCTGCATGAGTAACCATAGGTATAGGTTAGTTGGTAGGAGGAGGAACATGGGGTCACCTTCCTTTTTTACATTTATGCAAAGAATTTTGGAGTCTGGTGACAAACCCAAGGCTGCTGCTTTGATCCTCCTCTCCCCTAACAATGGGCTCACCGCAGCAGAAACACGCAGGGCGAGGATTTCTAGTTTCACTCTTGCTGACACAAATCAAGTGCAGGTTTCTCAAGCTGTGAAGTATATTAAGTTCAGAGAGTTTTAACAAAGGACTACCAAACCGCAAAACCACGCTGCGAGTCACACTTCTTTCAGATGTTCTTTTAATTATATTAAACGAAAGTTTTAGGCACTTTGATCCTGATGGGCAAACATCTTGATCTCTTGAAAAAGCTGCTGAAAGTACTCCCTGTAGCTATAGTTAATATACAACATTGTATGCACACTGCTGGCCAATTTATTCCAGCCACTTTAACAATGATACCTCGCCTGACAGGCTGTGCAGAATAGCATCAGGAGTCAAGCAATGCACAAATCATTAGAGGACTCTGAAAGTTGTTTGACATACACTGCAGAGCTCTTTGTCATACAGCCAATTAAGTGACCAAACAAGAAACGTGAAAACTTTCATTAATTTGCCCCTTTTTATATATAAATGGAGGTTAGAGTCTTGTCACAGGCACAACAAAAACACAGGCAAACCCAGCATAATTCAATTTGTGCTCCCTCTCAGAGCTGCAAGTTTCTTTCGTTTAGTCTTCATGGAAGTTGGGACCAGTCATGCAAGCGAGAGAGAAGTGGGACAAACAGAATTAATCCACTTTAAATAGTACTGGCTAAGTCCCAGATGCACCTTTTATCTGCTGAGAACTACTAGGTTAGCAAAGAAAAAAAAAAGTCTCTTCTACTCAGCTCTAAACTTAATGCCTTGAATCCTCTGAGGAAAGCCTTTCATTTTTTGCTTAGTACAGCAATTCAAACAGCCCATGTTTCAAGTGTGAAGTGTTCAGAAAGTCTCCAGGAGAACCAGAAGGACAACTCTGACTGCAACCACATGCCACTTTCTGCTACCTGGAGCCTGCCAGCACCTCAGAACCAGCTTCATCAGTGGCTCTAATGACACCTGCACTCAGAAGCTCTTGTGATTGTCCCAGAGCTGGTGGAACCTCCATAACCTTTGCCATTTGCTATACAGACCAGTGCAGCATTACAAACAGGTTAAGCTGATTTACAGAATAACTCAGGATGGTAGGAACCAGAGCAGCAAACACCTTTAGACAAGGAAAATGCTACCTCCTTTCACCTCTTCGACAAAGTTGCCACTCACACTGTTGTATTCACCAGCTTCCAGCTTTGAAAACACTGAGACTTTGTAAAATAAAATTTAAAAAAATAACTAAAAGAACGAGAGCCCTGTAAAGTTTTGGTCTTCCAAGACCCTCATCCCACACGCAGCATGCAATTTCACATGGGAAGAGGCCTCTGGCTGGCACCACAGGGAAAATCATTGGCCTCATGATGCCCTGGAGCTGCAGCCCACAAATCCCAGTAAAGCGAGGACATGAGCTCAGATTTTGCAATCAGATGAAGGTATATGATAAAAAGACTGCAAGTATAAGTGTAGCACAAGTCTTCATTAAAGTTGTGTTTCCAGATACTAAATATTACAGCAAAATTCTCCAAGTTTTCCCCCATGTTTAAGTTTTCCATGTTAATATGGCCTCACTTTTTGCATTATGTGAGTACTCAGCCCTTTTTTTATCTTTACTACCCCACCTCCATTCCTAGAGGCTGGGAGAATTGCACCCATGGCATTTTTAAGTTGGGGAGCTGAGAAACAGTGAGCACATGACACTTGCTGAGGGACACGGAAGAAATCTGTGACACAAAACACAGTTTCACAACCTCCAAAATACAAAAATTTCTTTTTTATACAACCCTAGTGCTTCAGTTTAAGGAGAAACACCTTTGAAAAATGAACAAACATAAATTCTAAAAAAAAAAAATTACAGAAAATTCATACCAGCTTACATCACGCACCAGTCACCAAACTAAGCTATGCTAATCAAATGCATCACCCGTTGTGACTCATTCTCCCATGTGATGACTTTTCCATCCCTTTCCCAAAATAGAGAGCAAGAACAGTGCACTGCAGAAAGGTGGGCATGAGAGATGTACATCTCTGTTGTCCAAAAAGCCACACTCTTAGCAAATGGAGCACCTTTCCAAGGCCACTCTGCCATCTTGGTCAGCTCAGTCTAAGCTGACTATTAATTAGTATCATAAATTAAAACCCATGTGGCAGTTTCTTAAATGTCACTGCAACTGAAAAATCTTCCAGCAATTGCCTGGTCCTTATAATGGCCAGTCTTCGCGAGCGAAGATCCGGGGAAGGTCTTTCCACCTTCCAACCTGCGCATTGGATTTTTTAGGTGAGACACAGTGTGCGCGGAACTGAGCCCACCCTTTAATCCTAAGGTTCATCTGCCGGGGCCAAGCGAGCTTGGACGGTGGCAGTGAGGTCCTTAGGACGTAGGTGGGTTGCCTTTAAGGGCTAACGAGCCCCACCTGCCCGGGAGTGGCCCTGACCGGGAATCGAACCCGGGTCTCCGCGGTGACAGCGCGGCGCCTTTACCACTGGACCACCAGGGGCTCCTTATACTATTATGTATTTATCATGTCACCTCTCAGGTTGGTTCTTGTTGAATTTTTGAGACAAAAAAAGATCATTTACCACACCTGGAACTAAAGAAGCAGCATTTTTCACCTCCAATCAACAAAATCTCTGAGCTGTTACATCAACCAATACTGTGAAACTGAACAAATCAAATCAATATTTGTTTTAAATACAAAGGTACCCAAAGAGATGAAATGATCATCTGATAATGTATTCCCAGTCTCATATTTGAATAACTCACAAAATTTCTCAATCTGTTTGGCATATTTATTTATAGTCATTTATTTTGGCCTTAAAAGGACTTTACATCCCAACTGCTTCAGGGGCTCTGTCATGAGTACCTAAATTTTCAGCCCAAAGAAAACTGTAAGACTGATTTTAGCTATTATTATGTTCTCAGGTCACCCTTGCCCTCCCAAAAATCCATCTTTTTAATATTTGTAATTCCTGGACATCTCTCACATAAACTTTGTGCTGCACTTTGCTTTGTCTAGGGAGCACAGAACAGAAGGTACACTTCCAGCCCTCAGCCGAATTCAGCCATGGAGGCTTTTCAAAATAATGGGATTAGCACAGGGAGATCATGTCAGCAAAGTTGAACACTATTTCTCTGTCATCAGAGAATGGCACGACTTCCCATCTCCCACTGACCTTACAAAGTCCATGGTTTCACCATTTAAGATTTGTTGAAAAATCTCTGGCTAAACTTTCATAGCCAGCCCAGACATTTCACCACCTGGTGAAGGATAAGTAATAGGAGTATCTGCAGTCACATTTAATTGCTATTACAGATAACCTCGCCTTCACAAGATTTTCTGATGATTTTAGATACACAATTTTCCAAATGGAAGCATACTGTATGAAAATATGTCCAGATACATTACTTTACCTCCATATAGTACAAAGCAGAGTTGGAAAGGTTCAATTATGTCATGTAATTCATTCTTCAAGCCCTCTGTTGCAGGACTGTCCTCTTCAATATATGTACCACATTTGTCCATATTTATACTAAACAGCTTAAGCAATGAGCTTTCATCAGTTTTTGTCTACTAAAAAAGCAGGTGCATGATTAATGTTTAAACACACAATCTGCCTTTCCAAGTGAAAGGGAAGGAATCCTTGAAAATAAGGCTAAAACTGGAGTTTGTGCAAAATATTCAGGTTTTATTCTATGAAGGCCAAGCTTTCTGCAGAGCATATTAAACTCAACAACCACTATTGTTTGAAAAAAAGACAAAAAGACCAGGCATATGCAACAATTCTGTAGAGTTTGCCTATGCAACTAATGGAAAAGGATAACTATGGGTCAGGTAGCACCAAGGTCCCCAACAAGATTGCGTAGCTCACAGGCAAATCAGCCTCACCACGTTTCCAATGGTAGCAGTAGACAAGACAGCTAGCTTGGGACTGAGCATTGCACTGCAAAGTTTCCTAAATCCCTTCAAACTGGAAAGCTAGTTGCTTTCTCTGGGATCCCAGACAAGGGATGTGTAACTCCATAACTCATCTTTATCCATTAATGTATATGGAAGAGAAAAGGTGTCTCTCTCGTGACATTTTCCAAAGGGAAGACAAACAGCCTACCAGCTCAGAGAGGTGTTATTTTATTTCTAATGTTCTAGAAATCTAGACCATCTAATACCACAAGCTAAATGAAATACGCACTCACAAAATAAAGTCAGTACTGACTGTAGGAAGTTGAATTTTTTAGGAAAGTTCAGGTAGAGACAGTCCCCTCCAGAAACACGGGGTTCATTTTTACACCTCTGTGTGTTACACATACACATATAAATAACGCTCAATGACCCATAAGTACAATATCAATGTTCACAAGCACAAGACAGAAATTAGATGGTAAAACATTCACATTTCTTAAAGCAGCATTAAACTCACCCACAGTATACAAACAGGTTTATATAAAAGTCACTGGAGCAATGTCATAAGGCAAGGTGACAGGATTAAAGAAATAACCCAAGGTCCCACCTTGAAAAGCCTATAAGCAGGTCTTTCCAGAATGTTTGGGCTTGACTTTGTTCATTTAAACATGAGGTAAGGCTATGAAAGTCAGGCCAGACCTGGATGAATTCCATGGGGTGTTATGTTCCTAACTCTATACTTACTTTGTAGCACTCTCCTCCTTCTTACATCCCCTCTGTGAGACTCTGCATTTCATTATGATCCTACCTCCTCCCTCGTGCCAAGTGTTGCCATTTTGAATTGTTTCTAAATTTGAAAGGGTAAGGGGGGAAGAAAGAAAACTAAGGAAATGCAGGTGGCAGTTATATGAGTGACATGCTGAAAGCAAAATCCAGCTGGTCTGGAGACACCTCCATGACCAGCAGCTTCACATTCTTTACTTGCACACATCTATACTATTCTGCTTATTCAGATGGCCAGATAAGCCTTGTCAGATCTCTCCTGTGCTTTTTTCCACTTTCTGATTCAGAGGTTTTGCCCAGATTTTTGTCAAGTCTGAGAACAATGGGGCAGGTGGGGTGAGGTGAAAAATGACATTATTATCCTGTAACCTTAACCTTAGAACTTGCTGCCACAAAGGTGGTAGTAATCAGATTATTCACAGAGACAAGACTCACTTCACAGTCATTCAGTCAAACAACTGGACACGTGTATTAAAAACACAAGAAATACCTGGACATAGGCCCTGCAAGAGCGCTCCCTTTTCTGAAGCTGAGTCCATAAAGAGAGCAGATTAAAGACGGAATAGAAAAAACAAGTTAGTGACAGAACAAGGGAAAAAATTTGAAGAAAATGCCTATGAAAAAAATCACCTAATTTCTCTCTTAAACAAGTTCTGAAAAGCAACCAAACCAAAGGAGTGATTGTGTGTTAGGCAGCAGTGGAAGACTGGAAGGACTTGTTCCAGAAATATGGGTTAGTCCTTTTTCAGTGAAGTAAAGCACAGACTGGCAACTTTGCAAGAGCAGCTGTTAGATGGTGGGAGATACTGAGGTCTAGTAGAGATACTCAAGAGATGATGTTTTCCTTGCAGCTTGGAGATCACACATGACATTTCCACGTCAAACAAGGCTGAAAAGATGAGGCTGAGTGGTTATTTACATAAGAGGAGCGTGGGCTCTGCAGTCAGACAGTGCTGATGGCACAGTGAGAGCTTCAGTTGAGCAGGCCCGATTCTGGGGAGCAAGATGTGTGCAGGACTGCATCCTGATACAGAATGCACCTGTATGGACCCATCCTGACAGACCTGCTCAGGTCTCTGTCTCAAGACAAAACCTGTAACATTTCAGCTTCACTGCTGTGGGCTTGTGTAAAGCCAGCTCAGGCACATGTCTAGTGTGATAACACATTGTATTGAAGGAGAGAGCATTGCCCAGGGCTCCTGACAGTGTAAGGGCCACTGAAGAGGACATATCAATGAAATGGGAATTCAATATAATATTTCCAGTTAAGGCCATCCTCTCCCCTTTGTATTAAACTAATTCTCCAGGGATACATTATTCACTCCTTTCATGTCAAGTTGCGCTTTCCTTCGTAAGTCCTGGGCCTAAATGCTTTATATGCTGAATAGCTTTTCCACAAAGAATCTCACCTTTTCCACAGGAGCCACATTTCAGACTGTACTTTGATATGCACTTGCATTCCTCCTGTCTGATAACTGCACTTTTGTGTATCATGAAATTCAAACAGGCACCTCTTTAGCTCCATGGGACTTTGTAGGCATTCTGCAGCAGTGAGCAAGAATTGGTGAGCTCTGCATCACTGCAATGAAACCTCACAAAATCAGGCTGCTCAGAGCCACTGGCTTGGTTGGGTTTGCTTTTGTTGATGTGCCTGGTTGGAAACTGCACATCAACAGAGATTCAGGGCAACTTGTACTCTCAACACACAACAGTGCAATCCCATTAGTATAGCTGAGAGCCAAATTTGTCCCCAAGAGTTTTGAGGCTCTGAAATAAACAAAATACACCCAGGTATCATGCAATGCCTAATTTCAATTTCTAATTCATCAATTTGTAACAGTAGAAATCTTCCTCTGGGTAAATCAGGCCAGTATGAAGACTTTACAGAAGCAAATGGAGATCAAAGAAAGCCTCGCTGAAAATTACAGAGCTATCCACTCAGGGGTCTTCCTAGTATGCAATGGAGCAATTATTACCTTAATTAAGCCTGATCCCGTGGAAAGCATAAAGCTTTTAGTGACAGGAAAGTGACTCCTGAAAGATGATGGCTTTTAAAAATCTGATTATGACAGTTAATTTCAATTCATTGTACACCAGCTTATAAAAAAAACCCACACCAGTACAAAGCAGCACAGGTGATTACTTTTGGATTCTCGGCACATTTCCTTTAATGATTAAAAGAATATTTAATGGCTGGTGCTTACTTTATTTCTTCTTTCTGACTAAACAGCACTAAACAAAACTCTTCACAAATTACTTTTTTTCCCTTTTTTTTTTTTTTTTTTAAATACTCTTGATCAGTGAAGAGGAAAATGGAGCAGTAACTCTGCTGCCTTTTGTTTGCCCAATACTACTTCCAAGCTGAATTCATGCATTCTTAAATGAACACGAGCAGTTGCTCTTCTAAAGAATTAAGTGGGGAATGAGAGCAAGTAAATTACTGAGCCTGTCATTTGGATCACTGACTCACATCGCTGTTTTGCAGGACTCCACGTGGTCCGGAATTTTAATGTGGAGCGCAATTGATTTGTATGAGTTGCTTGTGCAAAGCTGATGGCAGGGGGAAGAAACCTGCAATGGGGACCCTGGGAGTGACAGCTGAGCCAAGAAGCTCTGCCTTGTCCAGTCTTCCCCTCCCCTCAGTAACTCACACCTGTCCCCAGGATACAACCCCATTTCATGTAATTGAAACAAATACTGTGAAGTGACATATAAAAAGATGAAAAATATGTGCTTGCAAAGCTGAAGTGACAAAATGTTGGGTGTGGCTGGGACACATCCAGAAGAGCAAGTAGAATACAACCACGAAATCTGTTAGTAGGTGACATTAATTGCTAGTTTTACCTGATGTTGTCAGACATCACCATCATTTAAACAAAGACCCATGGTATGTTTATAACAAATAATGTTATGCTGATGTAACAGTTAATAAAATTATTACCCACATTGTTAAAAATAGCTGGAAGCAGCACTAATTAAAAGCATTGGGATAACCCAATTCTCAGCACATGCAAAGCACATGAAATGCAGGACTTCAGTTCCCATGTGACTGAAATCTTAAACAATCCCGAAGCCCTTTGCATTTAAAATAGCATCAGTCTACAACAATACCTTACAAGAAAAAAGGCAGTGTTACTTCTCTGAAAAGCATTTATCTTCATAAGACACAGAATAAATTTCAGGTTTAGCTAGGATCATTTATTCCCCCTATAACCTTGCAACTAAGTTCTGTTCACGCTTACATGAATGTCAGAACTGATAGGCAGCTGGGAACAAAATTTTGTGTCTTATTTTAACTGGGTGGCCAATATAACCACATATGCTCATAGTCACAGGGTTCAGCTGCTCTTTGTTCTAAGAACCAGGCCTGCACAATTCACTGTCAGAATCCTCAGTAAGTCCTATCTCATGTGTTTACATGAGACAGTGATGAAGAGGGCCTTTGACTACGGAAACCCTCAGCTAAATGTATTCTTACAGACTCCACAGCTCATATTTCCTGCCACAACTGGCAACTCCTAGCACCTTTACTGCTATGTAGCAATTCCACTTACTTCTGGAAATGACAAAAGGACTAATAATTCTTCTTAAACTGGGGCACGGAAACCACACTGTTGTCATGTAGTAAAGTACTTCTGGGTTAAGTCATGGGTTATCACTAAAAAGACCCTCTAATGCTAACGCATCCTGAAACCTTAAGCGTAAATATGATGGTGTCTTATGTGCCTTTTGTAAATGTATCTCCAGTGTAAATGAATGTTTCTGTCTGCCTCCATTTATATTCGTGCACAGAAGTGTTCATTGGACCCTCACATCAGCCTCCTGCCCCCTCCTGAGCCCCTTTGTTTTTACCTTATTTAAACTGCGTGCAGCACTGTCCTTCCCGCCCGGAGTCAGGTTCCGGAGCTGCACGTCGAGCAAGTTCACCAGCTGGACCATGGCGGACACGGAGTACGCGATGTCACCGGCGTACAGGTGGTTTTTGGTGTGCTCCGCGAGCTCCCGGGCAATGTTGGCAGCCATCTCCCCTGACTTCATCTGCAGTTGAGAAAGCAGAGGGAAAGGTTGTCCCTGGCTGTTAGTGTGTTAGTCCCTTCCGCTCCCACAGTGTTAAGCAAGTCAAGTCCCCTCGTGAAGAAGTAAAAGAAAAGAGATGAAGAAGAGGAGAAGAAAAGGAGAACAGAAGAATTTCCCAAGAAGTAAACCATAGCAAGGGTCTTCATCTTTTTATCATGAACAGTGTTTTGAATATGGTTCTAAACGTGTTTTCTCCAGCTATAGCCAACCATGTTGGCTTCAACAATTTCTTCTCACAAGGCACTGTTTTCCATGGGATGCCCATGCTAAGAAGACTTTAATTAGCTTGTCCCACTGCCTTACCTATGCCACTTGAAAAAAAAAACAAGCATGTAAACAGTCTCTCCTGTCAAGGAAGAGCAGTTTCTGATTACAGAAGGTTACCTGATGATAAGCGAGGAGATGATTTTTCTTACAACTCCTCCACAAAGAGGTTCCTTGTAAGAGGAACAAAAATAGATGACATAACCCAGATCAACCAGAGAATGAAGTCCACAATTCCTGCATTATGGATTTAATAATCAGGTGCTAATTTATCACTCAGCATTTGCATGCAGGAGGCATGCGCCTTACCACACAGGTCACATCATCTGCACTGGGGCTAGTGACTCTCAGCACACATAAAAGCATACTAACTCAGGAGCAAAAGGCTCAAGTTTCAAGCAGAGGCCCATTGGAAGGGAAAACCCAGCAGACTGTTCGGTTGAATCTTCTATTAAAAGACTTTTATCATGTAATTGAGTCACAAAACTCACAAATCACCTGCAGTGAAATTCACTGTGTAATTATCTGAGAAACTCTCACTTTTTCCCCTGTGGCTTTTCCCTCTTTCTTGCTGTGTTTTGCTTCTCCCTACCTGGTACCCATTTTCTATGCCATGGGGATTTGGGACAGGGCAGCTGGTCCCATCTCCTTTTTATGAGAAGCCCACTACAAAAATACTATTGCAAGTAGTATATATATGTCAGGGATAAGGAGAAATTAGACAGGATGACATGTAAACAAAGCTCCCACTTCTGTCAGGCTCAATGACCAACTCTACTGGGCTCTTCATATCAATTTCCAATTGTTTTATCTTCCAAGAGCTAAAAATCAGATATTTCTCTTCTTCCCTCAATCTCTGGTGCTTATTATAAAAGCAAGATGCTAGGGAAAGATTATAGGCTGAGTTTCTACCTCTCTGTAAATCAATTAGCTGAGTTATAAATGAATAACTTACTTCTATCAATTTGACAGCAACAGCCCATCTGATTTAATGAAATCTAAGTGGAGATGTTCATGCACTCGTCCTCAGAGAATTAAAGCATATGATGATATAGAGAAGATAAATAAAGGAGATAATATGTTGTTCTTCCTATTAGAGCAGTGATAACATACATTCAAAAACTGAATTATTTCTTCCTCGTTACACAGAAGGCTAATGCCATAGAAACCAGATCCTATTCTTACAGCTGCCTGTTCTCCTAAGCAGCTGAAGAAAGCCACGCATCAGCACAGAGGTTGAATTTTGACCTCTTCTGTTGGCTCTCAGAACTTTAAAGAATGACTGCATCAAATCCCTTTACATAAAGAAATCAATTTCGACATTTTCCTGCAGTTCATCGCTGGAGCTTAACATGTATCATGACACATTGTGTTTCTGTAAGCTTTGCAGAAAACTGCAGGAATTCAGGACTATTTTTACAGATATATTAGAAAAGAAAATCCCTGCTACCCAATATCTGATGCTCACATTTTCACTTGGACCACAAACCTATGCAAACTGGTACACTCAGAAAAAATTGCTCAGCTGCTACAAACAGGCTGCTGTTGTTCCTGTCTGTCTACTAAAGTAGTGGGGGCTGGTCACTAATAAACCCTTTTCCTTTTCTCTTGTACTGATCCTAAAAACTGCAAATCTGAGGAATTCTAGTGTGGCCAAACAAACAACACATAAAATAGGTAACAATTGAAGAAATGCCCCAGAGAAAGGCAGACTGAAGCTCAAAATCTGTGAACTCCTGGGACATAGAAGTATTTACCCAAACTTTTTCACACACCCAGGTTTCCTGAAAACACAGAGATGTGCCATTCCCTTGGGACAACGTTTTTGGTTGACAGGTAATGAAGCTACTTACTAGCACTGACAATTCCAAGCCTCTACATTGTCATACAGAAAATGCAGGTACAAGTCACTACAGCAGTGCTGAGATGCTCCTTCCATTCTGGCTGCACGCATGAGAGGGCGTCCAAAATGATGGCTGTGTGACTTGCTAATGCTAATGTCCCCAACTTTTTTAGAGCATTTTCCACTGAAACTGAAGTGCAGTCCTGTCAAACCCATCTTCAACTATCAGTCCCAAATGCTGGCTGAATATTCCAGGGCTAAGATATATATCTGGTCCCTCATAACAGGATTGAGCCCCTTTTTTTGGTTAATTCTACATAAGGCTCAGCAAAGCTTACTGCTGCCCAAAAGGATGCATTGCTAACTTACTTCTCTTCTATAAAGCACTTTTCCACATATTCCTCTTCATTACTGCTGCACGGAAAATGAGCTCTTCACAAGTTATTTCTTCGAAAACATGTAATACTCTTTAACCCAAACATAGTTATATAGGAACCCAGGAACAACCCTTAACAGATTCTTCAGGGGTAAAGCTGTAATTGAGAGGCAAGCAAGAAGTAGGGAAAAAATATGCAAGTAACTGACCTTTCTACTGGGAGGCTCAAGAACAAAAAAGGGAATTAAAAATAATGTATCTCTTTACGATTTGAGACTACTTTTAAAAACTTCCTATCTTAATTATGGAAAAAAAAATTAAAGATAAAAAAGGATTCTGGAATAAAAGAAAATTGGGTTTCTGGGGATTTTTTGGCTGATTTTTTTTCCTTTTACAAACTGATTAAATCTAGCCTTAGAATACTAATTTGAAGGTGAGAAAAAATGTTTCTTGCCAATAATGCCAACATACAAAACACAGTTTTATAGCTTTGCTAAAAAAATTGCTCCCCTCTTCTATTTGGACATAATGGCAGGATTCTGACCAGATTTACAAATGATTATTGGCACACCTGAAATCCCTCTGTGCAACACTAAGCTAATATTTTCCAAGTTTGTATCACTATCTTGCACCTTCTTATGACTGAAAAGACTGAAATAATAGTTGTTGGAGAGGACATACATTCCTGCCTGTTTCATATATGTCAACAATACAGAAGCATGGAGTTTTGCCTGGAAAGACCAACAAAGACCCTCTTGCAGCAGTGCTCACTGTTTCAGCCCACCTTTCTCAGAGGGAACTGACTGCAGAAGAGGACAGTAGAATAAAAATGAGAGAAATTGCAAAAAATAACTATTCAGGGAAGAAAATTTGGAAGAAATTAGAAAGATACTGGGAAGGGAGTGAATGTGTTAAAGCACCTGTAGTCATAAAAGCAAAAATATTTTCCTGCAGCCCGAGGCTGAATGATAGCAAAAAAGAAAAAGATGGTAAGAAAGACTGAACTAGGATTTTTAAGAACAGTGACATACAGATGGACTGGTCAGCTGGAAAGACCATGAAGTTGATACTGTTTTTTGAGGGACAAACAGCTGACAGGTTTTATTAGGCAACGTTAGTCAGATAGCAAGGCTATAACAGGGGCTGTGAGCTAACTTCAGACACTGCGAAGACTTCATGGCCTTTTTCTTTCCCTAGCAGAAATTTCAACATACATTTGTGTGTCCATAGAAGAGAGTCAGAGCACATATGTCATCCTTTTCTCTTTTTTTTGAATCACAGAATCAATTAGGTGGGAAAATACCTCTAAGATTATCAAGTCCCACCCATGATCAAACACTACCATGTCAATTAGACCATGGAACCAAGTGCCACACCCAGCCTCTTTGTAAATAACCTCCAGGGATGGTCCTGGACCGTCCTTCCGGGCAGTTCATTCCAATGTCTAATCACCCTTTCTGTGAAGAAATTTCTCCTAATGTCCAACATAAACCTTCCCTGGCACAGCTTGAGACTGTGCCTTCTTGTCCATTCTGTTGATGGTTGCCTGGGAAAAGAGGCTGACCCCCACCTGGCAACAACCTCCTTTCAGGTAGTCGTAGAGGATTGTACAGAGTGATAAGTCTCCCCTCGAACCTCCTTTTCTCCAGGCTCCCTCGGGTGCTCCTCGTAAGGTTTGTGCTCCAGGCCCTTCACCAGAGACACTGCCCTTCTCTGGACTTGCTCTAGCACCTCAGTGTCTTTCTGAGTACAGAGGGACAATCACTGCTCTGCTCCTGCAGGCCAGGATGCCATTGCCCTTCTTAGCCACCTGGACATGCTGCTGGCTCATGTTCAGCTGCTGTCAACCAGCACCCCTAGGTCCTTTTCCACTGAGACGCTTTCCAACCACTCTGCCCCCAGCCTGTAGCACTGCACAGAGCTATTGTAGCTGAAGTGCGGGACTCGGCACTTGGTCTTGCTGAACCTCATACCACTGGTTGCAGCCCATCTATCTATCTATCTGTCCTGTCTACATCCCTCTACAGAGCCTTCCTGTTCTCCAGCAGATCGACACTCCCACCCAGTGAACAACCCATTCCATTCAACTTTCCTTTTTTTTTTTTATTGGATGATATCCAAGGATATAACTAACTAATTAAACAAAGGTTATCCAACAGAGAGTTGGATCACTGTTCTCCATATAATACAGCAAAACTAGAGAACGCTGAAAAAATGGTTTTGAAACTACAGTATTCAAGCAACCTAAACTGCATTTTATGACCCTTTATAATACAACAGCCGTGGCATCTGCTCCATCCTGTCCACGATGGCACTCTGAAAACAGACTGCCAAAAGCAATTTGGATGGAGGATTTCATCATGGTGTCATCAGAACTGCAACTTCATCCTCAGGCCTGGACACGACGACGTGGCGATGTCCTACACAAAACCTCACCTCCTCCGCAATGCACGCCCAAGCAGATCTACAGGACCTGAGGAAGGTACTATGAACCCTAAGGTTCATCTGCTCTTTGTGAGTACGTGATCGAGGCCACTCAGGAGGACACGTAAATCTAAAGCATGTGCTTCAGATTTACAGACTGAATCTTTGTGTGCATTCCTGAAGGACACAAAAGCTTTCTGTTCTGCTACAAAAGAGGCCTCCTCTCTTTCAGTGGCTTGAGGCTGAGTATAGTGGTGCCTGCCCTCCCAGGCAGCACCCAAAACTGAAAGCTGCAGCAAGGAAGAGATATTTTCAGGCAAGTCACACGCTGCGCTAAGGATGGTGCTGATGAAAGCAAGAGGTAAAACAAACAGGCTGAGACTGAATGTATCACCCCACGATCAGGACGATGCAATGTATCCAAAACTGACCTTTTTGCTTCCTGTTACTGTATGACTCCAGAAATAACCCAGGTAGCAGTGCATAATTCAATTCCACTGGCAAGTTTATTCTCCTGCTACGTTACGAGGGCACGGTAGGCACCAACAATAAAGTTAAAGTAAATGTCAGGAGGCCAATGAATTGCTGAAGCGAACATTTGTTCTGATCTTCCATCAAGCACAATAACTCTAATGGAAGCTAAGAAATGGCTGTAAAACCTAATACCATGATGCAAGCAGGTAAACACCAGTCTGAGTACAGCAGGAGAAAGAAAGAAGTAAATAATAATCCTTACTTCACTACAGAGATATGAAAGCAAACACAGCATTTCCCTACCATCTTTTCTGGCTGAAATCCCTCCAGGGGACCCATCACCCTTCCTCCTGAGCAGGGTGGAAGTTTGGACCCAGAAGGTGACAGAAGATTATTGGGAGACAAAGCAGATTAGGAATGAAGACACGCTGAGCAGGAATGAACCCTGGTTGCCAAAAAAGTATTTCTACCCATTTTGTCAGCTGTGCTGCAGCTGCAGATGCTGTGGGATGGGTGGCCAGTAAGGATCCAAGAGAGCTAGGGGAGCAGGAGAGCTGAGCTGCAGGGTGTGAGCACCTCTGTCCTCATGGGACAGCTGGCTTACTGCTTTCTTTAGCTGCCCCCATAGCAGCAAGAAGAAAAGCTGACTTGGCTTAGAGGAGGAAGGCTCCTTTTTCATCTTTAGAGAGGTCCTGGAGCAAATCTGCAAGCTCACAGAAGGGAAGTTTCTCATCCACAGCAGGGATGTGAGAAAAAAGATCTATATTTATGGATAAATCAGTCTCCATCTCTTAAGTGCAGCGATGATTTTCTAGCCTCTTGCTTGGGCAGGGAAACCAAGTGACTATCGGTTATTTCGGAAGTAATTTAAAACCATGTTTACTCTAAGGATCCTACTGAATCTTAAAGGCAGGACATCCCCATGATCCAAAAGATGAACTGGTGGGGAATAAGATTGGCCTGGCCGAACAGAGAGCTTTGGCTGGAATGAAAGGAAAAGAGGAGAGCTTATGACCTCTGGAAAAAGGGGCAGGTAACTAAGGAGGACTACAAGAATGTCATGAGGTTATACAGTGAGAAAATTAGCAGGGTCAAAGCTCAACCAGAACTCTGTATGTATGTCTACTGCCACAAAGGACAATAAAAATACACTTACAACAAAAGGAGTGCTAAGGAGAATCTCAATCCTTTACTGGATACGAGGGGAAAGATAGTGACAAAGGATGAGGAACAGGCTGCTCAGGGAAGTGGTTGAGTCACCACCACTGAAGGGATTTAAAAGACATACAGACGTGGCACTTAGGGACATGGATTAATGGTGGACATGTAGCACTGGGTGAATGGTTGGACTCAATGATCTTAGAGGTCTTCTCCAACCAAAATGATTCAATGAATGCAAATCCCAACAGAAACCCCTAGGCAATCCATAGAGAGTTTTCCCCTCAAAAGTCACTCCTGGAAAGTCTTGATGTTTTGTAACAACTCTCCATAGATGATGGGTCACATAACCCAAGATCCCAGTGAATTTCCACTCAGGCAAAAAGAGATCCAGGGTAATTTGGTAGATTCCTGATTAACAACTGGTGGAAGGACCTCCAAAGCTGAACATAACTAAGTTCCTTCAGGAAAGAAAAAACAAAATCAAGTCCCAGTTGTAACCTGCTGGGCATTTCTGAAAACCTGGCTGTTCAATTTTAGCCTGCTACCAAAGCGTGTAACAAATTAAATGGGGCTCATTTGTTACGCAAATGATAGCTAGAGTTTCAAATAAAATAAGCCTAACCTTGATGGAGATTTCATCAGTGCAGGCTATTATTTCCCTCTGCTAATGGCTTATGGCCTAGTCATCTTCACCAAGCAGCAAGAGGTCTCCCAGCTGCCTGGGTGAATTATGGTTGGAGTAAGTAATATTAACCCCTCCAGGATAACTACATAGGTCATAAAACAAGAGCTGCACAGCTGCTAATGCCACCAAAGGCAGTCTTTATTAATCAGCTCGCTGGGCATATGGCAGGAGACATGCCCATCCTCCTGCATGGGACAGAAGAACTATGGACTTTGTAATGGCTGCACCATACCACAGCAGTCCCATGTTAACTGACATCTTGCCTGCCTTTGGGGAGGGACAGGTATAAACACAGATGAAGCGAGATAGGGATGATCAGGGGCATATGTGGAATTCACAGGCTGCTGAGCCTCAGTTAAGATGAGGGACAGGGAGCAGTGGTTCTCAGGAGTGCAGAGTTGTCACTAGTGGGGTTCCCCAGGGCTCCATCTGAGGCCCTGTTCTCTTCATAAACAACTTGAACACAGGACTGGAAGGGATACTAAGCAAGTTTGCAGATGACTCCCTCAAAGGCATGGAGGCCCTGCAGAGAGACCTTGACAAATCAAAAGACTGGGCAATAACCAACCATATGAAGTTCAACTAGGGGAAGTGCTCAATTCTGCACCTGGGATGGGGCAACCCTGGATGTACCTACAGACTGGGGAATGAGATGCTGGAAAGCAGTGCCACAGAAAGGGACCTGGGGTCCTGGTCAGTGGCAAGTTGAATATGAGTCAGCAGTGCCCTGGCAGCCAGGAGGGCCAACCGTGTCCTGGAGGGCATCAGAGACAGCATCGACAGCCAGTCAAGGGAGGGGATTGTCCCACTCTGCTCTGCACTGGTGCGGTCTCAACTTGAATATTGTGTGCAGTTTTGGGCACTGCAATATAGGAAAGATATAAAGCTTTTGGAGAGTGTTCAAAGGTAGGCAATGAGGATGAAGAATGGCCTTGAGGGAAAGCCGTATGAGGAGCAGCTCCAGGTCTGTTCAGCCTGGAGAATGGGAGACCTCACTGCAGTCTGCAACTTCCTCATAAGAGAAAGGGGAGGGGCAGGCACTGACCTCTTCTCTGCAATGACCAGTGACAGGACCCAAGGGAATGGCCTGAAGTTGTGCCAAGGGAGGTTTAGGTTGGATATTAGAAAAAGGTTCTTCACACAGGGGGTGGCAGGGCACTGGTACAGGCTCCCCAGGGAAGAGGTCACAGCACCAAGCCTGACAGAGTTCAAGAAGCATTTGGAGAATACTCTCGGGCACATGGTGTGATGCTTGGGAATGCTCCTGTGCAGGTCCAGGAATTGGACTCGATGATCCTTGTGGATCCATTCCAGCTCGGCATATTCTGTGATTCTGTTGCTATCATGCAGCAGCACAGCTAACTTGCAATGCTGGGACTTGCTTGCTCTGGCTAAAGGAGTGAATAAATCCCCACAAATTGCTATAATAAAGATTCAGCCCACAGACTCTATGGCATAAACACACATCTGGTCTCTGTTTGTAATGAAATCAGCTGAAAGCACCACTGTGCATTAATAACAAAAACGCTCAACATATTGCTACCAAATAAGCTCTGCTTGTCTTGAACTTCTATTGTCACATGTTAATGCACTTTTAACACTGATAAATGATGAAGTGCTAGAAAACATTCATCAAGGGACTTAAGAGTCAAGAGATATGCATTACTGTGGTATTGTTTTCTATTCCATCAGTTCTTTTATAATTTGGGCAGAAGTTAAAAACAGAAAGTCAGAGGCAGAATGCAAACATTTCACATTGAGCCTGCCTTTCTTTGGTAAGGATTTCTTAACTAGAGGGCTTATCCTGTGCTTGCGTGACATGAAAAAATCCTGGAGGATGCATGAAAGGGAGTTGCCTTTTGCAACAAGTCAGTATTTCCCATATGTCTACCCACCTCCTCCCCCCTCTTTCTCCTTTGCTTGCCACAAACAAGAAATGCCATTCACTCCAGTTTAATTCCACTCTCCAACCCCTCTCTACGCCTTCCCTTACCCTCTTTGCCTTAATTTCTATAAGACAGTCATAGTCTTGCTTTCTTCTTGCAATTCCTGGCTACTATGCACAGCTCATGCTTTATGTGTGACCACTGATCCCTTTAGGTTCCTTGTGTTAAAGAAACAGGGAGCTAAGGAAGGTCACTCTAGACTCAGAGTTGCCAACACACAGGGAAGGGTTTTACCTTTTGAGTAATGTGGTTGATCCAGGGTGAAGAGCAGTTGCTAAGATCAGGTCCTTGGGGTTCCCAGATACCGTCTGGCGCAAGACACCGGAAAGTCGCAACCCCTGTAACAGGAAAGCCGCTGTGTTCAGTGTCATTGGTTGCATTTTGCCCCCAGCACACCATGTCACAGGCTTCATTTCATCTCATGCAAAACCCGGGAGCTTATTAGTGCTCAGGTCCTCAGTAGGACACTTCTGAGTCATCTCAGTGTCCTAGTCTCCCATCACCTTGAAGCTTAGGGGCCCTAAGACATAAAAGACCCAGGAGGTAATGCAGGAATACTATTTCCAATTTGCCAAACAGAAACTACAGACAAAGGACTTTGCCTTAGGCCAGGCAGGAAAGCTGCCAGGTACTAAGAAATCAAAACTAGATCTCAAACACTGAGCCAGCACCTTGAGTGCTCTGCCTCACCACTGGTGAACTGGGATCAGACTCTGTGCCTCCACTTCCTTGCTGCTTTATGAAGATTTTATGGCTCTGAATCATCATTACACCATTTGGGTGGATACACACACAAGTTTGAAAGCTGAGAATGCCAGGCTATAACGCTGGGCTTTACTGTCAACCCCCAATTGTCAAGAGAGACTTCAGAGGAAAGAGCTCTTTGGAAAGAGCTGCCCAATCCCTGCTGCAAAAGACTGCAAAGCGCCTCAGGCCCTTTCAGACAAAGAAAAATGCATCAGAAATGGTGCAGTTAAAGATCTTTAAAAAGCAAGAAAAACTTTACTCATAAAGACTGCATCCTAGAAAGTGTTCTGCCCCCACAGAACTGAACTCTTCAGCAGAGGCATGAAATACATGCTGGTCTGACAATAGCTCCAACTAAAACTAGTGAGAGTGTGCTCATGCCTTCAAAGGGAGTTGGAAAAGACCCATTGCTAATATTCCACAGCTTTCAACAAGTTGCATGAAGCACTGAAATTAGAGATGGGAAAGGTTTACGGCCATCCCCTATCAATAAGTTGGACTATTTTATTTTCCTCAGCTATTTTCATCCAGTCCTTAGCTCTTGTGCTTAGGAAAGGGCACCCTGCATCCAGCCTTCATTTTCACAGCTTTGGTTCAGAATATCCTTTCCCCTCTCTGGGAACCACATGATACTTTTTGCATTAATTTTACCAAGCAGAGCTGGGAAAGACAGTAAAAATGTTCTTTACCTATTCTCACCACTGATTCCTTTCCATGCCCGTCATACTTTAGCAGGTATTTTATCAGTCTGTCCTCACCAAATTCAAGAGAGAGTCAGTATTCACACACACAGGTGTGAATGGCTCTCTAGGAGTGGAGAATTAACAGAGATTCTTCTCTGCAAGCCAGACCCCTTCAGCCCTTATTTTCAGGCAATGTCCTCCACTTTTAAGATTTATCCTTTGCAAGCAATTTTTGGGGCTGGACACCAAGACTAGTGTGAAAAATAAATATTTTTAGAAAACTGCATTTGTTAAAACACAGAAAATTGAACCACATGCCAAAACCCATTCTTCATTTGATTGTGTTTTAAATGGAACAGAAAATTTCCAAAAGCAACGTTTTTCAAGAAAACAATTGAGGGAAGAGTAGAAGAAAAGGAGCAAAATTCAACAAGCAATAAACCATTTTGAAAGCTTTGGCTTTGTTTCTCCACTACTTTCCCAGTTGATCACACTGGGTGCTGGCTGCAGTTTGAAAAATCACTCACACTGGTTCAGGAGCTTCAAAACAGAAATTTTGTTGACCTCCTCCCCCATCCCCTCTCTGTCCCAAAAGAAACAAAATATTAGCCATCATCAGTCACTGAGTCCAGGGGCTACAAAAACAGGCTACAATACCAGGACAACAGGTGCATCACACCTAACAGAGGATTTTACAGCACATCAAACGCAACACCACAGGGTCTTCAGTACTTGTACTCTCCTTTGGCCAGATGCTAAAGATCCTGCACAACGTGCTCGGCACCTTGAGGCTTCAACCCCAGCCAGCTGCTTGCCAAAGCTGACCGAGGCAACGCAGACCCGACAGAAGGCATCAGCGTGCTCCACTGGTGAAAGCTGCACACTCACAACGCGCCACGGGCAAGCGGAGACAGCCTGCTGCGCCCTCCCACCCCTCGACTCACCTATTGAGCCCATGGGACAGGGCTGCTTCGCCACCTGGCCCTGCCGAGTCCGAGACCACATGATATCGCGGGCTTCCATGGGGTCGCAGCTCTCCGCACCGGCTGGCGGCAGCTGGGAGGAGGCGGGCGGGAGGTGCGTGGTCATCTCGTCGGGGACGTCAGCCATGGGCGATGGGGTGCTGGTGCTCCTGTTCCTCCTGCCCGAAGCCGAGGTGGTGGTGGGGCGGCCGGTGGTGCTGGTGGCCATCCGTGGCGTGGTGCTGGCAGTGGTGCTCCCCGGGCCCAGAGCCCCCGACGTCGATACTCCTGAAACAAAAGCAGAGCCGGTTAGAGAGAGGAGCTCAAGCCTAGGTCCTGAGGATGCCCCCTCCGATGACTCTGGTGGCCTGCAGAGTGTAGTTGGAGCTACAGCAAAGGCAAGGCTTGCTGCACAGCCACCTTTCAGAGAGAAGCTGGAGCAAACAGCGAGAGGAGCACACAGGGGGGTAATGACCGCTGGAGTACAACTGATTTTCCAAAAGCACTAGCCTCTGATGAAAATAAAGCGGTGCTTTATGTCCTCACCGTTTTTCTTCCTGGCATTTTAATGTAAAAATCTTATTTTCCATCTTTTAGGGAACACCTAGAGCAGAAGTGCTTTTAATTTTTTAGTGTTTCTGAAGACCCAGCTGGTTTGGAGAGAAAAACATTTTCCACGGTGTAATAAAAAAAAAAAACCACCAGACCACAAATCCATCCCCAAAACCAGCAGTGTACAGAGGGATGAACACAAGTCATTAATTTTCTCTGAGGTTCATGCCTTGCTGCTTCATCCCAAGAGCAGCACCTGGCCCCTTGAGCTGCAGGCCATGTGACACATGCAAAGGTGCACATCAGCCCAGCCAAATCCTTGAGAGTGTAATGCTCAATGGGCTAATTCACTGAAAACCTACAATGAGCAGTCAAGCAGCAAGAAGTGGGGAACCTGCTTTAGAAGTGCATTAACCCATTGTACATCCTGCAATAGCCACGTCAAGTACTCTGTGCGGGGAATATTGAGGGATTCCCATCTTATAATTACCTTATTTAGCCTCCTATTTAGACCAAGCTGCTTGTACAGACTGGAGCTTCATATGGATTCCTTTATGGCTTGAACTGAAATATCAGGTGGGGAAACTGAAGCAGGCTGCTGCCAAGTGCTCCCCCATCACCCCTGTCATGCCATGCCACATATGGCTTGTAAAGAAGCCTGCTTCTCCCATCTCCTTTGCCTCTCTCTAAGCACTCTTTTGCTTGTCTCAACCTAACACTTTCCCTCCAGTTAAACACCACATATGCCCCCTCAGTGCCTGCCTAGGAAAACACTGGGGCTGACTGTGAAATGGAGGTAAGGTATGAATAGGCTTGTCTGATACCATTCTCACTTTAATTCCCATGTCATAACATCTCACTACCATCTCACCTCATCCAACATTAAAATAGCCTTCAGTCACTGTTGCTACATGTCTAGTAACAGGAATGGGAGTTTCTACACTAAAGACACCCATGTGTGAACTACAGCTTAGCCAAAAATTAATATTAAATGTAACAATTGTCCTGTCGCCCCAAGGAACTATCCTGCTGTGTGAGCAGGTTCAGCCTGCAAGCTCTTGAAAGGCTGTCCTCTTTTCTAGGTCCCGTGAAAGTCCCATGCTCTCTGTCTGTGCAATATTAATGTGTAATGATATTGGAATGCATTGAAGTCAATCTATTTCAAGCATAGAGAGGCCTGCATTTGCTGTAACACAGGAGTTTTTCCATTCTGAAAGTTGTTTTCTGTAACTTAAGTAATTTAAGCCCATGGTGCTCTGAGCAACTCTCCTGCCACAGAATAATCAACAACATGGTAGTTGAAGCACATGCTTGCTCTGGTTTTACGTAATTTTACTACAAGTCTGACACCCCCTCTCCTCAAATACTGAAATTCAGCATCATCATAAATGTAATTTTCTGAGGGATAAGTGCATTCCAAGAAAATGTTCAGCTTTGAAATCCCAGCTCTACTGTGCCTTGGAAAACAGGATTATCTTCTCCCCCGGCCTTGAAAAAGGCAAGCAGCAGCAAAACAGGCACTAAATCACCTGAGCACCAGGACACTGATCTGAAAACAGGTCTCCCAACCCCAGTGATCAGATTTTCCAGTTTTCTCCTGCCACCTCCCTTTCACTATGAGCCCTGAGTTTGAATGAAATCCAAAAAAATACAATGTACAATCCTGCAGACCTTGACAGATTTTGTCTAAATTCTGATCAAAGCTGCTCTAGATCACAAAACAATGATTTCCATCTGACATTTCAGGGAGGATTAAAATTTGTAGAGAAGTTCCAGCAAATATCTGCTTTTACTACAGCAGGTCTTGCCACGAGTACATGTTTTATTTCTTCAGACTAGCCTGGTAGATAGCAACCTGCAGAATTTTTCCCATTTACTCGTGCAATAAGAAGTTATTTTCCTTTTGCAAAAACTAACTACGCCATGCACTAGAGGCACAAAGGCAGTGAGTAGATATAGTGGATGCAGTTTCAAAGCCAAAACTAGCAAATCCCATTTAAAATAATTCTTACAGTCATTTGTGAGCATATAGAAATATATAGTAATCACCCAGGAGCTCGCCTTGATCCACACGCAGGAGAGCTGCATTTTTGAGCCTAGTTTTCATTGAAAATCATTGAATATCCCACAGCATGCTGTTTTTGGAATAACTCTGGCAAGTTTACTGCAGCAGTTAGGCACAAGGGATTTAATGGCGTTTTTTTCTATCCATAAAAACTGAGCTGTTATTATTATTATTATTTATCTTCCATAAACCCCTTAGCACCGGTGTCAAAATCTCTTTGAGGGCTTGTTCTTCCAACTTTTTCTTGTTCCACTGGGCTTTCTTAGTGTTTTTAAAAATAAACACATCCACCACCTACAATAGGGCATGTTATAAAAGAGCTGCCTCAAAGTGGCCTAACTGAGTGAGACGGATGGGATACCACTGAACTGAGTTCAAAGGTTTGATTATCCAATAAGTCAGTTTGGTAATGAGCTCCAGCAATCATGATCACCATGCTAACACCACCTAGTTTCACCAGCCCCAGGCAGCACTGCTTGCCAGTTTTGCTCACAGAACCGTGTGCTTCCATAAGAAGTTAATTGGTAAGAAGCAAAAGAACAGGAGATCAGGATCATTTGCATATAAATGATTCTCAAATCCAGACAAAACCATGAAGAGACTGCAACCTGTGCAAAAGTACCTAAATCCTATAGCACAGAACAGAGATCAAACCTCCAGATTAACTCAGGCTGCCAATAAACTGTGAATTTTTAACTGGGGGGAAAGCAGCATTGCAGCACTGCTTTAACAGAAAGACTCTTCAGATAATGCTTCACAATACAGTTCTTACTGCAAGACAAGCACCTTTAAAAATCATCAACACTACTAGAACTCGAAATGTATAAACTTGATTATTTTACTTTTACTGCTTGTTTTTACCACACATCGCCATATCAAGACTTTAAAGGCAGCTTTTGAGTAAGACTCAGTTTCTACTCCTTTCAAATCCAAGACTTTTCAGACTTTGATTCCACAAAGTACAGTGCTGGGTCAGGAATTTTCAGTGCTCCCAAGAAAGTAAATTACAGCTGTGGAAACATTTCTTCCCCAGAAACACCCCAAACTGACACTTCACTTTTTTCTTCCCTTCTCTCTCCAGAAAGCTGGCACTAACAGCTCAAGACTAAATTTTGTCACCATTCAGATTAAGCTGCAGCCATTAAAAAAAAAACCAAACCCAAAACATTTCCAGTGTCCACAAGGGAGTAACTGCAACTCCCAGAGGAGCCTCTCTCTACTTAGGGCACACTGACTAGCAAGAAAATAGAAATTTTGGGCGTTTTTTTCTTCTTTCTTTTATTTTCCAACTTTTACATAAAGCTCATGCTTCTGGAGGCAGAATTTTGCTTGGTGGAAGGGAAATCATGGTAGGAATTTGCTAATGGGGAGTAATGTTAAATAAATAATGGATTCTCTTGTTTATTTTTGCTTTTTCCTCCGTTTCTGTTGGTTCCCCTTTCCTGGAGAAGTGACATGATAAGTGCACTACTGGTGTAAGAGCAGGAAAATCCATCAGGAAAATCCAGCATGTGTCATCTTACCTTCTGCTCTGCTCACCTCTTCCTGGTGCTCCCAGACATGTGGGATTGCATTCCCAAATGACTCTGACTAGTGTTTTCCTATCACAAAAGCAGCTTTGATTGCAAGGAAGTCTATTTGCTACCTTTTCTGTTTTGTTTTTTTTTTTTAATTTTGGCACCCAAGTATAAAGCATATGACGTGGTGTACTCAATAACTGAAAATACTTTTTAAGAGATGTCATGCACTTTCTGTCCCGTGAATGAAGATAACTGGGGGCCCCTCAAGCAGAAATTGCAGACAAGATTTCCTGGGTGAGGCTCACTGGCTTTTGCTAGGTAACAGATGACAGAAGACATCCGTCAAGCTCTGCCCCTGGGGTTGCAATCCAAAGGTTTGGCCTGACAGCTACGTGCTACGAGCCAGCACTCACTCACTAACTGGGAGAAGAGGCTGCACTCCAAGTCTCACGCTCAAGGTCCGAGCAAACCACGATGACTTCACTCTCCAGCAAGTTTTGCGTTCCTGAGCCTGACGCTCCCAGCAGATGTGATGGGGCGCCGGCAGCCAAGAGCCCCTGCCTCCGATGTGCTGCACCTCTGCAACACTGGACCAGCTGAGGCACAGCTAAGCAGTCCAACAGCCATCCAGGTGCTCCTTTGAGCACGTCCAGGCTGCGTGTACAATTATTTACAGCTGTTGCTGCCGCACTAAGACAAACAGAGCATTGCAGGATTTTGAAAGGCTGCGAGAAGCACAAAACGTGAAGGTCCCTCCTTCCCTGCTCACTTCGCCCTTTTCATATTTGGCAACCACATCCTTTGCTTACAGCATCCCTTTTATCATTTCTTCTTTTACTGAAAGATGGTGCAAGTTGTATTTACATAGCAAAGAAGAAGGTTTAGGCATGCCTTGAAAGAAGCAGCACAAAAAAACACAAGCCTCATACAATTGGAGGATTGTACCACAGTTGTTTTTCTCTTCCCTGTCACATAAATGCACCTCATGGGAATTAATTTTCTACAGGTATTTTCAAACGCATTTCAGAACATTTTCTGAAACTCCCTAGAAAAAAAATTACTATTTGAAAGTAAATATATTCCCATTTTCTTTTGCCTTTTCAGGTTTTTCCCTTTTTAGGTGTTTTTTTTCAAAGAACTCCATGTAAGGTGACAGAAAAGAATGACTGAACTCAAGAAGCACCCAGGCTGAGCCTTACACACCATCAACCCACTCACTGACACACCAGTGGATCGCAAAGTTATACTGACCGCATGCCACGAAAGGCATCAACCTGCACAACCTTCTCATGTTTGAAGTCTGCTGGAAGACCAAAAGCCACATGCTGGTGCCACCCAGGAGCTGAGTATTCAACATGACACGCTATCTTCAAGAACACAACTGCACACAGCCCTGCACCCTGAAAAAGTCACATGAAGTACGATACGTGGATCTTCTTTTTCCTTCCTCTTAACACAAGGTAAGAAGGGAAAGCAGAGGTGAAGGATGCTGCATCTAAAACAAGAAATATCCATTCCCTTATGGACTGCTGACAAATGAAGAAATCCAGGAGCTGGGGGCCAGAGAATTGACAAGGTGAGATTAGCCCCTAAATTGTGTACAGCTCCTTCCACGTGTTTGAGAGAAACTATGATTTATTTTTACTGCAGGCGAAGGCCAAGTCGGCCTCACATCAAACATTCGAAGAGTTCTCCCCTATGCTCACACATGCCATTATTTGGGGAAGCTGAGCCAAAATTATGCGTGAACATAAGTTCACACACTGCTTTTGGAGGGACTAGGGTTTTGGTTTCTGTTGTTGGAGCTTTACTGACTGAGACTGACAAATGGCTTACAAAACCCACTGATGGGAAGATTAGATACGTGATGGCCCCAGAGCATTCAACATGGCACATTATCTTCAAGAACACAACTGTGCACAGTTGCACCCTGAAAAAGTCGCATGAAGTACAACACACGGATACGCAGATCTCCTTTCTCCTCCCTCTTACCATAGACAAGTTAAGAAGGAAAAGCAGAGGTGGAAGATGCTGCACCTGAGACAAGAAATATCCATTCCCTTGTGGACTGCTGACAAATGAAGAAATACTTCCTGGATTTTTATTTTCCTATCTCTTCTAGTAGGGAATCAGTGTTTGTGCCCAAGGCTATTCTACCCGCATATGAGTTTTCACTGGGCTTGGGCAGATGCTGTAATGGATATGGACCATATGTTAAGTGCCTGTACTAGGGGGAAACCTACAGCTGTGGTCGAAGACATGGTGCAGACTCAGCTGTTTCAATGCGCTTCAAGCTGGAATCACTTAACACACTGGGACTTTCCTCTGAATCTCAGTTTGAGCACTTAACATAAACAACAAAGAATGAGAGCTGAAGTGCGCAATATCATCGCAACAGGCTCAAGTTCACTCAGTCTGCCCCAGCTCGCCATTTTTCACTGCACCACCACTCTCAGCAAGACAATACATTCAAAGCAGCCACCACATGCACCAATTTTAAACAGGCAAAAAGTATGCCTACCAAAGCCCTTTTGACTCAAAACTCTACATTTCTGACAGTGACCAATATTTGTTGCATGGTGCTGGATTGCTGCAGAAAGGTTGTTGGGTAAAAAATATTCTAGCTATTATTGCAAACTTCTAAGTTTTGCCTGAAAAAATAAGAACCCAAACAGCAGCCTGACTGTATTTTTGTGAAATATCAAGTTTTATGCTTCTGTGGGACTTTTGTGGGGTGTGTGTGTGTGTCAGCGCTTAATACTTTTTCTGGCTCCAAACAGCTCTTAATGTCAGGTACCCAATTTAGTTGTCATTTGAATAAAAGAAAATACTTATCTATTTTCTTTTTTTTTCTCTCTCTCTCTGACTCCATTCTTCTCCAAGAAGTTACTGGATCCTGCTTAAAATATGTAACTTCTGAGATACCAGACAATGTTTTAACTGTTATTTTACAGCACGTGGCATATTTAGCAATACCAGGGAATGAACGGGTACAGCATGGGAGCATCACCTGTTGTCTTCACCATGGTCCTCTCCTTATCAGAGAACAGTTACCAAAGTCATAGCTCTGGCTTCCTACCCAGGACCTCTGCCAAATCTACCTTGGTGAATCTCTTGTAACCTCTGGCAACCATCCACTGAGGGCATTGCTGCCATATTGCCTGTTCCAGCCTCTGCAAATGATTCCGAATGTTCTGGCAGAAATTTAACCAGACCATCATGCACAAGACACAAAAATTGAGCATTTTTTTGAACATCATGCTATAATGCTTTTAGAAATGAAGATGAACTATGCCCATAGGAGGGCTAGTAAACAGGAAAAGATTACAGAAGAGCTGATCTAATAGGCAGTAGATCAGGATTTATTATAAGTGGACTAATCTAATAGTTTTTAGAGTTCAGTTCAAGAGCTATTTTTAGGCAATCTAGCTTCAATTCACTCTAGTTCTCAAAAATACTGTCAGATGTGGTTGCAGCTATTTTGAATTTCTGGATTTGAATGTATAAAATCTGATTTTTTATTTTTTTTTCCAGTCCACATGAGGTTTCACACGGGGAGGGGGGAAAAACATATAATCTCTTTTTAAGGACATAGCAGCTGCATATTATTACTAAATGTATGGAGTGAACTTCTAACCTCCTAAACAATCTCTGTCCCCTGGCATGATTCACATCCATCAGAGCCAGTGGTGCAGATCTTATGCACTGTCTTCCAACCTGAATCCTTCAAACTCTATTAAAGAGAAGCCTGGAAGGAATTCCCCAGTATCCCATTGTTAGAAAAATCACTTTTGATTTCAGTAACAGGTGCTGTCAGTTTTTCATTCAGACCATATTAGAGCACAGACACGTGAGCACTACACTTAAAGCCTCAAGAGATTTACTGGAGGATGGGATTGCCAGGTTTTTTTTTTTTTTTTTTTTTTTTTACCTTTTAATTAATTAAACCACATAATGTTCTAGCCATGCAAGCTGAAACGTACCTTTTAGTTTCTATGCAGAACAAGCACACGTGCATCTGATAAGAAGTAAAACAAATTTTTCCCGTCTGTTTGGCAATGGATGCAGACTCATATAATGTTTCCTGCCTTTTGCCTGCACTTCTGCATCTTTAATCGAACAACTTGCATGCACTCTGCAGAGGCAGTGCCAGATGGAGTCAGTCTCTCTCCAGCAGTTCTCCACCTCTGCATTTGCGAAGAATGGAACCAAGTGCAGGAGTCATAAAGTAACTATTCACGCCCTAGCATTTTCTCATCTACCCAGTCAACACGATGAGTCCTTTTGAGAGCCAAAGGCAGTCAGCTTATACCACTATCTAAAACATTTCTTCAGTTGCAAGCTACAAACACAACTTTAATAAGAGAAAACTATCATCCTCAAATAGTCTGTTCATTTGTGTGTGTAATATCTCCACTCCAGACGTTAGTCAGCAAGATGGCCAATTGCATTCGGATAAATGCCTTGGACTCTCTTAAACATATCATAATCTGCCTGTGAAATGGTTGGATAGTTGCTTTCCAATTTGTGAAATGGTTCAAATGCTGTAAATAAAAAATAAATTGGACAGCTTTCAAAAGGACAGATTAGACTTTTCAGTTCTCAGTGATTCGGTGCTTCCAAGCTACACTCCTGTGATCTCCATATTAATATTTAAAACCTGGTTGTGTTATGCTGTTATTTTAAGGAAGAGGGCATAGTACAATCAAACCCAAGGAGACAATCCACTGGAACTACAAGAAATCATCTTCTTGGCCCTGCAGCGTGTGTGTGTGCAAGAGGTGTCAGGGGAGAGGTGGCTGGAAAGCTGCCTGGCCCTACTTCCTCCTGTCCAGTTTGGCAGACTGAAATCACAAAGGCTGCTTTTTGCATTTACAGTTCATCTCCTTATCCACCATGTGCACTGTCCCTTAATCCCAGATGCTCTGAGGCTCAGGATTTGAGGTGCCTCCACCATTCAGGTACTGGGCTTTTGCATCAGCCCCAGTGCCCAGTGTTTTAAGAGTGAACACATGCTGTAGGTGGACTGGTCAGCTGAAATCAAAGAGAGGAAAAGCAGTAAACCATAAAATATTGAAGGAGGAGTTAGGATTGCTTATACCCTTCTAACCCATGTTAGGACTGACTTCATTAGCATGCAGGTCCCTACTGCATTCCCAGACATGAACTGGAGACCTGATAGCAGGGCCTGTTGTCTGTACAGTAGATGTTATATCCATACTCTGGAGCAACAGAAATTATAAACCTGCCAGCAAAAACTCACCTTTTATCTTTCACCAAACCCATTTATTTTTGCCTCTTGAAACACACTAGTTATTTCAAACCTGTTTCAAAATCACAAATTGTTCTGCAAAGTCACTAAAGTACTTCCTCTCTACAGACCACTTGTTCCACTCAGTTTCTGACTGCACTGGCTTCCACACTACTTATTTATTCTATTTATTCTTGTTCCTAAAAGAAAACCAGCCTGAACTATGAAGAGAACTGACCACTGAAACCACTAGAAATACAGAAATGCTGAGAAAGGCTGTCTCTTTTCATCCTTTGAGCATGCCCTAGTGCATCTTGGTGCAAATGTGCTGCCAAGATCCCTCAAGAAAATCAGAAGGCAGGCACAGCTTCAGCCTCTTGGCCACATCTTATTTTGGAGCTCAGAGATTAGCTCAACTCTCTCCCCAAAACTTGCCAACAGTGGTTTGCTTTCTGCAGATGGAACGGAGGGAGGGAAGAAACAATCCTATGCTGAATAGAAAGAATATTTCACGTAAACCAATCCTAGGAAGCTGACAAAACTCTGTTGTAAGAATATCAATATTCAGCTACTTTCAGAAATAAAGCAGTTTCCCTGGAAAAACATAAAATGCTGCTCAGGTCCCTTTCAAAACTCTTTATTACTGATGTAGAAACGTCAATATTTTGTAAAGCTCAATTCTAATAGCTGTATTCATGTTGGCTCAGGGATCTGCCTAAACAATGCTTAACTACAGGACTGGCGTCTAAATCTGTTTTATGGATATCTGACATTCTGCAGAGGGCTTTAACAATGAGAGTGCCATTAATATTATGAATAACACATTTACTTCAGCTAAGCAGATTTACAACAAATAAACAAATACAGGGTGTTTTAAGGTGAAATGAACTGGGTAGCACTTTCAAGGATGTCCCATTTTCATAACAGACTTCAGTACTTATGGACACAGGTAACTTAGTCCACTGTCAAGTCTACGCTGATGTCCTAACAAGCCAGGCATGCAAGAAGCCCTCACCCATGGCCCAGAGGCTTTTTTTTTTTTTTTTTTTTTTTTGAGGGAGGTCCCTGGGCTGCTGGTAGCAATGTTGAATATTCATTCATATGCCTCAGCATCTCAAAGATCTCCAGTCTGAAGGCTCCAGGGCTTGGAGGTATTGCAATGGCCTGTTATCTTGCTGCTAAGTCACAGCAGAAACCTAAGAAGCAGGATCAACCAACCTTCAAAAATCAGAACGAAAAGTTTTAACTAACCTGTCTGGCTCTGCACCACTAAAGGCTACCAGCTTTGGCAAGATGTAGTTTCAGACTCTTACCCAAGGGGCTGACAACAACACATTGTTGTCCAGGGTGGAAAAACTTACAACACTGATTTATGGCTTTATATCTGTCAGAATTTCAGATTATTCTTATTAATGAATTGTTCAGACCAGCACATTGCAAGGTAAGCATGTTTTTTCATGTGAAGTAGAGGAATATGCTCACTGACCTTTTAAGACTTAGAATTCGGCCCACAGAAGAGAAAGGCATAAAAAATCTACAAGAAAGTGAAGAGTAGTGCTGAAAAGCAATTATTTTAGGTCAAAGTTGTATGCCTGCCTCCCCAGGTTTGGCATGTGGTTTTACATGCTGTCAGGTGCTAAAGTTTACGTGCCCAGGGGAATTACCCTGGTCCAAACCAGAGGCACCAAATGCACAGAGGAATGTCTAGGTGCTGCAGTGCCAGAATAGCTATTTTCCATAATGTACTCTTGTCCTGGAAGCCTAAATTGCACCTGATCCATTTGGGCTACCAAAAAAGGTACTGTGGATCCTCACGAGCCTCAAAAGAATCTGAGGAAGTTGGAAACTGATAAAGAAAAGCAAATAGGATGACACAGAAATGAAAAAAGTAAACTGTATCCTTTAGAGATTTTTAAGCTGTGTAATCTCCTTGCCTTTGTATAATATATACACCATAAAATGAAGTACCTGATGTCACTGCAAAGCATAAATTTGATACTTTGAACAAAAGAATCATGTCTCTTACTAGGAATAGAAAAAGATACACATATACAGCACGAGAAAAAAAGAAGAGAGAGAGAGAGGACTGATGAGAGAAAATCTGACCTGGTCCAGTGCACGTATCTTAAAAAATATAGCTGCTAAATAGCTACATTTGTTTTATAGACAAACACAGACATATAGACACAGCTATATGTGAATGTGTCTTCACGTGACTGCAAGATTCAAAAGCATAACAGAAAAACAGGAGGAAAAAAAACGTAGTCAAGAAGTATGCATCCAATTCTGAAATACAGCAGAGAGGCTTATATACTTACAGATATTACCCTTTCAGTATAGGATAAAACTACTGCTATAATACATGGCTAAAGAGCTGCTATATGCTTCTAGCACACAGCCTAAACCTCATTTTACAGCTCTCACAGGTAACATAAAATAAATGCACCAGCCTACAGTGATTATTAATTTTCCCTCTCCCCAGTGTCAAACATGTTCAAACGTTTTTGTTTTGTAATTTTTTTACAGCAGACCACTTACTACATGTGTTGAGACCTGTAATGTTATTAGCCTTGAGCCTTTCACAATCCATGCATGCATCAAGAAAATTCATCAATTTGCAGGGAAGAAGTATATTAGTTTTTTTAGTCATTGCAGTGCTTTACAGGTACTAAAAACCTCAAAATTCCTAATATTTTACATTACCCAGCCAGAAATCTTATTTTATAATAATGCTAACCCAAAATCTAGCTCACTTATGTCATCAAAAGCAACTCTTCTTCCATTAACTTAAATATAAATGAGAAAAAGCATGCAGCTGAAGCAGACAGAATAATTTATAATGAGAGGAGATCTGTCATGCCAGGAATACTAAAAAAACCAGAGCATAACACTGAACTTGTGTGGAATTGACGGAAATAAGAGACTTTCTAGTATGGTGGTCAGGTTCCAGATGGGAAGGGAGGAAGAGGGTCATCTGTGATAGACCTTTGTGGTCAGCAATAAGCAAGTCAAGAAATGTTTAAACCTTCAGATAAATATTAGACAATTTTATCTAAGGGGTCTGACTGACCATTGATCAGAGACATGGAGTTCACCAGCACGTCAACCTGGAGCCGCTCAGCTAAATAGAAATTACAAAGTGTAAGCACTGCAGTGGCAAGCAGCTTGCCCTCTCTGATCAGCTGCTGCAGAGATTGTTCCAAGGCAGAGAGAAATGTGTCTTTGCTTGAAGAAAAAGAGATTTGATATAGGAATCTGAGTCAGCCAGTATACAGACAGTAAAAGGTAGCATCAAAAGCCATTCAATTTGTCCAATATCCCAGGTGTTCCTTGGAGGTGCATCACAACACTGATGACAGCAGGAGCCTGAAGGTTCATGCAATGTCATTGCCTTCACTGTATCAACATCTCCATGCCTGAGCCTTGGCTGAAAATTGTGACATCCAACAGCAAGCAACTTCTGACTTTGTCTCCTGAAAAAAGGCGGTGCCTGTTACAGAAAATCTCTGGGGTACAAAAGAAACTGCAAACATCTCAACTATTTGCTCACCTGTCCTTGAAGTGTTTAGTTGGTGCTGGGAAAGTCATAAGCCTTTTCATGGATGATCAGAAAATCTGGAATTACAGAGCGGATGCTAAGAACAGACTTGTGGGGAGAGGCAAGGGAAAACTCCACCCCAAGCAGCCAACCTGATGTCCTTATTTCCTTCTCCTCCTGCAGAGGACATCATTCATCACAGTCCACAACACACTCCTGGGAAGTGCTGAGACGTGCCAAGGATTACAGTAAAACAAGAGGTGGACAGGGAAGGCTTTGATCCTCCTGTGTTATTGTACGAGGAAATTACTTGCTAATGTAAAAGAATGAGCCCTTCTTTCGATCCATGTTATTCCATGAGGAATCTCTTTCTGCAAAGTCTGAAGCTCAGACAAGGTATTGGACTGGAGGGACCACTCTTCACGTCTTGTGCGCCAAGCTCAGCATGTCCACAGTACATTTCTGAGTGCAACATACAACTCCCTAATCCTCTTGGCAGCAGCCACTTGTACAAGGTCAGTCCCCCTGGCCTACAAGATGCCTTTCAAAATTAAGCTGTTATTTTCCCTTATTAAAGTTCATATTTGAGCTAAAACAGTATCACTGATTCAGTTAAACCCTCACTGTCTGCAGCTCTTGTTCAGAGCAGAGCACACAGAAATCTCATAGAGGCCAAAATGCCTGGTCAAACAGACTCCAATGAGGCAACAGGTTGTAACGAAGGGAGATGATTTTAGCAACATGAATCATTTCAGGTCCAGGGACAGCAACATGAATCGTGCTTCCTGGCTGAGATTTTGTCTTCAGTAATAGCAATGTGCATCCTGCACTGAAAACTCAAGAGCATCTCCAAGAGCAGCTATAAGACAGTGGTATTTACCAGGGCACAGTGCCCCAACACTTACTTCCCACAGAAGACTTTCAGCCACTGACAGCTGCTGTTTTGTGTGGGGATAGGGATGTTTACCCCCAAGAGAAGGTCCTGTTCACTGCCACTTACCACCAGAGAGCGAAGGGGGTAGAAATAAGGAGAAAAATCATCTCTAGATCCAGTCAAGTTTAAAACATGAGCTCACTGGATATCAAATCTCACTAAGCAACTTAGGCTGAACATGTTTTAAGAGAGAGGAAATTTTAGGTGTGTGTAAAGAAAACCAAGTCAAACACATAAGGAAGGAACTGATTTTAAAGGCAGATATTAGATTTCTCTTCTCTCTTCCACTTTGAACAAGTTTTGTTCAAGGATGTTCAACAATCTGTCTGCCAGCTGAAGCGTGCAGGACTTCAATAGCAACATAACAGAAAATTATCTGTCCCTTTATGTCAAGCTCAGGCAAGTCCACACTGTGGTGTCTGCCTAAATGAAAAACAAAACCATGGCAGAACTGACCCAAGTCAGCCTGAGAGTATGCTGAATGAGATGGGACAGAAATGAGGACAAAGGGAAAGCAGATGCAAAGGGTCTAAAATGAAAATGACGCCAAATGTAAGAACCCATCTGACTTATAAATTTCTTTCTCCTACAACTAGTATCAATTGTTGGGCCTTTCTATGTTGCCTTTTCATTTTTGATAGTACCTAAATCTTAAAACCCAGCCTGACTGGATGAAAGTAGTACAAGTTAAGACAGTGTTCCTGAATATTTTTCTTTTGGAGACAATTTCTCTGCAGGGATCCTCCAAGTGGTGAAGGCAGTGTTATATTTCCTTCATCAGCCAACAGAAACATTGCACCAGTGAGGCCAAGTCCTCGCAGGTGATAGGATCCCTGCTGGAATTTCAGCCTAACATTCAGAAAACCCCAATCTCCCTCTTACCCAGATTTGTCTCCCTGAACATCGAATAAAATCTCATTCATGTGGAACCTGCATTACAGCTCTCTGGGCACATTGCTGGCTCACCTCCACTAAAATGGGTCTTAAATCACTATTTTTAGCTCTTTTCCTCATCCCAGGTCAGTTCCAAAACTAATCCCTGCCTGTCTCACTTGTCATTGCCTACAAACCACTTCTACATCTGCCCCTTGGGTAACAAGCTGGTCCTTCCAGTTTTATTTCTCCATTGTTTTCCATTTGCTTTCCTTTCCCAGAGAAGCATACACATCCTGACCTGGAGCTTTCCTCAGCCTCATGCCCACTTCTCAGCTCTCTGTTCCCGTAACTCCAAAACCAAGGATACTCTCAACGCCAACAATTTTGGATTCCTCCTTGACTTGACATCTGACACTGCCCCACCCACTCCCCTCAAAGTCCAGTGGGCACAACTTACAGTATGGGATGGCATCCTCAGCTCTCACCTAAAATTTATTTTAAAGATCATCTCAGGATGACAGGTGCCTTGGAGATGCAGGATATTACCACTTAGGGTTATCCTATCGGAGAATGGAAAAACTAAAGCTGAGAGGAGTGGGAAATCACGCCCTGCTAAGCCTGCAGTGAGTATGCCCAGGGGACACAACAGTGATGGAACAGCCCTGCAGCAGCTCCATGGCTTCACTGCCCCAGTTAGCTCACTGCTACTGTCACTCACCCACCAACTCATTCCCATGCTGCAGCCCTGGAAACTGGGGACACCCAACAAAGCCCCAGATTAGCCTCAGTGCTAATTTTTGTTTGAGCCAGGTCTTGCACCTCACCTGCTCACAGGCTCCCCAGGAATAATGAGGCTCAGCCGCTTTGTCAGAGCCATGCGGTTTAATAAATGGCTTCTCTTAGGTGCACCTATGCAGAAGGGAGAACCTATAGCACCCTTCTGTCCAGAGCTGTGGATCCCTAGCACAAGTCTCAGATTCTCCTGACAAATCTCTGCATGTTCCAGTTGGGGGTCTAATGGACCTAAGGGAGCCCTTCTGAACACTGAGAGTAAATTAAGCTCATAACGTCCCAAGCATTTTCTAACATTTATCAACACCTTTTCTTCTGCAGAACCCAGCACAGGAGAGTACAGGGAGAGGAGAGAAAAAAATGCGTTCTTTTTGGCTGATGCTCTACATCCCAGTCATAACATTTGCTGAATTACCGCTTTCTCCATCTTTGGAGAACCATAACCAGCAGGGTAGTGCTAAAGTCTGATTGCAGGGAGGAAATACATTCATTTTCCCACACCCAAAACTGCCAGATGAACTAGTTGTGTTTGTGTGTATATATTTATATATACTCTTCTTCCTCCTCCACAAAACAAATTACAATTAGAGTTACCTGCATCTGATCAAAAAGCACATGATAAAGGATGCGGCAGTAGATTTGCACTCAAAACACTTGCTTGTCTCATTATGAGTGGTATTCTTTAAAAGTGACTTTTTAAAAAAAAAAAAAAAAGAAAACAGAACTAATACCCATAAAAGCATTTGTGATTTGACCTTCTACAAGTTAGATGAGCTCTATCAGAACTGCAGGCAAAGACCTGGTTTTGCCAACAATAACCGAGCACACTAGAAAGAAAGGAAAAAAAAGTAAATCATGAGACAGTGCTCTAATAAACCAACTTGAAGCCAAGGGCATCCTTCATAGGTCAGAATACATTTTATTGAACAAAACTTTCCCATTAATTGCTGACAATACAACAGCTGTGTCAGCAAAACTTCCCACACTGCCTGTCTCTCCCTGCCACTCTGCCATGCAGCAAGATGGGAGCACAACAAAGCCCTGTTTAAACCTTCCTTGTTGCAGGGCATCCTCAGTTTTCTCTATGAAATATGCATTCAGTCCCCACAGTCCTTGGTGGCCAAGGCTAGGCTATCTGCAGCAGGTGTGCAGTTGGCACAAGGCAATAGCATGAATGATGATAGGTAATGATTTTGTGAACACGACCTATCATTTGGGCAGTCAGTCAGAGACAGGATTTGTCTCAGTGCATTCATGCACAGAAGCTTTAGGATCCAAGAGCAGCAGTTGGGTATTTATTTCAGGCCTACAATGTTGAGGTAGCACAAGGTGTTGGGAAAGAGTACACCATCACACACCCAACGTATCACAGCATCCTTCAAGAGCTCTCAGGTAAAGAGAGGCCCACTTTATTCCCAGGCTGGTAGGCCAAGGATGGAAAGAGCTATGGAGAACTAGAAAAGTTATTTCACCTTTGAAAAGTGGGACAAATGCTGTCCTGAGAACATCAATTAAGTTGTGACTGAGATGTGCCAAGGGGGACAAAGTCAAGTGTGTGCTCTGTGTGTAGCTCCTGCTCCCATAGTCAGTGAAGAAGCTTGTGAAGCAAGCACAAGTTTAGGCTCTTTTTTTGTTTGCAGTTAATCCCTTTGAAATGTTACCATCCAAACCAAATAAAGAAAATTCCTTGGGCACTGAATACTTAGAAAACCATTGTTCCACTGAGAGCAAAATGGCAGGGATGCAAGAGGTGCTCAGTAGGGACTGAGTCCTGTCCAGCCTGTGACCTTATGAGTGGGTCAAAGCAGGTCTTTGCAGACTTCCCTTTCCCTTAATTTTTGCACTTCATTATTTTTCCCGTGGGACAAAACAATGCAAATGCAGTAAGACATTTAGGTCAAGACCCAATGCTAGTCTCTGAACAAGTGACCTGATTTAAAAAAAAAAAAAAAAAACACTAAGAAAGAAGTATCTCCTACTGCCTTAAATAAACATTGGCCTTTGGAGTATCAGGTTATTTAGGTGTCTCAGCCTTACTTTCATTCCAAGTTTCATCTTTTCATCTCACAAGCACAGTACTGGCTCAGGAGTTCAATCTAATGAAGCTGCACATGTGAGGCCAGATCTAAGGAAAACCCTAAAAGAATAAGGCTCCCAATCCACTCAAGCCAACTGGGAAAACCTGAGTGCACCTTGGCGAGCACTGACTTCTATTTTTCACACCTCAAATACCTATAGTTACCAGTAAACCACAAACATCCTCTTCATGCATCTACAAGAATGTTCAATTTTGTAGTGTGCTTTTCCAAATCCCAGTCTCAAGGTGCTCCTCTTCCTTGGTGGCAGAGGAAACCCAATGGATGGTTTAGCCCATCAAACTTTAAATAGCTCAAGACGGCTTAAATCCCTCTCCTGGTTTTCTACCTCTGTACACGTCTCTTTGCATTTGCTGGACAGCATTAGAAGCAGGGACAGCCTTTATTACGGTCAGGTTAGATTAGTGCTCATGGTCAGAACAGCGTCTCAGGGCTAAGCAACATCTGCTTCAGATTTGCTCTGAAACACCCAAAGAGAGCCTGTGCTGCCCTATTTCTCCCCACTCTCTGGCAAAGAGCCCTGTGCCAGCCTACATGTACCTTATGCCTCCCACGTCACTGTTCAAGTTCCAAACTGACTGTCTTTGGTGCTCAAAAAAAAAAAAAAAAGTCTTTTCTTATCAGCTTTTGAACAAGTTTCACTGCTGGAAATAGAATTTCTATCTATGTATTTCTGAATACAGAGAATATACTCTATAAATCTTCAAAAAATAGTATGTGAAATGGAGCACTAATGGGTTTTGCATCTGAACTGAAAGGCACTGATACTCTGAAGCATTTTGATTTTCCTTTTTATAATAAAACCAGTATTAATTACTAGTAATAATACAATACCTAACATGGACTACCACATACTAAACTTGTTAAGCCAGTGGTGCAGAGCATGGCAGTATATAGGCCCCAGTTCAGCACAGCTTTTATGCCTCAACTTACGCTTAAGAGCCTAGCACGGGCTGAACTCTTTTCACAGTCAGAGACCCTGATTTTTAAACCCTCATTCACTCATAAAATCCTGAGGAGATGAAAAGAAGCCAGATCAGCACCAAAATACGAGGCAGGATTAACACAGGGATCCAGCATCTCTCCCAAGCAGTGCTTACCGAGCAATGGAGATCTGCCGACCCCAGGTCACACTGCAGAGGATGAGAGCACATTAAATGCATTTGGCTATAGACTAGAGAACAAATGAAATAATATATAAGGGATTAAATGTTTTAATAGCACGACAGGTCCTGGTCTATCTCTGTGCCCATCAGCTCAGCCTCAGCAAGGGCTGAATCTCACTTAATCTTTCACACAAACTTCACCAAACACTGCTTCAATTGAAAAAGGCTTAAGATGAGATTTACTTTTTTCATACAAGTTCCTGCCATAACCACTGCATGCATTAAAACATGACAGATACTAAATCATGAAGTATGTTATATTTCTTTTAAAACACAACTAGCCATGTCTTTGAAAAGGACTTGTATCATCCTAAATTTTAATTCAGCTGTTTGTCTAAAATTGGCATCTTGTTGCTCTGCAGTCTTCACTGTGCTGTAGCTCTTGAGGCTTTCATAATACAACTTGATATTTTTATATACTTAACGAAAAATGGATCAAGCTTTCTCAGACCTTGTTAGCTCCTTGTGTTTGTCCTCTCCTTTCATAGGGAGAGGTGATAAAAAACCTAAGCAGTGCTGAAGGTTACAATGCCACAGACAAAGAACAATAGGAAGGAAATACGTAACAGAAATAAATTAGTCTCTTAGTGAACACGGACTCTGTTTCTGAATAAATGCCCTCGAGAGGAAGGAAAATCTGCGATTAAAACATAAGTTTTATAAAACATAGCTAATTTGCTAAATTGCCTCAGAACAGACTGTTTTTTTTTCTGGAGATTTCCATGGTGATACCAATGTTCCTCACACACAGCACTCCAAAAGCCAATAATATAATATCTTCTGCTTTTACACCTCACTGAGACACCTGGCACACAGCATTTCATGACCTATGCTGGTCTTCCAGGTGCTGGAGGTCATGATCCAACTTTTTGGCTGTTTGATGAGAAGAGATCCGTGTCCAGTCCTCGCTATTTCCAGGTTTGTGATTTTTCTTTCAGCTGCCAACAAATTTTCAAACATATGATATGCCACAGATCTTGTGGTTTGGACTTCCTCCAGCACTTCACTAACATCTGCCAAATTCCTGTTAAATCCAACACTGGTTGATGAGCGTTTTCCAATGGTGTGAAACTTAATGCAAGTAACTAGTGGAGGCTTGGGAGCAATTAAATTTTAATCAGAGGTAAGTTCAGTTTTCAGTATTGTGAGTTATCTCTGGTGTCTAAATAGCTAATATCCGTAATAATACTCTTCTCCTCTTGTAATCAGCAGTATCAAGACACAGAAAGGGAGGAAAATAACAGCTTAAGAAGTCCCTTACCCAAGAAAGCTACTCTCTGTATTAATAACCTATGCAGTCTGTTTCTCTGACATGTCATCTGTATCCCAAATCAGTTGTGCTTTCCAGGCAGGTCCAAGCATCTGCCCTTCTCCTGGCTACCTCTCCTCAGTCTCCTGCCCAGGATGGTCCCCTGTGCCCAGCTCTGCTAGCAGTGCTGCTGGTCTCGCTGCTTTCCAATGTATGTTAGGCTAGAGGAGCAAGGTTAATGCTTCCTTTTGAAACCCTGTACAGCTTCCTTTCACCCTCCTTCCCGCACACACCAGGTCCCTGATTGTGAGCTGTTTTTTGCCTCGTTTCTTGGCTTCTTTCTCCAGCTGTGCCTGGAGCAGTGGGACACCCCCAACACTGCTCCAAATCCCTCCTCCCCATAGGCTAAAAATTTACAGATCTCCTGCCAAAGTCTGCCTAATCCACAACCTTCCCCATCCTTGTAAACATGCAGGACAGCACAATGATTTCTCATAAAACAGATCAAGCCTTTCTAGCTCTTGGTGACAGTCCTTTTACTATGCTCCCACAGTGGGCTCAAAGCTTTCCTACTGCTCTTCCAAGTTCAAAAATTCCCTCTTGCCAACCTAGAGACTATTTCTTTATGCACTCCAGCAAGACCAACACAGCAAGTGGAGCCCAGCACCTCCCAGGCTGTTCTTAATAGAAAACCTATGCCCCAAAACAAAGGTTGGTGGCTGAGGTCTGGGAACTATTCAGAGAACTAGAAGGATCCCTGCAAAAACTGCTCTTTGGTATGAAATCTTTGTTAGAAGGTGGCCACGCAATCAGAGCTGGGCTTCAGGGAAGCACAAAACACAGCAGTGGGCTCCCAGCCTCAGAAGCCTACATAGAAAGTGGAAGAGATAACAGAAGCTGGGGATTTTTTTTACTTCTTGGTAAGTGAAAATATCCTAAACACCCTCAGCATGTGCAGCCTGGGGAAGTTAGATGAACAGCTGCCTGGATCTGAGCACTAATTCATCCATTTTGCTCTCTGTTAATGAATACAGACAATGGAAAATCAGTAGATGTAAAAACCCCACAATTTTTATGGATTTACAGGCTGATTTTCTGTACCTCATCTAGTCATTTTTGTGCCTGTGTAAAGTGATGGCACAGTTGGTGTAAAGTACTACCAAATTATTATAGGGATATTTTTAACCTCCATTTCCACTGGTACGGCTAATGGCTACAGGTGTCAAAGGCAAAAGAAAATATGTCTTTTAGCAGAGAAAAGGAATATTCAGCAGAACAAAAAATTAAATGAATTTGCTATCCCCACTGCTGTCTCCAGTTTGGATAACATACATGGATATGTACTACCTTGTCTGCAGCAAACCATATTTCCCCCTCCACCCCTGCCTCACACTTTTCCTATTTAAAGTGGCGTGCGACCTCTTTAGAGAAAGGCAGGAGAAGCATCAGTCCAAGTTGCAATTCTGTGTTGGAACTGCCTCTTTCACATTTCCTACCCAGTAAGACATGTACCTCACTATGCATTTCTCTTGGTACATTACAGATTGCAGCTGAAATCCAGCTGGATTAGTGATGAACTGCACTGGGCTCAAGGGGAGATTGAACACAAAGTGAATAAACCATGTTCTGACTTGCACAGCCTCTCCTGGATTCTAGTTATAAATTTTTTAACTGAAAAACACTGTGTAGGGTAAGAGAAACATCTTCATGAAATGAACGTGCAGCTATGAGACAGTCTTCTTTTTTTAGTTAATGGAAAATTTTAAGGCCACGGTTATTATGACAACTATTCCCATGTGCAAATGCAAAATCCCTTTGAAGCTGAATATATACAGAGCTCAAAAATGCTCCAAATCCCAAGTACTGCTAAGAGGAGGAAAGGGGAAGTTTCATTTCCCACCAAACCAGTAAGGATAACGCAACCCAGCACAGCGCCATTACCGTATGCACACTTGAATAAACCATCCCTCGGCACAAATATACTCAGAGACTCCTTGCCCCGGTTCACAGACTTTTAAAGCAAGAAGGTATTGTGAATAATCTGCTCTGACCTCTGTGGGAACCAACCGGTACTGTTTCAGCCCCCGTGCCAAAAACTCAGGCTCTGGGGTTTGCATCACTGTCAGATCGGTCTTGCCGTGTAACTGCTGAATCTGCCTGCTGAGAAAGCAAGTGACTCTCAGCCAAAAATTGGCTTGCCACCCTTTATCTTAGATATGGGCACTTACTGCATTGAGTTACTACACACCTACGTCAGCTAAACCTCAGCATTATTAAGCAGAGCCCAACAGACTCCCTACAGATCTTATTCAGTGTCACTTCTGCATGCACACACACAAAATCCATAAACAAACACACAGCCCCCCAGAAACTGTAAGTCAAGAACAAACAGACAAAATCATCACTGTAAAAAGAAGAGAAAATCCCACCACTCTTACAGGTGAAATTAGCTATGTCTATATCTGATATCTAGAATGCAGTGAATACCAAAGTCTCCAAAAACCATGGCAACCTGAAAATCTGAGCAACACCTTTTTTTTTTTTTTTTTTTTTCCCATTCTTTCTTAAATAGTTCTTCATCCGGCTGAGATTCCTGCTTTGTTTTTGAAGGTAACAGTGTGGTGCCTGGGCGGCTCAACCTGGAACGTAGCTGCTGGATGAGCCATGAATTATTTCAGGGCTCCAGGAGATTTTGCACCATGTTTCTTTGGGTATTTTTCACTCAACTGCATTTAATCAAAGACTTCAGCTATCCCTCACTCACAGCCAGTATCTCCATCTGTGTGCATTCACCCTTGGCAGTTTTTTCTACCTGAGAAGTAGTCACATCCAGCAATATGAGGTGTTTGAACAGAGACCTTTTTGTTGTTGTTTTTTTTTCCCCATGCTATATAAATTTCTTTTCTTGATAATTTTTTATCTCTGTCCTCTTAAAGAAAAGGTGAAATACCATCAAACAAAAGCTGAGCAACAACCTACAGCAGGGCAAGAGCCAAGAGAGAATAGCAATTTAAGGCTCTCTGCCTGAAGCAAGGGTAGAGATTACTGCCATTTAAACCCACTTCCACCTTGCAATTTCCCCCATTTCCTGCTACTTTGCAGCCTGGTGTATTAAAAACCAAGACACCAGAGCCGAGGTCTGACTTGAAGAGAAGCCCATCTCTCTTTGCTTAGGAATTACATCATATTTCAAGGCAACGTATATCTTGTTGTGGACAAAATTAAGTCCAATAAAACCAATTTCCGCTCTGACATTATTTAAACATGGTCACAATCAAATAGAGTAGAAAGCCAAATGAAAAACCTAAACACTAAAGTGATTTCATAGATGAAAGCTGAAAAGCCCCACTGATTTGAACCCCTCCTGCTAAGGACGGATGTCCTGGAGTATATTATGGTCTGCGCACTGCAAAATTCTGTGGCTTTTTAGCTATACTCTTTCATTTTAAGTGGATCATGTACTCTACACTCCCTTCTGCAACAGTTTAAATCCCACTACGAGATTATCTTTTCCTGTAATACCACACTTTTCAGAATAGTAGCACACCAGCATTGTGAACAGAACCCAACAAAAGAAATTTAAGCAGAAAAGAAGCATTGATGGATACACCCTCAAAAACTACGCTGTTTCATCCTTGCTTGCTGCTGTTGCTGTAACTATGTGAAGCACCTTTGCCTTTTGAAAACTGCTGTATGTAAAACTCCCAGCTACCCAGTCAGTAATAGCAGCTTCTTTAAAGATTTCTGATGATCTGCATTAGTCTTTATAATTAGACACGGAGAAAAAAAATCTCTGGACCCAGTAAAAGTTGCCTATGTATTTTTTTTCTTTATTTTTCACCCAAGTAGCTGGCCACAAAAGTCCTGCCCTGTCTCCTCAGGTTGCAATTGAGAGGCAGAAGAAATTTTTACTAATTCCTTACTGATCTGACAGTGACTTGGAGTCCCTGACTCTGAACCCTCTCATTTAGCATGGTATCACAAAAATGCTCCCTTCGCTACTCATCCCGGCAGTGCTGACAGAGCTTCAAGAAACAAAGCACACGAGCAGATGTATCCATGTCATTTAAAGACAGGGATGCAGGTACAACAAACCCCTAAACAGCAAATTAAATGTTAAGATGTGCTTCCTCCTCCCTGCCAGCCGGACAAGGCAAGGCATGGGGAAGCAGTACCTGCACTACCACCCTGAGGACAGAAAGGGCAGAGCCAAGACTGCATCTCAGTCCTGTCTGCAGATTGCAGGGAGTGTTTCCAATCCTATTCCTTTTTTGGTTTTCCCCTCTATTTCTCCCTCCCCCCCTTTTTGGGGGTGTGTGTACAAACAAATGAATAACTCTGTGAAAATCAGAGAACAAAGAGAAGATCAAAGAAGCAGGTAGCTAAATCATTATGTATCCCAGCTGGGACTAGAGTTTAAGCCTCCGGAGCTTACTTGCCAAGTTATTTTAGAGCGATGCCAAGAGAGCTGTGCCCTCTGAAGCTTCCTGGCATAGAAAGTGTTGCGAGGCAAAGCAACGAGGTTTACAGTGCTGCAGGAGGGATGTCAGGCTGCAGGAGCCATCAACTACACAGTCATCTAGTTAATTCAAGCGCAATTAGGGTCAATAAAAGTTGTTTGTTACTTACATCTCTTTGGTGTTGGAATCCAAGAGATGCAGGTTTATACACTGAGGCACTCTGGTGTGGACTAGGTGAGGATTTTGGGGCAGAAACTGGTTTTGCTACAGATCCAAAAAATAACTTGGTGTCTGAGATGCTGCACCACTCCAGGGATACTTAGTGCCTCTGGGATGAGACTCTACATGGACCATATGGTGGAGATTAGGCTTCAAGCAAGGATCAGAAAACCATCCTAGAAATACCACCGCATCCCTGATGGGATCTGGCTAAAGAAAAAACCCGGGACTGTAAATGTAGCTTGGGTTCTTCACCAGGAGACCCTTCTGCTCTGCCTTTTCTAGCAAGCTACGGAAGGATCCTTGCGTTTACCCCCATCTGAAATCCTCAAAAGAGGGAGGTGCCAGGTGGTAGATCCACTTCAGAGGCTGCCAGGTAGACAGAAACTAAAGCTCAGCACCTTCATAAGATGAACTGGCCAAGTACCCAGAGACAAAATGCAAGGATGCAACCTGATCTTACCTTGCATTGACATCTAGGCCCCAGGACACTCAGGAGACAGGTCTATGACAAGTGTTTTTGACTTGGCTTACCTGCTTGAAGGACAGCCCTTTCCAAGTATGTTGGGTGTGACTCTTTACATCTGCCCAAAGCCCACTGGGAGTCCCAAACAGCCGTGCCTGCACCAACACAAAGCATTTTGCTGAACTACTCCTACACAAGCTACCAGAGAGGGACGCTGCCATGCGGACCTGCCAAGGCAGGAGGGACAGGCGCTGCTATCTCTTAAAGCAGCTGAGAAAGCATTTTGGATGGGAAAGTCACTTCAGAAGAGCAAGCTTTGTGTTTAGAAATGCTCAAAGACACAGTTCTAGTGGATGGCAGAACCCACCTTGCTCGGCACGCACCTCCGTTCCTCCATCCTCCCTATCATGTAATTAACAATATTGGTATTTTCCCAGCACGTCTTGCACAGCTGAATGCAATCTGTACTAATTAGCTGTTCACACAGCTTTTTGCTTTCTCCTGCACTGCCTTTCTTCCCACATTTTCCTTCTTTTCCTCTCCTGTTAAATTTTTGTAAGACTTGTAGCTTTGGGCCCCCTACAAATGGGGGTAAAATGCTCTGTGCTAACATGTTTTCGCTCCTTCTTATGCCAGCATTCTTTTAAAAACCAAAACCACACCTCTGGGAGCATGTTTTCTGGATCTAATTTGTAATTGCCTGTGCAAAGAGAACAGAAGGAAGATGTTAATTTCACTAGCTACTGATTGCAGAAGTCAATATTCCTTCAGCCATTTGTGCCATTTCTCATCTTGACAATTCTTCTGGAAAAAAATAAAATGTCAGAAAGTGCAAAATGTTTTACCCACGTGCGCAGGTTATCAACAATGGTTCCTAGAGAGCACAACAAACAAAAAATATTTTAAAGTATAATTCCATTTCTTTTTTGTGTGAAAACGAGAGGACATGTATTTCTTTCATTGGCTGCTGATTTTGGAAATATTTGCACATTAATTATACTGTGGCAGCAATAATCAACCAGCTCTACAACTGCCTTTTCTCTTTTCCCTCCTTTCTAGAGCTTCTATAGGACCAAAAAGACCATTTCCCATTTCTCAGAATAGTATGTGAAATAAACAGCCACAAGGCTAGTGGGTGCCACAGTTAAAAAAATCACTTTCTAGAGAAACTAAATGTATGTGTGAGTGCATGAAGTGACTAATCACATAACCAGCACAAGGAAACATAACAATAAAATCTGGTCTCCTAATGACAAGCAATGGCTCCCAGGTCATGCCCAACTTTCACCACTGTTTGGAAGAAGCAAGCCTTTATTAATACCACAGAAGGTGAAGGACCGTGTGGGCAGAGCAACGCCTGGAGACGTGGCTGGCCACATTGATCCTAACAGGACTATGCTGAGTAAGAGGGGTTCTGCTTTTAACTATTGGGGCATTCTGTCCTTCCTTTGGTAATCACAGGCTTTATTGCTCTAAAAGCCGTTTTAGGTCTTGCTCTTATTTATGCCCACTTTCATTTGCCAGGACAGTCATGACAAAGAGAGACAGACTGACCCTGTGCCGAGCTGGCCCCCACTCCACCATTGCTACCAGCCTCCCCAGCACTGCAGCTCAACAGCAAATTTTAGCGTTGCTACACTAATTTCTTGCAACATAAACACTTTTATATGATTAATGTGTGCTCTGCGTGTTCTACAAACACTGCAGCTAAACTGGAGACTTCAGGTACTCTGGCCATTGCAATGCCAGTAAGCAGGAGAGCCTACCTTGAGTGATGGGGGCACGCACGTGCAGGAGGTTTGCTGCTCCACAGGGACTCGGGAATGTCACGTCAGATCTCTTTAAATATTTAGGATACTAATTTCTCAGTTATTTCAATGAGCAGGTAAGCATCAAAAGAGAAACCAGAGGTCTCTATGTATAGTCAGGTAAGAGTTTAAAGGTCTGCTGTCCACAAAGGGCTCTAAGTGCATTAAGTGGGGAGACAGGCACACCACAGCCCTGGTGCCACAGCAGAAACTTCAGCTCTCTCCCAAGAACCCTTTCACTTAAAGCAGGAAGCAGAGGAGAGTTGACACAGAAGCACTGCATCCAAAAGCAGGGCCTCGAGATTTCGCTGTGAGCAAAAAATTCCTTTCCACTAAAAGAGGCTCAACACCTGCCACTCTCTTGTCTCCAGCCTTTGTTCACTCCAGTAATGAACACCTTTGTAAAAATAGCTGTAGATTAGAAAAGGAATTAACCTCCAAACAAAAGAGAAGCCTAATTAAGCATTGCAGTAAAAGAAAACAGAAGGGAAATACATGTTTAAAAAAAAAAAAAAAAAGAAGAAAGACAAGACAGCTGCACAGACTTAATTCCATTTTTTCCTCTTGTAGGTCATTTTACTCAATGTAATTTCCTTTCTGTATTTGCACAAATTTGTTACTGAGGCACTGCCCATTAACAAAGGGTTTTTGTTGCTTTCCATTAACTACTACCTTTTTTAATGCTTTGCATTACAAGCCCTCCATCAAAAAATAATCAAAAATAAAGCAAAACAGATTTAAATTAGACTTTGGGAGTATGCCATTTCATATACTTCTCCCTAGAGAGCTTCAGCTAATTAAACAAATGATTGCAAAATACTCACAATGTCAACCCTGTCGGCTTATATGCGAAATATCTGCACCAAGCCGTGTTTGTTTAACCAAACACAATGTGGAGAAGCAATGTGCTTTGCAGATAAGCACAAACCTCAGGCCATATGGGGGCACACACTTTTTAAAATCATGGGCGAATTATGGAGAGGCCAAGGACTTTGAATAACCCTGCCCACGGTCTTGGGAGCCAGCAGGCAGAGCTAGGCCAATCTGAAAGGGACAGGAGCTGAAGATCTGGGTGGCCAGGCTGAGAAGGAGGCTTCGACAGATTCCAAAAATGGATGAGCACACTGAGCTGCTCCTGACATTTAGGTTGAGCTCTATATTACTGCCCAGAGGACAGTGTAGGAGCGTTTAATGATGATGAAGGAAATATCTGGATTTTTGCTGTTAAACTGCAGCAGCTCAGAGCAAAAGCTGGAGAGAAGCAAGCAGATAGAAATAGGTGCCTAGGGTAGAAAACCAGGAATATAAATGTTACGTGATTAGTCTGTGCATAGTTGCTGGAGGCAGTGAAAGTCTCAATTGTCCAAAGCTAAAGGATTTTAAATCTCTCTATACATTACATAAAAACATCCTTTAAAAAACCCATTTTTTCCATCCCATCCTTTCCATCTTGTCTTGCCTTTCTCTACTGTAAGCCATGTGGCTTGTCCAGCATGCCCACTCTGCCCATCCTCTCTGCCCAAACCATGGCACCTGTTTTTACCTTCTGGTACTTCTCTCCCACTGACCTCATTTCCAATCCCTGTTTTAGTTCTTCATTCTTCCCATTTCCTTCTTTGCAACACATACCTCCAGTATGTACCTCTTCTGCCTCCCACGGGGGACTGTTCCTTTCCTCCCATCCCTCCATCCTGCTCTTGTCCCACATTATATTTAATTTGCCCAAGCAAGGGACACTTCCCAGGCCAGGCACCTAAGTTCTAGAAAGGTTTTATGATCAGGTGCATGCAACAAGGTATAACATAAATCATTACAGCCTTGACTAGGAAAATGTAATATTAACTTCCCTAAAGCCTTGTTAAGGGTCATAGAACCTACTGTACAAGGTTTGAGAAAAAAGAACAGTGAGGAAGGAAGGTAGAGAAGAAGGAGGAAAAGTGGCTCTGCTCATCATGGAAGGGCCAGAGGCTGAAGCTGATGTTAAAAATCACTGATGGGGTCAGGATGTTGGCAAGCCTCCAACGGGTTTCCCAGCCTTGCTTAAGGACTGCTGCTTGCTGAGGCTCTGGCAAATAGGACTGACCTCAAGTGGGTGGACTGCTTGCTCAACACGCCATGATTTAGGAGATGAGATTAAGAGAGGATAAGTTTCACCATACCTGATCCAGGTGCAAACCCAGCGCTGGTGCACCGAATGTTTGAAAATGTGAGAGGCAGTACTACAAGGCAGAAATTATCTATTCTCAGGAGCCAAGACCATGATAATCCTGGATACTCCTGGGACACTGTCCTGGCTGAATCAGCTGGGTCCAAGGCACAGCAGAATTGAGACGAGTTCCTACCCATCCAGTCCTGGTTGCTTCATGCCTTGGCAGCAGTATTAATGAGAAAACAGTTTTGAAAGGGGAAACTCAGTTCAGAACATTCCTTTAGGAGGAATGCCAAGATCCTTCCTTGTTTATTTTACTTGTTGTGTAAACATTTTTATAATGCTCATCAATACAGTCTGCAGAGTGTATTTTTTAAAATAAGCAGCATGAACATCAGTATCTTGCTCATGATTCTGGCCTTTTCTTTGACTCCCTACACTGAATCTAATGCATGATTTGCCATTTTACTTTGTGTATGGTGCTGGTCACTACTTGATTGTACGCTCTCAGCAAATCAACTTAAATGAATGAGAAGGTACTGAAATCACATAATAGACACCAGCACTGGAAATGGTCAGGAAATAGGAATTAAGGATGAATGTTCTGTTTACATGATCAAGAGACATAAAGGCATGAGAAAGCTGAGAAATTCTTCACTGAATGTGTCTGGTAAAAGCATTTAATTCATTTCTACCAGATTCCTTCTTAGCAGCAATGATTCCAGATTCTTCCTACTGAACAGTTTTAAAGTTCAGTAAACAAATTCTTTCAAATGTTTGGTTTTCTCCCATTTTCTGTGTGAATTCTTCTCAAATTCAAGCTTACCTTCTGCTTCGAAATGTGAGCAACAATCTGCAGAGGCTCCAATCAAAATGGTGCATTAACTTCATTTTTCCCCCACCCAACTTCTTCAACACACATAACACAGCTTGCATAGTTATGATCACAAAATATTAACATAATGTACCTCTTCCTTAGCAACAGCTACAGTGTCAAGGGAATGCAGCCCATAATAATGCAGCTTGATCTAGAAGCACAATAAAATATAAATAAGCTTGTTACACTTCAGTGGCACACAGGATTCCACTGTGAAGGGCCTTCATGAATTTAGAAACCTCATCTTCTTTTTACTCTCCAACACAGATTATTTAGAAGAAGATTTATGGGCACACATTCCCTTTTATTCCAGAAACTGAAATGTAATTGTTTACTCAGTAACAGTATTATTTTGCTGCAAATCTACTTCTAAATTTGTGGGCATAATACAGACACACACGCACAATCTGCGGAAAGCAATGCTCATACTAAGATAAAGATGAAACCAGAACTTATAGAAAATCTAAAGGGGAGACTGCCATGAGACCATCCACAGCTGTGGTCAGTTTTTAATGAAGAAAACTCAAGCAATTTTCTCCAAAAAAACCAACCAAACAAACAACCAGTTGCAGTGAAACACACTTGCTACAAATTAGCATGCTTAATCCAGAGCTCTGTGCAAGACTTCCCCTGTACCTATCTGCAAAAAACCCCAACATTCCCGGCTGGGTAAGGGCAAAGCCTTCTCCTTGCCTCAAGTCCAGCTGTTTCTCTCCATCCCTGAAAGTTCTTTGGGCAACAGCCCCATGGCTGCTGCACATTCATGCATGCTGGCCCTCTAACCCATATAATTACATTTAATCAACCTTAATATATCTTCTCAATGGCAATTAGATCTTTCAAATAGTGCTTCTTGCAAGTTTTCAGGGAGAATGAACTACATCAAGCCAATTTGAAGGCAGTAACAAACCATTTGGAGCCAGAGGATAGCAGTCCTTGTCTTCTGAGCAAACACTGCAGTTATCAAGCCAAATTTACTTGGCTGAAAGTTTTCAAGCATGAGGCCATCTTACGAGGGAGCCAAGTTATAATGTTAGCAAGAGGTTCCATAATGTTTATCAGTAAATCAGTATTTAGTATGCATTTATTAAGGCTGGGATTTCCAAACAGTTTTTAGGAGTGAGGTACACTCTTCACAGGTATAAAATTCCTTCTGAATGGATTATATCATTATCACTAGAATTTCTTAAAAAGAACAACACCCAAAGGAAAGAATTAAAATTCAACAATCCACTTAAAGGGAATTCAGGGGCCAAAACAGGCTCTAAACCTAGACATTTTAGAAAGCATCAGATCACTGTCTCTGGTGGAAATCTCTCATTTCCAACAATTTCTGATCAAACACAAAATTATTACAAGAGCCAAGTGCTGTAAAAAAACCTGCTTACCTACAGAAAATCTCACTGCACAACTGAAGAGCCATCAAATGAACACAAAACTCTCCAACTCAGTGCTGTCAACAGTAATATGTCTGAGCCTAACATGATTTGCTTGTATGGCAAATCATCTGCCCGCCTTTCTAGACACGCACTGGTGATGAACACCAACGAGAGCACGGTAAGTTTGCTCACTGACTCATGGTTCTCAAAGTGAGTCCCATGGTCTGAGGAGCCAAAGCCCTGGCTGGGGCACCAGTCCTCATAAATGTTTGTTAATTTGCCAGATTCAACTGGCCCTTTCAAATGCCCTCCCTCTAATTAGGAGGACTGATGAAAAGACTAACTGAAAAAATTATCATAAAAAAAATGAAAAGAATTAACATCTTCCAGGAGAAGATGCTATAGATGTAACAGGATATTCTAGCACTGCAAATATTTCAGTATGCGTGCCACTCGGAAATCCACATCACAAGACTAGGAAAGGTTAATATATTTTTAGGTAAATATTCATAATCTAGTCTTAAAATCACTGTGTACTGGCAACAGGAAACTCTATCAGACACTAAGAAGTTATCTACTATTATAAACGGTGTTAACTAGATAATTTTTTTCATCCAGGTTTATAACTGAGGAAGAATAACACAAATACTACCCCCTTGTAGTTGCAGCAGAACAAAACAAGTTTTCTCACAAAGTAACAAGATACTGATAATATACCAGTAGTGCTATATCAGAGATGGCTTCCTACCTGTAGTGCTAACAAACTGTCTTCCAGACTTACAGTAGAGTTGCTCCCCACCAGGGTTTTAACCCCTAAACAAGGCTATATACTATAAAAAATTGTATAAAAGGCATTTCATAAAGGATCCTACACCAACCCGATCCTTCGAATTTGTACCTTTTTGTGAACGTACACAAGTCCTCCGCTAGACAACTGCTGTCGAACTCCAACTCATCTAGAGGACTCCTCTAGAAAAACATGGTTGTCATACCCTTCCACTTGATGATGGTACACTTCATGTACATCACGGAGCACTTCTATAAACAGGGCCCATACGACACAGTGTGACAGAAGACACAACATCCAGCAAAGGATGCAGGCAGCACAACTGCAGTGGCAGAGCAAGGCTTTCCAGAGGCCAAGCTCTTTGTGGCAGAGCCCTCCCGTAGGAAGTGTTACCCCACATCATGCACCTTTTTAGTATCTCTGGATGGGTAAAATGAAGGCCTGTTATGCCTCTCTAATCAAAGCACTGCAGACCAATCCTATTCTCTTTTACATAGGCGCATGGTTTAGGAAATGACTGAACCTGAAATTTGATCTCTCATATGATTTATTTGCCATCTTCTCCCATTACACAAATATAAATATAACAGGCATTTTTCTGTAGCCCTGAAATTATTCAGAATTAATACCAGATGACAAAATGGACTATGTACCAAGAGGGGAAAAGTTACAGTAAAAGCTCCTTCCCATTAATGGGGCCATTCATTCATATGCCCACTATTCCACAGGGGAGCTGGACATAAATTATGTATTTGACATCTAGTTATAGATGATTATATCTGACATAATGAAGTTATAATGGAAGGAGTTTGCACATTGTTTGGTTATTAAGTGCCCATTTCTTGTCCCTGCACCAGGTGCAATGGTGATAGGCCTTACAAATCATCCAGAAGAAATGCCAAAATGGGCTCCCTTACTGATAAAGCACCACACATGTTTATTAATTTAACAGCTTGTCTTATGTCTCCCCCATCTGCTCATTTAAAACAGTTATTTGCCCTATAAATATTTCAAAAAGAGAAGTGTAGCCAAAAATTAGTCTGGCAGAAAAGGGGAAAAAAAGAAAAGTTCAAGAAGGGTCTCATGCTGTATGCAGTACTGCATTCTTATTTCCACACTGAACTGGTTCAACAGCTTTTTTTCAAGCTGGTAATAGGACACTCACTTTAGATTAGTGATGCTTGAGGGTGCACCACCATAGCTGACTCTACTTTCCAGCTGTTGCCACTGTCAGGTGGGTGAAAACTTCCTCCACTGATGGCGAGTGGCAAAACTCAGTACAGCGGAAAATGAAACCCACTGTCAAAAGAATCTCCTGGGTGCATGTCTTTGTCCATTTTGAGCTTATCAGGTCATACGGTAGCTTCAAACAGCCTACAAAGAATAACATTTCAAGGCATCTTTAAATCACTGTTCATGCTGATCTCCATAGCAAAACTCCTTTACGAGGCACTAGCTAGCTGGTAAAAAAAGCTACTTAAAAAGTGCCTTTTCTTTCTTTTTTTTCAGATGGCTAGGAATAATGGAAAAGGTGTTAAATATCGTTCAGACTATTCCTCCCCTTTCCCCCCTCCCCTCCCCAATCCTTAAATATTTTCAAGTGTAAATACTCTGAACAGTTTCCACCAGCACACAGGATTTAGCACTCCTCCTTGAGAGACTTCGTTAGCTCCAGCTTTCTGCTAGAGCAAACGCTGTTATCTTATAAATAAACAGCAATGCCCCGAGGTGCTCCTCTGCAGTGAAAAACACATTCCAAAGAAATAAGAGCAACAGTTCAACACCATAGTAAAAACAAAAACTGCAAATGGCATGCAATTAACTCTTTCTGACTGGGAATACCTACAGGACATAACGCTGGACCTCACTGATGGTAACAAGCAAAACAGGAGGACTACAGGTTGGCTGCAAGATTTCCAGGAGCTCTGGCTGCTCTGGTTATGATGCTGGTTATCACCACCCATAATACCTAATGAGGAATTAATAAATGTAGAGCATGGCCCATGTTCAAAGCAGCTGCCTGCTTCAGGGAAATCAGTGTAGTCCAGAAGGGTGGACATTTTGGTACATATCTGAGTCACAATGAGAGATTTTCAGAGAGCTCTGGATAAAACTTAGAACAGCATTGCATCCTCACATCAGAACTCACCCATCCCTCCACCGTTTTCACAATCCAAACAAGCTCCATACCTGGCATTCCTGTATCTGCATCTACCACACTGCCCAAACCCCAACTCCCAATGCTGAGCTGTTTGAAGACTCACATCCAGCCTGGAATGAGGCTGCCCATCACAAAAAAATACAGAACTCAAATGAGAGGTAAGCAAACAGCAAAGGAACCCAGCAAACAGATCTGTATAAACCTATTCAAAGCAAGGCAGCTTCAAATTCACTGTATATGCGAAGCTTCTAGCCATTGCAAAAGCTTTCCACTGACCATGTAGGTATGGTGAACTGTCATCTCCCATCCAACTGGTATCCCATTCAATACCAGTTACCTGCATGCCTCTAATACTCTCCTTGCCAGAAAAGCCCCATGAGACGACAGAACGTTGCTGGCTTGCTGCAATGAGCATGCAAACCCCATGTTGGAGTGAGTGAGCGAGATCCTCTGGTGGGCTCAGGGCAGCCAAAAAGAAGCACTGAGAGAGATATTAACCTTGAAGAAAAGGCTGAGCAAAAGCAAAGAAGAAAACCCTGTACATGACCAAGGAAGAGCAGGACACTATATAGCATCCCAGAATTCCATAAAAAAGGGAATAAGGGTCCTGACAACAGAAAACCACAAAGAGCATCTAGTGCATGATCCTTTTTGCTTAGAGATATTCAATTAGCCTCTCCCTTAGACTCTTCCATATGAAGGATATCAGGAAAATAATATTGCCTTAAGGAGCTGGAAACCCATAGCTGTAACTACAAAGGGAAGGAGCAGGATGAATAAAAGCAGGACTTCAGAGAGCAGCAGAAGGACACTTTAAAGGACCCTTGAGCTGAAAGAATGGCTTCCCCAGCCTGGAAATAAGAAGATGCCTGTCCAACATCAGCTTAGAGCAGGAGCTCCTGTGCAGCACCTCTCTCATAGCACTGGGCCTGGGGAGGGAGAGGCAGGCAAGTTGGTGTCTCAGGGCCTGTCGAGCACGGGATGCGTGACCCTGTGTGTCAGCTTGAATTAAGGCAAGGAGTGCCACTGGGCCTCGCTGCCCAGCGCTCCCCTTTCTCTGGACCTGGGAAGGAGGACAAGGGCTGTGCAATAAGCCCAGCTGTCAGATTCCCTACATCATCTGCAAAGGCATCGACCCTCTCTGGGACCTTTGGGAGGGGGGAAAAAAAAAAAAAAAAAAAAGATCCAGAATGCATACTTGCAAAAACCTACTCTATTTTAGGTAATAAGATTTCATAGGGTTGCTAATGTTCAGGAATGATTCTTCCTCAGACACTGCAAATGCAAAGGGGGAGAAAAATGGTAGAATGGATCCAGTTTTGAAGAAAGAAAGCACAAAGGGACATGCCACTAAAATGGAGAAGAAAGGGGCAAATCCAGCAAAACCTCTCTCTGCCTCCCTGACATGCTGTCAGGGAGAGGTGTAGGGCCAGATTCTGTGTTTATGGAACATGAACCTAATAACTGACCAATACACAGTTTTGCTTTTCAGTTTATGTTTTGGAAACGTACTGTCTTTGAGCACATCAATCTCTAAGATTACTACTCTTGGAGTTTCAAATTTAAAGGAAACATTTCCAAAACATCAGCTCAACAGGGGAGGAGAGTTTCTCAAGTCTGCCCAGGTTTAAACGCCAGGCATACATTTCATGTTTAATATGATTCCACATATATGCTAAAATCTGTTTCTCTACAGCTTTATAAATAATTTCAGTGTGCATACTCGGTGAGTTTAATTCACTTCTTTACTGTTTTTTTAGTATCTGGCAGAATTTGAGTACAAATGCTAAATTTAATTTATTGCTATATATGATAATTCCATAAAATCCCTTTCTAAGCCAGAGTATCAGTGTCACTCTCATCTATGAAACTCCTTGCTATTGTCAGGAACCAGTGATCCATTCCAAAACACAGGCTTAATCTTCAGTCTATGAGATCACAACCTAAGGTATCAGCTATCCCTGGAATTATTCTGTACAAAGAAGGTGTAAACACTTGCATAAAAATCATGTAATCACACCCAGACTGCTGGACTGCAAAGAAGTGTAAAAATAATGGTTAACAGTGCTTCATATACGGAACTAATTTTAAAACAGCTTCAAATTAAAGAGAGAGTAGGGAATAAGAAGTGTTTTCATGAAAAATGCTGATTCAGGGCTTCATTTCCATTAAGTGTTGTACAGTGTCATTACTGGTTGGCTGTACAGAGCAGTGGCTCAGAGCAATTACCCAGTAATGCACGGTGACACTGATGTGCTAGTAAACTACTGGAGCTCACACTCTATTCATTGCTAGCATCAGGACTCTGAAAGGCAGGTAAAAAACTCCTTGCATGCATAAACAATGTGTGTAAATGTCACCAGTGATAAAATTTTTAAAAAGGAGAAGGAAGAGGCAGTTACAAATAAATCTGTCAGCTGAGAATTGTAACTGCGCAGACCCACAGGAGCACTAAAGCTGTAACTTTTTTTGATAATACAGGAAGGAAAGATGCTTCGGTATCACTACCCAGGCTCTCTTTCCATTAATTACAATTAAAACTGTATGGTGGCTGCTTCTTTTTGCCTCTCTAAGTGCAACATTGAGCTGCTCCTGGTGTTCAGCTTACTGTGAGGGGGAATGCAGAGGGGAAATGAAGAGCATCAAAGAAGCAGACAAAAGCATTAGTGGTTTATGCAAACTGTCACAATGCTGCTCTGTTTTTAGAGTTCCAGCTACAGGAATTGCGGAGGAACAACAAGAGCTTCAGGATAGGTATTTTTGACTCCTTTGTTTAAAACAGCTCCTGCCGTTATGGGATGAAGCTTGGAACAGGACCTCAGCACGTCCTAAGGTGTTAGAAAAAGCAGCCAAACAACTACAACAAAGAAAGTAAGCCTAACATACTTAGAAAAAGCCATAAAATATTATTAAAGTACTCTAATGGATTTTGGATTCTGAGCCTAGAAATGAGGCAGCAGGTAAATAAGTAAAGCTAAACATCCCACATGCCAGGGCCAGAGGACTGCCTTGCTCTTCCCCAGGAGACAGTACCAATTATTAGATTTTTAATAGCCCATAGTCACCAGCTAATAGATTGATGCCTCCAGAGCTGGCTTCCTCCCTGTCTCTCTCCTATTAAGTGACATAAGGGTATTCAAGCCCTTTTACCAATGCACAGCAGCAGTAACTTCAGCCCTTCTACCCTAAGTAGCTCCTTCTTTAAGATCTGTCAGCCAGGAGGGTGGAGGCCCTGGTGAAAGCAGTTAATGCAGCAGTTTGTGTTGGAAAAACTCCATTTTACCTTCTCTGCAAGCACTGCAACTGTTCTGCCTGACCCACTTTGCCCCGCTTCTGGTGGCATTGCCATTTATCTTGCTGAAGAAGCCATGCCCTCATGAACACCAGATCATTGGAGATTTTTGTTCGTCTTTGGCTCTTTTATCTTGCAGAAAGCAAGCCACAGTTTCTTTGGCTGCTGCTGTTCCAGCATCCTTGAGTCTTCCATAGGCTGGTCCAGACCCCAAGGCAAGGATTTACACTGACCTATTCTAAGTAAGCTCTGATTCATCAAATCAATGACAAACTAGAGCCAGAAGGTCCTGGAAGGCATAACTGTCTCTGCCTTACTGGAGTGCTCTGGTACAAAAGCAAGGTAGTAAATTTTACTACAGAACTGGAGGTTTTCAAGTGACTTAGAAGCTGATGATCTCAGATGCCTGTGTTAAATTTTAAGGTAGTTCACCCAAAGCTGTATGGAGGTTGTGGACTGCCAGGAAATTGTACTCAACCAGCCTGAATCACGGCAAGACCAGACTGGGAGAAAAGACTGTGAATCTGTCATCCTCACATCCAAGTTCCACCACCACATGGCTACACCTTGCAGAGGTGCAAGAGGAACAGTCATGGAATGATAATGCTGAGGCTGTTTCTGTGCAGCAGGACTCAACTCCTTAATTTTTTTTATTGCATCATCTAAGCAAAACACATAATCACATGTACAAAGGGAAAATACTCAGCAAACAAAATTTAAGCTCAAGTTTAAGTTCATTTAAGATCAAGTTACAGAACCTAGCCACATGGATGCTGGTGGAAAATCTCACTCAAAACTGAAGGAGACTTTCATGCCAAGAGCACTAACACTATGCTTTTATCTAGCCCTCAAAGCCCTTGGGCCATTTGGAGGAACAAGGTTTGCAGTTGTAGCTGCAATTCACCAAGACAAAGGTTTTTCTGTCTCCCAGATTATTAAAGATGCATAAAAAAGTGAGACTGAGAAGACAGCTTTCTTCATATTCCATAATGAAAGTGTGTCTATCCAGATTAATTTTGTGTTAGCACATTGTATTTTTCACTTAAGAGCAGTTAGAGAAACAAGTGTGGACACAGACACACACCAACAGCCTTACAGTATTGTGGCAGAATGGTGACAATCAGTACAAAGGTCAACCTGGTACCCTTTATGCCACTGTAGCACCCTTTGGAGAGTTGGAGAATGGAAAAACCCCCACAAATCTAAGCTATAGTGCATCTCTAAGCTATCACGTTTTGGCTGTCCTCTTCTTCCCTTTCTCTTCTTCCGCAATATTCCCTGTGTTTGATATTTGTACACATTTACAGAGTTGACCAAAAAATCCCTTCATATTCCTGTTTGATTTTAGTTTTGTTATTATCTATTCTAAGAAGAACAAGCTGGTAATTTTGGTATCATACATGAATACTGACAACTTAACTAAAAGGAGCAAAGAGAGGTGTAAGAAGTCTGCACCAGCACATATGCTTGCTCTGGGGCCAAGCTCACTTCCCCAGGCCACAAAGGCAAACACTGGGGGCTCAGCACAGCACAGCCAGGGGATGATCCTCCAGCTGGGGCAGAGAAATCAAGAGCTTACATTCATATTGCTTTATTTGTGTCATTTAAGAGAAGCCCCTATTTTAGCAGGGCTGTTCTGGACTTCCTACATACATATTGGCTACTAGCATCACTCCCAAGGACAATCAGCTCTAAAATTTGAGTCATCCTCTACAGTCATCCTCTACTGAGTCCAGAAGAAACCTCAAGCAACAGCAATGAGGACTGAATTTAGGCTTGAACCACTGCACAACGCCTTCTGTACCCTTTACTCATCTGAGGGGCAGCTGAAAACTCCCCTTCTGCATTCTGCCATCAGCTCCTTGTGCCTTTCTATTTCTGTTAGGTAGGAGAGGTGCAAGAACAGAGGGTGGGATCTAAGGTATACCGTCCCTTCAAGAGGAAACTAGTGAGGAGAGCAAGATAGCTTGTGAAGTGATGGTATGTTCAAAGCTATGTAATGGGACACATGGGACACGGCCACCTGTCATATGCCTCTCCTGTGGGAATTAATTTGCCCCTGGGAGTGTCCTTGGATGGAGGGTGATAATCTTTTCATGGAGGCTCTATGAACAAGTGAGTGACATGTACCCACGCCTACGGCTGGTTCACAATGCGCGTGAATGGAGGCTGTCTCACTGACTCACCCTTGGATGGCGGTCTCTCCAGATCCGAATCGAGGTGGATCGGTGGGGCAATGTAGGAAACCTGCCCATGGTGAGCCTGCCCTGTGGACAAATAAGTGGTTTAGTTCTGCTGTTTCCTACAGAGATCTATCAGGGCTATAATCAAATGCACAGCATTTTTATGGCACCGGATTAAAAACATGTTTTGAAGCATTTTGTTCTATTGTGCATTCTTCACAAGGAACTTCCATTTTGTGCAGACATCTGATGAAAAGCTGAAAACACTCCCATCCCTTTTGCTTTTCCTTGCAGACGTGGGTACTCTGCTGAACTTCTGCTATACCTGCTTTACCATTACCACATACATGTTGTACCATGTTCTCTTGAAAGGCCATATGCTACAGAAGATGACTGACTTCACACAAGCCCCTTCAATCTGTTCATCTCACTCCAAGAGGGAAGAAAGCATTCCTATGTCAAAGCAGTTTTTGAAGGAAGCACAGGATGAAGCACAGTTCCACCTGTTTGTCCCACCTGCAGAAGATGCGAATATCATTTTTTGGAACTCAGCATTGCTTTCACCTCAGTGGAAGCTTTTTTGGTTCCCTACACCACCATGCAGTTTCAGAGTTGCTAAGACTCAATTCTTTTCCAGCAATTTGAAGATAACTATATCGAGAAACTTCTATTTATAATAAAAACATTTTGTTACAATTCATCTATTTACTGTAACAATTTACAGGGTTGTTAATCTCTTTTTCTAAACATGGAAAGTTAATGACACATAGATTATGATAACAGTTAGGGTAACCTTCCCGTTTCAAGTAATATTCGCTCTGCAATAAAAGCAGTTGATTCCTCTTATGAGACACATTCCAAATAATTAATACAGCTCCCTGTTGACACTTGCTGTTGTTGCTCCAAGCAATTTCCAAGCTAGCGTCACAGGCAGCAGAGCAGCGATACAGTCTGCAGGCTTCTTTGTAATGACATCCAGGAATACCACAAGCACGGTATGCTGGTGCACATAATATGTTGAAAACATCTCTTCAGGGAGATAAAATATTAATGGGAAAGGGGGAGGGGAAAAACAAACAAAAAAAAGAAGTGTGTCTGAATGGGCAGGTTATATTTACTGCTTTACGCTGAGGGTGACTCAGATAATTTGCATTATTAGCCATTACAGCAACTGGACGTAATTCAGGTTTAAAATCTACTGACACATCATAAATTCTGTATTTGCTTTTAAGTGCTTTAACATGGGAAATCTGCTTCAGGCAAACCCATAGCTAATAACGAGTTACTCTGCTTTCCTCTTCTCGTTTACATGTTAAAAATCCATTTGGTGTCATTAGTGTGCACAAGTCATCATTTAAGAGCTGCTTGGTTCTGCAGCAGAAACAGGCAGACAGTCTGCACTCCCTCCAAGCTGCTCAATGTGCAGGATCAGTGCCCTTATAACCATAGAACAGTCTCCGCATTTGCTGCATCAAAGATACCACAGAAATGTTAAAGAGCTGAGGTTGGCAGGGAACTCTGGAAATCACCTAATCCATCCCAAGGGCTACAAGAGCCCATAGCAAGTGTCCAATCTCATTTTTAGTATTTCCAAGGATGGAGACTCCACAGCCTCTCTGGGCAATCTGTACCAGTGCTTGTCACTCTCACGTGAAAAAAAAAAAAAAAAAAAAGAAAAGCTTTTCCACTATCTGCCTCTAAGAAGAGCCTGGCTCCATCTTCTTTATTTCCCCTCATCACATATTTATACTCACCAGTAAGATCTCCTGGATGATCTGATCCTGGCTGGACAGTCCCAGCTCTCTCAGCCTCTCCCCACACAGAGGTGCTTCAATCCTTTAATTGCCTGTGGCCCTTTGCTGGACTGGCTCCAGTAAGTCCCTGTTTCTCTTGCACTGGGTAGCCCAGCACAGGACCCAACATTCTGATATGTCTCACCAGAGCTGAGTAGAAGGGCAGGATCACCTCCCTTGACTGCTAGCAGTGCTCTGCCTAGTGTAACTCAGGAGCCTGGTGGTCTTTTTTGCCCTATGGGCCCACTGCTAACACATGGGTTTTGGGTGGGATTTTTTTTTGCTTCTTTTGTATTTTTTTTCATCACCTGGTCTTCTTGGGACCTAATGCTAACCCAAAACCAAAAAAGAATGATTCTGTAAGCTTAAAGGGCTAGGCTAACAAAGATACATGTACAGTATATAAAAGACTACAAAACATCCGTGAGTTTGTTTAGACATTCATTACAAATCAGTAATAACTATGGAAACTTATTAATGTTTTATAAAAGCTTTTACCTTATATGGAGGAAGCAGTAGCATCAAATGCTCTCTAGTGATAAATGGAACAAGTTACAGAAAGCTTTTATCTACCTGCTGCTGATGCAAAACACAGTACTTCCAAAAAAAAAAACACAAAACCACTAACTTGACTTTGGTTATACTGTACACTTCCGACAATGCTAATAAATCAAACTTTGGGTTTTAATATTCCTTCTATGAAAAAGCAATGTGAATAATTGTTGTGATTCATATTCTGGGCACGAATGCCAGCTCAGGTGTTCTTCAGACTCATCAGAGTCTTCCCATTTGAGGAACAAAGGCTTTCCACTGCTGAGTCCCCAGTGACACATTCAGAAACAGGACACCTTATAAATCTTCTTATTAATCAACAGAATCACATTTTTGCTTTGAATTTAATGTTATTGGTAGTGGTGACCTCTGAGAGAATTGAGGGAAGGGAGGTAAGGAGAGGTGTTTGAATCAAGGCCTGGCAATGGAACTGATACACAAGCACACGGTACTCCTGGCTTTAACAGTATTACAAGTTCTGCTACTGATTCTATTAAAGACCTGTATTTTACCTAACAGACCTATGAAGGATTTTGAGACTGATAATACTGGTGTAGCTCAAGTTGATAACAAAGACTGACAGAACAAGCTTTGCCGAGTGAGGCCAACTCCCAGCCCTTTTTGAGTGAGTTTTGCACTTTCAGATGCCTACTGCAAGCCCCAGCTCTAGGACTGAATGACTCCTATCTCCTCCTCTTTAGTTCCAGCTGCTGCAGAAAAGCACTTGAAAAGTGGGAAGTGAGAGCCTTAGTTAAAAAAAAAAAAAAAGAAGAAAAAAAAAAGATGGCAGAAACACTCAACACCTGCCTCTCCAATCCTTCAGCTGTTTTTTCTGCACATTGGGTCTGAGCTGACAATGGTGCAGCACCAGTAGGTGGGACCTGGCCTCCATTACCGTCTCTCCAGCTGCCATACTTTCCTACCTTCACACACACACACCTAAAAACCCGTGACCCTATTTGTTTGACTGCTCTTTGAATTGAAGCGCTGCCCACATCCTAACTAATGCTGGCCTAGTACCTGTGCTTATTGGAGTGGAAATGCCTGGTGTCAGTTCCTTTCTGAATTTTGACAGATTCTCCAAAGAAAATTGCACCTTGTCTTCTGGTTATTAAAAAAAAAAAAAAAAAAAAAAAAAGTAGACTTCTGACAAAATACCAAAGGTCAAGATGTCTCTGTTGCTGATGGGAAGTTCATCATGCCTCGTATTATAACAGCTTGCATGGCCCTCTCCAGATCCCACCCTGCCTATAACCATCTGCTGTTTCTGCAGCCAGCTCCCAGGTAAAAAAGTAAACAGCAATCAAACATAATCATCAAAGTATCATTTGATGAAGTTGCCAATTTCGTATGTACTAGCTAAGGTTGTGCTCCATTTCCCTTGCTCCTCTTGTTGGAAACATCTGGGGACTGACGTGGCTGATGGCTGTGGCTTCCTGTGAGTGGCAGGTGCTGGACAAGGGGAGTAACAAGCAACAAGGGGTAATACTGGAAGACAACTGTGGATCAGTCCTGGTCTGCTTTTCTTGTATCATTAGGGTCTGGCCAACACTGCCTAAATATCAAAACCATCTCAGGTGAGACAGGGACAACAGTAAGTGTGACACAAGTAGCCACAAACTGCCTGTCTTCATAGCAGCCATAGGCACGTGCTGTGACAATGTGAAAAACCACATGTTTGGCAGCAACAATTTTGGGAGCAAAATATGGATATGACCTTGAAAATCTATCTGGTGACATGGCCCCCCTCAGGTAGAGGGAACAAGAAAGGTGTTTCTGAATTAGAAAAAGTGGCTTGACTGGTCATTATTTTCAGGTCTGACACATGAGAGATGCAACACATTTTAAAAAGCCCATAACTTGGAAGAACAAAGAAAATATTTTCTGAAGACTGAAAGAAACATAATAGTTTGGCCTAAGGTATTTTTTTCTTACTATTTTTTTTAAAAGGGATCTGGATGCTCACAGACAGAAAATAAACACTCACATATCTTCAAAAATCTGCCCCTAAGTGATTTAGTCATCTACAGATGCAATGATATAAAAGTACAGTAAAAAATCTGCGAATGCATGGACTAACCAAGAAAAGTTGCAACAAAGCAGTCTCACCTGTGTATCTATTAAAACCATTTCCCTCTGATCCTTTTTAGAAACACACCCACTGTTTGTAGCATCTAACAGGGCAGGCCTCCTTCCTGATCCTGTGCAAGTTACCAGTGCCGGTGACATTTGATTTTTCTAGAGCGCAACTCCTGTTGTCATGTATGTATGCACATGGGAAACCTTTCTGCCTGGCCCTTGCTCATTTTTTACCTGAGAGTTTTCCTGTACACTGTCACAGAGAAAACCTGAATAGAAAACTGAATGATTCAAAACCCCAAAAAGCAAAGACAAAGAACACCAACATTTACTAGACTAAAAATAAGACTTTTTAAAACATACGATGAGAGACCTCCTAAACATCTGATTACTTGTCTCCTAAAACTGGTGATGCCATGAAGATAACTAAGATAACTAGAATCACCAGAATGGATGGTTCTCACTTTTTGCTACTGCTCCTTTGTTCAGTGCCTATGGTACCATGATGTGTATGGACAGTTGTGCACCTGAATTGCAGTTCTGCCCCATGACTGACTCAGTTTCCTCAGCAGCAACAAGCAGCCACCAGGAGATATACTTTTTTAAACAAACACGCTTCAAAGTCTTTGTTCTCAGGGGGTGAGAGTCCCCTTTCTTTGCTGTCCTTATCCAGAGGCGATCACTGCAACACATTTTTTTGCTGTCATGTCGGATTACTGAGATTTCTACCCATTTTCCAGCCTCTTTTATCATGCTTTGTCTTCCACAGGTTCACCAGTACTCAAGATCCTTCTCAGACAACCTAGCTAGCCTTTCATGCAGAGGATTTAATTCAATTTCATGCTGGTATCTCTGATGACCCATGTTCCCAGGTACTGCCTCTCCTACACCCTTTGTTGTCTGCACCTCCGAATGCAGACACCTCCATGGATTTATTCCCTCGTAAGTTAGTCCACTTGCTGCACACTAATGAGTTAATAACCATAAAACTCCACATCAATTCCTCAGACTTTGATTTCAGTTCTTCATATAATTCTACTTTTTTATAGCAATGGGGTAGGCACATACTAGGTATGTTAAATACATATTCTAAGGAAAAGTCTTGGAAAACATATTGACAATTTTACTAGTATCTTTACAGATAAATTATTCTTTTCATGCTGTGACCTTTTTTGCCATGTAACTGAAAATATTAGTTTTAAAAAGCAGTCCAGTTTGTCTGTAATGATCTGATCTGCAAAATACAACATTACTTTTTGGCCACATTTCTGTAATTTTTAAACGTTAACAGGATTTTTTCAAAAATCTAATTTATTATCTAACAGAAGACTACTTCACTGAGTTAGATTGCAATTTCTAGGATAATCTCTCTCATACTCTTTAATTTCCAAAGTCAGTACATTTTTTTCTTGCCCTTTCTTCTCCCCTCACGAGTCTTTTTGAATCCCATAATATGTAGGCATATATAAAACCATATGGAAAGAGAAATTAAAAAGCTGGTGAGTTTGCAAACACGCTCCTTTGACATGCCATTAAACAAATTTCATTCAGGCCTATTACTCGGCATATATTCAGACTTCTCCCAGCAGCCATTTTTTCTGCCTTCCGTTAATGACTATCTTTACAAAACATCATTTCCTCACTGCCCAGCCTTTTCCATTTTGCATTAAGAGCTTTCTTTTTAAATAAAGCTTTTATAAAGCCATTCTCTACCTCAGACATGTCAGAGTTAGCACTGATTCTGTCCACCGCTTCATTTATTCATGGCCTTTTATGGAGTATCTCTCTTTCATCTGTACATCTCCCTTTCATCTTTCAGTGCCCTTTTAACTCCTTAGGGTAGCAGCAACCCACCCGCTCCTGCTTTTTCCCTCCCTCCCAGGGTCATTTCCCTGTCCTTCCCTCAAAGCCGTGGATGCTTCTGAATACAAGAAAACCCTCTTTTCCAACGGGAACTCTCTGGCTACATTATCTCAGGTCTCTTGCCATTTTGCCTCTTGTATTTCATACTGGGAAGCATTGTAAGCTTAAAGCAACTGCGGCAGGAAAAACAGGGTACACACAAGCGTGGCTGCCACACAGGAACAGCTCCTGGTCACGTTTGCCTGCTGAAAATGGAGGCTACCAACACCAGCAGCCTCAGTGGGCACTGTCAGAGAGCCTTCCATCCACAACGAGGAGAGGGCTCCTGTGCAAAGCCAGCATAACAAGCAAATGTTTCCTCTCCCGTGCTGTTCTTGACGGAAGTTAATATGGGAACATTTTATGTTGTTTAGTTACACATTTCTTTTGAAGCTGCCTAGAAAAGTATATAAGATAGCAGCTTTTCCAAATGCCAGCATTATGTCCTCATGTTTCAAGACTGATTGTAGGGGGATGCAGGACTGGGCTTTTTTCTGGAAAAAGCCCTGCTTTGGTTGCCCATGCATTTTGTTTCTCCGCCTTTAAAAGAGAGGGTCAACAGGAAAACTCAAAAGGAACTCATTTGCAGATGAGAAGCAAGAGGTGTGCTCTCACCTCCCTGTCCCAAGTTTGGGGCTGAGTTCCCCAGTACTGACCAAAGCAAACTTCAGCCTCAGTCAATGGGGCTGCCAAATGCAAAGAAAACCTTGGAGTCAAGGAAGAAAGCTCAATAAACAATGCAGGGAAAGGACCGAGCTGCGGAGATGTTTGGCAAAGACCCTGTCATGCGCATCTCATGTTTTAGATTAAATGCAAATCCAAAAGCAGTGCCTGGCAGTGTGCTTGTGCGAACAGAAAGTGTAATCAAATGGACTAGACTTCCCTGAGGAAGTACTACTCCTGTTTTCAGTTTGCCACAAGAAACAACAGCCCTAACCATGAGAGGGAGGACATCAAACCTTTTTGATGATCAAACTGTCCCTCTTGTGACAGCCATTACCTGGGAGGACTAGGCTAGGTTTGAGCTACGGGCTAAAATAAGGACAAAAATAATGCCAAAGGAAAGGATTAAAAACTGTCTGAATATTACAGCAGCTGAAGCAATTGGAGGCTTTTTCCGGTGGCAGATGTGTATTTTCCAAGGAGCATTTAGGACTCATGTCCCAGCTAAAGTCAGGAGTGAGTAAGCTTCTTCAAGTCACACCAAGATTTCCCTTTTGATGTGCAAACATCGTAATTTGTGTTTTGTGTTTAGCTGGACCTCATCCTTTTGTTAAGGACTTAAAACACTAAATTTAGAAGCACTTTGTCTCCAGTGATGCTCTGCATCCTGCAGTGCACATCCCAGAATCTCCCCTGTTGTATGAGAGTTTGGTATAAGGGCTGGGAAGAAGAACTAAAATACACAGGAAATATTTCACCCATGCCATTGTAATTAAAGACCTCCTATCTTACCCCCAAATGGCAGCACATAAAAGAAGGCTATATCCAAATCTGGCTTTCCCCAGTGCCCAAGGTAGGGAGCTGACCTTCAGGGCTGCACATTTTTTGAGCTTTTCTCCCCAGCGTGTGTCTCTTCCCAGAAACACAACATGTTGTATTTTTCTTTCCTTCCCAGACATGCTCGCTGTCCTGTGAAATATAATTTACCAGTCACCTGCACTCAAAAACGTGGGGCAAAAAGAGAAGGATTTTGATGCAGAGGAAATGGAGGGAATTGGACCAATGCAGTCCTCAGAGCCCTGAAGCAGATGACAAATATTGGTAACCACAAGCCACCCAAAGCAGGTTTAGCAACGGTGAATACAGCAAAGCCCAGGGAGGTTTCCTTGGCCATCTCTCAGAGATTTAATCTGCTATGGAAAGCGTTGTGCCAGCTTCTGCTGCCCTTTCTCTGCTCTTGTCCCCAAAGTCAAACAGGATGCTACCAACCTCCTTAGTGGGTCAAGCCCAGCTTGTTCTGCATCAGGTGTGGCTGAAAAGACTTGGGATGGAAAAATGAGAAAGAGCTTTTCAGGGGAAACGTAGCCAAAGCCATCCAGTCCATCTCCTGCAGAGGCAAGATTGTTCCTTACACTGTTCTGAAAGATGTCTCCTTTGGGCTGTCTACCTCCTCTCACTATCAGACACTGGGCAATAGATCTCATTGTCAGAAGATTTTGCCTCAGTTTTCCCTTTGAGGAGAAGGAATCCTGCTGCCTCCCTGCCTGAGATGACTATGCCTTATTTTTTTCCCTGTTGCTTGCTCTTTTTTCCCCACCTGAGCTCCCTCAGGACCTGCTCTTTGCTGTTGTGCTCTTGCTATCACCCATGTTTCTTTTTTCCTCAATCTCTCTTAGATACAGCCTTGTGTTAACAGCTAAGCCATTTCACAGTAGACTTCTCTCCCCTGTGACATGGCCAGGCATTCTCATCCCCTCTCTTGCAGCAAATCTGGCAATTAACGCAAGAACAGAGCCAGCTAGAGATGATCTGATGGAAAACGACCCACTGAAAACAATAATTACTAGTTTTCCACTGGCTCAACGAGCAGAACCAATTCAGGCTGCTGCGGCAACAGTGCCAGATCTGATGCAAAAGAGAGGCCAAGAAAAAAAGAACTGGGGTGAGACGGTGACAGCTATCAGTTTAAACGTAACATAAAACTGCACCCGGGAACAGTAGTGGCATTGTATCTGGACGTCCCCTCCATCCCCACACCAGACTCTCCCCTTGCCCCAGGGAGACTCCCACCAATTGCAACCTTCCTTCAATGCCTTTCAGACAGCTTTTAATCCACCTGCCAGCATAATTTAGAGAGCTATGTCTCACAACTCCAGGTCAAGGGTTTTAATGAAAGCCAAATGCATTACAGTGCACTCGCTCCTTGCAGGCAACGTTTAGGATGCAGCCCTGTCATTCTGTTACTTATGCCACTCTTGTTTATGCAGAAAGGGGAGCGGTGGGGGAGAAGAAGGAATCAGGGTGCCATGCTGAGCCTAAATTTCAGTGGCAAAGCATCTAGGGGGGTTGTCAGAGAAATCAGCTGAGATGGTGGATTGCGAGGTAGGAGACATGTCCAAAGTAGACAGGTAGATCTGTGAGTCTCCAGCCTGGAGACGGTAATTGAAGTGTCTCGTGGTTTCAAATATTGTGTGATGTGGTCCAAGAATTTGTCACTCTTGCTTTCTTCCATTTGTGATAGCCTATAGCAGATGTCCCTTCCAATTGTGTCTTTATTTTCCAACCTTTGAATCTCTGCATGTGTAGCACGGTCTCCATCCCCACATTTTATGTCTCCAGTATTGCCTATACCTCTGCTGGGATCCTCTCTTTTTCTCCTCTACCACCTCCTGATCAGGTGAGACCCCAGCTCCTCTCACCTTCTACATCCTCTCTCCAGGCACTTATGATTGCAACCCTCCAAGAAACAATCTCATCACACAGGCCTGCCTCTTTGGTTCCCCACGTGCATCCTCTTGTCCAGCTTAATCAACTCTATCTTCCACTGCCATGTAGCCAACATACTTAACTCCTATCTTCCATGGGTTCCTGTGACTATTCCTCACTGTGACTGCAGCCCTGAAAAGACTGCCAAACAATAAAGCACCAGAGCAATCTTATTCATTACAGGTATTTTTATCAACTGCTCTCATTAGAAAAGTGCAAAGAGATGAGTAATTTGTTTTCTGAGTGGGTCAGTGCACCCTAACTGCATTAATCACTTCTTTTGATCTGCCACAGGAGCCTTGAGACAGGCAGTACAGCCTGCCTGGTTCTGCTTCCTGCCTGCTGCCAAGCTTCAGCTGTGGTGCAGCAGCAGGATGCTGCAAGAGGGGACAGACTCCATCTCAAAGTGAGTGATCAAGCAGCAAACAAGATTAACGCTACATTATTTGATGAAGAAATGAAACAAGGGTGGATTTTTTCTTCATGGCCTAAAAGAAAGTAATCTAAGCCACTTCATCTTCTTTTCTTTTTTTTTTTTCTTTTCTTCATTCTTTGCAAGATAATATAAGGTATGTCTCAGCATGAAGGACATGACTGCCTGTAGAGAGATTTTGACAACTCCCCTCTGAGTGCTAAAATGCTGTCAGCTGAAAAACTGAGCTGTTTGGGCAAATTGATCTAACTCTGACAGACTTCCTCTCTGTTTTCATGTTTTCTCTCTCAATCAAAAGCCTCCTAAAAGAATCCATGTTTTCAGTTCAGTGTCAGAGAAGGGAGAGAAGAGGGGAGATCACCCACTTTTGCTACACTGTTCATCATTTACCTAGCTGGATGAGAAACCTGGGAGAGGAAGAGAAAGGTCTCAAAAGTCTCTTGCATCTCCCCATTGCACACGGATACAGGAACTGAATACACCAATTTCCCTAATTCACATACAGCAACTACATATGGACTTTCTGACTGCCAGCAAGGGCAGAGTCAATATATTTTGTGTGCAGACACTAAGAGCACAGGAGGCAGAGCCTATAAGACTGAGTCCATCTCCAGTGCCAATAACAGGCAAACTGCTGGATCAGCCATCCAAAGAAAGCCCTACTGGGATTTTTTAAAATAATCATTAGAAATCATCTCCCCCTTCCTCAGCCCAAGGAAAATGAAATCAAAGCATTTTTAAACCTTGTCCCTAGCTGTGAATATATCTGTAACCTTTCTGCATCAGTGACAATTTTGAATACAATTTTTGATGGTCAAATCCTGAGAGTACTTTTAACACTTTATAGCAAAGATTAAGCATGCTCCTGTCACAGTCAGTAAAGGAGCACCTCTTTCTATTGCCTCGGTTGGGAACTCCAGAAATCCCCATCTCTTTACAGTAAAGCAATGTCAAGCAGCCCAAAAGTGCTTTGCAAAGACAGTTTAGGGCTCTTCTGCTTTTGCACTCTTTTCACCTTTGCATCTAACACAGCTTTTTTTTTTTTTTTTTTTCCCCTAAAGATCCATGCAGCAGAATTGCTGGTTTATAGATTCAAACAGATTTGAAGTCTACAGACTACAGCTGATAAGCTACAGCTTATCAATTTTAGTTTTGGTGAAGTCAGCTATGGATTTCGTTATAAACTTTACCATGTCCCTATTCACTGCTTCACAAAGTCAGGGATGACATAGGAGGTTTTACTATCTGTTCTCTTGGTGCTGTCGTCCTACATTTATTTCTTCCTACATGGCCAGGGAATGAGAAGTTTGCAATGGGTCAGAAACTGCACAAGCTCACAGACTTCACAATAACTGTGCACAGACCTCAGGTTCATACATTAAACATCTACAGACCAGATGTTTTATACAAGGTCAAATATAACTTTTTAGTATCTGATATTCTGTAGTTGGAACCTACATTTCTTAAGGCTCTTCAAGTATGTCTCAGGACTATTCTTATCTTAGTTCCCATAATGTTACTGTAGGCCTTTGGATGACAGTTTTGATTATAAGGCTGCACACTGCCTAGAACAATAAGATCCTCATTGGTATTTCTTGAGCAATACAAATTAATTCTTGCCTGATCCTCCTTTGCACTGTATGAATCATGCTGGAAGTCTGCCCTGTGCAAGGGCAGCAGACAGGTCTGCTAGGGCACTGCTCTGTCTGACAGCAGTGGGGCAAGGGTCCCAAGGCACTGTCGAGTTTCCTGATCCCAATGATCTAGTTGCATGCATGCAGGGAAGAGGTATTGTTACACTACATCACTTTTGATATGTGTGTCTGGCCCCCAAAAAGATTACAGGAGACATACAGCATGATTGAAAATGAGACCAAGGGGTCTGAAAAGTACACACAAAGTGGTATGTTTCCACCCAGTTGAGAATTCTTTCAGCCCCTTCTGCTTCAGGCTCCTGCTTTTTGCAGTAAAATACGCTGCTATGAACTTAATGGATAGCTTTAGTTCAGAATATTTTCCTTTGCAATAGACAATTTTCGAATTGTCCTGAGTCATGTATTCCATCACCTCTGAAACACAATCACCCAATATCTCAATGCAAGAGAAATACTTTTTTTTTCCCCTTTTGTTGCCTTAATGAATGTAGAGATTTACATATTCATACATGCTAGCCCTGACCATCATCTGAAGCTAAGCTTCCTCTAACAGGCTAACCCTTAACCTCGCATTTAGGTTTCTTTAATCATCTTTTCACTGAAGAACTGGCAAACTCAAGCTTCAATTCTCTGGTCAACTTGTCCTCTGTCAAGGACAGGAATTTCTTCCTTCATCCTCTTATGACCCAAGCAAGGAAGAAAAATCACCAGTATTTCTGAAGAGGTATCTGAACTATGGGGGATTCACAGCTTCTACAGCTTCACACTGAACTGCAGTAATGACCACCTCGTTGTTGAGGAGCCCAGGATGGATACATGCTTGTCTTTCCTCGATCAGGGAAAAGAGAGGGCAACCCTGTTTAATCCTTCTTGTGTAGGGTTGCATCTAATGGCATTTAGTGGCTCTGGTGCCATTCAAAGGGAGGTATGATTTCTGGGTTGGCATCTTGGGATTGAATACACAGCCTCAATACTATCGGTCATTCCAGCACCAATTTCCCCCCATGATAGTTTTAAGTAACATTGGTTGAATGGCTCACTTACCACTACAAGCAAGAACTGTGTGCACACAAGCATCTGACAGAAGAGTATTTTGCTTTCAGTAACCTGTGTTACTAACAAGCCCTCTTGCTGCAGAGGGATTCTTAGGCAGCACAATCTGCTTAAAAAACTGAAAGAAAAGAAATCAACAAAAGAAGAAAATTTCCAGTGTGGAAGTACTTGTAACAGCAGTGACACCTTCACAGCAGTATAAATTCAATTTTCTAAACCCAGCCATCAGTCCCTAAGCAAACCAGCTGAACTCTGGGCAAGACTCAGTCAAAAGTCCGCCTCCTTTCTCCAGTCCCTGAGGAAGGTGGCTGTGCTGCTCTCTGTGCCAGTCTGCCATTTCAAAGTGTGTTTAAGCTCCTTGGCACAGGTGACTTCTTTGTGAGGGAGTTCAAGCTTTCATTGTCCTTGCCTCCAGGGATGACTTAATTAGAGATTGGGTTTCCTTCTCAACTTACTGAATTTGAGGAATCATGCTGTTGTTATTTCCAGGTAAATCAAACAGGAGCAAAGAGGGACAGTGAATAGAGGGGGGGTAAAGTCCTGGGGGGGGCTAAAAAAACCAAAATCAAAATAAACACATAAGAAGAAAAAGAAAAAAATTAATAAAAGAGGACCCCAAAAAAGATAACTCTGATGCACCTACAAAAAGGACAAAAGCACAAAAAGCACCTTCACAGCAGGTTGGAGACCTTGGCATCCAACCCCGTATCGCTACGATCTGCGAGCAAGTCCTCTGAAAGCTTTTCCTTTGCGAGATGCCAGACAAAAATCTCCAATTAGTTTCATAAAGATGAGAGGCCAGATTGCAAACTGCCTGTTACCTGACACAAAGGCGGCTTTCTGCTCAGGATAAGCAGAGGTTTAGAAAACACTAGAAGGTTTTATTAAGGTGTGAGAACAAAAGAAGTGAGCGATTGCAGGGAAAAGTGGAGGGCAACAAAGTATCTGTGCTGTGGATTGAGGGCAAACTCCTACACTTTCTGTTTTACAAGACGGATGAGCAGGGCTGCAGGTTGTCCCCAGGTACTTCAGTCAAGCTGATTACAAAGGTTACAAATGACCAGAACAAGCTTAGAGCACCCAGGACAACTAAGAAAAAAAAACAACCTGTGAAAATGCCTCAGTTTGTCAGGTGCTTGAAACGGCATTGCTCCAAAGTCAGAACTGGGAAGGCATGTCACCTTCAGGCTCAAGCACGTACAAATCAGGAGAGACACACCCAAATGCTGAGATTACATCCTAGGATTTTTAACCAAAAGCAAAGAAAATCCACAAGAAATAATAAATATTCTGTGTTTAGGCTTTTCTTTCCTGTGCCTCTGTCTTCAGGACTGTTACTGTAAAGCCTCTTTCCACTTAGAAATGCAAGATGACTTGTATAGTTTTAAACAGAACTGAAAATCCTGTGATCACAGAGGCTGAGGCTCTGGAAAAGCCATCGCTGAGTTCAGCAAAAGTCACTAGCACTGATTGCCCTGAAGTTTAAGTTCAGAGGGCAAATTGAAGAGCTGCCTTCGTGAAAATTTGTATATTTTGGGGGCATTTAGAAAATGAAGAAAGCAAAACACAGTCACAGAAGGTCAACCTCTTGGTGATCTGGTAAGAAAGTCAGGCTGTTGGACTTTGCACTGGAGCAGATGAGTGCTCATGTACTCTGTCCTACCAGCTCTGCTGGGGATAACCTCTCTCAAGGTCAATGATAAGCTGGGAACAGGAACACCATTATACATCCACAGTGCCTGGGCAGCTGAACTCTGCTCAGATTCATGGCACCCTGAATCAGAACCATACGTTTAAGCTATTCATGGTGTACACGGGACACGCACACTGAAACGCTGTGACAGCTTGAGGTGTTCAGTGGGAGAAACAGTATTTGAAACAGCATGTCAGGTTTTGATTAAGCTGGCAATTAAGCAAGCAAGGAGCAACATGCCCTGGGGTTGCAGAGGCGACAAGACAAAAGACCATTTCTTTTGTTGATGCAAATGGCTGCAACTATGCTGCCTTCAGCAGGGCTGCACCCTTCCATGTGAGCTGTGGACCCAGCCCTCTCCAGCCTTAGACAGGACCAGTGATATAATTAGTAATGAACTGCATTCATCTGGGAAGAAGCCATTGTGCAGGGAGGGAAAACTGACACTTTACAGTAATTTCTAACACAACACAGGTATTTGCACCACAGTGGTGGGCTGCCGGCAGCAGCGCTCATCTTCCACATAGGCTTCCTCCCCCAAGTTGGCAGTGGACTTTTTTACTAGGGGCAGCTGGACAAAAAGGGAGCAATGGGAAGCTGAGAAGACACCTGGCATTACCCTCTGACCACCAGAAGCTGGCAAGGGTATTCAACCCTGTTTATAAAGATCAGCCAATTCAGAAGCTTTTCTGAACTAAAATAATACTTTTCAGTGAACTGATGCATCTTCCATTTTCAATGGGCACAGGACAAAGCAGGAACTTCACAATTCTATCATGATCTCCCCAAATTGATGAACATCTATCAAAATTTCATTGATCTAATCTACAACAACCTCCTACAGAGTAGGAGGTCTGCAACATGAAGAAATTAGGGCCATTTGAGGTCAGCAGTCCTGCTGCTCAACTTTTAACTAAGAAAATAGTCACAGACAAATTAATGCATTGGAAACATCAGAACTGATCAGTATGTATACACAAAGGATAGGCTGCTCACAGTAATTGTGTAGACAAACTTTGATGTCAGCAAACCCTTTTTGATCTGGTCCACATCTCCCAGTTTCAGACTGAAGGAATTCAATTTAAAATACTATGAATGCAGCACTATCGTGCACAGAAAAAAGCAGACAATAACTTTATGGTGGGGTGCAGTGAAATGAGAAAATATCACAACTGTCTGAAGATGACTTAGATGGCTGTGACTTAGCCAGAAAACTGAGCATCCAAGCACTCATGTGAGGCTACAGTTGGAGAAGAAGGACCCTACAAAATCAAGTGGAAAAGTAAGCCTGTGCTCCTAGGATGGCTGGAAATTCAGGAAGAAATTCAGCCCATCTCAAGAAGAAGATTCAGGGCCTGGATTTATCCCCGTCTCTCATTCAGAGACACAACCTGGAAAGGCACCAAGGGTAATTTTTAACCAAAGTCCTCTGTGCTTAGCTCTGCAACAAATGATGGCCTCATAAAAAAGACCATACTGACAGTTAATTCTGCTGGCCACCTTTGTGTCATGCCTTTACTCCTGGCATTTGACATTTCCATGCATGTTTCAGCTCCTCTTGTTGGTTTGTTGTTAGTGCGATGCACCCAACCATCAGAAAACCTGGCACATGATGCACTCCCTGCTAAATGCCAATCTCTCCATGCAAGCCTGGAGCTGAATCTCAGACCTTACATCTAGCAATACAGATGAAGCACAGAGCTTCATCTTAGCAGATAAATAAACACTGGACAATATTAGTTAACTCTGGATATCAAATGCAGCTAGGGTGAAACACAGAGGTCTGCTCCCTATGCGCAGTTAAGGTGTTGATTTTTATATAGACAAATATATCACCACTGGGCACAGTTACAATATGTATCCTAATACGAGATTTATGAAGATAAAAGATTCCATCGTAGAACTGCAAATAAGTAAATCACCCAGTAATTTGCTTGGCACGCTTGCTCCTTTTTCCCCAAAGCAAAATGCAGGATGCGTGATTGATCTTCCTAACGAGTGAACAGCAAACTTTAAACTCTCCCTGGTCAGCTCAGCAATCACGGCCAAGACTTTCCAACATTTTGCCACCCACAGATGAAAGTCACGAGCTATGGAAAAAGGTGGAGTATGAAACAGACATAAAATAGCTATAAGGTTAGCTAGAAAGGCAGGGAATATACCCTACTACATCCCCTCTAGGTAGATAAACCAGTTTCTTTGCTTGGTCTAAAAATGTAATGAATCTAGGGTACAGGGCTCAAATCAACAACACAAGCTTTACATTGCACTGGCAGGGCTGAGGGGCCATAACGTCAGTCCACAGAAAAAAACTGGTCAGAAAAGCCTGTTCACTGAAGGAAATTATGATGTGCAAGGATCTATTTTTATTATGACCTGGAACAAAAGGCTGAAATTTATAAAGGATTGTGACTTTCAAACAACATTGAATCAAGGGTTATCAAACCTTTCAGTTCCGTAGAACATTTTTTTTTTCCTTGGGTAATACTAAAATGTTCCATGTTTAAATGTACAATTTTCTACATCTAAGCCCCAGGGTGGTATAAAAAGCCTTCAACCTTAAAAGAGAAGGAGGCTGAGAGCAGCGGCGTTCCAAATATTTGCCACCCACAAATCCTCTCCAGCCTGTGAAAATCTGTCTCTGAATTTCCATCAGGCTGGTGCTCTCTCCTCTTCAAAGCAGTGTCTGTACTTGGAAACATGAGAGGCTGGAAAATACCGCCTAACAAATCAAGACAGTGTTAGAGTCAGAACCAAGTCTTTGCTTCACTGCAAATTATTTAGGAAATAATTTGGAAATTTGCCCGATTCAGGAACCTGTCCATTCCCTCACAGTCTTGCTGCCCCACTTTGGTTTGGTCTAGGTTTCTCTCCTCTCCCGTTAAGCTTAGTATTGGCCAGCTGATGTTGTCCAGCAGAGCCAAGGAACTTCACTGCTCTGCCAAAGCCCAAGTAGTCTTGCCTAGAGGAGAGGATCCTATGGGAGGGAAAGGGATAGAAGTATATCAATTCCCTATATTGCATTTGTAGTGATGTGCAAAATCAAATTAATTAGGTCTGTACAACATCTTGATGTCTGAGTAGAGTCAGGGAAGTCTATCAAATGCTTGTCACTAGCAGAACACGTGCATTGCTTGAAACAGCTTCATCTAAGGAGAAAAAATCCTCCTCTGTAATGCTACCGAGTATGTCCCTGCCTTCCAAGAGAATAAATGTATATTTAGCTTGCAAATTCTTCTTTTTCAAATATATCTAACCACCATGCAAATATGTATCTATATATACATACAGACAAACACATATATACACATCTGAAGGGCACGTGACTTGCTATCAAGACTACTCCCTGCAGCAGTAGCTTCAGACATGTCTAAACTCAGTGTTTGATTTCAGATACTAGAAGATGAAGTCTGTACCCTAAACAGGCTCAAACAAACACCTCAGAGATGCAGGCATGGTTTCTACCAAGCCAGCAACCACCTCATGTGCCCTGCAGATGCCTGTACCTGGGAACCTCCCTACAGAAGTGCAGCAAGATTATTCTGGAGAAGAGTTGCTTCCCAGGGTCATAGCCATTGACTTCAAGTAAGGTTTTTAATCTGCTAAAACTCAGAAACAGGGCTAACTTTGACCTTGAAACACTGCCCATACAAAAAGTACCAGTGTTTTCCAATAGATATTGAAATGGGGCATATAAAAATCCAGATAGACAAGATGAATTTTTCTTTAATGCTTTGAAATTGCCTGAAATATTTCCTTTTTAATAATGGGAATCAGTTTTCAGGCATTCAGTACAACAATCTTTATGTTGTTAATAAACACATTTGCCTAATGAATATCTCTTGGTAAGCTTGCCTGTAATTCAGGAAACCCAAGTGTAGCCAAGATAAAAATATGCACATACTAAAAGCTCAAACTGAAGGGGAAAAAAAAATCAATTCAAAGTTAAATTACCCATCTTAAATTTCAGTATAAAGGCTACTAGAAATACAGAGTTCTTGAACTTCAATTAATCTTTAGCAATTAAGCCAGAAGAGAAAAAGATTCTTTAGAGTATCAGAAAAAAAAAGAAAAAGCTGCAAAGAGCTCATATCAGCTTTCTTAGGGACGTCACTATTGCTTAAACTCCCATTCACGGCTCTGTTGGCTGGTTAACTCATGCTTATCTTTGACTCCTTTGGGTTTCTTTTTTCCAGGCACCCGTGTGTGACTGCCTGCTTGTGTGTGGCATACATTTTCCATCTTCACTTCTCAGGGATTAATTGGCAGAAGTGCTTGCTATGGTTAAATAATTTTATTTAATTTGCACTGTGTGAAGATATTTGGGCAAAAGGGAAAAATAATCAAAATTTAATTACTTCCCCCCCCCTTTATAATGAGAAACAGTTGCATTACTTGGAGACTCATCTGGGAATACAACATTACTCAGTTTTATTATTAAACATGCAATAATAATAATAAAAAAAATTAAAAATCAGTCATTAATCTCTTGCAGTAGAAGAGTGACAAGCCCAGGATAAGAAAAACAGATTTCTAGACTTAACAACTGAAGCTTATAAATATACCGAGGGGAGAAGATAACATCAATATCAGGTCAGAAAACATCCAAAGGACTTTCTTACAGGTTTCTAAACAAACAAACAAATAACTATGTTTACTAAATGGCTCAAAGATGTCTCTTCATTGAGTCATGTCAGCTGTGGGAAGTAACACTTTTAGTGACTGGCCACAGCCTTTGCCATGCAAGTTACAGGATTTCATTAAACTTGTCAACTTCTCCTTTTTTTCTGGTTTCAGGCAAAAATATTTGCTTGTTTTCTGTGGATTCCAAGTGGAAAGAAATGCTGCTCTAGCCTTCCTCTCCCCATGATGTCATCTATCCTTACACATGTCCATCAGAAAAAGGTTTGGCTTCATTAAAAAAAAAACAACAAACAACTTGGAAAGGGGCAGAGAGAAATCAAGGATCTTCTGGAGACATACTATTACTGGCAGCTCTGTGGTCCTCTGCTAGGTCCATCTTCAAACGACCACCGGTTAAAGACCTCAGCTTCAGGCAGTCACAAGCCTTGCATTTTCTCTAGCTCCCTGTTTGATATCACAGCCTCAGACATTTTTCAGCATGACCCACACAATGACAGGCAACCTCTGTGGCAGGATGCACCCGCACACCCCAGAGGTCTGTGGGCATTCTTGGCCACATGGTAGTAGATAACCCCCGAAACCACCAGTGCCTCTGCTCCCTCAAAGGATCCTCACCTCCATGGACAAGAAGGTGCAACAGTCTCCCCTGAACTTCTCAAGAAAGGAAACAGGTCACATCATGAAGTGACTTTGGAGGAATCCAAAGGTTAGCATCATGATGCTAAAGAGGTCTTTGCAGTCCACTCACAGAAGCAAGAATCACATTTAACCATCATGTTAGCACACTGTGGATAAACCTCAGGCATTGTGGATAAACCTCTAGCACAAGCCTGTGTCTGCTCCTTCTGTGTCCACAAGGCTTCCAGGGAAGATGAAATAAAGAAATGCACTAATACAATTTATATTTTTCCCAGAAGCACAGAATATGCTGAGTTGGAAGGGATCCACAGGGATCACTGAATCCAGCTCCTGGTTCTGAACAGGACCATCCCCAAAAGTCACACCCTGGGCCCCAGAGTATCATCCAAATGCTTTTTAAACTCTGTCAGGCTTGGTGCTGTGATCACTTCTCTGGAGAGCCTCTTGCAGTGCACAACCACCCTCTAGGTGAACAACCTTTTCCTGGTATCCAACCTAAAGCTCCCCTGGCACAGCTTCAGGCCATTCCCTCAGGTCCTGTCACTGCTCCCCACAGAGAAGAGATCAGTGCCTGGCCCTCCTCTTTGCCTCAAGAGGAAGTTGTAGACTGTGGTGAGGTCTCCCTTCAGTCTTCTCTTCTCCAGGCTGAACAGATGAAGGATGATTATTCCTTTGGTGCATTAAAACCACCTTTCAAATCAGAGCACGAAGCGGCCAGTCAGGTCACTGTCACAAAACCTTTATCTGGAGAGGACCTGCTTTTACAGCTCTGGATCTATTCACTAAAGAAACGACATTTGCCACTGCTCAGTATTACCAACTGTAGAAAGAAACATTTCCCCCCACTCTCGTAGACATCGTAAGGAGAAAATTTAATGAAACATGTAAGGGCCATGGTTCAGCAAGGCAATGCTTACCGCTTTCATGTGCAAATCAAGTTGCACAGAAATCGGCAACACAAAACTCCCATTGGCATTACCCTATACCAGCTAGCCCCAAAGACATTTTGGAGTCATTTTGGCTAATTCCAGACTTTTTAAGGTGGTTTTAGCTGATGCATACACTGTCAACTACGTTGCAGAAATTACTTCCGAACTTGTGCAGGAACATTTTGGTCACTAATTACACTATAAAGGGAAGAAAGAACTTCCCTAGCTTTCCTTGATACGTGTCCATTTTAAGGTTTCCTCTCTCCAGTGAAAAGAGGGGTTAACGTGCCTACTCTCACAATTCTTAATCTAAAAAAGCCACAGCCTTGATAAAGCCTCTTTCAAGTGATTAATAACCATAAAGAAATGCCTGAAGGTGAAGTTTATCCAAAATATCACAGAAAATGGTGTCTGAAGCAAAAAAAAGTATTTATATTTAAATTAAGCCATTTTTAGTGCAGCAAATTTAGATTTGCTTATTAAGAAAACTGCAATCTCTTTCCACCAGAATTTGCCAACACATTTTGACACAAAAAACCTAGCGTAACAACATTCTTGATACAATTAATGGTTATTTACCAAAATATTTCTTGTATCCTTTCCAGTTCACACCCTTGCATCATCATCTTTTCTTTACTCAGTGTAAATATGGGCTCCTTTAAAAAGAGAGTGGGAAACAAAGCTAAAAGAAAAAGACAGGCCAACAATCAGAACACCCATTTGGAATTAAATCTTTCAGTACCTTATGCAAAAACTGCTGGAACAAGTTTATGCCCTTTCCAACAGACAGATGTTCTCATCAACGAGAAAATTAGAACTTGATGACAAACTCAGAGGTTTAAATGTCACTCCCTACCACCCTGATTCAAATAAAAATGGAAGTGGCATTAAGAGAGCAGTATACAAGCTCTGCAGACTGGTAATTTATTTTAATTAAAAAGCAGAGTTTACACACACATTTAGTGGCACTCTTTATAAAGTATACACCTAAAAGTAGAAGGCTTTCTTGATTTTAGTGCCCAGAAAGCTATTTTCTCATTGCTAGTGAATTATTTGCTCTCTTGGTCTATTCTGGAATTTCCCACTGCATGTAACAAGTTCCTAATGTCTTAAATAAAATAAAAAGTCTCAGACCTACCAGTAACTCCCACAGAAGGCAACCTCCAGAGCACTATCTGAGCAAGGTCCAAAGAGTACAACTCAAGCAGCCCATTTTTGCCTTTTCATATATGATGCAAACAAGTACAAAAAAGATTCACTAACCAGGCGGTACAATCAAAACATTTAAAATGTGAATATTATTTTACCTCTAACTCTGGAGGAGAATATCCAACCAAGAAAAGCACTCCATGAAGTAATGCACTGATTGTCTGGGTGCCTTTCTGGTAGGTACACTTCAGTTAAAGTCAAATCATTAGGCTCAGTAGAAGAGGAAGCGGATGAAATCCAATAGAATGCATTACAGAGGTCAGACTAAATGAGCTAATGGTCCCTTCTGGTCTTAAAAAATCTATTAATCTAATTTAATTCTCTGTTCTACTCTTCATACCAGAGTCAATTTAAACTCATTTATATGAAAAGAACACATTACAGCAGCCTTACACAACACACCGTGTTCTGACCATGCAGTTTGAGGCTACCCAAAAGCTTCATTTACTTCCCACTGAGCTCATGTTTACCCATAAAGACAGCTTATATTTACAAGCAAGGCACCAAGCACAGGCACCTCTCCCAACAAAATTCTGGATGAATGTTCACCTTAAACTTCACAAATTAAGCAGAAACTTGCCAGAGCACTTTCCACCTTGGCTTGGTTTTTTGGGTGCTGGCGTTCTTCGCTCAGCCTGATACTTGCCATGGTGAAGAGTACAACATTTTTATCAATAAAATCTGTTCATCACTCTAAGGATATTTCTTGTGAATAATTTCTAACACACTCAATATTGCACCAAGAAAATACTTGGCACTCACTGCCCAATGAGAAAACCAAGCACTTATGAGGAGAAGGCCAGAAATATTCACTGCTGTTAATCCCTCCGGTGTACACAATATGCTCCTATCAAGCAAATACATTTTATTACCTCTCCTTCTAAAAAAAAAGAAGAAAAAAAATCCCCTCTTTTTCTTCTCCATGCAGCCTTCCCTCAGTATTTCCTTCTCCTGGAGCCTCGGTGTTCACATTAACATCACCAGCCGTTTGCTTAATTCAGCTGTACAAGAGCGCAAAGCATCACATGAATCCAGGCTGATCAACCCTAGTGAGCCGCAGCATCCTTCATGCATGCCTTGGATAGAGGGAATAATTTAACACAGAGGGGCCAGTACACGGGGGCTCACAAAAGCTTTTCCTCACACAGTATGTTGGAAAGATCTTATGAGTGGACTAAGGACTTCATCTCCGCTGTCATATCTATACCTGATGTCACCTTTATTTTTTCTCTTTGCCTGCAGCATAGAGAGCCCTTTCCTTGTCTCTGTCCTAAACATCAACAGATGAAAAAGGACTGCAGAGCTGCCTAATGCCTCATCTCTCCAGTGGTTGTGTTAATTTATTCCAGCTATTTGAGGGTAGTGTGAATGGCACCCCAGTAAGCCAGCTCAGACTAGTATAAAGGCAGTTGATTTTCCTATCTTCTGTCATGACCAGTACATAACTTCTATAGTTTTCAGCTCTCATGTTTCTTTGCTTTCTTTTCCCCCTCCTTTTTCAGTCTCGAGCAGGTGGTACTTTGTGAAAACACAGACCCGAGGAGCTACGTAACGTGAAGCACCCAATTTGCCTATTCAGTGCCAGTCTTTTTTAACTGAATCCCGTATTTCAGTGAAACTTGCCTTAAGCCCTGTTTCCTCTCAGCACATTTTAATCAAGCAAAAATCCTATTTACAGTGAAGAAATCCCGTTACAGCAAACAATCGCTACATTGTTTTCTTGGACACATCTCTTTCACCTTAAGCCTTTATCATCTGCTTCGCCCTCCTATCGTGAGGCACACCCTTAAAAAAGAGCCTTTTCAACATGAAAATGTAGGGCAGATATTGCGACTCAAATTCACATGGATATTCACTAACTGTTCCAGCTTAAAATTTATATATTTTCTTTGGATTCTTTAGACACAAACTGAGAGGTCAAAAAGCCTCTCACTGGCAAAATGCAACTCCTTCCAGGGCAAACTAAAATTGATTGAGGACTTGCTCCTGAAGCCTCCAGCCCAAGCTCCCACCAGTTTCAGAGGATTTATCTGAATAAAGGCTGAGCTGAAACTCTCCAGGAACTTTGAGATTTTGCCCTAGAAACGTTTTCATGATATCAACATTTACTTGGTAGATTCACCTGAAAGGTACTTCTTACCCCTTCCCCCCCAACTCTGCTCTCTTAATTTAGTATAGTTACTAATGCCAAAATGCACTTTCAGGAAGTGTGCTTCAGAGTTATTGCCTCCTTTTTTTCTGGAATCTACCTATATTCGCCTTTCAGGTTTTTGACAGCATCACCAACTATCATTTCACAGCCCCTCATTGCTGGTCCCATTTCTCTCTGAATGCGGAGATCTTCAAACTATCTACCTGGATTATTTTTGTCCCTTCAGCCTAAATTCCCTTCCTATCATCCACCCAACAAATCCAATTCTACCATAAGAGTACAGCTGGATTTCTGAGCATAACACTGACCCTTCCATTCTTCACGTATATCTTGGGCATTTTTTAATCAGCACCATTATGTTGTGCTTTTCAGCAACTCTGGAAAGTTGATTTACTGTCATATATTAAGGATGGGGAGCTGCTAGGGACATCACCACAAGTGCCTGAAGTCAAGAGAAGGCTCTGTAAAACCTCCCTGTAAAGGTTCAGTAATTTTGTAGCTTACTCCTAAAGAGCTTCTTACCCCTCTCTAACCCGAGTATCAAGGCAGAAAGAAGGTTATCCAAGGAATACTCTGCTTGCTTTGACTCTATAACAGAATATGGCAGTGCATCCATATCTGTTTTCTTGGTTTAAAGAAAAAAAAAAAAAGAAAAAAATGATAAAAAGAAGATAAAAAAGATAAACTGGCATAGCAGCACTGCAGAGTGCTTGTGGCATTGAAGAAGTTAATTAACAACATTGAATTAGACTTCAGGAGACAAGTCTTAATAAGTGCTGCTAAAAATATTACAGTAGTCATTTCCAGAACAAACACAATCAGTGGCAGACAAGGGAGGAGAGTGATCCAGACCCATGAGCCACCATGATGGAGGCATTTTCAATGGGGAGCAGGAACAAAGGCTGCTCCTTTCAAAAACCCAGTAGCAAAAAAAAAAAAATCCAGGATCCCACAACCCAAGCCAGGCTAGTGGCTCTGCAGGCCAGTTCTGCAGCCAGGCCACTGCAGAACTGCAAGGAGCAGAAGGTGTTTTCACGACACAGGGCCAGCCTTGAGGTGCACAAGCTGAGAGGGTAATTAATGCCTTGAGAAAAAGCCTGGCAGTTTATAATCCTGTTTTGGGGGTGGGAGGAGAGGAGCTGGCAGAGGCAGCAGCTCAAAAAGGGAACTTTCTGGAGTGTCTAGCTGGGTTAAACCCCCAACCCTGTTCAGAGCTCCAATGCTGCATGTAAGCCACCTACATCTGCTGACCAAGGGATAAATGATGCACTGATCACTAAAACCCCATGTTTAAAATCCCAGTGCTCATGGGCTGTCCCTAGCACACGATGCCATCCCTCTCTTCTGCAAAAGGTGGTCTTGGACATCTGCTATGTGTCATCTCTCGCTCCCTGCCACTGGCAAACAGCTCCAACCCAAAGTGCTGGCACATTCGTGGCTGGATTTGGTGTCAAGTGTTTGGTGCATCGAACTGATAAGCCATGGCTGATGTCAGTGTGAGCCAGTGGTCTTGAACTTAATGAAATGACAATTAATCACAACTCCAGGCTGATTCCTTACACTGAAGAGCTCGCTGCAGAAGAGGAAAAGCCACTATCCTTCACTGGCAGTTAATGTTTTTTTCCCTACGCAATTACCCCACTATCTGCATCCCAAGTTTGCTGCCAGAAACAGCCGTCTCAGCTTTTCAGACACGTTCTTGGCAAGGTGCTTTCTCCCTCATAGTGTTTGACAGGATTATGAAGTGATGAAGTCTCTGGTCTCCTTTTGTTTTGAAGCCTGAAAGTGAAGTTTAGCTTAATAATTTTGTCTCTTCCTGCCCCTTTCCTACTTCAGCCATCCTGGTTGCCCACCAGCCCAGTACCCAAGTGCTCCCAGCCCATGGATCTTGGCTGCGACTTCATGGCATGTAGGTCTTCATTCCCATTTGGTTTGCAATGGTAACAACTGATCTCCTAAGAAGATAACAGCAGTATCCTCGTTTAGCTTATGGATGAGTTAGGTCTGCTGTACCATTTTCTCAGGCTGGCTCACATAGGTGCCTCATAGCAGGAGCAGTGAACTGAAGAAGAGGAGGGTTGCTCCAGCTCTCTTTGGTAAGGATATCTGCTGTTCCATGGTCCTACTGAGAGGAGTACAGTTTTGTTTGGGAAAAGGGAGCAACCACATATTTATTCATACTGGAAAGACACTGAAGATACTCCCACTGTGCCAACCAAACAGTATTAATATTTATGAAGTGTTCCGCAAAGGGAGCATTTTGAAGCTGAGGGATCTTGCACTTTTAAAGTATTTTTTGTGAGAAAGTAGACGAAAGAGCTCAAGCTCCAGCTTTCTGGACAAAAAGCAGAAATCCCTAGTTTCAGAAAAGTCTCCAGTGGTATGATGCTTTTTTATTACTGTTTACTCAAACACTGCTTTACAAAGAGGGCAAATTTAAAACAGGATAAAAATGAGGAGACAGACCAGGTCTCAAAATGGGGTAGAAATGCAATTCTGGATCCCAGCATACTCCAGGGTAGATGAAATCTCCTCCTGTCCTTTTGAACTTTAGATACTGTCTGCCCAGCAAATGTAGGCTGAGATGCCTGCTTTGTTATTAAAGATGTACCGCTTTTTTCACCTCCAAACTTAGACATGTCTCTCTGCCTTAGATAGCAAAAAGGGACTAAAATATTTATAGAATAAATGGAACATGAATATGTAGGCAAATATTAGAGGATAAAAGCCAGGGCCCGAGTCATGCTACATGTTTAGCAGAAGCTCCTGAAATGAAGCACTGATCTCTCTGAAAACCTCCAGCAACACTGTGCAACCAGCAGCTGTCACTGTAAGCAATGAAGAGAAACAGGAGTGAGTCAGGGATGCTCCTAGATGGGAGGAAAGCAACTGGAAAATAAAAACACAGGAGCAGCTGCAATTAAACACTCAGCAGCTCCCTAAAAATGGCCCTTGTCCACCAGAAGCTGCTCATCAGAAAGGCTCAGACGGCCTTTTAAAACGCAGTTCAGATTCAGCTTCAGAGATGGTAAGCGTGGCTTATCACAGTGGGATCTTGAAGCGATGGCAATTCATATCCTGTGCACAAGTGGGATTTAAGATTCTGCAGCCCTTTCGATGCGTTCTCGGGCAAGGATGTAGGGCGTTAGAGGTAAGTAGTGCAGGAAGCAGCTTTCAGCTACCTATTAACACGTGACAGCTTTGAAACATTCAAGATCCTCTGCCCACTATCCACATTACTCAGCTGTCAAAGGAAAGGCCTCAGATTTATGATGTGAAAATTACATTTTAACGAGGTGTCATATGTGTTTAAAGTTCTTATTCATCACCATACTGCCACATCTTTTACCCAAGACTCAAATGCACTTAATTAGCATACTATGAGGACAGAGGGTTCACCTTATCTGCATTATAAAACTGCTTCAGGAAGAAAAAACACAAAACAGCCCAGACATTCTCATTGAATAAAACGGTTGCAATCACACATCAAAAGAGCATGCCACAATACTTGGCAAAATGTGGAAGATAAAATTTTGACATGCACCCTCTGAGGCTTTTAAGTTATCACAGATATTGACGGAACCTTTGTATCTCATTTGGTTATCAGAATGGCAGTCCACAGCGTTAATATGCAATCTATGGACACCACTTAAGCAGAATGAGGTTGTATTAGGAGTCCTACATACAATACCACTGTCTTCCTTATGTATTAGGCATATTTATTTATTAAGTTCATACATCTATTAAACACCCCCTATGATAATGTTTGGGTCCCCTGGACATAATTCAAAACATCTTCTCATGAATAGGAGGTCTGTATGTCCCACATCATTGGGAACAGCTGCCAGGACATTCAAGTACCAGATATGCACAGAGGGATTATCAACCTGGATTATCTTCCCTGGGCTTCTTCACTGTCAAGCTATGGGACAGGCTCCAGTCCCCACCTAAGCACCTGAACTCTCAGTCGGCACATCCCAAGCCCCAGCAAGAGCTGCCAACACTGGCACGGGGTACCCCAGTCATTTAAAGACAAAACTTCTGGTCTCTCTGCTGCCCAGAAACCCCTACCTGGTGCCCAAGCAGGAGCCAGAACAGCGCAGGGAGGTGCAGAGACACAAAACCGTGAGATGTGCAGTTTGTATGCAGCACAGCACTGGGAAGCAGGATGGGAGCACTTTCCGTTTTTGGAGAGGAGGGTTTGTTGATATTTTCTTGAATTTATTTGCGCAGAATGCATCACAAGTGGGTGATGATTAAAACAGGTAGCACTGGTGCATATTAAGACTGATTAGGCTGCAGAAAATTTTCATATTGTCAATACAGCCTTCTGTTTCCCTCTCTGCTTATCACACAAAAAAATAACTTGAACACTGTTCTGGGTTTAACTTCTTGAAGAATGTGATGAGGTGCAGAGTTTTTCTTACTATCACTCCAAATTAGCAAACTCAACACCAGCTACAAAGAAATAACCCAAAAACTCGGGAGGGGTTATGAAGAAGCATCCTCCAAAAAGCTCATTCTAAGGCCAAACAGCTTAAAGAAAATACACTTCAAAGGCTTTTGGTATCTTCAAGTTCAGTTCTTGAGGGTAGACACTAATGATCTGTTTCTTGGGACTTGAAGGCACTGAGCAGTGTTTGCTTTCAAAAACACATTTGGGATAAAAGAAAAAACAACCCCAGACAAAAGGAAAAAAACAGTGGGATAAATCCTTAAAATGCAGTTTTTCCCGTTTCTGAGAATAATGAACAATTGGGTTTAATTCCATCAAGAGCCTTGAAATGCTTCTAGATTAGCTAAACTCAACTTTTAACACTTCAAAATATTTTGTCTTCCCTGGTAACTTCAACTGCTACAGAAGATGAGCACAGAAACTCCAGGGTTTGACACTCATTTACTCTGAGGAGTAAAACCCCATTTTTTTAAACAGTGGGTGAGAGATGCTCTACAACACTGAAGATCTCAAATATGTTCCAAACCTATATGCACAGCTCTTTAACTAAAAATCACAGAAAACGTTAAGACACTGTAAACAGCAAGAGGATGTGATCCCTGCTTTTCCTATAAACTACTATCAACTCCTGTCTACTCTCATTTTCTCTGGACAGTTTGGTAAAAGACTGAAAAGTGAACTGGAGTCCCCAGAATCTGTTTTTTATTTTAGATATCTCTGAAATGTATGATACTAGTGATTTCAAATACGTTTCAAATATGTTACTATTTAAGTAGCTAAATATATCACTTTTCTTGTTACGACCAATTTTTGGGTTTAAGAGCTCTTCTAAAACTTCAGTCTTAATTGTTTTTTAACAACCCATATGTTCAACCCATCAATTTTACAACCTTTTTTTTATTTTCTAATTAAGCAGATATTGTTTACAATATTTTGCTACTCAAACTGTAACCCTATGGAAAATGGCTGCATTGAACATTGCTCTAATATGGAGAAACACTGACAATTTTCAACAAGAAGGAAAATACATATCCACAATCCACTCTATAAAAAAATAAATATCTAAAAAACAAATAAAAATATCCTCAGTTTTCACTGCTTTCCCAGTGTCATATTGGCTCCTGTTCTGCTCTTTGGTGGAGGAACTGGGCTCAAGCCAACCATATATTTAGTGTTACATGTAAAGCAATGCAGCATGAAATTTGGTGCTAGCCAGAAAATGAGTTGCATTGAATTTGGAAGAGAGCATCATGCAGATCTGGTCTCCTGGCTCCTCTCTGCAAAAAAACCCCTGGTATCAAGCAAGTGTTTGCTCACCTGTTCAGTTCAAAAATCAGTGCTTCTGCTTGACTGATTCATAAAATAATGTTCCCACTAATCAGGCTATGTGGTAATGGAGCACTAAACTCCCCTTGCAAAGTTATTTTTCTTCGCTTTGAAATGCCTTGGCCCATTCAAATTGTCTCATTGAAAAATTCAGTTGCTGTTAGAGCAGTCCTCTCAAAAGTCTTCTAAACCCATAAAATAGTGAGGTAATGGGATCCTTATGGATTTCTGCCAAAAAGGAAATCCTGACAATTTTCAAAGAAGAGGAACGCATGTAAAATTCAGCCTCACGTCCACATTACAAAGCTATCAAAAATTGCACAACAGGAACATCAGAGAAGGTCACCAGATTCCCTGACACCAGATTAACCCTCTCATGCCCACCACCCAAACCTAAAAACTGCTTCAGCAATCTAAAGCACTGTAGGATTTTAATTTATCTTCCAAACAAGAGAGCAACAAGGACAAATCAAATCCTTGCACCACACGGACTTTCAGTCCCCTGCAAGGTTTTCCCTTGCTGTCTCATCTCACCAGTTTAGACTGCGGAAAAAAGGAGAACAATTTCCTTTTTTTCTGGGAAAGCACAAAATTTAGGTTTTTCACTGATTACAGCTTTCTTTTTTTTTTTTTATATAAGATACTATTACTGACAACAGTCACCAAATGAAAAAGCGGTAGCAGAGAGTCCATTATAATACCTGGAAATAATTCACTGAAAAGGAAAGCCTGTGAAATAGAAGGGATACAATTGATTCTCACTCCTTGGGGATAACCAATAGCTCACAAATTACTCTGCTTCACTCCAAGACTCAGAAAGTACATGCTGATCATTAGGTTGGGAGAATGAGAAGTATTACTTCATTTTTTGCTCATCTGAGATTTTGCAGAGGTTAACATCATCAAAAATATCTCTACTCCTGGCTTAACAGTCACTCGGTTTTTGTTCATCTGCCTCCTTAAGATTTTCTTCTCCCCTTCCTTACATTTTCGAATAAAAATGAGAATTTAATTGCCATTTTAATGCTTTTATTCCAACCCTTCCCAGATTTTCATATCCACAATTTCTGTCAGCATTTCTTGGTACATTTTTATTATATGGTAAGAGGTTGCACACAGTAAAAAAAAAAAAGAAATGCTCAGCAACAGAAACCTTTTGACTTCTCTTGCACTTTGAAACCCTGAATCCATTTACCCACTTTGAAGTTTCTTGCTTCCAAAAAGAAACGTTTTAGAAATAGCCATGTTATGAATTGAATACTTTACTGTCCAAATTACATTAATAACATCTTTTTTCTTACTTTTTCAGCCTTTCAAAATACACAGTCCACCACAGGAACTACCTGAACTATGACTAAATCACATATAGAAGCAACCATTTGAAAATGACTGAACAAATGCTGTTTGGAAATTCTTGAACTGTCATACAAGTTAGACCACAATCTAAGGCTAAGTCATGTTACTAATAAAGTGGCAACTTTATACTTGTGAAATGATTAAGAAGTTGATAAAGTTAAGGGAACATTACTAAGTAATTACCAGCACAATTTCTAAGAGGGGAAAAAGGTGGAAAAGCTGGGAAACCTCTGGGGGTCAGATAGTTCTCTGAGAGAAAGTACAGTAAGTCACAGTAAGTAATGAAATGCTTTAAAAAAACCCTAGAGCAACTTTACAGAAAATAAACCAAGAATGTGTAGGATTTTAGTGTTGATTCCCCTCCTGACTCTAGACACACACTCGTGGGTGCATGTATGCAATTAGGCTCAGCTTTTCTAAACAGACAAAACTCCCCCAGCTTAATGAAACAAAGTAATTTAAACTGGCAGGCAGTTTTTCTCCAGATGTTTGCAGTGACAGCATCTTTTAGATTTTATTTTGGCTGAAATTCCTGCAGAAGGGAAAACAATTTGATGATATAGGAAAGAAAATTCAAGCAGAAAAGACTGCTACCCCTGTGATGTGAGGAAGAGCATGGGCATTTGGAAACTGTTTCAGGTTAATTATGCATAGCATACTCCTTTGTACACTTTATTTCAACTATGACCAAAAAAAATATTCTGCACATATAAATGTCTTAATAACCATCACAGGTTCTGTGGTGCAGGTTAATTTACAGAAACTCAAGCAGATCAGTAAGACAGGCGTGTACTTCAATTTTACACCTTATTTGCAAAAGAAACAATTTAGAATTTGTTTTGGCATTAAAACTCTTACCTGCTCTGCTGTCCAGTGGGCCAAAATCCAAGGAGTATTTTACAACATGATAGTTGTTCCATACATAAAGCAGGTTGTCCCGGGGATTATAATCCACAGCAGCAATGTACTGGTAGGAGTTTGGAAAGGGCACATCCACCATGCTATCCTTGCTTTGGTCAGTGTTATATATGTAGTCTATTTTATTCCCTGTGGCTTCATTGTCGTCATCTTCATACACAGACTTCACCACGTATAAAATCCCACAGATCATGAAGGCATTCGAAGCTGACCTCTTGTCATAGGCAGTATCCCACGTTCCTTCGATCCTTAACGTGTAAGGGTTTAACTGGCTAATGACTATTTTGCCATTATTTTGTTCTGTTGCATAGATTACCCACAGCCCGTTCTCATCCACAGCCAGGTCTATGTCGGACTTGCCTCCCCAGCGGTAGGGAGAGGTGTCGTGGTAGTTTGCGTTCGCTATGATGGCCTCCCCGCTTTTTATCCTTGTCCGCAAGTCAAACTTGACGATGTTCCTGGTCCGCTCCTTGTTGAAGAACAAAGCCCCATCGTACACCACGAACCCCGTGCCGTCCACCCGGTGCGGGAGTTTGTAGGTCGTGGTTGGCCTCCCGGCGATGAAGTCGTCCTTGGAGGAGTACTCCGTCAGCGTGTCTGTCCGGTACGGTGTCCAGGGCATGTAGTAGATCTTGTCAGATGCCTGCAGAGGGTCCTTGCACCAGGCACCGGACTGGTGGTCGGATTCAAATAAGTGTTCGCTCTGGTACACTCCTTTCAGCAGTCCGGGGCAAAGAAAAACTGTTATCGGGGAAAAGAATTTGAAAGAAAAACAAAGTTAACGACAGTTCAGGGGTGGTCGGCCCAAGCATCTCAAAAGCTTCTAGTCCTGGAGTAGAGGACACTTGAGACCAGTGGAAACCCAAGAGCAATGCCTTGTACCTAGAGACTAACCTTGCTGCCCTCCATGTCTCTAGAACAAGATTTGCTCCATCGAACTGATTTCCCCCCCTGCTTTTTCTATTAACTGTGGCTTGTTTTCTCATTGCTTTTCGAATCTATTTTTACAGGTGTACTTACTTGGACCACTCGCCTTTGTAAACTCTGAAATGAATATGTGCCCCCAAAGGATTTCTGGGTTTGTATTTCCAAATTATATTCTGCAGTGAATCTGTACCTACTGGGTGAAGGGCTAAACTCCGAGGGAATTGATCCACATATTTATTTGAACAGCCCATAGAAGAGTGGCCTAGAAATGGAAATAAGAGAAAGAAATTCCCATCCTTACAGCCCAAGTGATATTAAATATTTAAAGGGTACCAATAGCAAAGCAGAGGCGAATCCCTTAGCAACTCAGAGGAGTGTTTTAAGCAAAGGGAGTTGGGGGGAAACAACCATCTGTAGTATAACTAGAAATGAGATTTTCAAAGCTGCTACAGGACACATGAAACATGCAGTCCACACAATTAAAAATGAATGACATATGGATGCTGAAAGGAAAAGATAAGGAAGGAAGGAAGAAAGGAAAGAAGGAAGGAAAAGAATAAAGTTCGCTGGAGAGGAACCCAAGGTCTAGATTTTAATCAGTTAAAAAAATGTCCTGTTAAATATAGTAGTAATTCAAACTTAAAAACATATACCTTCTATTGTTACATGAGAGGAGCACAGAGGAGCAGTTTGACTAACTGGGATGCTTTGCTGCTCAGACTTCGGGTGGGGTGGGGGGTGCTGAGAGGGGCCAGGGCATGCCCAACACCTGGGAGGAGGCTCAGCCGGTGCCCAGCTGACCCTGGCACCACAGGAACGCCAACACCAAGAGGCCGGCCAGCTGGATGGGGAGGCAAAAGGAGGGATGCTGCAGAGCAAAACCAGCTCGTTTAGCCCTCGTCATCCCCGCTAGCAGCCTCCTGACTCGGAGGTGCGTGTGCAGCTTTGGGGGGAGAATACATGTTGGTTATTTGTAATGCTGATCTCCACGGGCGTGAGTGGTACCGTAACCACGACGACAGGATGGGCAGCTGGGAAGCACGAAGAGGTATCCCACCACGTACTTCCGTTAGCATGGGGATGGCAAGATGGGATCCCACATTCACACTTCCTGCTCGGAGTGTAATTAATTATTTTTGTAAATGCAGAAATTGGTAATGTTGTCTGCAGAACAAGATGGGAGGAAAATCAGATTCAATAACTGGCATAAAATTGTATAGATCCATTGGAGTCTAAGTAACCACACAGAGTTGCTGATAAAGAGGTGCCATTTCCAAGAGGCTTTTATGCCATAATTAGTATACTTATGCACATACGTACATATGCATATTTTCCAAATTCTTTTGGGTAGGAGAAGAGTGAGTTACCTAAGCCTTTGAATAGAAATTTAATGAAAAAAAGTGGCAGTGGTAAAAAAACCTTTCAGCAAAAATGAGTTATCCGGTGAAGTTGAGCAGCAGAGATACTAAATAAACTTTAACAAAAAGGTAGTGAGAATTAATGACAAAGTATTTCAACTAAAACGTTAAACTGTTAAATAACTTAGCCTATACATAAGTAATATATATATATAATTTGAAAGGTATTTAATTACCTTTTTGTTCCACTTCTATTGTAGAGAGAGAGGTAAAGAGAGAAAGGAGAAAAGAGAATAGATTAATGGTACTGTATTGGCCAGGTATTTTTCTTTACCTCTTCCATATGAAAAGGAAGTTTCATTAATTTACTTTAGTATGTGAACATTTTATATATATATATATATAAACCTTTCCTCTGATATACACTGGATAATATGCAGACAAGCTGAACAAAATACAGATTAATTTTAACTTCAGAAAAATCTTTAAGATTAAAAAAAAAAAGCTCAACACTTGGGACATAATGAGCCCCCTGAACTATTTGAAATATCGTGTCAGCAGCAACCTTGGACCAGTTTCATAGAGCAAAATGAAATACCCATAAACTGAAATATGACTGATACAGATTTATGTATAGAATAAAAATTCCAGGGAGAAACTTTATAGAACATACATCTTCATGTATTTCACCAAAGTCCTGTGAAACAGAGATCCCTACTTAAAGCAGGAGAATATTTCCTTGTGACACAAAAAGAGAACTTAGGAGAGTTAAATGAAGCACGTCGTTGGATATTTGTAGAGTCCTGTCCTATATCCTTGGAGAAACAAACTTTAGTAAGACTTGAGGAGAAAAAAAACCCAAACATTTGAAATATTGTAATATTTATATGACTTATAAGATCCCAAAGATTTAAAGTGTTGATGAGTTAAAAATATCTAAGCACTATTTAAAAAGCCCAACCCCAGAACTTGCTGGATATTTTTTGCTGAATTATTCACCATGTCTCATAATGCAGCTGAAGAGGCTGTGTCCCTTCAGACAAAGCCCCTTGCAGGCAGAATAAATAAATGCAGTGCACTTATTAATTGCTAAATGCTCAGTACTAGTTTCTGTACCAAGCAACCTCCTGTGAGAAGCTTTTGGGGGGCCTTATCCAAAAGCTTCCTGCAGTTGTGGCACAGACCCTGTCTTTTACAGCGTGGTGGGGACACAGACATCTCCTGCAACCCCAGACCTGGGGTTTGCTGGTTCCTCAGGGCCTCTTCCCTGAAGGGGTAAGAGAAGACAAGCCCCATAATATATCAGAGGGAGAAGTGAGAACTTGCCAGCAAACCAGTATGATTTTGACAGCAGAGGGATCTCTGTTCAGAGAAGCGAGACAAGAATGCAAAGGTATGCACATGTGCTTTGATTTTGCTTGCTCAGAGTTCACTCCAGCCCCTTCCAGACTGTCCTCTGGTGCTGGGATTGCAAATCTCTTTGCATTCAAAAGTCTCAATTATTTGGATGGGAAACTGCAGGCTCAATAGCAGAACAATTCCAGGATAGGGCTACAAATGCACTGGCCAGACACTGGATCTACACTTCCCCGTGCAGGGAGGCACAAAGCTGGAGCCAAATGCAGCTCCCATAACGAGTGTTTCCAAACTTCAGCAGCCTTTTTTACCTGGGCTTTGATTCAGGCTCCTTTCTACTTTGTAACAGGTTAAGGTTAAAGGCAAATGTTTTCAGCATGTGGCTGTCAGGGCTCTGGGGAACAGAGACAATGCATTTGAGTGCAAGCACCTGATTTTGCAAGGGAAAGAGCCAGCAAGATTAAAAGGCTCCAGACTTAGCAATTGGAGAAAACTGCACAGCAATTGTACTCCCCGTCCCAGGCTGTGGCTGGTCACGGTTAAGTAAGGTATTCAGAGAAACATTAAATGTCTCTGGCAAAAGCCAGAAGGCAACATGACAGATCCTCAAATGCATGGCTTCATGCTGATTCTTCTGGCTGATGGTATACAGTACCTCTGGCAGCATAGAAGGTAGCAATTTACATTTTCAAATGAGCAAAAGCTTTTGTAATGCACTCGAACAACAGTGTGATATTGTAAAGCACAAAGAGAGAAGCTTCTAGAGGAGATAATATATTTGCAGCCAGCTGCTCTGGGTGACCTGAAGTGTTGATTACCCTTATCCTGAATAGCTCATATGTGTTATTAGCGGTCAGTGCCATATCCAGCTCTCTTATAATTTCAAATACAGATGTGTTTTGCTGACCTGCTGCATGCTGTTTCCATTGTATGTATCCCAAATACATATTTTCCCTCTGCTGATTTAAGACTTAATGCTTTTGAATGGCAGTAATTACTCAGTTTATATTGGGGGGCCATATTTTTCAAAGAGGTTGCATCAGAGGCTTGGAGGATTTACCTCATAGAGCAATACTAAAAGGAAGGGTCTAATTATAGTCCAATTATCCCTTCAGTGACACAACACAGCACTGCAAAACTGTCTTCTGAAAAAACAGTGGAATTTTTTTAATTTCACCTAATTAGACAATGTTACATCTCTGTAATGCCTGTGCCAGTCCACAGAATTGAAGTACTGCTGATAGCACAGGGGCCACCTTACCTTCCTACAGGGATCTACAGAAAAAGCAGGCATACACAACTTTTACTCTTACAGCGAGATCTTCCATTCCTGCTATCTCTGCGTTTGAGGAGAACAAGGATATTTCTCCTCAAATTCATATGCTGGTTGCAGGCCAGTGCCATTGGCTTCAACAGTGCCTGAGGCCCAAAGGAAATCAAAGAACCACTTGCCAGGTCTGAGGGAAGTTACGAACAAGACTTTCCACGTACAGTGATTTTCTCATGTTTCTTCAGATGGAAGTAAAACCGAGGACAATGTGCAATCATGGGTCACCACAGCCTGTCCCCAAGCGATCAGGCAAATTCCTGCCACCCATTCAGAGAAATCACACAAAAACATTAATTAAATGTTCTTAGCACTGCTGGTTGAGATTCTGAAAACACACTCTGGTACAATTAACACTTGAACAACATTGACTGCTCATTTTCTTACCACCACATTGAATTGCACTCAACCATTTAAGGCACAACCACACAGCGGCAGAGCCGTATAGAGAGCTGTCTCCCTGGCACTGCTTCAAACCCACACAACAGCAGTACAAAACTCCTGGAAAAAAAATTATGTGAGTAGGGAGATGTTAAAAGGCAATTACAAGAGTGAGAAGTGAGCAAAAAGTTGTGCCCTGTACTTTGTTAGCTGTTTGTTTGTTTGTTTGTTTTTCAGGGTAGATTTTTAATAGCAGAATAAGTGACATCCACTCCCTGTTCCTGTCCTTTACAGATCAGCCTGATTTAATACACTCAGACTAATAATTAATAGACTCAGTGTTAAACACATAGTCAATTGACAAAATAGGAGTAAAAAACCCAGGTTTTTGAGGCTGACCTTAGTAGCACAAGATGCAGCATCTCAGCCACATCAAGGGTGCTTCATGCCAGACTGCTGCATCTCGCACCCACCAACCAACTGGACCTGATGCATAGGCAGGTGAAGCTGAAAAGCAATCACCACACTAGGAAACAAATTAGGGAGAAACATCCCCAGAAGGCCTGGTCCCGAAAGATGACCCACGGTGCAAGATGGTGACCATCACACAGATGACTCACCACTTGGCCCTGAGCCCTGTTGCACTGGACTTGAGCACTGCAGCTCTCTCTGACTATCAAACCAAGTCCCAAAGGTGCCTCTTATCAGGGCTTCCCATATGAGGGTGGTCTGGGATCTACAGCCTCTTCTTTCTTTCTGTAATTCTCTAGACCTCAAGCATCCACATTTCTTTCAACCTTTGACATGAGGGCTTCCCTACAGCACCCACAGAAGGCTCTCCCAATTTACATGTTTCTCCCCAACACACAGCTCTATCTGTGAGTTTTAGGTTGAACAGGAACATGTTTGAGAACCTGCAAATCTAGTAAGGCACCCCAAAGCATGCCCTTGTAGAGCTTGCTCTTCTTTTTTGAAGTCATGGCTGGGTCCTGGAGTCACAGTCGCCTACTAAAAGGTTAAAGTAAACAAGAGACATACTCAAAATTCAGGGCATCCCAGCATGCATTGATAACAGACTTCCTTTTACCTATCAAAATAGAAAGCAGTAGTCTAGACAACTGGGCAACATCAGATTCACAGCACATCCAGCATGGCAGATCACTGACCACAGGACCCTGTAAGTCAGTGACAGAGAAACTCTGCCCTCTAGGTTGTAGGGAAATCCACTGTTGGGTAGGAGGTATTTCCAGTCACACTGATAGTAACAGGGTCCAGTAAAACGTAGTCCTGAGCAGTTTCTGTTCCTAACATCCACATTTTACCAAAGTGGTTGAGGTCCCTGAGGAAATGCAGCAGTTGATAGATCAGAGACAGCATGAGAGTAGTAGGGCAAGATACTGCAGGAGGGTCATCAGCTTCTCACTCACCCCTCTGCTTCCTCATACCAGCATCCAGCCAGCGAGGCTGAAGAGGACCACACCTGAACACATTTCAAACCCATGGTACTCTACTGCTCTACAGGTGGTATATAGGCAGATATCAATGGACAAACAAGGAGGAAAGCTGAGCTCTGCAGCAGCAGATCTAAAATAAATATATCTAAACCCAGGGAATGAAAATCTTAGAATCGTGGAATGGTTTCAGTTGGAAGGGACGTCAAAGATCATCTAGTTCCAACCACCTAGCCATGGGCAGGGACACCTTCCACTAGATCAGGTTGCTCACAGCCTCATTAAAAAAAGAAAATACTTGTTTTTTAAAAGTTAGGTTCAAAAAATAATTTCAAACACACTCAAACCCTCATACACAGTTTACCAGAAGAAAAGGTAAGAGAGCTAGCTCAGCATTTATGTGACATGTTCTGGAAATCTAAAGTTCAAAATGCTGCAGAAGTACCTGTCTCTGCTTCTTTTTCTTCTCCCCGCACATAATTAAAATGACAAAAGAGACCACATAGCCAAATTCAGCACTCACTCTGTGGAGTACAGACACAAAACAAAATACATGCCACCATTTCTCTCATCCACCCTCTCCTTCTAGTAAAGCCTGCGGTCCCCTTGTGCAGGTGGGTGGCCCACCAGACCCCAAATGCCTTAATAATGGTATCAGAGTCACATCCACTGCAGCAAGCTCTAGCCAGCAGAAGGTCAGTTGATGTTTTGCCTCTAAGCAAACGAAAGCAAATAGGAATACAGTGGTCTTTGGTTTCAGTCCCTTTATTGCAGCTGTCCTCTCTACAGAAGACACAGTGACCAGCCTTCATCCCCATCCTCCACACCAAGCTGTCCCCAAATCACAATTTCACTTCAGTCGTTAAGTTAGTCCCAGTGAAACACTTATTTTCTGAGCTTTTAATGTGAAAAGTTTGAACTTGCAACAGTGAAAGACCTTTTGGGCCTTGGTTCAGAAGCAAGCACAGAAAATGGATGAATTCGATTTTCTGAGACTACTTTGCAAATACATACTGTTGCTATCTTTCCATTTTTTTGCCACCAAATCCTCCTTTACTACAATTTTTATTTTCTTTTTCTCCTCAACGTGACAGGTTTTCTACAATGCATTTAAAAGGGGAACAGACCCCATTAACATTACCTGGCTTTGAAGTCCAAGGGCAACCTGACACTTGAATGTAATGCACTCAGACTTTCATTCTCCAGCCAGAGGAGTAAGACATTATTCTTATCAATTATATCACCACAAATTATCTTTCTTGTGGCTGACAACTTCTGTTATGAAAGAACATTCAACCTCAAGCCTTCCTGTTGAAGTTCTCCACCGATTCAAAACTATTCTAAAAGCTAAGCTTTAAAGTTTATTCAGGTTTAAATTATTACAATGGCAGGAGTCAGTCTGTAACGTTATTTATCTTTCCAAGAAAATTTAAGGTTTCAGTAAATAGAATACATCTCTCTTCTTGACTGTACGTACCTGTGTGTGCACATTATACTCCCTCCTATAAGACTGGGAAAAAACTGTCTTGATTTATTTCACAGGAGAAATGCTTGCCTTTTACAGCAAATGAAGTGCTAATCCTTTATTTAATAAAAGGGAGGAATAATCTCAGTTGCTCAGCTTCCATATTACATTTTTCATATAATACCCAAGCATCAGCAAACAAAAGCGCTCTACAAGTACTGTGAGTTACAATGGTTTCGTGTAACACATTCCAAAAATTATCACCTCCTAATTAATTTTGCTGTGAAGTACAGAGATTGGAAATGTCAATAATCTACACTTCCATGAACCACAACCTAAATTAGATCCTTAAATATGGTATCTATAGATCTGCAGAAATCAAAGCTGTCGTTTTTCGTAAGTGGATTTTTTTTTTCTCCTTAGATTTCCATTCATTTGATAAATTTGTGAAACCTTTCAAACCATTAATTTGGGCTTCTTTAAAATGTCATTGCTTTCAGTCTGCTTTTTAATACATAATAACTAAATTTAATAGATGTTCACTATAATAAAACTAAGGATTATTAATGTTAAAACACCTGTCAGTATAACTTAAAGTCATCAGGACCCAGGAAACCGCTTACATACTTTGAGTCTTGTCCACTAGAGGTTTCTGTAAGATGAAAAAAATAATGGTTTCCTGCAAAATTGCCTTGTGTATCATACATCAAACTTCAGGCTATTTTGGGGGAATTCCATCTTTTTGTTAAGACATTCGCATCATGGATGACAGGCATCAGAGGCCAGAGCCCTCATATGGACTCTCCCTCAAACCCACGCAATAACAAATGCTTTTCCATGGCACTGTCCCCTGAGGTAAATTTTAGGAGCTTAAATGCTATTACCTCATTTCCTAATTTTAGGTACCAAACCACACAAAAAATTATGGTTTTAAATATTTTGTTAAGAAAAAAGCAAAAATCACTTCTGCAGGAAGAAAATGAAACTCAGGGATTCGGGGTTTTGGGGTTAAACAGATCCCTGCTGCGCACTCATCCCGGCAAGAGCAGCAAACAGCAAGCTGGTTCTCAACGATTTTGCAAACATTTGGATTTCCCGAAATTCAGTGAATAATTTCTGTTCTTTTTTTGCCTCTCTCCTCTCATTATTATTCCAGGTGGCAGTCACAGTGACTGGCTTCTCTGAAGAAGCAGACACTTAATCAGCTTCTGCAGATACTGAATGTGATTGCACTGCACTTCTAAATGTATTATTCCAAGAGATAAATATTTTTTTCTCAAGTAAAGATAATTCACTTAAGATATAATGAGTCCTGAAATATACTGCACTGGAAAGACAAGAAGCAGCAAGAATTGTTATATTCAAAGTTCATCTTCAGAAGAAATATCTGATTTTTTAATGTGTATAAATCTCTTCTGTAGATGAGATTTTATGTTTAGAGCACCATTCCAAAGATAAAACGATCTGTAAAACTAATTCATCCCTGAATTTGGGAAGGAAAAAAGTTGTTTATGCTAGTCAAAGTGTTTGTCAGAGCACTGGCCACTACTCACCACCTTCAAAAGTAAAAAAAAGAGCCAGGCAGACTTCAGTTGTCACCCTATGGCAAGTAGCACATCCTTCTGTTGACACCAGTTTATACAAAAAACAGCAGTAACTTCTGAAATCACTGCAACTCTCAGCTTGTTGTGCACCAGAATTTTCCTTTTAAATTTGTCAATTAAAAAGAAGCAGCAAGATGAGTGAGCATGAGAGGGGAAAAAAAGGACCATGCAAGTACTGTGCAAAATTCAATTATGGCTATAGGTCGTTCAGCCAAACTTTCCTTGGCAGTTGGCCTCTTATTGTTTCCACTACGACAGCAGATGACTGAGCTGCCATTAAATTACAGCAGAATCAGCCACCTGGACATCATTCTCCCATAACAGAAAAAAAAAAAAAGAAAAAGAAAAGTAAAAAAACCCATGAAAGTAGAGACTCAGAATGGGAGGTAAGCCCTATGGGGCTGACCCTTTGCAGCACTTATTCTGTAGCTGGTTCCTGCTGCTGCTGAAGAGCCTGATGCTGAGCACCCATCAGCCTTTTGCAACACAGCCCCGTAGCTGGGATGAGCGAGATGTGGAGATCCAGTCTCCTCAACAGAGACATGAATTAAACCTCATCCAGGCTGCGGGCTCCTTTACTCCTTTATAAATGGGAGAAAGGCATTACTGTACGTTACTTGCAGCTCCAACTCTAAAAAGAAAAAAAATAAAGATAGCTGAGTTCCAAGAACATTTATTTAATGGTGCCCCCCTGAAAAAGGTCTAGACACAAACTGAGTACCAAGATGCTGCTCCCATCCACCAAGAAAGGCATCTGTGCATGGAGAGGTGGACCAAGAGGTGCTGGAAACAGGTGTTGATCCTCCAGGGTTGCTGAGTATGATTTTTCAGGGCAGGAACATACCCCTAATTCCCAGTGTTGCCAGCTCAGTCCAGGAGTGCTCAGAGACAGAGTACAGAATGACAAACTGACAGAATGGTTAAAAATCCCACAACAAAACAGCTGTTTGGGAAATAAGTAAACTTGCCTGGTAAAATCTAACCCCAAAGAGCTCTGGTAAGCAAGTTTAAGTCTAGGTCTTACTCCCTTTGCTCATTCAGCCCATGTGTAATTGGGTCAGGTAAATAGTCCTGGATAACCAGCACCCTACTAGTTCCTCCTTCTGGGATGTCAAACGCACAGAAAGATCACAGGGCAACTAGGCAAATGTAGCAAATTAAGAATAATTATTTCCATAGCTCTTTTATATCTTTCTTTGCTGGATGAACTGTAAACCCTCCTTACACCTGACTTTAAAAGGAACAAAATCCTGAATTTCATTAAAAGATTTGTCCTCATCTGGGCAAGAGATAAATCTGGGATGTCAAGAGCCTGACAGGGCCATCAAGGCAAACATTAAATGTCTTGCCTTAAGCAATAGGTGGGAAGGGAAAAATATCTTAGGTGGGGGAGCACTGAATTAAAGCTCTGTGTCTTTTGGTCAGATTTCTCTCCAAAGAGGAATAAACTGTTTGTCATCCTGCCAGCTATGAGACTAGCTATAAAATAATAGATTCCACAGGCCCAAATGAGGCTAATCATGATTGCCAAGGCATGTCTGAGCTGTGAGAAGTGAGTGAAATCTGATGCTCTTCAGAGAAAACATTTATTGAAAAGCTCTTTGCTCTGCAATAAGCCTTGGCAGTTATCTCATGTCTTGGAGTATCTACCATATTTCTCATTTGATTGCAAGGCATATTGCTGACACCAGCTGCTATGGCTGAGTTTCCTTTAATAACGCTTTGGTAGGTGAAACACCGCTTCTCTTTAGCTGATGAGAGAACGGTCAGGAAGGATTTTGTATCAATTGCCTCTGTCAATAGTAGTTATTCCTAAGTGTCTCCAACTGGATGCTGTAGTAAAATGTCCATCAAAATCAGAAAAAGATTTCCACAGAGATGAACAACAAAGGGACACGTTTTTCTCCTCTCTGAACTGAGGGAACACCTACAAAGTAACTGGAGAGGTGGGATTTTATTGCAACCACTTTGGAGAGCAAGGGAAGAGCAGGGGAAGGAGATGTTAGACTTCAAACTGGTCCTTTGGAACAGATTTTACAATCTGGTGTAAATTTTAACAACATCTGCTACTTAAAAAGAGAAGACAAAAAATAAAAAGAATCAAGGCGTGCCTTCTAGCATTTTTAGGTTTAAGTAATTAACGCATGTTTGCTGTATGTGTGTGTGTGTGATCATATGCACACTCATATGCAGAGCAGTGACTTCCAACTTTTTAAGATTTAAACAATTAACCCAAGTGTGTGTCACATGCACACACGCTCACATGTGTAACACAAAGGTACTGGCACAGCTCATACTTTGAGGCTCATTCCTAAAACACTCTAAAGAAATTATTCTGACACTCACACTCATCTACAAACTGCTATGGCAAGTACTGCAGAAAATTGCTTAGGAGTCTTCATTTCATCTCCTCTTCTGCTTCAGCTCTCAGTACTTTGAGTCAACAGAATCTCAGCTGAGAGGCAGATGTTTCAGAGGAGATCATGCCCTGACGAACTGTGAAAGGCTCCCATGCCTTTTCCCCAGTTCATGCTCCAGATGTGCTGGGGGGAAGGGAGAGATTGTGTGCATGTCTGTGCAGTGCAACACAGATGGGCAGAGCTGCCTCCTTGAGAGGTACGGACCAGAAGGCAGCATTAAATGCGCTGGTTCATCTGAACGCTAGGCTGTCCCCACTCAAAGCCCAGCTGAGTAAATCCCTCTCTGCTGTGCACAGGCATCCTCCTCACCTGTTTTCCTCATCTCCCCGCCACACCAAGCAGTCATTAATCACTGCCTACCAAGCAGCACAGAAAACCCTCCCCGTATTTGCAGAGCTGACCAGAGGAGCAGGAATGAAGCCGGGAGTCCCTGCAGTGCTCTCGGCAAGGCTGCAGCAAGCCAGGCTGCCACACAGGCGGATCCTGGGCAGGCTGGCGCTGGGGTCTATTTACTTAACAAAGCACGCAGGTAAACGCATTAAGGGAGCAGCCTGCAGCAAAATGTGTGCTCTGAGCCCAAGTGTGAATAGAGAACACTTCATGGGTTTCGGGATTTGGCTCCCCACTGCTTGAATCTGGGACTAAGAAGGATGACATTGTATTTTATACTTACTTTTAAATGAATTAAGTACTGATATAAAGCAGGAACCTAGCTGGAATGAACTGTCACTTTAAAGGAATACATCTGAGACCTTTAACTTGCACAGGTATATTCAGTGAAGTAAAAATATTATTCTGCTTGGGAGAACCACAAATTACAGCAATAAAATATATGTGGTGAATATGTAGAAATTTGGTACTATTTGCAATGAACTGAATATTAGGCACTGCTAAGACCTATCATTTAATGAAAAAGAGACTACTTTATTTCTAATTTAAAGTATAAGAATTTACGGAGGTTTAGGGGAGTCTTTTGTGTGCTTTTCCAACAGCTTAACTTCTAATATATTATATATTCAGAAATCAGGATCCTTGAGCTCTTGCACATTATTTACTGGTGCGCATTATTGGAGTGGTCAGTGTGTGGTGCCCTCTCTCTATTTCATAGCCAATGCAGCTATTTCCCCATGGCATCAGTAGATTAAAAAAAAAAAATTCTTGCTAGAACAAAAAAAAAAAAAAAAAAAAAGTGACAATGAAACACACTCATTTTGCTATGAGGTAATTCAATAAATCTGTCTACTTTTCTAAGGCTTAGTTTTTATGTAAAACAACACTTATTTATCTTGCTACATTCAAAATGGAAAAAGAATTAAGGGTGAGGTTCAGTTTTCAGTCCAGCTTTTAGTAATATGAAAACAGGAAATAGTGCTAAAAGGGACCCTGGGAGATCTAGGGGACAGAGCCAGATGCCAAGGCTATGCCTGCTTCACATAAAAATGGTCTGTCTCTCTCTCAACCTCTTTTGGATAGTTTAGGTGATGCAAAACCTCAAGAATCAAATTATCACATTGCCAGAGGTTCACAGAGTGACAACGATGGGGCCCTGCTGATATGGTGGCACAGAGGACTTTGCCCTTTCCTTTCATTGCATCCTGTTCTCTTCTGCATTCAGGAGGCCTCATCTAACACATCTGATGGCAGCATGCCACGGCCTGAACTCATGAACAGCACAGGCATAGCTTACAGCATCTCCTGGGGGAGGAGATTCAGCTTCCTACCAAATTACTAATTAACCTTGGGGGTGGGAGGGAAGGGCTTTTGAGAAGAGTAGGACCAAAGTAAATACAGTAAGGTTGGTGAGAAGAGGCTGCATCAGGCTAAAATCTGAAATGAAACAGTTCAAGAAGCATCACCATTAAGACCAGTATGGAAACACAGCCTAGAGATCAGCTACCAACACACATCTCAACCATTATCCACCACAGTTCACTGCTAACCCAGTCTGCTTTCTCCATATGCACCTCTCAGAGAGAGGACACCTGCATGATAATAACACATGTTTCTGGAAGTGACAGCACATTATAAATTCAGATCACACTCAGGCATGACCCAACAAAGGGTTAATCAACTTTCAGGCCTGAGCAGGCTCCTAAAAGCCTAGGATGCTGTGCATCTGCCTCACAAGTTGAAGGGAAGAGCAGTGCCTTCAGTGAGGAGCTCTGGGTAGCCTACCTAACTGCTAGGAGCCTGCATGGCATATTTCAAAAATGAATACTTCTATAAAAATTTAAACAACTTTCAGTGCATTAGTATGTTCTCATTGAGCTAATGCACATAATAGAAGAAATGAGAAGAAAGTCCCCATGATGGCTCTACCTGGGTTAACTGAGGTGGAAGGCCTGATCTTCAGCTCTACAGATGTTAGTTTAAATTAGAAGATGACCAACTCATTTTTTAAAAAGGGCTCTGACTTAAAGAAAGCAGGTACTCAGCAGTTTCACAAAAATGATGGTCCATATCTTGGTGCAACACCGATGTTCTTTATAAAAGCAGACTGTGTGTGCGACCCAAGCCACGGAGAAAGGATGGAAGTGCACATATGACTTCGGCTGAGAGACTGCCCTTCTCCAAAAGCTAAAGGAGGAGTGATGGGGGCTCGTGGCAGCTGGTGCTGCCTGTTCTGGTGTCTCATTCAAATGGGGAAAAGAAAAAAAAAGGTGGATGTGATGTCTCTGGTGCTGCATGATCACAGGCAGCAGAGGGACACAGCTGACATGGGCATGGGGGCAGAGGTGGAAGCAGCAGCAGGGCCATCCTGCCCTTTGGGGTGCAATGAGGTTTTGATGATGCTGGGCCACACTCCCAGCAAAGGAGCCCACCATCAGGCTGCAGAATCCAGGCTGGTCCAGCTCACGAACTAGGACCTTTTTGATGATTCATGATTTCAACCAGTAGAATATGTATCCTTGAAACTTGCCATTGGAAAGGAATAGAAAATGGGCACAGAAATGCTACTTCATGTGGCTTTTCAGGGTGCACTGGAACCAAGAAAAGCCATTTTCATCCCTGCAAAAATCCCCAAATCCCTCTTGTGCAAAGGCACATCCAGAAGACTTATGCTTTTTTGTCTTCTCCTTACGTGACCACACATTCATCTCTTCCAGACAGAGTTTCTGCTGCCCTCACTCCCACAGCTGTGCCATGAAGACAGCATTCCTCATGACAGCTGAAAAATCTATAGGTAAAGACAGGTCTGATCAATTTACAGGAAGCTCCACTGCCAAGCTGAGCAGCAAAGTCCATAAACCCAGAAGATGCCTCTGTTTTCAAGCCACAGGGAACCTTCTGGGAAAGGCTATGGCATTGGTTTTGTCATGGCCAATGGGCAAGAAATGCAAGCTGGAAGCAGCCTGTTTTGCTGGCCTCCAGATCTGGACCCGACAATTTGAAAAAGACACCTTCAACTGATGGTTTCTGGACTCCCTGTTCAATGCAAAGAGGAGGTATTACACAGCTCCTCCCTCCAAACCACACTTGAGAAAGTAATATTTCTGTTTTACAGGTAAGGAAGCCAAACCTTAAAACTCTGACAGAGCAAGGGGCAGTGGTCTGGGACAGCTAAGACCAGGAGTTTAATTCACTCTCCATTAGCTTACAGCAATTTTTAGCTCAAAAACTCTCTAAGAATACCAGTGCTCCAGTTTTAAGCATGACAAAAGGCGAAAAAAGAGGGATTTTTACATTTTGCTCCAAGTCATGCAACAAAATCAGAGGAAAACTGGACCAGGTGCTCGTGGCACAATTTGTAGTGAATTAAGCGAAAGGAAACTGTGTTTGACATATGCACAGCTGTGCATGAACACAAGGACAGGAGAAATATGTTCAATGAAAAACTAAGATGACAAGCCTAGTACGTCAGAGATCTGGATGTGCTACAATAAACCTCCATTTGCTAAACATGTCTCATTTCTTCCTGAAGCACAAGTGGAGCCAGAAGAAAGCATCCATGGTATGAACAGCAAGAGCACATTAAATTCTCCTCTTATTCTTTCTGTATATTTTATTGAGTGGGAGTGGGGGCTGTAAGAGAACTATGTTAAAACTGAGTTAAAAAAAAGAACAAAACCACAAAGACTACCTAAATAGGTGTTTTTAAAATTATTCATTATTTCCATCCAAATCCACATGCCATTTTGCATCAGAATTGCAATTTTAAGTTTGTCTCAGAAAACTTACCTCACTGATTACAATTCTAGTCATCTCTGACTGCATCACAACCAAATACAAGGCGAAAATAGCAGCCCAAAAACAACAAAGCTTGTTTTCCTAAACACAACCAACCAACCAACGACTTCATAACTTATATTCACAGGAAAAAAACCCTAATTTACAAACTCCATACATATTCTCAACTTGTCGTGATGATTCTCTTAAGCCTTGAGAAATAAATTATACTTACCCAAAATTAATTAGAAAAATAATGCAAACACTAGATGAAATGTAAAGAATTCCTAAAACACTGAGATTTGCCACGAAAAAAGCTGGGGTTTTTTTGTGGATGTACCTTGTTTTGTTCCTCTTAATCCTATTTTAAACACGAGCAACATAGATGTTGCAAAACTGCTTATCTGAATGCTCCTGTCGTGCATGCTGGGATTCAAAATTTAGCCAAAATTGTAGAGAGACAAGCCAGTTACTGCATTTCCACTGTGGGTGTGACTGCCATGATGGTAAAGATAACAAGTGAGGAAATGTCCTGTTATTTTTGAAGGTACTTATTCTACAGCAATATCCCAGGGCCAGAGCAGAAATAGGCAGCAGCCCACTGCTAAAAAAATATTGTTCTCCCAATAGCTTGCAAGCTAAACAAAGAAAATAGTTAAGGTTAATTAAAGATTGATTAAGATTTCCATTTGGGAATAGCGGCAGGAAAATATTATCTGCTTCACCCAAGCAAGCTGCAGCAGAGCTGGAAAATGGTACCAAATCTGGATTCCAGTGCTTTAACCATAGTCCAAAATCAAATAAGAAAACCTGCAAGCATAAGGAGCAAACTGTATGATCACCTTTGAGGGATGATCACTGCAAATGCAGCTGTCAGCATCTGTCCAGCTGCCGTGTGCAGCAAGGCAAGGTCACCTTGCCCAGGATGGTTTTTAAGGATGGTTGGGAGAACACAGCACGGTGGCCTTCCTTTAGCCAGACACCAAGCAGGTATGAGAGATAATTTTTCTATTCTTTTAGCCCCACAGGTTCAGTGTTGTGAACTCCTGTGGAACACATGAGCTCAGGAGAGAGGATACAGGCTTTGGACATTGTTGTTTTTCTCAATGAACTATCAGCTATCTTCTCTCAATTTTGCTATCCACCTGGGTGCCTGTCAGCTGCCGTCAGCAAGGTCTGGTGGGGAATGTCTGGTCATGGGGAGATCTGCTCTGAGGAACTGAGAAGGTTTGTTACCTTACAGCATTGTTTTCAGGCGTTGGCTTGAAAACCAGCCAAGCACTTCCTAGTGACAGCCTCCCCACAGATCTGACTCTGTGGCTGGATTCACTGAGCAGCAGGAGGGAAAAAAGGCTGTAAGAAATGCTCTCCTCTGTCTTCCTCAGAGGAAGCAACATCAAAAGCCTGTTTCTCTTCCTTTGAGAGCTGTGCCTGGCCTCAGCCATTACAAGGTTAAGCTCCCAGAATAGGCTGCACTTCGGAAAGCCATCAGATTAAAGCTGGTGCACAGCACAGCTGCTGCTCTTTTACACAAGTCAGGTCCCAAGAGGAATGTCTAGAGCACAGACCATAGCCTAAGTGCCAATTGCATTCTAGATGTACTTCAACCCACCATGATGCTGGCAAAGGCTCAGCAGCAGCTCACCCCAGCACCCTGTTGTCAGGGCAGCTGTCTTTGCATGAACCTGCTGGAGCAGGGATGGCCGAAGAGGTGAAGGAGGTGACAGCTATCATCTCCGGCAGTCAAAGCTGCTGGGATGACACCAGCCTTGACACCACTGCTGAACCACTGCGCATGAGGTCTGAGGCAGCGGGAATGGGAACAGGGGTGATGTTCAATGGGCACCAAACAGAGGGAAACAACATGGGCTTGGAGCCACAGCCACTCTAGCAAATGGTCCAAGGCTACCACCAGCCTTCCTGTCTCAAATAACAGAGCACCAGGGCATTTTGTGTTTTCACTGGTGATCCTTCTCCCCCATTCCTGATGTCTGCCACGTGTCTCAGGTTGCAAGGTGAAATCAAACATGTACACACATGCCATAGAGCTACACTAGACTGATGGATGCCAAACTGGACATGGGAAAGTATACATGCCTAATATCCACCACAGGAGCTGCACCAATTTGCAGTAGCTCTGAATAAAGGTCTTACTGTTTCCTTTCCTAGCAATGCCAGAGGAGGCTAAGGATCTCAAAGTTGCCACCTATTTAAAAACAAAACAAAACAAAACAAAACAAAACCCCCACAGACCAGAATCACAAGGAAGTGGAAAACACGACAGCAAAAGCTGGAGTTCAGGATCCCTGACAGACCACATTGGGGTGGCATTTACAGCAGGGAAGAGCTTCAGGAAAATAAATGCCAAGATAGACATGTACCACTGGCCCTTTTATAGTTCTCATCTCTGCCCAACTACAACTGCAAGGGTAGTCTAATGCAGTGACATGTGTGACGTGCACACCATGGCTTGGGGGTCACAAGACCTTCAACTGTGAATTTTCCAAATTATAACAGCAGGAATCTGCCATTAGATTATACAAAAAGTCATGTAGTATATGCATGCTGTGAGGACTGAGATATAAACAAACACCAAAACTGCCTCCCCATCCCACCCTGCTCCCATTCCTGAGAGACAGTGAGACGTACTTCCTTCCAGGAAAGGGTTAAGCAGCTCTGCAAAGCACGTCTTGCCTCCCCTGTTTGCACTTGGTGTGCAGAGAAGACTTCAGCTCTTAGCAGTGCAGTCCTTGGGGAGGAGCCCTAGGAGTAGCACAGCACGCTGTTTTTTGTTGCTTTCTTTGTTAATAAATCTAAAGGGGACTTTGGGCTTTGTATGCAACATGGGCTTTATAGAGCAGGTCAGAGAAAGCTCCTGCTCACAAAGTCGATAGTGGAAAATGGCACTGCTGCACACAATATCATCACGCCTGGGACCTGAGTGTGCAGAATGCTGAGCTTGTTGACTGTAATCAGAATTTCTGCTTTGTTTTCCAACCTTTAGCCACATAACTACGTTTCACAAAAAGGAAAACTGGGACAGAAAACAGCAGCCAACAGGTTAGGGCATAACTGGGCTTCCTTCTGCACCATCAGGATTCATCCAGATCACACCCAGTCAACACAGCGTTTGCAATCATGACCTTCTCTGGCAATTACAGCTTTGCTTCCCTGTTAAAATGTTTTATCCAACAATGATTTTGCAGCTCCGTGAAGCATTCCTGATTAGATTTTCAACACTGTTACACATGAGGTCCCTTATACAGAACAGTTTTCACGCAGAAAATGTGAGAAACACCACTCAGCAATTTTCAGTGCAGTTTTTGAAGTAAAATAGAAAGAGAAAAATATTATTTATAAAAGAAAATAAAATAAAGTGTTTGAAATCATTCAGGAACTGTAAGCCAAAATTAAAATTATCTATAGCACCATCACAGGCTACTGTCCTGCAGTTTAAGGGCAAACAAAAAGGAGCACAGAGCTTTCAGTTTGTCCAAGATAAATTCCACATACTAGAATTGAAGATGGAAAAGATGGGTGGGATATCCAACAGTCTGCAAAAAAAAAAAATTAGTTCATGTCAGACAAAGTCCTGTACTGGACCTTTTAAAGACAAGCAGGTGGAAGAAAAGAGGAAAGAGACGCATTATGATCAAACTAATTTAAAACAGAAGAACACTGAATACATTTATTAACATTCCCAAAAGTAGTATCCAGCAGACAGGAATGAAGAGTGAGATCTCATACCTGTGGAATAGAAATGCAGTCTGAAGCACTGTAAAGCCAAGACTGGTTCCTTGCAGACGACAGAAATCCAGCACAAAGGAGTCAGGGCATTAGCAAGAGCAAAACAGGACTGATAAAAAAGCCGGTATGTCTTGTCCTCCCTGCACTTTATATTGCAACATTCCCAACCAAAGGATGAAATGTCTGGATGTAACTGGTCCATACGACCTCCATAATCACGGAGAGCTTGCCTTTCACTAGAATGCTATATGGCAAGCCACTACATCCCTGGAAGTTTTCCACATCAGTATCAATGAGTTTAATTTTTTTCCAGGGCAGATTAGGATCAAGGATTAGCTCTTCTGGATAAAAGAGAAAGTGTATTCAAAAACTCAAAATAATAACAACTTCACACTAAATTGAAGATTATTTTTTTTATCTATTACTTCACTTGTGAGGTTCACCTGCCAAGCTTGCTATTTTTCTCACTCATCTTTTTGCAATTACTCTGTTGCCTGAGCAGCCAGGAATAGTGCAGGCAGTAAGCAATGTCCACTGCAAAAGCACTTTTAGCAGTATAACCATCAAAAATGGCCACATGGATCAACTCTTTCAGATAAAACCTTACAGAGACATAACTGAGTTTTCAAAAACACTTAATTCCTTCTGTGTACCTAGCACAAAGCATTTGGAGTTGCAGGAACACAGAACAGAGTATTTATACTTCCAGCAATTCCTCGGTATAAATGTTTTTTTAAGTCCAGGTCAAGGGATCTGACAGACCATGATGTTGGAAAAGCTCTTCCTTTAGGTACCGGACTACTAAGAAAACTTGGTCTCTGAACAATCAGGACAGATTGGACAACTCTCTGAGAAACTAAAAGAAATTCTGTTTGCATTTCAGCTAAAAGTAGGGCTACAAGCAGTGCTGAAATTCTGTTTTCCGCTCCGCCCCAACTTCAAAAACCTGCCCAAATGGCCCAGTGGGAATATCCACCAGTCCAAAATTCAGGCCCGCAGACTAAATTCTTTCCCCAACCAGAAAGGCAAATGAGTGAAGCTGGAGTTTTCTCTGCACGTTGTCCAGAGCATCACACAGTTTTTTGTCAAGCTTTTTAGAGTTGCCACATATCACCACAGAACCATCTCCACTGCAGCACTGGGTGAGGACAGCCATTGGGATGCTGCTAAATTTTAATTATTGCATGAAAGAATTTATGTTTTTTTAAATGAAGTGTGTTTTAGAGCAAGAGATATTTGCATTTCCATTTCTTTAAATGGAACTAACAAGCCACATACATTAAAGAAACCCGTAAAATCAAAGGAAAAAGCCCTGTAACATTCATTTTCTCTTAGGTACCTTCAAATTCAACATTATTGTAGCACATCGTTCTTTGGAGCTTTAATGCCTACACTTTTATAGACCAAACCAAATCACTGCTATTTTGCTTGAAAGAAAACCTGCAGGTTGTGAAAAGAAGGCTCTAATTGACTTATTTTGTTTTATGAAAAACTATGTCCCCAAATTCTTTATGTAGTAAATTGAATTTTCAAACTAATGTTTATCATGTATGCAATTGTTTCCAGAAATGAATTTTTAAAACAATGATACTGGACAGACCACTCAGGCAGAGAGCTTGCCTGATGTTTTTAAAACTAATGGTTGCAGTAAAAATGTCAGTCTGAAGAAGAAGTAAGAACTTTGTCTTCTACTGCTAATTACATAGGTTTCAAAATTGTATTAGGACATTCATTTATGGTCAGCGTTAATCAGGAGTCATATAGCTGTAGGTCAGAGCAATTATATGCATTTAAAAGCAAGTCCATCATTTCTGCATGTGATTTTTCGTTGTAGATTATGAACAGTTTTACAGTGAGTATATTCTGCTAGTCTCCAATAAAAGAGTATTTCTCCTTATTTTTAGATCCATTACACACACACAATTCATTCTGGGAATGTCTGAAATTCAGCACAACGGGCTGTACTTAGAAACAGAAGTTGTTCTCAGTTTGGTGCTTTCATACTGATCATTAACTACCACACAGCTGGCAGTGAAATCAACCCCTCAATTGTCTTTTAAACACAATAAACACATAACTAGGTCATATTATTGCTGTGAATCATCTTTAGCCACTTTTGCATCACGCAATTTAATATCCATTTGTAGAAGAGCTGACACTACCAACTCTATTCTCATTCAATATTGGAAAATTTAATTGGCTACCTATTTGACTTCAGGCAAACAGTGATATAAACCAGACAAACTCTCACCTATTGACCCTATTGATTGACCAAAGTAAAACACACTGTCGGTACCACAAAAGCCATGTGAGCACTAAGGGTAATTCTGCATTCCTGAGAGTGAACAGATTTTGGGACTCTCTACTGGTGTGACGAGAAAAAAAAAAAAAAAAAAAGGTTCAAGTTAACTGATTAATAGTAAATCCGATGTTCTACAAGCCAATATCCTCCTGCGTATTCCAGGAGAGCTTCTGCTCCTGAAAGGTGAGGTCGATTGCAAAGAACAGCATTGGATTTAAGAGGCTGAAGCTTGTAAAGTCACAGTCACAGCTGTGCGGGTATATTTATGATAGAGTAAGCGGGAATGCGAGAAATGAAGTGGAAAGAATAAAAGGGGAGATGAAAGGTGAATTTTCAATAAAACCTCCCCAAATTCAGGCAGAGAGAAAGCGATAAATAATCTCTCTGCAGATAGCTCTCATCTTGACACTCTTTAATGGTATCCATACACCTAATTTCCAGGGACTCTGATATCATGAGAGAGACTGCAAACCTTGGGTACCTGGGGCTCCTTTCCACATATCCTGATGTGCGATGAGACTGCCAACCTGCTCAGATTTATGCAGCCCACAAACTACATGGCAGAGAGAAACCACATCACATTAACGCAGTAGCTCAGAGCTGAGTCAGAAGGATCACAAAAAGGATGATCATGAGCATGAGTGAAGAAGAAGGAAGGTGCACCTCTTGTGCATCTTCAAGCAGCACGATTTGGGTAGCAGGAGGTGCCAAGAGCAGCACCTCCTCCCAAGGTGGCCATAGATACCTACATCTGCTTCTTCTTATCCCAAGCTCTAGAGCAAGAAGATCCTTTAGGCCTTGCATGAACTGTCACCACACCCCCACACAGGATCAGAAAAAAAAGCTTTACACTGGAAACTCTCTACATCCAGATCTGACCAATGGCACAGTACAAGGAGGTTGTCCCACTGTCAGCAAAGAGCACTAGCACTGCAGAATTCCTCTAATTAAGTCTGATAAAAGTGACATAAAATTGATTTCTTCCCATTAAAATAAATACCAAAAGTAGTGCTTAAGAAACTTCTTGGTTAACTTTAGTGCTTTGTTTTGATTTATTTATTTTCTTTGCCTGAAGAGAGGGCTGTGTAAATGCTGCACTGTTAAGGGAAAGAAGTTCAAACTTTACATAAGGGCTTTTTGCCCAGTGTCTCTTGGCATGCTTCCTTGAGTTTTAGATTGCTTTGTATGGTGAAGTATTACAGAATAAGATAACACTGTGTTATCAATGCACTGAGGAAGGGCTTTGCACTGAAGAAATTGAGCCAAAAATTCCTTTTCGAGGAGAGCAGAGAGTGCATTTGAATAAGCACTAAATTCAGCAGGGGAATAGCTAATATGATTGGTTTTAAAGACACAGAAATGAGTATTTTGCTGTGATATGAATGTGAATTTTAAAAAGCCAGAGGAAGAACATACAAGCTTTCTACTCCCAGTTTCAGCCAAGACGCTGTAGCAAATTTATAAATCAGAAACTAAACAAATGATTGTGATTTTATTTTTGAATGGCTACTATCACAAAATACCTTTGGCTCATTTGTTCTGGCAATATATGTCTTAATGATGTATTCTGCATTATAACCAGCAAATGTTTCTGCAGTGGATTTTGCTAAAGTGATGAAGATTTTTAACAAACTTCTCTCCACCAAATTAAGCACCAATCCTGCAAACACTTACATAGTTTATTTGTTTCCAGATAAGACACGTACATAGACTTTATATCTGTAGCAAAAATAGGCACAATCTTAAGGGAATGTAGTATCCAAGACTGTTTGTCTGTCTTCTGAGGAGTGCTGGGCAACAGTCATCTGGATTGCTCTTCAAGAGCTAGGCTTTTATTCACAGAAACCTTTCCCCTGCTGTATTTACAGCAGATATTTTATTTTTAAAAGAAAGCAACACAACAGATGGAGATCGAAAGGAAAACTGAAGGAATACACAGTAATTTCTGCAAAGCTGGGCATCTGACAAAGCACCATGATCTGACACCACCACCATGATCTTAGGTTACTAGCCAGTCTCTTGCAGTAACTTTGTACAAACTTCTAGAAACTTCAGATAGGAAGCTTTGTAGAATTTCCCTGTCCAAAGGACCCTCAGGAAAGGCTGATGAATAGCTTTGCTGCAAACACAAATTTTACCCTTGCCCAGACAGGTGCAGCTCCCAAGAGGCTGAGAAAGAGCAGGATCCTCTTACACCGGAATTGATGTTTGCTCACAGTTTTCCATCGTGCAATATTTCATGGTCTTCATTTTTTGGTTATTAAAATAGGATGTTATCCAACAAGTGGAGGGGAAGACAAGGTCAGGGAGTTGGTTCCTGTCTCAGAAGTGGCAGCTAGAGCTGCTGAGCAACATGTGTTTCTCGTTTGAAACGTATCACTCATTCTTAAAAACAATAATACAAACCATCTGTTGCAGCCATTCATAATTGATAAGATTTGGGCTGCATTTGACTGTGAAAACCCATTTCAACATGAGTATCGACATTCAGACGAAGAAGTGTTGCAAAGCAATTTGTCGGAGCTTTCTTACCATACATTACAGCCAACAATGGCCAACTGTCTCCAGGCACACACATGGGGCTCTGGAAGCCCTGGTTACCAAGGCACTGCAAAGTGTCAGCATCTTCCCAGGGCAAAAAAAAAAGTTTATTTTCAGATGGAATGACCATCTAGTCCAACCTCTCAACCATTCCAGGGCTGACCAAAAATCAAAGCAAAATATTAAGGGCATTGCCCAAACGCTTCTTAGAGACTGACAGGCTTGGGGCATCAAACAACCCTCCAGGAAGCCTCCTCCAGTGCTCCTCCTTCTCGGTAAAGAAATGCTTCCTAATGCCCAGTATAAACCTCCTTTGATGCAACTTGGAACAATTACCGTTTGTCCTATCACTGGATCCCAGCGAGAAGAACTCAGTACCTCCTTCTACACATCCTCTCCCCTCAGGAAATTGTACAGAACAATGAGGCTGCTCCTTGGCCTCTTTTTCTCCAAATTTGACAAATCCAGAGTTCTCCATTGCTCCTCACAGGACATGTCTTCCATGGAACCCTTTTACTGGCTTTGCTGCCCTCCTCTGGATGCACTTGAGCACCTTAACATCCATCTGTGGGGTCCAGAACTGCACACAGTCCTCAAGACAGAGGTTGCACCAACACTTAGTACAGTGGGATAATCACCTTTATTGATGGGCTGGTTATACTTTGTTTGGTGCACCCCAGGATGGGGGTTTGCTCTCAGGACTGCCAGGGCACACACTGCTGGCTGTCAACCAGCATCCCCACATCCTTTTCTGCAGGGCTGCTCTCCAGCCACTCCTCTGTACCAGGTAAAGAATCCAGTAGTTGTTCTTGTTAAATTTTGTCCAATTAATAATTGCCTAACACTCCAATCTATCTGTGCTCCCTCTGCAACTCCTCTCATCCCTCAAAAGAGTTAAAAGCACCTCCCAGTTTGGGATCATCAGCACACTTGCTAATAGTGCATTAAAATCTTGTATCCAGGTATTAGATAAATATATTGAACAGAACTGGCCCTAGAATTGAACCTTGAGGAACATCACTGTCATTAGCCAGAAGTAGCCACATTCACTACAACCCTTTGAGTCCTGCCTTCCAGCCAGTCCTTCACCCAGCACATTACAAAACTGCTCATCTCACAGCTGGACAACTTGTCCAGAAGAATGCTGTATCATAAGAATCAAAAGCCTTACTAAAATTCAGAAAAACTATAACCACCATCCTTCCCTTCATCCACTAGGCAGCTGATCTTACCACAGAAGGATACCAAATTATTTGAACAGGGCTTTGTCTTCATGAACCCACACTGACTGAGCCTGATGACTGCACTGTGCTTTAAATACCTGTCAGTAGTACCCAGTATGATATTTTCCATAATTTTTCCAGGAACTTAGACTGGACAAATAGTCTGTAGTTCCCTGGGTCTTCCCACTTGTTGTTCTTATGAACTGGAATTACACTGCCCAACTTCAAGTCAGCAGGGACCTCCCCAGTCTCCCAATACATTTGGCAGATGATCAAGAGTGGTCCTGCTACTGCTAGTTCCTTCAGTATTTGGGGATGAATCCCATCAGGACCCATGGACTTGTCAACACTCAGGTGATACAGATGGCCCCTTAAAATTTCCGTGTTCACAGAAGGAAAGTTACTGCTCCCACACACTCATGGTTCTCCAGCTCAGAGGACCAAACAGGCCAAGGTCTACCAGCATTATTAAGAACTTAAGCAAGGAAAAGCACTGACTGCCTCCACTTTTTCTTCATCTCCATTAGCAAGTGACCACCTTCAACAAGTATTACTCCCAGTGTTTTCTTTAAGCTTCCTCTTGCTTTAGAAAAGCTCTTAATGTTATCTGACACAACACTGGCCAGTTTCAACTCTAATTGAGATTTGGCCCTTCCTGTCTTCTCCCTGCATATACGAACCACAGCTCTGTAATCTTCCTTTTACCAAGGCAAAATGTGAATGATTGCTTTTGTGCACTCTAGAATGGGTTTGAGAATTTGACAGCCATTTAATTTTGTCTCTAAGAGGAAATGACAGAACAGATCAGTCCTCTTTGAGAAAGAAATGCCTTTCCTTTGCACTGGAAATCTCTCTCCATATTTTCATCACTGCACCACAAACATCACCCAAATGGGAAGGCCCAAACTCCCGCTGTTTCATAATCAAGGCTGCCCTGATTTTGATACTGTCCAATTTCACTCTGTGCATCCAAATTCCCTCCAAGTCAATACAAAAACTCCCAAGTGTTTCAGTGGGGTCTCAAAGGCATGTGCTGAAAGACAACTACTATGCCTTTATTAAGACTGTTTAAAAAAAAGGAAAAAAAATCAGAAAAAAAAACCCTCCAAAACTTAAGACATTAATTTAACTTAAACATGACAATTGAACAGGTCATATTTTTAGGGGATTCTATTTGAAACACTGGCTTTTTGTTTTCAAAGTACCAGCCACAGAATGTAGATTTGTCACTTTATGGTAATTAATATCCTCCCCCACCAGAGTCATCTGGAACATATTTAATTATTGACTTCATTGAAAATGTACATGGCACATGCTCACTCTTCTGAGTGAGTCTTTAAATGGACAAAGGCCTATTTGTTCCTTCTTCGAAAACCCAGCCTCAGCACATAAAGTGACCCTCAAATTAGGCTTCTGTTACTTGCGTATACCACGTATAAGATGCAAACCTGCAAGCTGACATCCATCAAACATTTAAGTACAATGCCTCGGTGTAAGTGTCCCAGTGGTGTCAATGGGGAAAGCCCTAGTGAAACCAGGGGGCACAACTTGTACAAATATGCATGTGACAAATTTATTCCAGTGTTACAGCTTATGCCTCTTCTGCACCTCATGTCCTAGTCCGCATCAAAGCTGGCTCAGACGTGCCTGTAGGTGCTGCAGGCACTCCCTGCACATGCACCCTGCCGTGTCAAACCTGTGGCAATACTCAGATATGACCCTATTTTCCCTGCTACATTTTAATAGCTGATGCCTCCATATCTTCAGCTCCACACTGAGTATTGACTAACAGCCTTTCCTGTTTCAGGCACTGCCAAACTGAGTATAAATACCCTAAGCAGCAACAGGATACACATGCGATTATACTGAGGCAGGACTAATTTCAGCCTGTGATAAGAATAAGACCACCAGTAGTAATATAGTATAATTTCGTACCAAAGAGAGCCACTAGCCACTACTTTCTGCTCTCCCATGTGAGGCTAGACTATCAAACTAATTTATCTCACAATTTCAATGTTTTGAGCCATGTCCTGTTAATAAAAAATATCTCCAACACCATCTATACGTTGTTTCCTGATTTTTCTTCTCCTTAAGGTCAAATACTCAAACTCAAGTCTGCACTTTCTCCACAGATTTTACATTCCTCCCCTTCAGTTTCACTGCAGAAACACGGAATCATCTTTTAAGGCTGCACTCAGAATAGCACTTAAATGCAGCATTTTCTGCTTTAAATAGTAACATAGGTGGAATAACACCAGAGTGTTTCCTATACAAACATTAAAGGCAGATTTTCAGGGGAGCTTAGCTTTCATTAGGGCACCTAGATATAATGGACTCATTTTCAAAATCTCAAGAGTGCAATAGTTCCTGTTCTGTTTAGTAGAACAATAATTTTGCAAAACTGAACATCTGAGGTTTTGGAAACTTTCAGGTGCTTGAGTGTGCATCTGTGTGGTCCTGCAAGCCTTTGCAAGAGATGAAATGGAAAAATGTGAGATTATTAATTTTTAAAGCAAAAAGGACAAAAAAGGCCCAATGCTGCCTCTCCTGGGATAAAAAGAAAGGACTCAGTTGGATTACACAGTGACGCGCTAGCCCCAGGCTCTGCTGCATTAGCATGTGCTCTCCAGCAAAGGACAAGACAATAGTTTCAATCACAGACACTATTCAAACACACACAAGAGAGGGAAAAAACCCAAAAAACAACAAAACCAAGAAACTAGACTTAATGAGGTGCAGCGAAATAATACCTTCATAAAAGCAGAGAGGAAAACCAGGTAGACGTCATCTGCAAGGTAAATTAAAATTATACATCTCTGAGGATTATCAGTGAAAATTGAGATCTGGAAGGGAATTTGCTTTTGATATTGGACAGGATATATACTCACTATAAATCTTTTTATGTGGGCCTGTAGAGCGGAACAGAGAAATTAAAGATAAATGAGATTAAGGCATTTTTTAAAAACTACATTAGACATATTTAAGTTACTCTTGGAGGGGAAAAGGACTTTAGAGGAGAAGATTAGTTTAGACCCTCAGCAATACATTCATCTGGGAAATCAATTGGAATAATCTTTTCTAATCTGAATTGGTTATCAACCCTCTTAGGTCTCCTCCCCACCCCAAAAAAAAAAAAAAAATTAGACACACCTCAAAAAACCCTTAAGGACATCTCTGCATAACCTGTCAATCAGCCCAGGTAAGTGACATGCTATGACTATTTTTGGATAAGAAAACCATAGAAATAAGTTGCAGGATTTTGTTTGGGGTTCTGTTTGTTTTTCAAATGGATACCCCGGGGATGAGTCCTTTGCCTTAGTCTTCCACAACTCCTCCTCCCATTTAACTCCTCTTGGAAAGAAAAAGAGAAGCTAACCAAATCAAATTATATGCAGTCTGAGTTTCTGTCTCCTTTGCCAGAGTTTGAGGTACATATAACTACTGTGGTTTCATGCAGGCCTACGTTGCTGTTAAAAGTAGACTGGAAATGTTGTTAGCAAGGAAAGTGGAGGAAATGAGGAAAAAGGAATACATTCAGATGTATTTGGCTCTCTTCCTGGGAGCCCTTTTAATATAAAGAAACTCAACAAAGTTGTATTTTTAGATCTGGAAAGATGCGCTTTCGTATTTCACACACTAAAGGGATTTGCGCCTTAATATACTCAAATTTCCCCCCTCCCTCCTCCTCCCTCATGTGCTAGAAGAAATGAACTTCAATCCTCAACTTAGCCACCGGATACACATATTCTGTTCTCCCTATTGGCCAGAATAAAACTCAATAAATGTATTTCATTTCTTTTGTGGATTTATAATAGCACCTGGCAAGGATGGTCTTAATCTCCTTATACTGCTTACCACAATGAAAGGAACCTTTGCAGTACTTCTTGTGAGGGAAATTAAAGGAAAATAGGAATAAAATCTGGAAATATAAATATTATTTCCATTAAGATCTTTTATGAAATGTATGAAATCCACATCAAAGTCCCCAGAGGGTGCTTGGCATAATAGCCCAAATTTAGACAATAGGTTATTAAAGATAGAAAGAAATACATTCCTCTTAATGATGACAGAATTGTTCAGAGACAATTGGGAAGTATGGGGGACATGTTTAGACAGCAAATTGGCAGCAAATACCTACGGGCGTCCTGTCACAGAAAGATGAAAAATACAGCTTGGTACAAATGACCTAAAGCCAGTGGTTTCTTTCCATTGGAACTCCTGAAAAGCATGTTTGCAGGGGTCAGGCTGCTACGTCTTGTCAGCATCTTTATTAAGGTAACACAAATCTATCTCAGACACTGCAAAGATGCCTCGTTATTTGGATGAGGAACCATAAGCTGCCAAGGTGGGAGGATTGCAGCACCAGATTTTCATTCTTCTTTCTGACCAGTATTGGTTTCAATTTCCATTTTTGCTGAGACAATATCTGTTATTTACTATGCTAGAAATGGGTGTGACAAAGAATAATTTCTTGAAAAAAACTAATGACTTCAAATAGCCTCAGGTTACCAGGAACCTGACCCTAAGTTTGCTGACACCAAAAGAAAGTTTCCCTCCAATTTAATGGCCTTTGATTCAGACTCAAAGGCCAAAGGAATTCAGGCAACAGACTGAAAGATTTTAAGAAACTTCTGGTTTAAATGATTGACTAGACTCAAACCAAAAATATATACTTTCTCACTTTAAAAAAAAAAAAAATCAGCTGCTGTGGGTAAAGATTGTAAAAGAATAAATGGTACACAGAAGTCACACAGGAATTGAGTTACTCCCTTATATTCATAATCTTCATAAAATAAGTTACACTACTCATCACAGTTTTCCACCTTCGACTTCCATAATAAACCAATTATAGAGGCCCTTGGGAGAACTGAGAAGGTTCTATATCAAGAAAAACAGCATATGTGAGAAACACATAACAGATCTACGCTAAATTCTTTGACTTATTTAAAGTCTGGATCTCCACACTGCAAACTTTTGTGAGAGTGAAGTGATTGTGGGAATAGGGACGTGAATTTTGCCTCTTGTACTCTACTACAGAAACCTTTTTATACTCTCTTAGAAAAATAAAATTTCTTGCAGCTATAGTTGCTTCAAAATATAATAAAAGTATCAACAAACGTGCAATTAAACATCTCATGATCAGCTGACAAGTACATAGGTGCCCAGGCTATAAGAGACTTCAACTCTTATCCACTGCAGCATTTCAGACCTAAAACAATTAATCAGAGTAGTGTGGTGACACCAGCATGTGCAACTCAAAGATACACAGGAGCAAAACCTGCTGTTCATGCAGATATGATTTCCAGAACCAAGCACAGTGCAAAGACAGAATGCATCAGTGAATAGAGGAATTTCAATACTTTAAGCCTGAGACTAGGGAGTGGTGAGCTGGTTCAGGAGATGATCAGCTAAACACTAAGAAGAGAGGAACAGAGAAAATGTTACTTTTTGCACAAAGGTTCATATTAGAATGAGTAGAAGACACGATGAAGTGTTCCACAACCTAGATGAAAGGACTGAAATGACAGGAGCTAGCAAGAGCTGGCTTTTCCCCAGAAGCATACTGGAAATTAGAGATGCAGCAGGTAGTGATGGCCTTCCTACTATGGAGATTGCTTAACATTTTTCTAATTTCTTCTCACAAGAAAATCCATAGTGTTCCTGCTGACAACAGACCTTAAAACCAGTATGCATTACGAAAATACACACTGGAAATCACCTTGTTCCTTTAATTTTAGCCAACCTCATCTCAAATTCAAAACTTACCCACATTACCACTTATTTCACTATGTATCACAAAGATGTTCTTTTTCCCTTCATCTCAGGCTACTTCTGAGGTTTCAAACACCTTTATTTCCCTAGCTCTCAGCACTTAGTTTTTCTCCTCTTCCTGAACACTATGCAGAGAGGTCGGCCTCCAGGTTTGCAAAGCCCCATAATATCAGGTTATTTTAACCAAGGGTGCTTTCCAGTGGGCTGTTGTGTAGGTGCACTCTCTCCACAAACACACAGTAAAAGACAACTCATATGGGAAGTAACACATCCAGCAAGCAAAGCTGGGAGTTTCAGTGAATGCAAAAAAAAAAGAGAGGTTTTTGGCCACAATGCCCATGAAACTGTGTGCCTTGGAAGAAAGGCAATTTGTCAGCGGGAGACAAAGTAAAGATTCTTTGCTCAGAAATGATCATAATGGATAGTTAGGTCTGGTGCTGGGTTTTTGGTTTGGGTTTTTTGTTTGTTTTTAATTACTGTTCCTAGCCCTTGCACACAAATAATTCATTTAACAAAACAAAACAAAGGAGGCCTGGCTTCAGGAGGGAATTTGCTCATTACTGACCAAAACACCAACAGTCAGGTTTAATCCCTTGGGAACATTGGCCATTTTCACTACTGGGCCTCATGAGACCAAGTTCTTTTGGGAAAAACAAAAAAACAAACCCAACCAAACACAAAAACACAGGGCAAAAGAAAAGCAGAGAAGCCACAAGCCCATTTGTTTAACAGAAACACAGCACTGCTCTCAGCGGACAAACACTGTCTCTCAACCGATAGAGAAGGTGGCAAGAAAATGCACAGAGGGAAAGCCTGGAGGCCACATAATGGCTTTACAGCACTCCAGAAATAATTAAGAACTGCATTCTTGGGAAAAGTGGTCTCATTAAATTGTTTTCAGATTGCAATTTTGTCCCATCTTCTTCCTCCTCTTTCCCTTTCCACCAGCAATCTTAGAGCAATGAAAATATCAGTTTGCTTTCCAGCGCTTGTATTCTCTTAAAAATGCCATTATTCAATTATGTGTCTATTCACTGGCCCTAAGGTCCAGCAGAGTAGGTATTGTGCGCCTTCATTTAATGTTTTTAAATGCACTTCAGTCCACTTGTGATACAATAAAACTTTATTGAATTCTGTTCCCACATCACGCTTACCATCCCTCACTTTTATTGATATGTGAGCCCATCTACTCTTCTATCAGCAATAAAAGGAATATTTCTAGCAAGGCTATGACCTTTCCTTCTATCACTACGGCAACTGGGAAATGTGATTGCAGGTTCCATGTTTAAAAAGAAAAAAAGTCCTAAGAAAAGGAGCGATGAACCATGCTCAAGCATTTTTTCCTTCCTCTTGTTACTATTACAGAAGAAGGAAATTCTCTGTAAGCACCAAAGATATTTGGCGCCTTCAAAACATTTATTTGCCTGTTTAGGCAGACTAGAAAGGAAGGACGATTCGTCCTTCTTTGGAAGCCATGAACATTTTTCCCTTGAAGGAATCGGCTCTTTGAACAGATCTTCTCAGTATTAAAAACTGATGGAAGACTTGTTGCCTGCGTGTGAGGCAAGTTGTCATCACATGCCATGCCCAAGGCACCTGTCTCACTCCCTTCTGCAGCTGCCAGCTTTTCAATGCAACAATAGACTTGTCCTCATTGAGTCTACGCCTTTTTTCCACTTTGCCCTATACTATAGCTTAAATCTTCCAATTCTCTATTAAAAACAGAATGTTTCTGAAGGATAACAGTGTACAAGTTATCCTGTGAACTCCAAAACCTAGAAACTAGGGGAATTGGGAGCTCAGGAAAAACTTAAGGTAAATCACACTCATCTAGCTAAATCGTCTTTTCCACACTACCCTGGGTCCTTGGGAGCCTGCACAGTTGTCTCTAGAGGGAAATTAACAGAAAAAACATTGCAAAATACTTCTGGTGCTTTCAACTCATGCCATTTTCAAAACCTGAATAAAAACTAAACCAGGCAATCCCTAAATTACAGTCAAAGCCATTGGGTGACAGTGTCATCCATGAAGGGCAGTGCCAGTGCCGTGGCCCATGGACCATGTGTGCTCAAGAAAGTGAAGGGAAAGAGGCTCGACATGCTCAAGCTGGTTGTTCACTCCATTCATCCTTCTCAGAAATACATGCAGAACTACTAAAACACAGATGGTTTGAGTTGTAAAGTGTTACATACTCACAAAAGTGGTATTTGCATTCGGAAAACCAACATGTTGGTTCAGGTTTATTAGATTATCAATTGAAAATCTGGCTGCTTACAACGACAGCTAGCTCAGCCCCTCTCCCACCACCACTGGTCCTGCAAAACCGGACTCTCTTGCTTGCCACCAGCCTCATGTAACAGCTTCAGATAAATTACTCATCTGCTTTCTGTGCCGGCTCATAAGTAAAATTGGAAGGCACATTACAAAGGTGAAATATGAAAAATTACACTCCTAGATGTACTGGCACCATGACAACAGGACTGTACAAGCACCAGAAGATGACAGTGAAGTGTTTCTGCAATGAGTGTTGACCTAGCTTCACAAAACCACCTCCACCACTGCTGTTCCCATTACCCATTTAACTCCACTCGGTAAAGGGAGAAGGGGAGAGGGAAGAGATGCAGTAGGAAACAGCAACAGAGTACTGGATCAAAGGGACCCTCACCATGTCAGGTTTCTCATACTCACACACAGCATAATACAGCCTAAAAGCAGCTTGAGACACCTCTCCACAGTAACACGTGTCCACAGCTCTGGCAATGGCAGACTGCAGGTCTGCAGTTAGTACACATTCAATTAAAAAAAAAAAAAATCAAAAAAACTCTCTCGGTTGGTAATTACTAAAAGAAAATTCAGTTTAAGAAAACTGCAGTGGTAATTTCAGAAGAAAAAGGGCAATAGTTAAAGCAGGTGTCAGAGAAACACACATCATATGCTAAGGCCTGCTTTGATAAAGACAAAATTAATTTTAAGACTTCTTCTGATACCAAAAACACAGGACAACTGATGCCACTGAAGCCTGTCAAATTAGGTCTGATATCTTTTACCTATAAAAATCACCAGCTTTTCACTTGCTTTTCCTTGTCAGAGGGCAACCAAAAAAGTCCACACATTCTTGGAATGACTGTCCATTTTTGTAGAAGGCAGATTATACCACATACAGTGACTACAGGATCAGGAAAATAAGGCAAGGACTGGGCAATCTGCATAATCATCTGTCCCCTTCTCCATCTGCTGAAAGTAACTGCAGCCCCATGAAACTCTCTTTGCAAAGGGTATCTCTAGTAAACACACAGGAATGTGGTGTATGAAATAATATAAAGGACATTTCACAATATATGAGCTACTGAAGTTTAAGGAGGTTTGGTTTTCTCCTACCTGAGAGGATAGGAGAGGCTTTCCTCTTGAAAATTTCATGAGCTAGTGGTGGAAGAGTTAATAAATAAAATCTCAAGAGAAGCAGGCTACCCAATGGAGTTTTAAATCTTACATAATTTTTCTCTGAGGCAGTGTATACACTAGCACTATATTGAGCATAAGTGCCTAAGGTCAGTCCTAATAACATCTGTTAAAGATGATTCCTAAACTCTGTTCTCTTGAGATGCACACATAGTCCCTTCTGCTGCTGAGCCAGCAGTTGGATAAACCCTCTCTCAGTCCACAAAGAATAATTTGAAACTGTAAGGAGTAACCCATCTAACCAGAAGGAGGCAAGGTGGAATTGCACAAAAGTGCCTGATTAAATTATTAATTCCTTTATTATGCAACTGATGTGTTCCTTTAGGACATGGCCATATGGCAGACACCACCATTTACCAAGGGCTCGATGCACTGAGCCCCCAGGAAAATGTCAGCAGCCGAGGAAAAGTTTTCCCCAGCACTAGAGAACCCATACAGTCCCCTCCCTTCCTCCAAGCAAAGTGTCACACCAGGTGCATGGGTGTGGGGAGTGAAGCTAAGGCAGCTGGACCTGAAAGGACTTGGGCAACAGCCCAAATTTGGCTAGAGGAGCTGAAACACCTGGGATCAGTGATAAGAACTGACCTCTTCAAGCAACAGAGGCATCACTGAGGGCATGAAGAAATGCCAGATTTCATCAATCAGGCATAGCTTTGGTCCAACCATACCTTTCCTGATCTACTTGCCCAGAGTTGATATTTTCCCCATCACTTGGATGGTTTTCATTTGTGGGGCACTAGTGGGGCCCAGGCAGGGGAACATCTACAAAATTAAGCTGATTATTCTGAGAGAAGAAATGCAGGCAGTAACAAACCCTACTTGAGGTAGGAGAAGAATAAAATGGAGCCCTGGGTTTCCCACTCCATATCTGCAGACAAATGGGGACAGTTTGCCTGAACACAACCAACTTCTCTGGTGCTACACTGAATAACACCACATGAAAATTTGATCCAAAATTTCCTAGGTAATGCAGAGCAACAAGCTCAGGAGACTGGATCCTATTTCACCATGTGCTCATCCCTTGTCTTCCCGCTCCATAACTCTACTTGCAGAGGCACTAGATCTGATTCATGAAAGAAATGGAGGAAAACAGCCATCAAAGCTCCTAACTTAATTCAAAGGCACTGTGGCAGTTGCTGACGTTTTCCTACCCACATTCAGATCATTAAAAAATACTCAATCCCTACTGTACCTTTGGTACTGAGCAACCTCTCACAAGAGTTATTTTACATCTTGTACACAGGGCCGATTAACGCCTCGGGGCATAATACTGACATACTACCTTTCTCACAAGGCATCACTATCCCTCTTTGTTTTACATGCAAAGAAGGCTACAGAGGGGTACTAGGTAATGACTATTGCTTTACCAGCCCAGTCTCCAGAGGGAACAGCATACCTCATCACAAATCACAAGGAAATACAACCTGCTATGACAAACTGAAAGCAATCTCCCCTCACCCTCTCCATGAGCAGTGTCGATTCTAAAATGAAAGACCTCGTTTAGAGTGGAATAACTCCAAACTGTAATTTGGAGAATATTCTGCTCGCTAGGGCAGACCATAAGCCCCTGATGTCACTCTTTCCGTGGTTTAATAGCTCACGCCATAAAAAGTACTCCATCATTGCAATTAGAAGCTTCACATTTTTGTTTAGAAAAAACAAATGTGGACATGCTGAGCTCCCTGCCAGCAGAGAACCCAAGTCCCTCAGCCAAGAGGTCCCCTTTGCTCAGAGAGGTGGTCTAAGCTGCACCCCTCGCCTTGCAGTTTCTCAGAAGCCTTCCCAGATGGTAGCAGCAGGCAGGTGGCCACCTCCTGCATGAGGGATGGGACCACCCGAGGGGCTGGAGGTCCTGCTTTCCCTCTGGACAGTGTGCCTGTCACTGCTCAGATATGTTTGCTTTCCTGCAGCCCATGCTCGAGGCAGCAAGGAAGATGGTCTTAGGCCTCAAGCCAAATCCTGGGTTTCAGCAAACTGAAATCTCCTGCTGCTCTCTCAGTACAACACTGTGGGCCGAAAGCATCCACTCCCATACCCGCTTTATTATTTTGAGAGGTTATAAGCTCTGGCCCGTTCAAACAGAAAACCTAGAAATGGTATTGTTTATTCACTGCTCAGCTCTTTACAAGTGCTAATAAAAAGTGCATTCCTAGTATTATTGTTATTTCTTTTCTGAGGTATGACCTTTCTGACAGTAGGGCTGTAACTGTATCTAACAAATTCGGTTTCTACTGAAGGCAAATTCCGATGTACACTTACCTTTTCCTATCTCTGAATTTCCCGTTTGGCACATACTGCTGTAATCTCAGATGACTGCCTCAAAAATTCAGTCTAAATGGTTTGCCTGTAATTTGCCTTCGCAATCATGAAAGCTTATAAATTAGTATATTCTACCATCAAACATTAAATTTCCCAAAACGTTAGCTTTCTGCCTCCCTAGTGATACAAATACCGTACATATAAGGCACTTATCAAATGTCACCAATTTACATGGACACTGTTGTATGATTACAATCATAAATGTCTGTGAAGAGAAGCTGGAAGCTAGAAATAGTCCTCTGGTCTGCTTTCTCTAATGGGGTTTCCCAAGTGTTTTCCAAAGATGATATGGTACTGTTAAACCACAAAACACAGAAAATATGGGGCATTATTAGAATAGTTTAAATCTAAGCACAAACCTTGCACAGAGAACAAGTTTTTGTATCTTATCGGCTCAGTCTTACATGATGCACATGGTTTGGTTTACTCGCCCTTGGGCAACAAGAGACAAGCTCAAGGCTGGTCCAGTCTCCATAATAAATCTCTATTAAAGAAACAAATGCAAATATATCAAGATACATACTGTAAGGTACACATTCGTACTGCACTTCCAGGTACTTGTACGTCCCAGGGCATGGGTCTGGAAACACATCAGGGCCAGCAACAACTGCACACTGGGTCCGATTACTGCACCTGAAAAGCAACAAAATGAGAGTCACAAAACAGACCAGACAGAAGGACAGATCAAGAAGCTGAGCGGCCCCTCCAGTGTTAACAAGAGCAAAGATGCAGAAGCCAGGACTTCAGCATCAGCTGGGGAAGCTCACCAGTGAGCATGGAAAGGCTGGTGGTAAATCCCAATGTCTCATCAGCTTATTGCCAAAAGAGAAGAGGTTTGGTGGCATAACCCTTCCCCTCCAAGCAGTTCTTACAGCACCAGGAGCTGTTTCTTTAAAACCAAACTTAGAGGATGAGTCAAAAATACATTTACAGGTACATGATCCTCTAATTCTTGAATCCCAAACTCCATCACAGTGACCTCAATTAACCTTAAATACCAGCATCTGCACCAAACAAAACGTAAAGACTAAACCAACAACAACGGTGGCAAAAATTAATCATTGTGTATTTTACAGCAGACATAACAATATGTTTTACAACATGTTTACAAAGCATTCCTGCAAAAACAGTTATCTTTTATAATACTGTTTCATGCAAAGCAAAGACCAGAAACAGCAACACTTGACCAGGAGGGGAGGGGGGAGGAATCACCAAATAAGCTGTCTAAAATCCAAAATAATATTTTTCATACAAAGCCTATTAAGGAAACCTCCCAGTCTGACCATTCACAAGACAACACACTTGCATTAGCTATAAATGGCTGTTTTATTCAATCATTCTACCCAGCACGGATGCATCTCCTGAGACGATGTACTTTTTCCAAAAAGCAAGCATTGATCACCATGAAGAAGACACACAGAAGGAAGTGACCCTGGCTGCTGCAGGGATCATCTTTCAGTTCAAGAGCACAAACACAGAGGTTGGGTCCTGCAAGATGCTTTTCCTGAGGCACATATACACGTCCATGGGTAACTGATTTGTGCATGTGTAGAAACCCACATTTGCCTCTGCTTTTGTGGTACAAGCACCCCTATGTAAAATTTTAGTGTAATTTGGGTATGCAAAAGCATTTAGAAAACAGTGATTCTACAGCCAAAAATCCTCTGTTTCTTTGTTCATTTAAAGAAAAGAGAAAAATACAATTAGTCTTTTATTTTTATGCTTTTGCATGCCAGAGAGAGACTTCCTAAGGGCTAGACCACTTCCTTTACTTTCTTTAAGATTTTGCCTCCTCTGACGTGATATGAGACCCCTGACCCTCCTGCTCTTCTGGCAGAAGCTGTGACATCCAGCACAGAATTCATTTAGAGCTGCAGTGGAAATGCTTCATGTTTACCTGAGGCTATAGTTTGTCAGCCTTAATGCGGATTTTATTTGAGCCCCTAAATTAAAATTGATTCATTAGTGACTGCCTTAAGCTCCATAATTTCTTTAATTTTATGGAAAGATTAATAAGAGCTGATACGCTTGCTCATCAGGCTGTTTTGCTGGATAGCAGATAATCCAGAGGGCTGGGACATTCTCGTATTTTCTAGTTGAAAGACAGCACTTATCACAGCAAATGAGTAGCGTTATCATGCACACAGAAAGGTAATTTTCTTAATAAAAAAAAGTAACTTTGTCCTCACCTATGCTACTCACAGATAAAAGGCCTGGCTGGGATATCACAGGTAGCTTGGACTGTGCAAGTGGGCAGTCTTCCAGGAGAGGCTTTGAACATCTTCCAAAATTTCACTTTCAACAAAAATCCTTTACTGGGCTCAATGTGCCTTTCAAAAAGCAATTGCACTGGCCTAATCAATAGTCCTCCTGGCTGAAGGGACAGCCCTGGCCACATTACATAGTATAACAGCAATGGATCAAAGATACCTTTCAAAATCACAAGTAAAGAAGCACAATTATGAGGGACTGGAAGTCGGGGAAGGAACAAACACATCTAGGATTCGTCTGTGCATGTTTTCTTTCTGCCTGCGAGGAAGCATTTGTTTTGAATAGTCAAGCATTCCCTTGTATCCATTTTTTTTAATGAAAGAACTTGGACAGAAAAAATAGAAGTGAAAACATGCAGCCTAGAAAGCTCTAGGTTCATAACCAGCGTTTCAAAACTCCGTTTGGAAGCTGAAGGCTATGAACATCAGTTTTAACCTCCCCAGGTATGTGCTACCTTCTGCAATATCACCAGAGAGACTAAAACCATTGAGATACAAAGGGAAGTGTGGGGAACCCAGGGTACTGCTTTAGTCTTTCCCCCCCCAATTCTAGACTATCCTGAAGCTCCCTTTCATACTCCTAGAATAGGGGATGGTAAAGTCTACCAAGAACAGAAACTTGAAAAGAAGGTGAGATCAACCTTGGGGAAGAAACATGAAAACCAAATGCAACACTCCTAAATAAAATCTCAAATACTGGGTTCTGTCACCATCTCTCAAAATTAACAAAAAAAGAGCTAATACAAAAAAACCAAACCAAAACAAAAAAAAACCCAACCAAAAAAAACCCACAACAAACAACATCAAAACCAGGAGAACTCAGCCTTTTCTCTTTTTCACACTCATTTCATGTGGGCAGCAAAACTGTGTCTGGCACTTGGCATTTTGAGTTTCCTTTTATCACCCCAGGCTGAAGCCATGTAGGTTTCTCAGTCTTAAGGGATGAGGACAATTTTGACTAAAATCCTTAAGAAAAAAGCTAATACTATTACTGTCAGACATCAGGCTACAGAAATTTCAAGGGGAAGAAGAGGTAAAAACTACTCATCATTAAAGCCCTGGTTGCTGTGCTTTTGCTCATATATTTTGCCACTTTCACAAGAGCTTCTGGGTTCCTTCAGTTTTGCCATATTTCTTTCCAGACAGATTAAAGGCCTAGGTGACATCAAGTGACATGGAAGATGTGACACAAAAAAGGAGATGTGTATAAGATGAATCTGTAGCCTTGAAAATGAAGGCGAAAAAACCTGTAACATATTCATGCTTACTCCATTCCCAGCAAACCAGTCCATGAGTTCTTCCTTGTAAATCACAGGATTACACGTGGAATATTGGGATTTCATGGCACTTGGGTCTTGGTAATACTCACTCCAAACTCCTGGAAGCTGTGAGGCTCAGTGCTGAGTATCGACCTTTCCAGTCAATGCAACAAGGATCCTTTGTTCTTATCTTTTTTATTTTTGGTTTTGTTTTCTGTCATGTCCCATCTGCTGTTCCTGTCTTGTCCCTCATCCCCTTTTTTTTTTTCCTTTCTAGTTCTTGAAGGAAGGTCTTTACTAACCACTGGAGCTACAGTTTGCAGCAAGAACCAGCACTGTACCAGCTTGAGTACACATGTGTCTCCTCTACTGGGCAATCACAGAAACACCACCCAGGTCCCTTAGCTATACCCTACAAACTGCAGCTCTGCATCACGTTGGATCCTCCTCCAATAGGGCAGGAACAGTTTGCATTGATGGCTCTAGAATAACTGTACTCCAGAAAACTATAGTCACCAATTTTTTTTTTTTTCACACCCATCTACACCTCTGATTACTGCCTTTACACAAGCACTTCTTTTTTCTAGCACTGATTCATCAGCTCCTTAAAAGAAAACCACTTTTCTTTCCCCTGCATTGCTCTCATGCTGCAGCTTTCCTAAGCAATCTCTGGCCTCTTGGGGTATCTTCTCACTTTCCATATGCTGTGATGCCAAGCAAACAAGAGAACTGTGGGAGAAATCTGGGAATTTAGGGGACCAGATAGACAACTTTATGCCTATTACAGAAACAGCTCTCATTTTATTAGTTTATCCAGCATTTTAATGGGAAATGTTCTGGAGACATGGAAGAATTAAAGTAGCCGCTCAAGGGGGGTTTCAGTTCCCCTTGTTGCCATTTATCATGAAATCTGACAAGAAATTCATAGCCATCTTTTTTTTTTTTTAATGTGTTTGTGTGTTTTATTTTGCAGTGTTTATTTCCACCTGCCATCATTCCTTTCCCTGTTGCTCCCTGAAGTGCAAGGTAGGCATACAAGAAAAGACCTGCTTGTCTCAGGTCACCTCCATAATTGCTGCTGGGATTTGTGGACACTTTGCTTGAACCAAGAGTGTCCACACAGCTCACCAAGAGCAACCAAGAGACCACAAATCAAAGCATAAGCCAAGATCTGCATTTTCACCCCAACTTGAGACACTGATGACAACATATATTCCTGTGTGTTCAGGAAAAGAGGATACCCCAAACCCTTCTAAAAAATCAGTCCAAGGTACTTGGCAGCCTTTAATCTTCCATCATCTCATAAACAGAAGTTCATGTAATTCATATATATGTTTTGGAGAAGGAAAAGTGTAAATTGTCCCAGTCACTAGAGGAGGGGAAAAAAAAAGTGGGGGGGGGTCTTTATACATTCTTTCCAGCTAAATTTATTCCTACTTGTTAAGGTCCCTGTTTTGTCTTTCACAAGTGGAAAAATAATCCAGAAGAGAGGTGTCAATCCAGTGTAACACATACGCTGTGACACAAAACATGGATTATTTTTGCAGAACTTCTCCCAGTTCCAGTGGAAAACGACTTTCAAGAGTTTTAATGTGAAGCAGGAGTAATATTTCATATGGCATTTGTTTTGCATTTATAGCAGTGGGACTGAAGGAAACATTTGAGTTCAGGACCAGCTGCAGGGCTCAACTCTGCTTGCAACTCTGTTCAGACTTAAACAAAAAACACCACCAAAACTTCATTTCCCTTCAGCAAACTTCCATTTCTTCTCCCTGGCAACATTTTCATGATTTTTAAGCAACAAGGTCATCTTGTGATAGTGAAGCAGAAACACTTAAAGACATAAACAGTTGCTTATTCCTGCTCTGATATCTTTAATTTTTTTTTTCAATGATGACATTGTTAATACATTTAGTAAGAGACAAAAAAAGGACAGGGGGGGGGGAATTGTTTATTTTAGGTCTTTCCAGAAACCTTAATAGCACAGGCATGTCAACAACATCAGGCTAGACATGTCCGGGTCAATATGTTTGACAGAACAAAAATGCAAAGGCAGCACAAAATAAAAGATCGATCCCGAACAAAAGCTTTTCAGCAGCAATCATCACAGGTGCAATACCATCAAGTTCTCCAGCTCCCTGTAGAGGTGGGGACCATTTGCCCCAGACAAGAAAAACAGCTGCCCAAACCACAGGGGCAGGTCATGCTAGAGACATCAGGAGAGGAGCAACCAGAATCCAAGCACAGGTCCACATCAAGCCTAGAGGTTCAAACATTCATTTCGTCCCAACAGCCCGTCTTTCTCCCAGTCCTTATCCTCTAGAGACAAGCCCTTCAGAGGTCAAGTAGCAATTTCTGTGATGTCATGGCCAGAAGCTCCAGTGAACAGGGCATAGTGGAAACTGCTACAAATGGAGAAGCCACCTGCCTCCATTGAATGTGTAAACAGACTGTCCGAGCCCACGACCTTAAACACCCTGAAGATCGGAAAATTTCACGTCCACAAACTCAGATTTCTATGGAATGTACTGAGCTGCCATATCCATCCCATGCTGCTGCTAACATGCCCTACTCTCAGCTGGTGCTACCCCCACGTACACCAACTTCTAACAAGGGATTCTTAATACCCATGTGTGCTCTTTCTGCCAAAAAACAACAATACTCTTGCCCTCTCCCTTCAACTAAAACACCTACTTTACACAGACTTTCTTTTTTTCTTCAAAGACAAGACAGCCATCATGTGCCTAAGCATGCTAATATAGCCAAGACATCAATATCTAAGCCTCTTTCTCAGGGTCTATTATGCTTTTCTAATGGTTTTACAGTAAGAGACAGACCTAATTCATTATCCTTCCTGGCAATGCTGCAAGACATCCTTTTCCTTCTCTGGAACACAAAAATCTCCTCTCTGGATGAGTGCTTTAAGAAAGAGGTTGTCACAGCAAATAACTCAACCAGGAGTGTGTTCTCCCCTGTCAATATGTGATATTTCCAAATCAACCCTTTAGGAAGGGCCAAGAGAAGGAAAAAAATAAAAATAATGCCCTGGAGAAAGTAAACAGGAAGCAAAGAAAAATTTCACTCAAAAGTGGAGCTCATGTGACGGGTTGCAAATAAGGGGGGGAAAGTTAAAAAAATCAAACAAAAAAACCCCAAACAAACAAACAAAACCCCACACAAGCAGATAAGGAAGGCAGTGGATAATAGAAAGGGGAGAACAGAACCACAAACCCTGAGAAAAGACTTTGGTTCACCACATTTGCTTTCAATAACATACTGCATAAAAGCAAAGCTAAATCCTCCACCTATTTAGCTTCCAGAAACAAAGAATTCCTCAACAGAATCTTTTTCTGCCTCTGCAAAACCTTAAAAGCAAAGGATCTAATGACAGGGAGATGAAAATCCAGTTTCTCTAACATTTTTTTTCATTATGAATGGGCCTTTTTATTGATCTTTCAGAGCACTGAGAGGCTGGCTTTCCAACCTCTGCTGCGATATAATTATCTGCGGTGTTTAATGCTAGCACAGACGAGTCCCACTACACACTGCATTTTGTTGTTTTATTGACGGGTTTTAATTATCCAGGTGCTAAAGTTGTCAGATAGGCTGCTTCTTACGTGATCAAACTAATACAAGGAGAGGCAAAGCACTCTAATTGCAGCCTCACCAAGCGCCTTTGTGGAGATGTGCCAACAAGATACACTCTGACTGCTGTGGTTATTGTAAAAATCTTACAAGGTTTAATGGGAAGAAATGCAGTCCTCTTTCACTCCCCTGATTATTATTTTATGTTGAACAAAGCAAAGTTGGGGGAAAAACATACAAAAACACCAACAAACAAACAAACAAAAAACCCACACCAAAACCACAGCCAACCAAACAGCAGAAAAAACCTGCACAGCCAAACCAAATCTGAACCATAAAGGTCACTGAAGGGACTACCTTGATATATTATGGAGAGCCTGGGAGCAAAATGGGAAACAGGTCCTGGAAATAATTTAAACACCAGTTTTAAGAAGGAAAAAAGAAAAAGTAATTGCACTGTTTCAACTCATTGATAACGCCCTTAAAATTTAACAGGAGGCATTTAACAGCAAATTCACAAGATTTAAGAGTTTTAATGGAAATTTGGGGCACCCCTGAACATGGTGTATCTGTTCAGCTGCAAGGGACTCCCCAGGTCAGTAACCTGAGGTCTAGGGCAGGACCTGCCAGCAGAGATGATGTGACTTGTTAACCACCTCCAAACAAGGGTCCCCCCAAGCAATGAAAGCTTTTTCCGCTGTGCTTCGTCATGTAACGTCTCTTACATTTTATAGTTTCCTTGGATTTCTTCTGCCCCGTCCCTTTGCAATTAGCACAGTGAGGACAGGAGCAGAAATCCCCAGAGGCAATGGACCTGTACTGCAACAGGAGAACCTGCCAAGTGGCCTGTGCTAATGTGCCTGGGTACAGCATCCCTGCAGCAACAGGAAACCCGAACGCAAGCCTGGTCAAAGAAATACTCATTGTTAGAGCAGGAACAACAAAACAATCTGCCCGAATCATAGGGTATATTTGGACAAAAGGTTTGGATCAGCACAGAAAACAGATCTGCACTGAGCACATCTCAAGTGCTGCTCCAGCTGCGAGGAGCTGAGGACAGAAGCAAGGCCAGGTTTGCAGTGGAGGTTAACATTATTGCATGGTCCTTAGGGTTAAACACCAAACTAGGAAAGCCTTAAAGCTGTAAAGCTCATCTCTTAAGGAACTACATCTGCCTTTTTACAGGTACTCTACTTCTTCCAACTCCATAAACTTCTGTAGCAGCCTAATAAAAAGACACTTACAAAACACTGACAGGGTATCTGGAGAGGAGAGTAAACACCTAAAGCACCAACCAATAAAAGGCCCATCAGTTTAGCCAGACTTAACACTAGTTAAAGTAACTGTGAACAGAAAACATTCTGGTTTTTAATTTGGGCTAGGAGGTCAAATTAAAGGCTAGAGGAGGTCTGGGCTGAATTTCAGCTGGCACTCTACATTACTTTGTCTTCACTGCCATTTTAACACAAGTCAGTGAGAGTTAAAGCCCATTTTTTTCTTCTTTAGTGCAGCTACCCACAGCTGGGACAGCAAGCACAAGTTGAAATGGATTATTTTCTCTACAACAGTTCTGAAGAGTGCTCAGACCCTCAGTCTACAATTACCTACCTATCCACTGGGTCTGCATCACAAGGAGCCGATGGTCTGACAGACACCCAGGTGCTGCAGCCCTGTAGCAGAGCGAGGCAAGAATCTGCTGCTCACCACTGGCTGAGCAGAAAGCAAACTGGAGCGTGAAAATTTAGAAACATTTTAAATACATTAACACACACAAAAAAATATTCCACCCTGGTTTTAAAAGATAATCTGGTAATACTTCTGGTGCATTCCCCTTTGCTAATTGACACGTTTTCTAAAAGTACAAGGAATTATGCAGCCCATAATAATAACTGCAATGCTGCTGCCCTTTACTATCACCACCCAATACCCCCACCCCAGTCTCTAAACGATTCCTGCAGAAGATAAAACTGAAATTAGAGAATATTGTCTCTAAACGGGCTAAAGTAATCTGTATGCATGGGCTGGTAGGTTTAGCATATTAGCCTTTCACCTCTGCAAATAGGGTTAAAGAAAGGTTTGGGGCCAAAATAATTTGTACTGCACTCCATCTCAGATTTGACATATTAACTGAATGAAACAGAAATGAATACATCCAAACAGCACGGGAGGTCAAGGCTGGGCAACTCCCTGATGAACTCAAGAGTGAACCAAAGGCAACCAGGCAGTGCCACTTCTATAACCCAGAGCAACCTCTCTCTTCATCACTCTTGCCCATGGCATGATACTGAGGTGATTTTTAACTAAAGGTCCATAGATTTTAGTTAAGATGGCACTCGTCTCTCAGCCTCTTGGGGCAAGAGGTGGGGAGGAGGAAGGGGGTAAGCTTCCTGACCAAGAGAAAAGTAGGATCAGCATATGACAGGTTGTGCCTTTAGCATCAAGGCTAAAGCAGTTCAGACAAAAAGATAATATTAGTGAGTAAAAAAAACCAGCCTGTCAACGTCATATGCTATTAATACAGCATCTGTTAATGGCACTGGATTTTGTACAGCACCTTGTGCAAAGGAGACTTGGCCCCTATCTGTGTCTCAGGCATTAAAGCCATACAAATAATAATCAGAAACAAACAGAACTTTCTAAAAAAAAAATAATCCTGAAATAAACTAAATATGGTTTTGATATTAAAAAGTGATTTCTAAAAAAAAAAAAAAAATTCCAACATAACCAATGCTGCCTCTCTTTGATCTTCAGCCCAAAGCTTGAATAAAGGCAGTCTGCACTTTGATTCTAAGCTCCAGAGAAAGCACAGCATCACAAAATCTTCCCAGCTCAGCACTGCCCAACCAAAGCATATTCAAAAGTAAATAGTAAGGGGAAAAATTGCCTAATGTTAAATCTATCACTTGAAATCATCATTGTGAAGCTCTTCAAAATGTCTAAACATAGCACCAAACTTTTTGTGGCTGCGTGCAGCAACATGAGAGGGGAAGCATTTTTGAGAACATCTGTCCAGCAGCTCCAGAGAGGTTTCTCACACTGTGCTCAGCACTAAGTTGGGTAAAGTCAGCAACTGCACACCTCTACCCTCCCGCCACCACCCCATTCCCTCCTCACTTGTCCTTCCTGGGGCAGTTTTCAGCATATCTATTTACCTACCTATCTGTTATCAGCTACATATGCCCACCAGCTCTTCTCCTGACTCACCCTATCTGGTCAGCATCCTGAAAAGGACACTACTTGCTAATTACGTACCTTATCTGCCTTTCAAATATACAGTTAAAAACCATGCAGATCTGGCTAAAAAGACTACTCTGAGAAAATGTCTGATAGGAAAAAGGCCCGTGAACATCTGGGGGACAACAACTGGTATGAACAGAGCAACAGGGCTTCTGCAAAGCCTCAAGTCTCCTTTGTGAAGATGTGGAAAATAATTCATTAGTAGAGGATCGTCTGTTTCATGCAACAGAGCCCACTTGATGCTGTACTCAGGGAATTAAACTCTCTGTACGTAAGACAGTTTCCTCTGAGAAATCTAAACTCAAAGGCCAAGTTCTCCAGAAAGTCTCTGCCTCCTACCACGGTTGAATTTTTCCAAAGAGCTTGATTCTTCTTAGAGGAGCCACAAAAAGGCCCAGCTGTTCAAGCGTGGCCTGGGACTCCTCCGTTCTCATGGAGAGCAGTTGAAGCTGTCAGCTCTTAAGCATTTTTCAGGCAGCAGGCTGTGTCACGGAGTGCCTAATCACTCTGGTAATTCAACCCAGATAGTTTTGAGGGGGGAAAAAAAAGAAAAACAGCCTGCACAGGATTGTATGGGAGCCTTAGGTGGGGCAAAAACTGGGAAATCCACATTCCAGAGCATGGAGCATGTCTCTAGCAAGTCAGCTTTAAAATATGTGACTGATGCTGCTCAGACATACCAGCTGAAGTCCAGGGAGATGGATGAAAGGGTAAAGATGCAGGATAAATTCATCAGATGTCTCCATAAATCATTTCTATAGTTAACATTTGTTCTCTGCTTTTCATTACTTACATTTCTAAAGCCACTGGGTGCCTTGCTGCAGTGGAACTAATAAAAAGGAAGATAAATTTTAACATCCCTTTTTGAAACATCTTAAACTGATCTAGTTTTCTTTTGAATGTTAATGGCAAGCATTACAAGAAGTACAACGTCTCAAAACAATTCACTAGGGTTGGAAGGGAAAGCAGAGTCCCACTGTAGCCTGGAAATCCATAGTCCTGGTCAGCACCCCAACTGGTATAAAAGATCTTATTTCTGGCCCTAATGCTTTTGCAGCCTTAACTTTGTCACCAAAACCTGCCATTGCTTTGCACAGACTCTCTGACTGAGGGGCGAAATTCCATACTCAAGAAGAGAAGGAAATATTTTTGGAGATTGGCAGTTTGGAAAAGAATCTGAGCTGCCTGACAGCTGTTCAGAGACATGGGATGCCAGAGGGGTCTCAGCAGAGCATACAGTATTACACACACGCATACGCACAGAAAATCATTAAAGTTTCTGTCTCTAAAGTTTCACATTTAATGAAAGCAAGCAAGGGAGATATCTGGAGAATTCTTGGGTTATATTAACAGCTAATGATATTCCCTTTGCCAAGAGCACACCCTCGGAAGCTCACTGGCAGTGATGGGGGAACCCTCAAAAACACCAGTGTGGAGAGGGGGAGCAGGGAGAGCTGTCCTTTCCACTCTCCCTGCCACGTCCCCAGGGGGTTAAGGAATCAAGTGAAGAACCTGCTGTTGCATGGCTGGAGTTGTTCTACAACAGAAGCAAGGACCTTTATAACAGAGTTTAATCCATTGCAGGTTAAACAAAACAAATGACTGCACAAGTGAGCAATTAAAGAGCATTCCACAGCCAGCCCTGGAAGAGCCTCACCATTGATTAATTAGGTTCAAAGGGCCAAGGCTAACCTAACAGTCCCCTGAGAAAGAGACCACTTAGCCCCTTCTCACAAAGGCAAAAAAAAATTAAAAAAAAAAAATCAGCATTTTTATTTAACACTTGAGCATTAAACAGCTGCTAAAGCAGTGAAACAATTACTTGGGACTGACCTACATTCAGCTGTATTGTTTTATTACATTCAGGAGAAACTTAATTAAGCTTCTGTTACTTAATAAAAGCAAATAAAATTCTCCACTTTACGACAGGGAGCTGCACTGTTACTGCCATGTGAAGCTTTCAAATTTGGCAGTGGGGTTTCCCAAGAGAGCACAGCTTCCACTATCACATTCCTCCTCACTGCATTTGATGGATAAGAAGATGCAGGATATTTTCATGCATTAGTGCTCCCTGAGATGCACTACCTTGCTCTGCTAGCTACCACCAAGGTGGAGAAGATCACAGCCTCTGATACCCGCCCAGTTATCTTATGAGACCTACTGTGCCTGTGCAATATGGTCTACTCCCAACCACATAATGGGCTACGTCATGAGTACTTCAGTGCTGCCAGGAGGAAGGCAGCAACTCTTTGCTTCACCAAAAGAAGCAAAAAAAAAAAGCAACCTGTTCCTGGAAAAAAACCCAACATACTGCTGGTCTTATAGTTGCTTTTCCCCACCAGCACAATCTCCATCCCAGTGAATTCAGGGGGTGAAAAGTCATTTACAGGCACCACTGACCATTAACAGGGGTTGAGCTGGGTAGTGGGAGTGTACAATCAAGGATATTCTTGTATTAGGAAAATACACTAAGTTTCACTAGTTCATGTCACCAAAGAGACTCCCCAAACCATCCACCCAAAGTCTGTCTTAAATATTAAATATTAAAAGACTGTTAAATAATGATAAAAAGGACCACGCCATACACGTGACCCACATTCAGTTATACTGCTGCACTGCAACTGTGCCCAACTTCCCTACAGGATTATCAGCCACATGCTACATCCTCACCACACCTTCCTCCCTGAAATGCTCATCGTGCCCTCCTCCTACCCTCACACAAACAGTTCATCTTCTCTGACTTACTAAAAGATCTAGTTTTGGGAAGAAAATCTGTCCCTATCCCTGTAGAAGTAATGAAAGGAAGCACTTGAACTGCAAACAGCCAGACAAAACCACTTACAAGCTGTCCAGGTTCTCTGGACTTTCACTGAGCTGACTGCAGATGCTAAGATAAACTTCGGTGAGACCATGGGAAAATTTCTTCCTCTTGAGAGAGAAAGCCCAATAAGTGTCCCTTGTTGAGCTGAGGCCGTGGCCCAGACAGCTCTTCAGCACTGGCACCATGACTGGAAAATGACTTCTGAACACACTGACTCCCACTGTGTTCCCCAACCAAGGGTAACTTGTCAACTGGTTTTTGGTCCTACCGAACTCTGTGCTGGATGCTTGTGATCCTGAAGTTGCTAATGGACATTTTGTCACATCCAATTCCACACGTGCCCTCTTGACATTTATATTTTTAAATCTCCCTATTCTCTCAAGAAGACAAAGACATGGGTACAGAGGTGACAGCCACACACCAGCCAGGAAGCAACTCTCCCAGCCATGTAACACAGGGGCACTTGTATCAGCTCAGCAACTCAAAGAAAGTAGCTGTTAATAATGACATGACACCTCCCAGACTTCAAAATCACAAGAAGCTCTGAAGTCTGCACATCATTAGGACCATTAGTGCCAAGTATACTGGTCTGATGATGCCTTGTTCCTTGCAGCTATTTTGTTCCTTCTCTCTGCAGCATTTCAGCAACACAGATTTTGTTCTATGGATCTGAACTAATTGGATTTAATTCCACCGATGGCTATAAAGACTTAGTTCCCATCCTCTAGCAGAACATTCACATGACGAAATCCAACCTCCTCACTCTGCAAGGGGCACCACTTTTTCTGAATAACTGAGGGGAAACATTTTGGGGCTGGAAATGGCATTCTAGCTTTCGAGTGTAGTTTGGACTACCAGAATAAAGTATCAGCTAAGCACTCTTGCTATCTGGCTTGGTGAGCATTTGACCAATTAACATATAGGCAAGAGCAGCAGTAGGAAAAATGATACACTCATTCCCATGTAATTCCACTAAAATTGTGGTGACCTAAAAATCCTGCAATACTTTGGCAATCCATATTGCAGCCTGGCTGTAATGAGGAACAGTGGTGAACAGTGTCTCAGGTGCTTGAGAGTAAGCAAAGGTGAAGACAACTCACCTTTGGGGTTAACAAAGCTCTCCATATACTCACTACTAATAACCCTGAACACAATAAAATAATAGGTGACAGCATTTTATTTTCTTTGTTAGTGTAAAAAAAGAATGGCTTGTTAAGACACAGGTGGCATCCAAATTATTCCTTCATTTTCTCAGTGCATCTATCAAAAGTCAATTATTTTCCAAAGGTTGAGAAGATGGGGCTTTTCCTCATCTGTGCTTTTCATAGCCTTTATCTTAACTCCAGGCTTTCTTAAGTGTTGTCTATAAATAGCCAATGACCCTCATTGTACTATATTAGCTAGTACCGACATATGGACAAGGCTGAGTAAGTTTAGTGCAAACAGACTGACAGGCAAACCCTAAAATATTGATTAACTAGGACATTTCCTCTGTCCCAACCAGCCTCGTGTCCCATCTGTCACTCCCTGCAACCGCACAGCCTGGGAAAAAGACGCTTCAGTTTTCCAGCTAAAGGCTACCCACCTGCTAGTGCCAGGGGCTGGGGCTTGATCCTGCAGCCTCTGCCTTTACAAATACTCTGACAACTCTCTCAAAAGGCCAGCAAGCCTCATCTCACTTACTCTGACACGACTGAGCAAATAAATAATGCTATTTATGCACTGCACACCATTTGTCAACCCATTTGTCATTTCTGATCTTTCACTGCTCATGCAGTAAAACTATGTGGGATTTTATTCAAACCTCTCTTGCAGGTGTGATGAATGCTTTATTTATACAGCAGCATTTCGTCTCGTGGAACTGTTACTATGCATGTGCAGGCCTTTAAGTCTCTCTGTGTGGTATAAGCAGAAGGTGTAAAGAGAGATGAAAACTAGAGGCAGCACCATAATTAAAGTCACAGGGGGAATCATGGCTCAGCTAAAACTGGGACGTGCATGCGTGCCAGGGAAAACATACCACTTCAGATGAAGCATTTCACTCCCCATCATCAGGCAAGGGGAAAAACATGTACCGGTTCCCAAAGTCTTTCTTAAAGGTCAGCGTGACACTGTCAATCCCCACTCAGCTTATCAGAGAATCCACAACATCAGCAAGTGCTCTGCCTAGGGAGCATATTATTTCCAGACAAATCATCTCCCATTGACTCTCCCCCATCAGAACTTCAGTCTAGGACTGAAAAACCTGGAAGCAGAGGCTACTACAAGTAACCACAGCTGAGTGAGCCATGAATAAATTCCCTCGGGTAGTGTCTTCCAGTGGTCAGAAGCCCAGACAGGGAGTGGTGAAGGAGCCTCCACTGTGATTTCTCCAGTGAGGCACAGCGACCTTATGGGAAACATCTCTGCTCTTCTGCAAAACTGGAAGCATTAAACTGACACCTCCTTGCAAGGTCTTTTGAGAGCCACAGATTAAAAAGAAAAAAAATACCACTTTTATAACTATTTTCTTGCATGAGAAATCTGTTAGCCAAACCTGCTGAGATCTACAGGCCCTCTTCTGGAAATAAATCGGTGTTATGATGAAGGGCATCAGAACCCCTCCCTCATTTCTAGTTTTCATCAGTCACCTCAGTAAGGCTTGAGTCACATTCCCTCATGCCATGGAGCACAGCAAATACTTCCCTGCCTTACAAGAGTTCCTTCACAACCATTTGACTCAAGCAGTAAAAAGAGTAAAGGACCAGCCCTGAAATGATGCCTTTGTTTCTTGGAAGAAACTTCCTTGGCAGTTTTACCATGCGCGTGGACCCTCACCAGCTCCAGCATGATCTTCCTTGCAGTTCCTGGTTGCTTCAGACAAATCTACAAAATCTACCATCAATCCTCATATTTTTTGAGGCTGTAGGGTAAAGAAAAGGTGAGAGAAGCAGCTGTGGACAGACTTCAGATACCTTGACATCAAACCACTCCTTCCTCCACTTTCTTTTTAAATTTCAAGGGGCGGGTGGGATTCATACAAAACTGTATAAATAGACATCAGACTCATGTTTATTGCCTAAGCAATAAAAGATTAGCATTGACAAATGGAGAGGTTTTTGGAGACACAGATGCTACAATCATTTTAATATAATTTGGATTTCCAAATCAGTAATTACTCTATCACATATTTATAATTTTGTAGATGCTACTAGAAATGCTGATGTCTTTTTCTATGCATAGTAATGAGCAACAACAAGGGCTGTTAATATAAAGCCTGTAATGTTTGTATTCATATGTAAATAGGTTATGTAAACGTTTTAGACATTTCTCACTAAAACACTGAGTTCTAATCTAAGTGGCTCCATTCCTAAACTAGAAAATCGCACTCTGCATAGAAATTGTTTACTAGTCTGTCAGCAAAGCCACCAAAGCTTTTTCAGCGAGCTGAATTTATAGGGGGATTTTCGCCTTCCCATTAGACACGATATCGCACTAATTGACAACCTATAAATGCCCAGACAGATATGCAGGTTGTTATTTAGAAATTTGTTTGCTTGCACGTGATGCCACACATATTCAGCACACGTGCACCTCCTGTGTATTCATATGCGCAAGCACAGGCATCATTTTTGGACACTGAGGAATGCAGTGGTGTTTGATTTAATTAAACTTATTTAGTTAGGCTGATATAAACCGTGGTTAAGAGCAATAGAATCAGTTTAGTTTCTACCTGCTCCTAATCGACTTATGATGAAACTGAGTAAGGACATTAAAACACCAACATGTCCCTCCAAGCAACAGTAAATTACAGAAATTTAAACCCATAACTATAGTTAACTCCAAATGATACTAGGGATGGAAGAGAAAAAGTAAAAAGGAAGTGGGATAAAACGTTCCAGTGCAACCCTTTTCACTGTAGGATGTTACCATTTTTCTTTCCTCCCCTTCCCCTCAATCTGCAGTCTGCATTTGTCCCACCTGGTACACAGAGAGTTTGGTGGAGCGGCCCTTGGGCTTAAACAGGTCATTTCTATCTCAGCTGCAGCATGGATACATCACCATCTATTTACAGGACCTGTCTTTAAAGAACCAAAGCAAAACCCTGGGTTTCTCACCTCTTTGAACATTATACCACTCACTTGTGTTAACTTCAGTGCTACCTGTTCTCAACTCTGTAATGCAGAGAGATCCCATCTTGAGATATCTTCCTTGGTGCTTCTAACAAACCATATCCAGCCTCATCCCTTTCTCTTCTTCTTGAACGTATATATTTGCAAAGATGATTTAGTGCCAGTAAAGGCTTTGGAGAGACAGCTCAGAGACTCCCATGGCTCCAGTACAGCACATGAATAACTCCTACTTGTAGAAGAGACAATAGATGTCTCCTCTTCATCAGCAAAAATTAAATGGAAATGACAACAATGTAGCAAACATCCTTGCTGTTGCTCCAGCAATTTTCAGCATCTTCTACTATCTAGGGATAGCATTTTCAAGATCAGTTCAGTCCTTTGCTTTTGATGAGGCTGTCAAACACTGCCAGGGGCAGCTACTGGTGTTTTGACCTTGCTCTCTTCTACCTTCCCTGCTCCTCCTTCATCCCTGCTTTCCCTTTGCTCTACTTTGAAGCACTCTCACACCACTCCTAGAATGGTATTAACACTTAAATAGCCAAGGTATATTTACATCTCACACAATCATAGCTTTACTCATCCTGCCCTCTCAACCACTGCCTTCCAGTAAAGCCAAGTAACATCAGTCATGCCACAAAACAACAGGGAGAGAAAAGCTCAACATCCATACCCAAGTAGCTGAATTACTGTCATTTCCCCAGTGAGCCACAGAGATGTGAGATGACCTATGACAAACAAGGCAGTTTCCACTGGAAATTGGGGGCAGGTAAAGGCAGATACTTCCACAGAAAAAGTGTAATCATTTCTACAGGGCACAGGTGTAGACTCTATTATGCCCCTGCCAAGAACAGTTACTCACATGAGTAAAATTAAGAGGACTACAGACTAGGTGAATAAATCCATGTTCACTTTGTTTCCAAGGACAGAAATTCATCCCAGCAAGGCTCTGTTTGTACAGTGGAATAGCAATATTGATTTCAGCAGTTATTGCAGTCCCCCCATGCAGGAACACAAGTGAATAAAACCCACTGTGGTTTTGCCCCTTTGATCACCTTTGTGTTAAGGAGTATTGGGATGCCCAGTGCTAAGAAACTGGGCCATAGGCTGCTTTAGATTTTTATTCCCATTCCGCTTGGATGTGATAAATGGTCAGCACTTTCTTGTGGTGATGTGTTAAAACATGGTTGCATCTAAGAAAAACATAGGAGTGAAAGTCATTTTGCCTGTTCACCTGGAACTTGTTACATCAAGTGAAATAGCAGACAAGCACTCACAGTAAAATGAAAGCTCTTTGCTCCTGTTTGGTGAACCTTCACCTATAAATTTTAGGAGGAAAAAGTAAATTATGGGCCACATGGCACATTTGCTCAGCAGCACCGGTGGTCTGACATCACCATGTCACTTAAATATAGCTGTACACTGATCAAATCTGATCAGATTTCTCATTACATAACCCTTTCCAACAAGCACGATTATTTTTACTGAACGAGTCCAAGGATACCCCCACTGGGGGATGAAATTCCCCCCCCCTTGGTTTTGAAACACAATCCCTGACCTGAAGAGCTTGCACTCTAGTCTGCAGACTCTTCAATAGCCTTGATGCTCAAAGTGATGCTCTGAAATCAGGGAAGCATACACAGGACCCTTGTGCCACCTGAGAGGGAAGACCTTGTCTGAAGAAGCCAGCCACTGTCCAAGGTCTGTATAGGGAGCAAAGTCAGCACATCACTTTAACTATCTCTATTAAATAAAGTATCACAAATGATGATGAATCTTGTTTAGTATTTGTGTTTAATAAAAGCAATGCTTGCTTCACCAAAATCTCTTTTTGGCATAGTCACATCCAAACTAAACTGGCTCAACAACCTCATGAAGTAAATGAGGCTGATAGGAGAGGGCTTGTTGCTGGCAGTGCTTTCCTCCTCCTCCTCTCTAGCAGGTCTGTGCTGAAATTATGAGCCCTAGTGGTACAGTAAAACTTCTTCCCATGCTGTTAACCAACTGCGTTGGCAAAACGTCCAATGCAGACCGGCCTACAACAGTGTCCAATGGTGTTTACAAAGGCCTCCCCCTCATGTCAGGAAAATCCGACTCAGACTTTGATTCCTGTGGTGCCAATATAGCCTTAAACATCTGCTCTTAGGACTATCCCTCCGCATTACTTCACAGCATAATTACAAAGGCACAAAGCTGGAGCATCCCTCACCATCCACTCCAAATCCTCTCCCACAGCACCTGCCTCTTCCCACATTTCCCTCCATTTCAGGCAAATCCTGATTACAGCAACACAAAGAGAATTGGACATCTTTGTTCAGATGCAGCCTGAACATCATCATTAAAATACAGACTGAGCATGTGTATTGGTCAAGGCCTCGGTTTGATTTCCTTTTTTTTTTTTTTTTTTCTTTTGATGTTAAACAAGGAGCTAAAAATTTTGTAACTATTTCACCAATTAAAAAAAATTACAGTGGTCTTCTGCACAAGCAACTCTGTTCTCTCCCTCTGACAAATATTGCTGCTACACTTTCTGCTCCAAAATATCTTTAGGTCCCTATCAAATCATCTGAAATCCACCTCGCTGTAGGTGGAAAACATGAATGAAAAGTGAAGCAGGAAAAGGTTCTTAATTTTGAACCATGATCCAGAGAACTGCAAGGAACATTTGTCTTGTCAACTCATCTGTTTAATCAAAGAATTTTAATCAAACTGCAGTTCTAGAAACCACAAGCTAACATGGACAAATTATAAGAATAATTAAACCACTCAAATAATCTGTAGCTCATCTGTCATCAGCTCCTATGTATGCTGGAAGTCTGAGATTATTTTATCTTGCATATTTAGTGAGTTGGATCCTTAGCAGGTCCCAGTCAAAAAAGATCCCAAGGGGCTACTACTGATCCCTGATGAATGCAGAGCTATTACCTCCAAATGCTGAGCTGCTCCAGTCTCCACATTTCTTCCAACACTCACATGAATCCACAGAACAGCCACTGTATTGTTTCTTATCAATGCAGTTAAATAGAAATAGTTGTCACAGCCAAATATTTTTGAAGGCGCTGTTTTCCCTAGGAAAACGAACTGTTGAATCAAAATATTGTGTGGGAACATGTTGATTCACATTGTCATTTAGGAAAAAATACTTTCTAGTTTAAAATACATTTTCTGTGTTCCTAATAGATTTTAATTATGTAGCTTTGTAAAGCAAAACATTCCAGTTCAACATAAACATTTCTTTCAGCAGAAAGTAATTTTTCTGGAAAATGTACAAATTTTTTCTATTGCTTTGATTCAGAATTGTTTTACAATGCCAGCACAAGGGCAGAATCCTGTAGCACAGAGCAGCTGGTCTCCAGGTAACTCTCAGAGTTGCTTCCATTTCTTCCTATCCTCTAATATATATTTGTTCTCCAGCAGTTGAGAGTGCTCTCAGCAAATGTCAAGTAGTGTAGCCCTCTTTCACCAGCTTACAAGCTACCTCAAATAGATGTGAGATTACTATAGAGTTCCTCAGAATACTTGTCTATATATATTTTTGAGAGTTATTGCACAGCCACTGATCTTCAACTCACTGGCCAGCCAAATCCCTTCCTTGGTCCTCAATTCTGGACATTTTAAAAAATTTCAAAAGATTGGCTGGGTATATTTGCAGGCATTAAAATAAAAAAGAAGTGCACATGAGACATCAATTGCATCGCAGCCTAGGGTGAACCACTCAGCCAGAGACAATCCAAGCCTTTTGCAGGAAGCAGGTTCGTGGGAAAGGATTCATGATTCCGCATGGGTCCAACTGCATCATACTGCCTTTTTTTTTTAAAGGAGCAGTTTGTGCTCCACAGTGCATTTAGCTCTTGTATAACCAGCTGTGTTTTGAAACGAGAAGTTTTACAGGGTGGTTTTCTCCTCCCCAGGAGGACCCTGCACTCCTCAGCTGCAGAAGTACCAGGGCATCCAGCAGCCACTGCAACAACTGGTTGCTGTTCAGACCTTGTTTGTGATGGTATCACCATGGCCACTTCTGAGGCTTACCCTGCTCCTGCTGCCGCCTGTCAGCATTGCTGACCTCCCCTTAGCTGCTTTTTGAGGGAGGCTTGGCCATCAGGACACAGCACTTGAATTCCACAGGGCTGAGGGGAATTGAGTATTTGTCTGAGAGCAGTGGAAAAAAATGGGAGCAAAAGGAGCTTCTTCCTACGCGGCAAAGAACCTGAACTCATACATGCTTAATAGGCTGAGGGAAGATGGAGAGGTTCAAGCTTCAGGGCATTGCTTACAGTGTAAGATGCTCTCTGTGAAGGAACATGCAGGAAAATCTATGTGGAAGGTTGAAGTACAGTTGTTGAGCAGGGAACCTCAGATGATGTTATTACAAGCAAAATAAAAGTCTGAGGTTTGCTCTCCAAAAGGTATTTCTTGAGACTGTCAAAGAAGGTCTGGAAGATGGAGAAGTGGCCACTGGAAAGGTGAGAAAATTACCAAGGCCATTTTTCCTACACTGTTAAAAGCAAGAACTGTACTGGCAGAAGATTAAAGTCTACATCTCCCAGTAACTCAAAACATCCAGAGAAAAAACTGGGGGGAGGGCGGGGGGGACACAACAAAAACCACCAATTAAAAAAAAAAAAAACCAAAACAAAACAATGAGGTTCCCCCTTCGGGATGTCAGAGGGCTGCAGCAGTCACAAGAAGACAAGGAAATCTTTATTGTTTTTTCTAAAGCTGTACTCATAATCAGTCAGATGGACATTTTAGCTTATGCCTCCAAACATCAAAACTATGAATCAGTGGTGAAACCAAAGCATAACCATAAGCAGACTGTTAAGTTTTTTTAAGAATGAGGGCTACAACTCTTTGCTTACAAAGGTAGTCATTTTGTATTTTTGTCTCAAATTTATCCTTCAGTCATCCTTGTGAAATGGAAATGTGCTGCCAGGACCAATTTATTATCTAATGCATTCTAACGGCTACTGCTGTTTATTATGAGATGCTACAGCAATGTTTACTCAAACATTCAAGAAGAGCAATTTCACTTCTTACCTTAGATTGTTTCTTCAGGTACACACTGATAATGCTGCTACCCAACATCAAGTTAAAAATCACACATTAGAAATGTAAACTTCCACCTGGTTTGCTCCTGTGTTTTATCACTGAGGATCAGATAAATCAAAGAAATTATTTTTTCCTCCCTTCTTCTACTTTTAAACATATTCTACTGTATGTTGGTTTTACTTGGATCGAGAGATGGCTATATAATACATTAGACATTTGCTTTTGCAGACTTGGGAAGGAATTTAATCAGTACATGAATGAGGCTTAAAGAAACAGAAAGCTTCCTAATGCAAATGCAGCTGTGACTGATAAGAAGGACAATGGATAGAAATCCTTGACTTGATTAACTTAGTGACCTAGAAAGAGGGATGTGTCTCATTCCAGCAGCGCAGAACAGAGATACACTCATTAACTGTTCCTTTTGGCTGAAAGGATCCTCAGCACTCACTTCCGCACCCAAAGGAGCCATTCACCAGAAACTTGGACACACTAGGGAAGCCTTTCTTTCAGTTTCTGGCTGCACAAAGTCGAACAGAGGTACAGGCTTCACATAAATAAGTGTCTTTCTCTCTCCCCCTCTCTCTCTCTCGCTCCCTGCTTTGGCTTTTCAGAGGGTTCAGCTGGTCCTAAACCACATACAGTAAGAAAGATTATTTCAAAAGGACTTGGTTCACTTTGATGTGTTGTTTTGTTTTAATGGGATGACTTTTCTAAGGACACACAAAACCTCTTAACTATTTCATATCTGCACACGCAGTATGTCGATCTGCACGGTAATTGTATGGGAAGAAGAGCAGAACTCAGCAAGACTAATCTTGGTAAGAGCTCTAAAAATGTTTCAGATATATCTTACACCTTCAAAGCCCTGTGGACAGCAGCTAATTAAATCTCTCAACTCTGTTCTGATACAGGTGGGTTAAGAGTAGTTATCTCTGTTTTGCAGGTGGAAGGAGAGAAACAACATGACGTGCTGCAGAATTTAGAGGCTACAGCCATTCCCTTCTCCAGCTCATGGCTCTAAGTGCCCCAAAACCCCACAGAGCAGCCCAGTTGCGTGAGAAGAAGGGGTCACAGACTGCCCTGGGGGAGTTTAGGCACTGAGAGAGAGGACATGAACCCAGAAGCAGTCTCCTGACCCCAAGGACTCATGCCACAAAGCAACAACGCTGAACAGTACTGACATTTTTACACAGAGAAGAGATGGAGCACAGAGGTCTCATAAAGAATCAATTAGATATTTCAAGAGAATGCAAAATAAAAGTGGGGGAGACATACAGAATATCAAATGTAGAGAGGAAAGGCAGGAGCATTTTTTCCTAGGGCTGGCTCACATCCCCACTCCAGCTATCACAGAGCTGGTTGGCACACAGGGGGATAGGAATTCAGAAGTGTAACAGCACTGGAAAAGAAGCCAGATCTTTTTTTATTTTGCCATGGTGGTCCCCTACTTCGAAGTAACAGAGGTTTCAAGAATTAATTAACATTCTGAAAGTAAAGTCTGACCACAAGAGTAGATTTCTAATTAGCTACTGATAGTGCCGGTAGGCTTCTTAAGAGTCAAGGATGATTCTACTGGCCACACACAGGGTGGGGTCCCTGACTGAGTAAAAAGCAAACAAACCTGGACACTACTTACTACAGTGACTCACGGATAAAAGGGTAAAAGAGCACATTAACACTGGCTTATGAAATGGTGGGCTTGCAGTATATCTCCAGGGATCCTAACAGTGCTTCCTAAGAATTAAGACTTTTATGTCTTAATGCCTATATGAGCCTAACCATCTTTCCTTCGTTTATCTCATAACAACAATGTTCAAAAATAGCATACAAAGTAATGAGAGCTTACCTGAATCTCATCTCTGTTTGGATAATATCACTAAGTATAAATCACACACTTGGCTAAAGTTAGTAGATAAACGTATGGGGACATCAGTGGTAATGCCAGGACTCTTCAATGGATGGAGCTCTTCCACAATACTGGGCTCATAGTATGGGAGTTAAATATTTTTGATGATCAAAAGGGCAACAGAGATCTTCAGGAGTGTCACTGCTGTGTCTGATCTCAGAGTGACAGGTTATATTTCCATAATAATTTTAACTGCCCTATTTCTGCCAGCACTACCACCCTCTCTGCTCCAAGTACTTCTCATAATGGAAGCCTCTTTTGGGGGGTCCAAATTTCCCCCCTGAAGCTTAAATGTATTTTTACAACCATATCTGAATTAGAACGACATTTATAAGAAGTGAGGGCATAGGAGAGATTTAATGGAGGACTCAAGCAGGAAATAATAAGAGTCAGGTAATAAAAGGTGACAGGCACCGAGAAGCAGAGAGGCTGAAGACCACCTAAGCACAGTTCAATGCAGCTTGCAGGGAAGGAACATCTCAGCTGCCGGGCACGACAATGCACCAAGGGCAGAACAAGGTGTGCGAGGGGGTGGGCCAGTTCTGCGGAGCACAAAGCACACAAAAAGGAGCCATGAGTCCTTCCGGCAGGGATAAAGGAATGGACCAAAACTGGCAGGAAGGGGGTGGGGGGAAAGCAGGAGGTGCCAACTGCTCCTGCCAGACTCTGAGGCTGGCACAAGGTGATTGATGCATGTGAGATATATAACGGACAGAACTGTGAGGAAGAGGAAGAATCAGCTAATTTAGCCACAAGCAACTAACACAGCCAAAATCATGCTAGGGGTCAGGAGCCAGACAAAAATTAGGAGCTTTGACTGACAGGAAGATGCTCGGCAAAGACACAAAGTTTCTTCACAAAAAGACCGTGGAAGTGGAGGCTGTTAGGAGGAACACAACCAGTAGGGTAAAAAAAAAAAAAAATTTTCACAAGCAAAACGTGTAAGAAAAAAGGAGACAATGAAGGAAACCTGATCTAGAAAGGGAGTGGAGTGCCTGACATGAAGCTGGAAGGATGAGCTAGTCAGTGGCAAAAGGAAGAGCAAGGAGAGATTTATGAGTTTGGAACAAATCACTTAATTACAGATAGAATGAATAAAGCTTTCACCTAAACCTTACTTCTTAATGCATCTCCCAGATAGTTTGGTATGTGCCTGCTGATAAGGAGCTAGTTCAAAATAAAAGGAAAGCACAAATCTCTGAGTACTTAATAACAACAATATGTCCATCTTATCCTGCTGCTAAGATTCCTGCGACTCCAGCCAAGCCAGGTCCAAGCCATGGGTGTTTAGCAGGCAGGAGAGGCAGATCAGACCCTGGGAGGAACAAAACCCTTATTCCAGGGAAGCAGTTGGCAAGGGCACATGGAGGCAAACACCCAAACACTGTACCAGAAATAGAATCTACAAAAAGTGGCCTCTACATGGGCACACAATTAGGGGAACAGGCCAGGCCTGATTAGGAAAACAAAACAAAACACCAAACCTATAAATATAGCCTGAAACTAAGGAGGAGGAGAAAGCATTAGTGCCCAAAGGAAAGCTCAAATGCTGTTTAATTCAAAGCAAATGACTGAAAAATTGCAGGAACCTCTCTAATCCCATCCCTGACACCTTATTTTTCAGCCACCTTATCTGTTTGGGGTTTTTTTAGCAGGAAGGGAGAAAAGATTTTATTAATTGAATTAATAAAATCCCTTGTTGACGCCAGTCCATCCTGAGTGATAACAAATCCTTTCCAGATGGATTGTAATTTCCATTTAATCTTTTATTCCTCTGCCCATCAGGAACCCACAGGGCATGAGAACAAATTTCTAGCCATATCTGGCTTGGTGCTATATTGTCAGAGGTAACTAACACCTCTCTAAATGTCTTTACTCCATTTTGAGACCACATTCAAAATCATGGAATCACAGAATCAGCTGGCTTGGAAAGGACCTCTGAGATCATCAAGTCCAACCCTTGATCTGCTACCACCACAGTTACTGGACTATTGTTGGAGTGGCAGATCCAGTCTCAACCTAAAAACCTCCAGGGACAGAGAATCCACCACTTCCCTGGGCAGCCCATTCCAATGCCTGATTATCCTCTCTGTAAAGAATTTCTTCCTAATATCAGTTTCCTTTAGTGTCCACACATAGATAAAACAGTGTATTGGGCCCCAGCCTTCAGTCTTATTTGTGAAAACCACTCTTCCCAAAACTTATCCAAAGATATGGAGGATCTGCTAAGGTTAAGTCTGACTCAAGAGTGTGCACCTGCATGGCTAAATTACTGACTGTGGCTTTAAGAAACTGTATTAATAGTATGATTGAATTTTGCAGGAAGCGAGTGAGAACTGCCATCCTTCTAATAACCTAAAAAAAAAAAAAAAAAAAAAAAAAAGACTGTGGACAATCAAGAGCAGAAAATCCCATTTTAGTGCTGCAGTTCTAAGTGTGCAGATCATTAATTAATCTCTTTGTACATCATAGGATTCTGCCCTTCAACTGAGCCATTAACCAGGCTCCAAAAAGATCCTAGCGGCTTTTACTCTCTTTTTCCTTGCCCCACACAAGACACCCATAATGAAGACCCCTGTGGTCAAAGAGGGAGTAAAAGCTTCTCCTAAGTCCATCATGGATAAGGAAAGGTGGAAAGAGCAATACAGATGGCAGCTTTTCTCAGCTGTTTTTAAGCAATATATCCTTTTATCATCACTAATACTTTCCTGCATCAACTAGAAAGAACAAACTCCTTCCCTGACAGTTAAGAGATTAAAACAGAATTCCCTTACTGTAAACAACAGTCACATACAATATAAATTCCTTAACCTGAATTAAACCCAAAGAAAACATTTCTTTGAAAAGAAAGGACAGATGGGAGGGGGAAACACTGAAAATCTCTTTCAAAAAGGAATGTTAAAGCCACTCAGTTGTTGAAAACAAATTAATAACAGCTTATTAATTTACAGGAGAGAACATGCTCTCAAAATTCAGCCCAAACTTCCAAGACCTACAAAGGGACTTGTGAGTCCTGATGGCATGGCCTGGAGAGATGATTCCACAGCAATGCAGGGGCTTGGTCAGGCTGTCCATCTGGGCCTCTCCAACACCCTCAAAAGAGAAACATTGAGCAAAATGACCGTGAGGGGGGGGGTCTCAAAGGTTGGTGTGAATAGCTAGGAGAGAGGCACGAACACTATCTTAACCTTTCGTTTTTCACAAGCTGGCACTTCAGCACTGTACCTTCTGCAGCTGGGTCACTATGTCACAGGAAGCTGCCACGTGAAAGGGAATGTCCAGAACCGCAAGCCCACAGTAAGGTGCACCTCACTAGGTCTACGTTTCCATGCAAACAGAGAAAAACTGCTGTTCAGGCAAGCCCAAAAAAGAAGCCACTTTTTTCCATCTGGAATAACCATTTCAGAACAGCTCCAGTTCCAGAGATTTACTTACGTTTAACTGTTGTGTTCACATAAAAGCGAGTAACAGCAGCACTGAAAGCCACAATGAACTAGTATGTTAAATAACTTTTGACTCCTCTCTTTAGTGGTCACTCAGCTCTGCAGTGAGCCAATTGAAATATGTTTATTTTAAGGATTAATAAAGAATAGCCTTGATAAAATAAATCAGGTTTATTCTCCCTAGTTATTTTTCCTGTTTGCTCGAATGACTTACTTCTGGATTATTGAAATACCATTCCCAAGAACCTACAGTTAGACAGGTAATGATTTTAACAGGAAAAATGTTTCAACTACTATGTTCAAATGTTAGTCTCATCTGTATAAAATCACATTTCCAATAATAGAATTTAATTTTACTGAGCAATATGTACAGGGATATGCTAATACTAAGTTCCTAGTTTCAAGAATAACTTCAGTTATTGTATAAGCATACGCATATAAATGCACATATCTTTTTCAAAATACATTTAAAAATACATACACATAAATACACATATATAATACACAAATGCACAGATTTAGTGTACAGGTATAGCATATATCCAAGAAGATGCCACCAAAAATGGAGAGGAATTCTGAGAATGACTGAAAAATAGGGTAACAGCATATTATATAACACCTGCTCTTTGTACAGGTTTCCTAGAAATTTCTGTGGATGACTAAGGACCGCTAGTACATCTACTGTGTTGAAGGCAGGGAGGTCTGGACATCTGGTAATCCAGCTGAAATTACTGTATGTCCAGAAATCTTGGCTGTGCAAACTGTACAGGCCCTGGTGAAACTGCACAGCACAGGTACAAAGGATCCAGTAATTTACAAAAGTATTGGGTTTAAGGTGCAGGCAACGAGGCCACTTGTGTACATTGTGTACAAACGCCTGCTTCGACAGAGCATCCAGTTGATTTTCTGAGCAGGAAATAATTGAGCAGAAAGTCATGGACATAAAGCTAGAAGCTTCCTACACTTTATCATTGAAGTGCTACTTCCAAGATGCCTTAGACAGGGGCACCTTTAGATTCAAGTCAAGGAAATTCTCACTGCTACTATACTGACATTTGTCTTCATTTTCATTCAATCAGAAAAACAGCTTTTTGATTAAACAGTGAAAACAGAACTCTTAACACCACCCATTAAAAAAAAATTAAAAAATTAAAAGAACAGATATGCTAAGTTAAATTAGAATCAAACACAAGACTAGGACATTTCTGATCCTAAGCATCTGAAGAGACTGTACCACAACCAAAACCTACCACAGATCTCTTAACGGTGAAAAAAAGTCAGAGAACTTCGACACACTCCCCATATTCTATGGTTTTTTGCAAAGTAGCTCTCATTTCCCTTTCCTCTTTGGCTGTCAAAATGAAGAACTGGGAAGCATTTACCCAAAGATTGGCAGAGTCTTTCAAAGATTTAGTAGTGTAATTGATGGGAAATCTAGTGTGTTTAGACAGCAATGACTGACATCAGCCTCTACAACATAGTGTGCCAAAACTCTTACGCCATTACAAAACATGTCCAACAAAAAAGTAGTCCAAGTTCTGGCAGCTTATAATGGCAGCTTGCTTGGATACAACCAAAAAGCAGCTTCATCCAAAAGACAGAGAACATGTGAACTATTAAAAATGGGTGTATGGCCAGTAATATGTAAAAGACACTGAAACAGACACCGTTAAACAGTGGAGCTGTGCAGGACAGTGACATCACTGTCACAAAAGGAAGTGGAGAATATCACATTCTTCAGGTGAAAAAAAAACTAAGAGCTAGAATTAATAACAGTATAACTATCTACAAAGCTTTCCAACTACAATGGATGCCAGATCATTAGTATTCTTGACTCAGACTTTGATGGTGAGGAGAAAATGGAAGCTGTGAACAAGAAATAGAAAAAGATCAGGCTCAAACCGCAAGGTGAATTTAAATATGCAGTTCTTGCCCAATGGGAGTTTAGTCAAGAAACACAAAATACAACAGAAATATTTAACAAAGTATAACTCTATACAAAGGCATCTGAACACTGTTGTCTTGCACTATATTGACAATTTGAGTTACTCAAGGTCTGATTAACCAACTCCACTGACAAGTCCTCAATGTTCAGATGCTCAAGCTAACTAACTAAAGAAGTTTTCTAACAAATATGAATTAATACTATCACCAAAAAACCCTGTATTCACTAATGCTGGTATGGGCAATATGTCAAAGGTGCTATCAACAAATGCTTGCGATTTAACTGTCTAAAAATTTTTAGTTTAAATTTCCTGCAAGGCTCATTTCCTGTGATATATATGCAGGTTTAACACAAGTGCTCAGTTTTTGCCTGCTAAGCTATGTCGTATTTTTTCTGGTTATTTGCTTTATGATTTTTTTAAGATGTCTCTAGGCAGACAAAAAGTTTACAACTCCAAGCTCCCCAGAAGGGAGCTGAGAGTATCCATCAGGAGATAAGCTTTCAAAGATCAAAGAAAAGAAACGTCCTATACCAAAGAAAAACAAAAATATTAATGCTCTGAATTCTATCTCTTTCTTTGTCTGGCATACTTAAAAATTGCAGTTGTAACCAAATTCCTTTCTCCCTCTGTCAACTCATCCTCCAGAATGAAAGGTCTGTAATGCCAAAGCAAGTTTATGGTAGCAATGACATAATAAACTCTAATGGTGTAAAGGATATAAAGTAAGGCAAAGTATGTCTTGACCAAGTGTTCAGATGTAACTGTCTGACAGGTTAAGAGTTGGGATTGTTCATCCTGGAGAAGAGAAGGCTCCAGGGAGATCACACAGTAGCCTTCCAGTACCTGAAGGGGTCTGCAAGAGAGCTGGAGAGCTTTTTTACAAGAGCAGGTAGGGATAAGACAAGGGGGAATGGCTTTAGGATGAAGATTATTTACATTAGATATTAGGAAGAAATTCTTTACTGTTATGGTGGTGAGGCACTGGACAAGTTTCCCAAAGAAGCTGTGGATTCTCGATCCCTGGAAGTGTTCAGGACCAGAATGGATGGGGCTCTGAGCAACCAAGTCTAGTGGAAAATATGTCCCTACCCTGGCAGAGGGGTTAGAACTAGATGATTTTTAAGGTCCTTTCCAACCCAAACCACTTAATCTCAAAAAAAAAAAAAAAAAAAGTGTATTGCTGTGCTTAAAAGTTAAAATAGTTTAATAAACAAAGGTAAATAAATATGTATGCCTACTAAGATTACTATTATGATGATAAGGAAACACAGAATAATTATCAGTGAAAACTAGAAATATTTTTTCCCAGTATCTGTATACCTTAAAGGAGGGTTCTACAAAAAAAACAAACTCTGCATTAAAATCCAAACTTCACAGAAAGAGGGAGGAGACAGTTTTATATAAATGCATTTCCCACTTAATTCTGCATAATTTTTGTGGGTAAAAACCATACAAACCAACCACAAATATGGAATTTATAAGTGGGAAAAGATGCATGCCCTAACTCCAAATTAACAGTAAGGTGGCAATATTTATAATATTATTTTTGCTGGGCTATTTCTTCCTTACAATAATAATTCTTTATTTCTTCACCACAGAATCATTTAGGTTGAAAAAGACCTCCAAGATTATCAAGTCCAACCTCTGACCAACAACCACCACATCAACTAAACCAGAGCACTATGTACAGTTGCTCCTTGAACACCTTCATCAGCTCCATTGTCCTTCTCTGGACATGTTCCAGCATCTTAAAGTCTTTCTTGTAGTGAGGGGCCTAAAACTGGATGGTGAATGATTATTTCAGTATTCTGACCTCAGTTTTTTAATGAAATGCCTGAAAAGGGAACAAGATTCATCTGAATCATGTTTTCCTTACAAAGAATCTATGCCAATTGCTAACTGAGTAGTACTGCCAAAGACAGAAGCCTAAACACAAGCATTAATCCCCTTAATAACATAGCATTGATTTAAGGAATAAAAAAACCCAAAGAGCAAACAAACAAACAAAAGACACAAAAACCAAAACAAAACCCACAAAAAAACCCCAAATACATACATAAAAAGAATGGACATTTTCCTGACATTTTTGAGCACAAATCTCTCTAAAGCAAAGGTATTTTTAAATAGCCTGTATAAAAATATTGTTGTAAAAATCATAAAGCTCAAACATTATATGCCTTCCTAATCTAGAGATTGGGGGGGGGAGGCGGGGGGGAAGCCAGTTTGATAAAGGTAAAACCAAAATCACCAGTTCTAGAAACTATAGAAAGCTGCTCCAGGATTTCTCTCCTCTCTAAAAAACTGCAATATCAATAAAGCTGGTAAAGACCAGGTCCCTTAATAGAAGCAAATGATGACCCTGATCCTGCAAATAGCTTGGAAGTGCTTCCAGGACAAGGGTGGATGAATTGAAATATTTTACTTTTATCTAGCTTGTGACTGCAGCATCATCTATATTCTGCACAGAAGACAATCCATTTCAGGCAGACAAACAAATTAGATATTCTTGGGGTTTGCAAGCTGAGTTTGTTATTCATCATTAACAACTGCAGTAATTATGCTGCAAATGGCCACCTGTTTAGATAAGGTATTTGTGTTCCAGACAGACTACTGGGAAATCTGGGCACATGGGGTTTTAAGGAAGGAAGTCTATAGTTCAATAATTGAGTTTGATCTTACTAAAAAGAGAGGAATCCTTGGGAAGAAAACATAAACATGTGCAGTCTCAGGAGCAACCAAGCATACAAACTGCTACCTCCCATCCACTTACAGGGAATGGCCATATCCTACATACTCCTCTGTGGAGCAACAACTTGACTAAGTGGTTTAATTGCTGATCTTCCTTCTGCCTCCCATCCCTGCCTGCTCTCCTCTGTGCCCAGCGCATCTGCCTTAATTCAGAGCTGCTCCTTGATGTGCTCTGGCTTCCTGGTCTAAATTTAAGTGATACCATTTTGTTCCACATTTCCTTGTCGCAATGTATTCAGGATTTACCATCCCACCACCGCTCCCAAAAAGACACTGTCAGATTTCATGCTGAAGAAATCCGCACACAAGTTATTTAGACCATGTCATCTCTGCCCTGAGACTGGACTTCTGGAAAATGATTCTAGGAATGCTTCTATGAAGTGATTGCAAAGCATTTCAATGCACACTTGTTAAATACCTACTTCATAAACTTCAACAAAAGCCATTGGATATGGAAATTAACTTACTAACTTACACCACAGGCCACATTTACCATCTTAGCAGTGCACAAATTCCTCCAAAGTGTGAAGTTGGGGGATTCCTATCACACTAATAGGTGATGATGGAAACAGTTGCTTTTTTGGGGGGGAGCTGGGGGTGGGGGATTTTTTTGGATCAGTGTAAGCTTGTTGATTATACTTTGTATATTATCATCAAAATACTGTGGAGATTTTAAAGGCTTACTGTGCTAGTCCATTTGACAGTGTTGGCAGTCTGCAATATTGTGGTTGTTAAATGAACTATGTTACATTTACTCTGCAGCTCAGGGAAGAGAAACAGGAAAACAAACTAACTTACAAAAGAAGAACAAAGAGAATTATTTTTGCGCAAATGACAAGCTGATAGGACACCAATTGAAGACGAAGCTTTAAATAAATAGTTAAGAATTCCAAATAAGATGTGATGAGCTTCTTACTGTATTAACAACTTTTGTTTTCTTAAGACTACGCTGTGATATCTCCCTGGAAGTTCTTGGATATAGAAGTGCTAAGCCTTTGCTCTTGCTATTACTAGCCAGCTTTCTTAGACAAAAGCTTTAGGGAAACTACTTTCCACTGCTTTACTCAAAGGGTTAGTGATTTTATAGCATGTATTTGTTGCCAACTTTCTGTCAATTTACTTTCCAACTAATTTAACACATCTTGACTCTGAGGTGTTTTTTATTTTCTCCCCTGCTGATATGACAATGTCAGAGATCAAAAGCTTGTTCCCATCTTTCAGTTCATGCTGCATTCAAGTAAATTACCAGATATATTACAGAAAATTTGCAGCACTCATCCAAACACAGTCACAAGCAACTCAAACTCTGAACACACAGCAGACTCAGGAGCACTGACAAGCCAGGGCTGGAAAGCCAAACTAAAAAACTATGAAAATGTGTCTCCTGTACCTAGGAGGCACTTACAGATGTGCGGGCTGGAAAGAAAAGTCAAAACCCTATGAGGGAAGGGGGAGGCTGGTAGTAGGGGATGTGGGTGTGTGCGTTCAGGGAATAAAGGGAAAAAAGATACATAGGTTTTCTTTTAGCTTGGTTTAATAAAGTTAGTAAAGAGATCTGTAAAGCTTTGACAGCTCTACATGGTTTTTAACCTGTTCTTGCCCACAGATGTTAAGAAGGACTTGCAGAATGTTCAAAAGAAAATAATGAGCAAGTGTCTAGTAAAGACTAGGTCAAGCATTTCTAGCTCACCTCTCCAGCCCTTTCAACACAAGCTAATCCTCCTTTGGCACTGAAATAAAGAAATACAAACTGAAATCCCTTCTGCGTTGGCTGCCTGCCTGAACTATAGTGTCTGTAAACTTTCATTGAAAAGCCTGTTGGAGTGAAAATTAATTCAGTGAAGACAATTCATTGCTACAATAAGTGACCCTCTCGTAACAAAACATACCTGACACTTCAGCTTTATGACCTACATTGGAGGAAAAGACATATGTATATACAACACATGGCAAACACACACAGAAATGGGGAATAGTGGGGTTCTGACTGGAAGTTTGCAAGAATACTTCAAATTAAGAGACCTATGATAGGGGAGATATTGCACATGGGCAATGAAATAGGGAAGAATTTATTTCAATTCCATCTTAAGTGCTCTCTAATGCACACCAAAACCACCCCTCTCTCCAGCATTCTGGGTAATTAGCTCTGATATCTTGAAAACAGTAAGAAAGAGATAAATTAGTTGTTTGGAGGGCTTAAATCAATCCAGCACCATGGGCTGTATCAGAGTCTGGATCCCAGGATATTCTTCAGAGAGCACCACTGCAGCTTAAAAAACAATTACAAAAAAATACCTAAAAGCCTGATGAACTAAGAAACCTGAAAGAAGAATGCACATGCTGCCTGTTATGACCATCAGATAAAAAAACAGGGTGAAAGTACTAACTGAAAAAGCTTCAATATCTGTTTATTTTAATTTAAAATGTTACAGAAATGAAAAGGTTGCTAGTTTAAAATTGCTGTCATATTAAATTATCTGGGAGACTATTCAGGATATCTAGGCTTCCCTGCCCCCAGCCTGAACGCAATTAGTGTCTCAAAGCAATTTCAGAAAGACGCTTGAATAAACCAAAACCGGCTAACAAGAGGGAAAGCAAAATGTTCCAAAATCACCATGGCAAACCCAAGTGGACCACAGCAAAAAATCCCAGCTGGCAAACTATCAAATGCAATTTCTAACCATTTCCCAATCATTTTCATGCCACACACCTTCAAGCTATTCAACTGTATTACCTATCAGATGGAAGGTTTAGATGGATGGGAGGTGATAAGTGTCAGATAAATTCCTCTTTAGGGACTGAACTACCCAGGGTATTTAATAGGGAAAAAAAAAAAAAGAGTAGGACAAAAATGGAGTCAATCATATAAGGTGGTGGATAATTTACTATAAAGGGTTTCTCCTTCTTTCCTGGGAGGGTTGCAGTGAGAAGAGCCAACGATGACAGAAACAAAAGACAAATCTTGACTGTTACAGGGGTTACAAAGACAACAGGCTCCACAGAGCGAAAGATGCCATGTTACAATAGGGATAATTGAAAGTATTAAATTTAGACAGCAAAGCACTTATTTTTTTCTTTCCTTCTTTCCCCCCCCCTTTTACTAGCATAACTGCACTGACATCAGTAACCATCTTACCCCCTCCTGTTGTGTGCTACAGTGGCCATACAACAGCCAGACCTACCAATTGTACTGAAATTGAAACAGTGACCACCAGACAGATGTTTTCAATTAACTTTATTTTTTTTTTTCCAGTCCTCTTCCCAATAAACAGCAATTTGTGTGCATAGTGTGCATGCTTGTGTAAATCTGAAATATCTAGCACCAGGTTATATATAACGACTGTTGCATTTCCTGGACCAAATTCATCAAAATACTCATCTCTGTTCAGAGCTGTTAGGTGAACCGGCCCATCTTTAAAGGGTTTGGCTAAGAAATCAAGTCTCACAGCTATTCCCCAACAAAACTACTTCTGAAAATTACATGCCTTCTCCTTTTCAGTTGTCAAAACAGAGCTGAAACCAATGCTACCACTCTCTGTCTAGCACAAAGGTTGTGCAAACTATAATTGCCAAATCCCTCAAAACACTAGAGAGTCACATTTCATCACTAGAAACATTAAAAAAAAAAATGTGTTTAGTTGGATTATTCACCTATTCAGCCTTATTTAAAAAAGACAAAACATCAAAAGAGCATGTTTGACAGACACTTCTTGAGCACACACTAAAATTGCACATAGGTCCGTTCCGCAGCTAACTGCATCCTTAATTACTCCTGTGTTTTCCTAAATCTGCTCAACCCATTATTGGGTCTACATAAACAGGAGACCAGCACCAGTTGTATTATGCAATAGAAAAGAATTAGAATTAATCTTAAAAGCATTAAGAAAATGTAGTTCATACTGATGGTGAGAACAGCCCGACCACACAGAACCAGACAACTCAGGCTACAAAACCCACCTGAAATTCTGCCCTCTGTAAAGCAGGAGATTATTTGAACTTGTGTTGATGCTGTCTGACCAGTTTTAATTGCCTGTTTTCTTTCATCTATCAACTCCCTTGATATCCCTCATTCTTTTAAATCCACACACAGTCCCTTCTACATCTCCTAGGTCAGGTATTTCAAAGCCTCCTCCCCGAGCAGTTTACCACACGCCAGAGCTGAGTCTGTGCATTTTGTCAGTGAACACTGATGCAATGAGAAAGGTTATTTTACCCACGGTTCCTTGAGCATGTGAGGTAGCTTTCTTTTACTGGGAGCGGTCTGTTGTCACCTTGCCTGCAATCCTCCATTACTGTGACTTGGGAGACAGTGATAAGCTACAGCTCCCACTCCTTTAGCTTTTCCTCAGAGAATTAGAAGCTCTGCATCTTGATAAAAAGACACAGAATATGTTCCTTAAGAATGAAACCGATTATGTAGCCTTTGATTGCCGAAAGCATGCTTGATAAATTGAATAGGAAGGCGTTAAAAAAAAAAACGGGGAGGTGGCTGAGAACAAGAGATGTTAACAATGAAGCTCTTATGCGAGGAGGATTCAGGTCATCAATTTTCCTTCAGTATGAATCAAATACTGTTAAAAACATGGAAGCGGCTCCCTGATAAGACACACAGACACGCTTGAGAAATTTAATGCTTTGCCCCTCGTTGCAGAATTTACAGCATTTAATCGACCAAATGGAAAGGCAGAGGCTCTTATCAACTGGAAAGCGGGAGGCGTGACAGGAGAGCAGGCCGGGATAACGAATGCACAGTGAAGTCATAGGGATGCTTGAGAAGCCACTCCAGTGTCTCGGTGATGCTGAGGTTCTCTGAGTTAATTAAATTACATCTCCCCCATGGGCACAATCTAATTTGGGATGTGATGGAAGTAAGGGACGGCCTCCATTTTCTTCCATGCCCTAGAGGACACAGAGTATCACTGAGTTAGATGCCTGATGATCCACATCAAGTCCTGCATCCTTATCAGTGAGCTCTTCTGCTTTCACCCAGATTTCCCCCTCCTCTTCCTCAGATCCCCTCTCCAGCCTCCTTTCCAACATACTTTCCTAGAAATCTCTCTCAACCGTGATGCAAATTTCCATCCTTGCTATCTCCCCCAATTTAATACTGACCAAATGTGCCTGCTGCTTGCATTGCTCTCTTGTCATTCTCTAAACTCAGTTTGCTAGTACACAGCAGATAGTATCAGCAACTTCCTCACCTCCAAAATAAACTACAAACCAAACAAACCAAACCATGCACCACTGTACAAGATGATCCAGTTGTTCACTAGGCTTTCATACACATTTCTTCTCCCTCAAAGGTGCTTAAAATAGCTTGGAGGCTTCTTCCAATCAAATTTCTCCGAGGCAAAAGTACTTGTCAAACCAAAGAGCTATCTAATACAGATGCAAACCTTTATGTGCAGAAAGATCACAACATTTAATTAAAATTAAGACTCTGCCAACAGAGACACTTCTATTCTTCCCCATTACATTTTAAATGGTGGTAGAAAGGATAGCAAGTGAACTTTACAGATTATCTAATATGTGATTTTGGCATCTATTGATACACCCATGCATTTTAATACATAGGAATGTCACAAACATCCAATTTTCTAATACTTCTCAAAAATATAATTTTACCTAATGTTCACAAGTAACCTCTCCCATGTAAATTAATGCTAAAATTATTATGTTAGCCCCCATTTCCACATAAAGCAACCTGTAAGTAGACTATTGAACAAAACCAAAAGGCCATTGACAGTAATAGTTGCAAAAGACTATTCAGGGGACTTCTCCCTGCTCACAACACTCATCTAAACACTGATTCAGCATACAAAAGGCATCTTCATTAATCTGAATGGGACCTGCTAGCACTTTTTTTTTATATTATTATGTTAGCTGAATCACACTGTCTTTTGGCTTCTGGAGAACCAAGAGACAAATTTTTAACTCTATCATCTATAGTGTCACAGTCTCCCCAACACATTCTTTGCAGAATTTCTGCACTGATGAGCATTTCATTCTTTCTATTGATCCAAAAAATACATACATTAAAATGGTCTGTAGAGGAGGAATTGCTCTGTCCTTATTTTATTTCAGTACTTGTCATTCCCTAAAAGCAAAAACCAGGTGCCTTTAAATTAGAGAGAAAAGGGACAACATCCAGCTTCACATACAATGTAGCAGACTCCTGTCACACCCAGCGTTCCAATCCAATTTGGTCTCAGTCTCCCTCCTTCCATGAAGATGCCTAAACTCCATTGCTGACTTGAGGAAGCCACAGGGCCCAGCCAAAGATCTAGGAGAGGTTCCCCTTGCACTTTGCCCCTTGTTCAAGCAGCTGTTGTCAATGCCATTGATGGCCCTACTTTGTGACTGATTAGTACCAAGTCATCATCTCTGGCATGGGAAGAATCCACGCTTCTCCCAAATGCACCCCTTTATTTGTGGAGAGGGCACAAAGTCTCTGCCAACAGTCTCTGCGTTTCATGATTAGAAACACAGGCTTCCCTTGAGCCCTGTGGGAATTGCCCACAGGGCTGTGATCTCAAGGTGGCATTTATTTCCTGACAAGCTGAAAGAACACTTTTCATCAAAGAATCACATAATCAGGAAAACAATGATTAAAGAATAATTCTTATGCTGTATTCACATGTCAATCAATCCTCTAAATCGAGGTATAGATCTGGATGCACAAAGAGGTAATCAACTTTTTCATCACAGAAATGACTTTCTGAATGGCATTGCTTCTTATTTCAGAAAACAGAACCTACTACACACCTCAGTTGAGGGAAAGTCTGTTTTCTTCAGGTCATTTCTGAAAAAGCACACAAGAAAAAATTGTAGGAACATGTGAAATGCCAGAGGCTTTGACCATACAACTCGACTCCCACTGCCCTGCTGAAATTCTCATTTGTCTGTCACCAATGCAGGCAACAGAGGTACATAGGTACATAACGATGAATGACCCTTACTGCAACTTAATTCTTGACTTGAGTAGGTATGTGGTTTCCATTTTAGGACAACAGAGAACAAGAATTACCCAACAACCCACACACTGTATGTTTCTGAGTGGAACTGGGATGAAGAGTGGAGGGTGTGGGAAGCTGCCCTTTTTCTCCTCTGTTGAATTTGGCAGCGGTGTGAGTATGTGGGAGAAGGAATCAGAGCTTTCAATCATGCCACTGTCCCTCAGCACTTCTGCCTGTGCACCTCCCAAACCGCAAACTAGCTCCACTTTACTGTGGGAGAGCAACTTCAGAGGCAACTTTGGACTCTATACAAAAAGTAGCAGAGAAAGAGGCTCGGTTTTGAGTTCTCCACAACTGCCACAAAATACCTGTGAGCAAACCACACATTTTATGATTTTCAAGACTGAACTCACAAATTTCTGACCATATTACTGCAGGTGTCATAGAGGCAATTAAGCAATCATCCAGATATACAGACTATCAGAGAATCCTGCTGTCACCAGCAATCAAAGGCATCAAATACATCTGCAACAAACAGGAGCAGCAGAAGCAGAAGGATCAGTGACATCAATTCATTCCAAACAACTTACAGGAAAGCAAATGTCATGGACAGGCAGAAAGGGATCTCTTTCTACACTGAACCAATTTATACACCTTCAAAACCCCAGGTGGTGTTCACACAGAGAAAAGTCAAAGCACAGAGTTAGCAAGGCTGCTGGTTTGGAGAAGAGAAACTTCTGCCACTTCCCCCAAGGGTGCCCAAGAGCTCTAACATAATATTAGGATGCCAGAAAAAAAAAATAGAATAGAGAAAACATGCATATTATATATGATGAAACCTACTAAGTCAGGGACAGCAAGAAGCAGAGACGAGAGGAGAGGAGGCAAGAATTTGCCCTGAAGGTAAGTTTTACTACAATTGCCTGTTTCAGGACTACTCTCATCCCAAGCAGTACTTTAGCTTAATCTCCATAAAATCAGTATGAACTGCTGAATACTCTGAATTTTGAAAGAAAATTCTTGACAAAGATTAACATTTCTAATAATAGCATGTATTTGCATATAGTGTAAGTGGAAAAGTCACACGCAAATAGCAAATGAGTTCTGATGCGACCTGGTCTAAACAAACCTGGAAGAAATAATTTCTCCCCTCCCTGTCTAAATCCTTGGTCAGCAGTGTTGCTGGACACAGTGATAAAGCACTACACCATCTTACTCAGAGGATCAGTTCTACCACAGCCAAGCATGTGAAGGTGGGGCTTTTTAAAATGGTTCTTTTCCCCCTACCCCTATATCCACCCTCTCCTCTCCTCCCCCCCCCAGTTATACGGTAATTAAGTACTTCTTTGTACATGTTTCACCTCCAGAGAGAAAGTTCTTGCAGCTCAGAGGAGAAAGCCTTCCCATACCTAGTGCTTCGGCTTTCTTAAAGGTATAAGTAATAAAATACAATCTGAGATACCAGATGTATATATATCAGATACAGAGAAGCCATTCAGGATAAAGTCTCTTTTGGAAAAGATGAAAAATTTATTCTCTCCCCAGAGCCAGGCATAAGCAGTCAGGAGTATTCATATCTTTTTTCTATCAACTCAATTAAGCATGAAATAAGGATTGCTGGGTAAAATGCAGCATGTATTGGCATGCATGTAAAATGCAGACTCAAGGAGTCTTAAAACGCCCTTATAAATATAGCAAAAATAGACCAATAAAATATTTTGTAATGACTATTTATGTGCGTATAACAACTTATTATTTCAATTCTCCGCATCAGGGATTTCTTGTTTCTTTCCTCTACTCCTTAAATAAATCTAAATAAATTATACATTTAAAAACAAGCTATGCATCTATAACAACAGAAACAAATTTCATTTAACATCCAGCTGTCAAAGCCAGCCCTTCTGTCACTCTTTATTCAAGTCTGTTCTACATAATTCATGTCATCTTAATTATTTCCTTCTCTTTCTGTGTAGGATAGCACTTAAGGATGAGCCACTTACAGCACAGTCATTTCCTTTGGAGATGTTACAACTGCGTGACATGATCACTTACAAAAATGTACACTGATGTTTTAAGGTCTCCAGGTGGGGAATTGTGTATATGCAGAGCCTATCATGATGGGACATCACTTGATCTGCATACTACAGCAATAAAAATAGCAGTATATATGCATAATACTGTGTTTTAACACAGACAAGCTGTGCTATTAATAGCCTCCCTTTTTGCTCCTTTATCTCCTGTATAAACAGACGCTGACAGAGTTTATGGGAAGCAGAGTAAGACAGAAGAAGAGAGCCTAAGCTCAAACCAGACCGAGATCCTTTCTTCTCTGTTTTTTCTCCTAAATCCCCAAAATTAAAAATTCTTAATCCTCAGATAAGGTCCTTCCCCTCCTCCACCACTCTATGCCAATAGTCAATTAGTAGGATTTACAAACATAGCTTTAGTCACAAGTACACTAAAATATGTCCAAAGCAGTATAGCCATCACTCTAGAAATATCCTATCCCATTTGTACAGGATAAATAATTAAATTGTTTTAAGCAGTCTAATCTATTAATGCCTAGAGAGGGTTTAATTTTGGCCACTAAATTTCAAGGAGCTACGTATGTCAATTCCATATAGTTAATAGCCATAAATCAACTTCCTCACTCTACATGACCAGTGAATTTACTACATGACGGAGAAAGCCAATTCTTCAAATAAGGTTTCCCTACAAAACGTTCCTCGTTCTCCCTGTTGCCCAGCACACATTTCTCTTCCTTCTCTGCCCCTTCTGGGGCCTCCTGAAAGCTGCAGCAAGGGACTTGGAAAAGTGATAGGCTGGATCTTGCTAACATTTACTCACAAGGATGACCACCACGATTCAGGAAATTTTCTCAGTTGAACTGAACTACTAAAGCTCAACAGTGCTTCACATTACCCCAGACCCTCCAGAATCAGACTTTTCATGCTCCAAAACACTGCTAGAAACATCACTGATTGCACCCAGGCTACAAACAAATCTGGTTTTGCTTCTTGTGCATACAGTCCTGTACTTTTCACCCTGCTCTGCTGCTGACATTGCTTTGAACACCATCTCAGGTTACTCAGAGCTTCAGCAAAGCATGATTGCTTACTCAAAGCTGAGCTGAAACAGCACAAAGAGCCTCCACACTCAGGGTTGCTGCATCTCAGAGAACAGCCCAAGGCCAGGAACATGAACACGGATTGACCTGCTACCACTGGCAGAGCCACATGCACAGACCAGCAGAAGTCAGGGGACTCACCTCATTAAGAGCTGGGAAGATCAAAGGGGTTGAACACAGTCACAGAGCAAAAGCATTGTAAAATATTAACTTAATTCCATACTGGCTGACTGTTGCTGAAATCCCCTTCTTTCCAGTTACGTGACATTCCCCACCAAAATACAGATTGCCTCCTCAGTGCCAAAATAGAACGTGCCTACCCACCTACTTCCCCATGTAATGTTGGCTGTAGGAAGTCACTGAAAGTAGGAACTGCCCTCCCTGAGGGTGCCATCCCCATGGCAGGCATTTGCTGGTGCAGCCACACAAAGGCTGTAGAGAACACAACAGATCCTGAGCACCTGCAGATCAGGGCACTCCAACTCCAGTCGTGAAAGTGAGGCTCACCTAGAAGAGTACAGGACCTAGACCTTCACATAGTCTAAGAAAAGTCCCTGTAACTACATTGAATTAAAAAAGACAAAGATTACTTAGAAATAAGCAACAACAGCACAGGTCTCACAATGATGAAGAAAACACAGTGATCACCTGGGAGAAAAGGACACAGAGAAGCTCCTAGGAAGAAAGAAAAAGTCCAGTAGATGAAAAGCCAGGAGAAAATAGGAAGTATTAAAGCAAGAGTTACAGTTTTCTCTGGTGCCTAATAATGAGATGATAATAAGATGATAATAAAACAAAAAGCTTGGGTAAGATGGAAAAATTTAAGTCAAAGGCTAAACTCCCAGAATATTATGAAGCCAGCTCCCTTGGACCCCATTTGCCTACTGCAGTCTTAAATACAGTGGGCAAAAGTGGGATATACAGTCACAGTGTGAGTTCATTGATTAGCAGCCATAAAAGTTTGGAGGTGCCACGCTGAAAGTCATGACACCTATGTGGGATATTAAAGACAGCAATTTTTCAGCATTACGTGTGGTGCAGAAGCAAGGGCTTTAACAGACATCCAGGGCAGAACAACCTTCTTGCTTTCTTTGTGCTTTTGAAGAAAACCAAATGACCAACACCTGTATCATAATAAAATCTGGATTTGCTAGTATGCTGCAATACCTTTGGGATCTTCTGGATTTTGCTGCTGGTATTAAAATCTGAAGAGACTCCGTGTTGCTTCTGTTTCCTCCTTGATGTTAAACCAGTTCTTCTCTTTGTAAATGTGTAAGGCAACAAATGTGCAGTATTCTCTTTAAAAAAGGCTGCCATTTGCTATTTTTCTGTGCACATGTTGCTGTACTTTCTTATATGTGCATCCCTCTCTACATATATGCAGTCAATCTAGATGTATATACAAACATGCCAAGTGTTGCACATAAAAGAAATGCATATATTTAAAACATCATACTGTATACTGTCTATTTTGCCAATAGCCATCTGGGAGAGTAAAAAAAAAGCATAGAAGAAATACTTCATGTCACCAAACTAGATTTTGTACACTTCTACAGAAAGAAAATGTTCCAGCTACTCTTTGTTTTTTTCAAGCAAATTAACCATTACTGCCATAGCTTTATCCATATAAAGACAACCAGGTTACACCATCTAGGCAACCAACTTCAACAGACCACCGTCTTGCTTTTCAGTGTATTTTTAAATGCCACAGGAGACAGGACAGGCATATTTTTATCACCATTACACATGACAGAACCCTGCAAATCTCAGTGAATCAAAATCTTTCATTTTTCCAATGTGCTGATAGTATGTTTCGTACCATTTTGTTCTAGTTAGGCCCTCACATGGACCACCAACAGCTGATGATGACTCCTTTAGCAGCACAGGGATTTCAAAATTACCCAGTATTTACTTCAGGGCCTCATGCTCACATCTAAGCCCTCCAGCCATTCCTGTGGCCAACACTAAGCGTGTCTTTAAATTAGCACCGCAGCCGCTGCCACTTTGTTTCTCTTCTCTCTGAGCAACACTGGACTGTGACCAATCCGCCCTATAGATTTCCCCCTTCCTACAAGACCCTCAATAAAATTTGTGATATTCAAAAAGTGATACGCTCTTGATTTCACATTCCTCTTTCACAGCTGCATTATTCCTGCTGAAACAGTGGAATGAAATTATGCATGGAAACTCTGCTGAGAATTTTCCTCTTCACGGAAGAAGAAAAAATGCCCAGCGTGCTCAGAATTCAAATCAGAACCAGAAAGGTCCTGATTCCAAATACATGTTATCAATATGCTACACATTTAAAAATCACAGAGTACTTATCAAACTTGAGGGTGTCCCCTTGGGAGGAAAGGGATTAATATGTAACCTTGGGTTAAAAGAGGTTACACAATCAGGATCTCCCATACCAACACTGAGGGAATTAAATTCATGGTAGAGATACTGCTGAAATGCAAGGAAATACTGGAAGAAACTAACATGATTAAAAAACATGAATTAATTCTTTTATGCAGAACAGCCCCAAAACACAGATTTGGCAGGTATACTCCTCAAACTCACTTATTTATTCATTCATTTTAGTTGCCTTGCTATACTTTGTGAATTATTCTTCATAATTCAAGGAGACATGTAATAGAGTTCCCACATATTTTAATACATATTCTACGTCTCAAAAATGAAAGTTTTTGAACTATGCATCCATTTCTATGTGTGCATATCTGTATACATCTCCAAAGAAGATGGCTGAAAAAGGGAATATTGGTTTTTCATCTCTTAATTATGCTTTTCACCCTCCCCCCTTAGTGCATTAATTTGGCAGCTAAAGGTTTCTGCTCTCACTGAAGGCTGAGACAACAAAGCCTCTCGGAGCCCGGATTTTTGGCACCACCTCACTCCTACTTTATGCTTGAGGCTACTTCCCCTCTGACTGATTCTTAATTTGAATAAGCTTCCACTGAAGACTGTATCAGAACTGCAGCAAGTTAATCTTATTAAACCATACGAGTTTAAAAAACTCATAGCTTGATGTCAGGCAGGCTGTTTCCAAATTGGTATACTTAAGATCCAAATTAGATCATGAGCAAAATATTAAAAGGCACTAGAGCCACTTAAGAGTGAACTTCCATTTCCAAAAGAAATTTCTGGACATTGAGACCATAGGACTCATGCCAGTTCAGGAGTAGTCAGGCTCCTGGCTGTAATGGCTACTTTCAAATGTTTAAACCTTTAAAATTTAAGCTACAGAGAAAGGAATAAAGGCATTTATTTCACCTGTTCTCAATACTAGCATAAATACAAGGGTCCTTCTGAAGGATACACTAGGTTTAGGAGATTTCTACTCCAACTCGAAGTTTCCTGACAAAAAAACAGCTTTGGGGTATACTGTGTCAATTGGCACTGAATCTGTAAGATGATGCAATAAAGTTCCTTTTAAGCACTACAAAACGAAACCCTCCATCCTTTTCCTCTGCCTTTAGCCTTTATAGAGTACTTTTGTTTTTTAAATAATTAACAAGTGTTTACAACTTCAGTTTCAACTCAGCCACCTCCGGGCACAGAAGACTGCAGTCAGTAGATGTAAGGGAAGGGGTGGGTAGGATGCAATTCACCCTTGGCTCACCAACCCATGTGGTTTGCAGCAAAGTAGGTGGCGGCTCAGCTGCCCTCTTAGGTCCCCTTGACTTCCAGTGATTTGGTGAGATGAACTACTGGGTCCTTTTGCCACCTGGACACCATCCAGGCCACAAAAATGAAGTTCGTGGATATCTCCTGGAAAGCTTCTACCTCCATGCTGACTTCAGACAGCTCTTGTCACATGCTCAGCATTACATAGGCACCAAAGTGTTTTCTGGATTGCAGCCCAACACGACAGGCATTAGTCTGCATTGTTTGGTGCTTGGCTTTAACTCTTTACATCTAGCTACAAGTGCAACTAATCAACTGAAATTGATTTTCCAGAGCTCAGACTAATCCACTACATTGAAGGTGACCTATATTCCTTGTGTGTATGTATGGTCAAGGGGTGTGGAGGGGGGTTAAGGTGTCTTGGATATTAGATGCCTGTGCTCAGCTCTCAGTAACTTTGCCACTAATTCAAAAGAGCGTCAAGGTGCACTTCTGTCACAATTTTTTTTTTTTTTTTAAAAGATGTCTCCCCTGTTCCCCAAAACACCAATGGTGAAGATTACTCATCCACGTTTGTCCCTGAAATTCTCCATTACTCATGGGAAAGTCACTCAAGATACCAACTTGAGCACACCTTCAGTCCACCAACACCTGTGATGAGAGCATAATGCTCTGATGTGTGTGACTCAGACCCTGGACAACTGCAGCTAGCACTATATTTTTTCTAGAACTAAGCTTGTTCCCTCCAACTTAATGTACGCTTTTATATTTTACTCCACATATTTGCTAGTATTGAAGACCAAACTTTACTTTCCATCAGTACTATCTGGGCTACACTGTAATCATTTAAGTGGAACAATCTGTTCCAAGTGACCAAGAGAACTAATGATTTATCAGAAAGAGAGCAGGTGTTTTGGGGCAGGACATAATTATATTGTGTGGGTGTAGTACTCGAGTCAAATGGGACATTCTGCATAATTCAAAGCCACTCTGGGAAAGGAAGAGAGTAGGGAGGCTTTCCAAAGAGAAATGGCCTCAAACTCTCAAATTTATCACAAACAATTTTTTTCCCTATCTGTTCTTTTTGTTTTGCTTAAAATAAAATTAAAAAAAAAAAATTAAAAAATTAAAAAAATTAAAAAAAAAAAAAAAAAAAAGGAAAAAAACCCTCAAACAACCCTTCAGCATTTGAGTAGACTTCACGGAGGGGGGAGGAAAAAATAAAAGGCAAATGATAAAAATAAAATAAATAAATGATCTTGCCTTTATATAGGTAGATGTAGCCTGAACTAGAACTCTGTATAGCTCATCTTCCCTCAAATGTGGCAACGCAGAATTGTGGTTATTCAGGGAAAAAGAAAGAGAACCTTCTCATACACTCGTGACAAAACTCCAAACCAACTCCCATAAAAAGAAATATTTGAAAGATCATGGCTTGGTGAGCAGATAAGTTAGAAGCAATGACAAATGCACGCAAGCTAAGGAACAGAAGCGGCAAAGGTAGCTTGGATGTCTTTGTCTTCACAGTGAGAAAGGATGTTAATGAAATTAAAACCTGACAATCATTTTTCACACAATAAGCTATTATTCTGCTGGACTCAAGAGAACCTAGAAGTCATCATGATTGTGGACTTAATGAGATTCAGAAAGGATTTGACTATTTATATGGCCAGCAAGAGTATTCAGCAATTGCAATTATAGCTGACAATCTAAAAAGAATATTAAAAATCTTGGGCTTGGGGTGAAAACCCACCTCCTAACTATGAGAGATCAGAACATAAAAAGGCATGGGAGTGGCAGAGATAGTCCCTGCCCACTACGGGATGCCACATCCTGCCCCAAGGCAGGGAAGACTGGGCACAGGGGCAGACCAGTGAACACATGGGGAAACTCTATTCCCATTCTGCCATCTTCTCTTCTGGCCAGCTCCAAATCCTCCCTTCTTCCTTTGCATTAGTTTTATAGTTTTCTATGGTCGTCTTGCCCATAACTCAACCCTCCATTTCTCACAGTGTCTCTGTGATAAAGTTCTCCCCTTCTTTGTCACCAGTCCTACTCTGGGTAAAAGCATGTAATATACTGTCTACTACCAACTGCAACTCTCAGTAACACACTGAATGCTGAGGCTATAATTCAGTCTGGAGACTCTACTACTGCCCATAAACTACTCCCCATCTCCCAGTTTACGATGTCAGCAGGACTCCAGCTGAATTAAGGCTTCCACTGTATATAACTGACACCAATGTATTATCTTATACATAATGCATAAAAGATGGCTCTAATCAAATTCCATATCCTGCCCTTTCTTTACATCACAGATGTGGCCTGGCATTTCTTATGCACTCGGCTTACTGATACATAAAATCCTTCTCCTGAATTATAACGGGCAGCAAAACCTTTTCTTGGGTCACTGCTTCCGAGAACTGCCATTCCTTCCCTCTTTTCCCCAAAGAGGTTGAAATAAACTTCAGGTTATTCCAGTAACCAAACTCACTCTTAAATTTAAGGACCACATTGAACTGATCATCCAGGAACACTGCCTGTGTCAGTCTGTATTTTTTATGCTGACAAGGTAATGATTTGTGTCTAAGGCACATCTTTTGCCTATTTTCATTTGGTATCAGCAGAGGGATCACACAAAATGGAAAGCCAAGCTGTGGATGCCAAACTGCAAGCATGCAAAGGTGAGTGAGGTCTGCAGAGTCCTTCCAGCCCTGCAAAGAAGCACAGAAATCCCAGGGTGTGGTAAAAGCCAGTGCTGGTTTTACACGTCTTGGAACAGAATATGGAGTTCAAGCTCCAAAGATTCCACAAATGATGCAGTCAAAAATGTGCTGAATGAAAGCTTTGAAATGTCCTAAAGAATAGAGAATCCCCTGTGTATAAACCCAATTTTGACCTCAGGCACAGACTGAGCTCTTCTGTAACATGAAGAAAGAAAGAAGCAAAAGAAAGTGATAGAGATGCATTGCTTCAAAGTACCTCACAGCTCTTCAGACATTATTCCTAGGCAGAAAACTAACTGGAGAAGGAGGATGAATGCATCTTTCTATTCAAAACTCACTACTTAAAATAGTGTATGTCCATTTAGCCTGAATAAACCTTATATGCTATCTTGCAACGTTCTACATAGATTTAAGCCTCATTTAAGGAGACCAAGCATCTGAAGACCAGTCCCTGTGATGGCCTCATAAGACTGCCATATTCAGGTGAACTGAAGATGCAGGACAACTAAGCAAAAGCACCTCTGATGTTTGTAACTTCAGTAATTTGGGTAATGGGCAGGAGGTGCCATGGGGAGCATGCAGATGCCTGGCTTTAAACTTTGCTCTTCAGGTACGTCGGATAATGCTTTTCATGGTCCAAAACCTGTTTCATCAAAAGCAGGGGATAGTACTCAAGGGCCTAAAGCTGCATCTTCACTTATCGCCCTTCTTGCTATTCCAGGATGGCTTTCTGTGGGCCTGCACCCACTTCCTGCAGCGTGGTAGTAAATGTAGCATGCATGTCAACCAGTGCAGCACTGTCAGCAACATATCCATCTTTGCTCAACCCTTCCTCCTGGGTACAAACTAGTAGCTACTGTTCTCAACAAGCCTCAAAATTTCAAAAAAAACCTCAGATAACAGGAGTATATTTCACATAGGCCCTCTCCCACTGGAAAAGCTACATGCAAAAGGTTGCCAAGGGAGGTCCAGTTGCTTCCCTCTGACAAGGTGGAGCTGGCCACTTTCACACTAGTAAAGTAATGGATGGAGTAATCAACCTGGATTTTTCCTGCACAGTTTTCAGCACATCATGTGTTCAGCAATTCTGAGGCTACTTCAAGACATGATTTATGCAAGAGGTTACCCCATATCTTCTCTTTGTCAGTTAAGGCCAGTGAGGGGGAAAAAGAAATGAAAAGAAACATAAAAAAACTGGCTGGAAAAATGAAACTGTCTTAGAAAACAGCAAAGACTAATTCCTCCAGCTTCCTCCAATCTGCACACTTCAAGGAGGCCTTTCCCTTTGGCTACAGAGGCTGCTGGTTGCACATTGCTTTCTCAGCTCAAGTCTGAATTTTCTCAAATGGCAGTGCATTGGAGTTGCATGCTAACAGCAACCAAAACCCAGCAGGCACAGCACAATACAACCCTTTATTTATTTATTTATTGAAAGTGTGGTGTTTTATAGCTGGCCATGGCTACCAATTGGTACCCAGGGAAGCCTAAAGCACTATTTTTGATCTACAGAGCCTTCCACAGTTTGGAACCTAATTACCTCCAGAAGCTACTGCCTCCTCCTCATCTGTTACCATGGCAGCTGCAATCAGCTGAGATGTCTGGGCTGACAAACCCTGATTTACTAGGGTACCAGGGCAATTCCAGGAGGCTGTCACTTTAAGAATTTACTCCAACAGCACTTTGAGGAAAGGAAGAGGTAGGATAAATTAAGACTGTATAGGCTGGGAAGTAGCAACCTATTTTAGAGTGATTCAACAGCTCGATGCATAAAACCCCACTAGCACTTACAGTTCTTGTTTGGGCTTTTCTGATTTTTGATTTTTACCCGCTCTTAGTAGTAGAATATGTGCCCTTGTCTCAGGGTCAAGGTTCAGGTAAGATTAACAGACTTTCCTTCATTTTAAAATATCTTTCCACATGGTGAGAAAATAGATTGTTTAACCAAGTGGTGTGGCTTGTTTTCTAACCTTTTATATCAGAATCCAGGGAACGTGAGCTTCAGTATTCCCTGTTAATTTCTACCATTTATAAAAACTGTTTAACTGAAACATTAGTATTTTTCCATATTGATGCTTTTCACGTGGAGATCTCAAAGCGCCAGACTTATGCTTCCCAGAAAGCCTAGCTTCCCATTGCAGCATTTCAGTCCTTCAGAAATGCACTTCTCATGCCATCTGTGTGGTAACAAATTTAGAAAAATGAGTAGTATCTTGGCAATCTTCGCAAAATGTACTCAGGATGCAGAGGAGGGTGGCGGGGTTCCTATGAAATAGGGCATTCAGTATCTGAGTCAGAGGTGATGACAGCGTATAAGCAGGGGGCTGTTTTCTAAGAAATATGCCATTAATTTTGTAGAACCTAACACGACTGTGCTGCAATTCAGCTGGAGTCTCCTCATTCAGTCCTACTTATGGGCCTTGTCACTACAGAGCCTCCAGGTCTGCAGCTCTCCTCGTGCTCTGCACCTCCTCACACACACTGTAAGAAGCTACTTAAGATAGAAGGCTCTACAAGAGCATCCTGAAATTAGTATGTTCAAAACCAGTGGCCACTCCATGAATGATTAACATGAATTATCCTATCTGTAAAATACAGATAAGCCTGCCTCTTTATTTCCCAATGCAAGTGCAGATCACTGACATTTGAAAAGTGTCTTGAAAATCACAGCAGCTGATAGCATCAATAACAGCACACCATGAGATGCAATATTATTACAATAATAATGGCACTCATTTCAGACTCCTGCATTTCTCAGGTCATCAACCAAAAACATTAACAAAACACAGCCCTTCAGGAGATGAAAAATCTTTGCAGTGTAATGCAAGCTGGTTCATTCAATTTCTTTATTCTCACCTAACCCTGTGCAAAGTGTCTGCTACCATCCTTCCAGCTACTGAGAGAGTTGTGAGTGCCCCTCCTCATGTAAAAGGATTAGGCCCTCTGATGAAACTAAATGAATATCTGAGAGCAGTCTTACATCCTTAATTGTACTTTCTGTTTGGTTGTTGTGGTTTTTTTTTTAACTCCAAGTCTTGACCTGGAGGCATCATCAATATCAACACTGAAACCAGAGACAAACCACACAGATCAGACTCAAAACTAAAGGAAATTAGCTCAGCTAAGCAACTGCAGAACTGGCAGGGCATGTAGTACCTTCCCCAGTTGTGCCTCCCAGGGAGCTACCAGAAATTCCCTGGCTGCTTAGCCAGCAGAGGAGGCAATAAGAGCTGCAGCACCCACCTCACTGGCCCTGCCTTCCACCTCACCAGAGAGCTGTGCTGGGGGCAGATGGAACTATGACGAGCTGCAGTGAAGCAGAGGGTACACATAGTGCTGCACTGTGCAGGCTACACATCCTCTGACTGAGGAGACACAGTTTCTCTGTCCTGGAAGCAGTGGGAAGCTCTGGGCAGGAGGTGTCCAGCCTGTGGGAAACAAAATGGGTCCAGTGCTCCCTTCAGAGGAGAAGAGAGGAGAGAGCTGAGAAGCTTTCAGCCCTCATCCCCAAGACAGGAGTGGCAACAGCAGCATACAAGAGCTTTGCAAGGTTGTGTGCAAACGCTGCTTGCTTTGCAAACTGAGCTCTCTGAGTTGCTGAGAGATACAAGAGTGGAAGGCTCTTGCTGGGGAACATCATCTACCTTCCAAATTTTGAAAAGGCAGAAAGAAGTTTGCTTTGATCCTGAGAACAGCTGCTGAGACCTGTGAATATTTTTCCCTGTCTCTTCTATTATGCCTGCTAGTTTTGTCGTTCTGTCATATTATTCCATCCCTCCTTTCCTTTCCCCAGAGTTAAGAGTAGCATGCAATGGTTGGGGTAGACAAGGATCTGAAAAGCAAAAGGAAAGCCTTGCTCTTGCCTTTAAGACAAAAAATGCACTTGTTCTGTCTGTGTGTGTACTTACATGTTACGTACTTCCTACTGTTCCTACTTGGATTTCCCCCTTTCAAAATTTAGGGTTAAAGCCTACAAAAAAGAACGTTCCAAACTACAAAGTTAAATGCAAAGGTGGTATCGACACCACATAGCTCTGTGAACGTACATGCAAAACCTGATCCACCCATCTTCTTCCTCCTAGTGGCTCCAACCCAGAAAAGTACACATACAGGTCTTCATTCCACAGAACTCTGAAGCCCATGCCTTAAAAAGAAGAATGTGCTGGTGTATTTGTGTGCATTGAGGAGGAGGAACCTAAATGTTTAATTCCTGTGCCCCCACTGCAGGCTTAAATTTGTGTGGTGCTTTTACAAGGCAACCGGCTCCACTGACTTGTAGTGAAGTAATATGTAGCAAAAAGTAATAATGCAGATTTTGCCTTTCCGAGCTGGCCATTTCCTTGGTGGAAAGCATCCACAAGAAATTCAAGAGAGTACACTAAAAGCTATTTTTTTTTTCCTTTTTCTTCAGGATGTTTTTAATATACTAAACAGCAGTGTTAATGCTATAAAAACAAAGGCAACTCTTAGGGGAATAGGAGGCTGCTTTTCCCCATTGTTCACAGAGAACCCTGGTTGTTTGAATGGATGATATGATAATTTCGTGGCACAGTTGCTTAAGGGAGGACATAGCAAAGACTCCCATGGTAGCGTGTACACAGCTTGCAATGGGCATGGCTAGAATTTAATTGTTACAGCCCTCAAAAAGACACTTCTCTAAAGCAAACATGCTATGAAATATATTTTTATCTAATTAAATCAGAAAAACTTTAACTTGCCAGCTCCTCCTTCAAGCATCCAAGTAACTGCTCCCTGTAACAGCTCAGAAAGTGTGCTTTATAAACTAAAAAAAAAAAAAAAAAAAAAGCCACCACAAAAACAAAACCAAAAAAACCACAAAAACAAAACCCAACAAAACAACACAAAAACAAAATAGGCCATAGAGATTTAATTTTCTATAAAATAGCTCCCTACAAGCTGTTTAAATGTCCTTTACTTTAAGCAGTACTCCAAAGATTTGAGAGATTTCCAGGGCAATGATTGCAGTAAGAACTCCTTGTGCTCCCTCTGCTCAGGGGGCTCCACAAACAAACCATAAGATTTATGCCTTTCCCTTTCAAAATAACCTCATATAATCGTCTGCAAAAATTAATTTAAACAAGCATACAGAAGTAAAGAACAGGCTAGCTCAGGGTGTTGGTTTTTTCATGTGTTTTTTATTTTTTTTGCAGGGGGAAGACAGGTGGGCTGAGAGTGCAATCCCTAATGTCTACTATAAATCTGCTCTCTCTCAGCCTCAGCTCACAAACTAACACCACCCCTGTCTCATACGTACTTTTTTCCCCATCTTTCCCTCTCTGCCTTGCCACAGCCATACTGTAATGTGTCTGAGTTGGCTGTACAGTGTTTCTGATTAAAAACTGCCAGTAGTTAGACAACTTATTATACAATCTACAAGGAGACTGTGTATTTATGAATGCAATAATTAATCAATGCATAATAAGCACGCACTGCGCACATTGTTTCTCTTTCCATACACAGACAGCTTCAGTTACCATGCAGGTTTACATTGCCACAACAATCTTCAGTTGCCATACCTGCTTCCCCACCCCACAGTGTTGGCAAAGACAAGCTCATTGTATTAAAGCCTGCATTAATCTGCAAACTCAACCAAATACTGCCAAATTAATAATTTTTGCAGGTAGAGGCTTTCAGAAGAAAATGTGGCATAGTTAGCGCCATAACTACTAGGCTGTCAGAATTTTCCTTTTAAACTACTTTTTTCAGAGGCTCAGCTATGAAGTGTACTCGGAGATGTGAGCTGACAGACTGACTTTGCATCTTAAGAACATATTTCATTTTAATGGTTTTATTTTTAAATTGTTTCAACTCTTTGAGTTAATGGAGATTAAAAAAAGAAATGAGACTGACATAAAAATGCAAAGTAGAGTATTTTTCCCCTTTTTAGCTTGTTTTTTAACTAGAACCAGGTTATATTTATTTTCAAGAAACTCAATAGTACCCAATAACAGGACTACACACTTATTCATAAAAATCATCAAATGGCTTAAATGTAAAGAGCCATTACCCTTTCCTGAGCCTCCCTGCTGATAAATGGCAGCAGGCAAGGCCCCACAGATATCAATATTCAGTCCACTAAGGATTTGCTTGAGAAGTTTACCCCTCAGTGGCCAGCTTCTATGGCACCACTTTCTGCCCACATGGAAACACAGAGATGCTTTGGCCCAGAGATGTGCTACCCTGTTAAACTCTCTGCTAAACCATTTGAGTCTGCACTGATGATACCTGGAGACAACGAATCAACACAAGTTTTCATCCCAGTGCCATGGGCAAACAACAGGATTATGTGCCCACCCTCCCCAACCAAAGAGTTAACATCTATTGCACACTTGCTACATATGGGGACTGACTGAAAGATAGCAGAGCTCTGCATTTGGCTCGGAAGCTGGTGCCTGGAGGACAATGATACATATATATGAAAATATTAATACTTTATACTCTCCCAAAAAGCAATGACATGGTTTTATTCTGCCAACATGGAGAGGATTAAGGGTTTCTGCTTGAAGCCACTAACAACCTGAACAGGAGAATTACAGTAATTCCACTAAAACCACACCAAATCCAGAGGATTGGCTGATGGCACGTTGTTGCCCTTTCCACTTCTCTTGAAAAGGTAGCTGGCATAATCTATAAACAAGACTTCAACAAGCTATTCAAGGAGGTCCAACTCAAATGGTCTAATAGGAGCCACCTCCAGCAAAAGGGACATTTTTCATGAGACTTCTTAGCGTTCTGAGACCTAAATACTTGACATGGAACAATTCTATGGGCAGGTCAAAACCAGCAGTTAACTTGTGAAACACAGATGAGACTCATGCTTTCTTTTCTGTTGCTCACCCCAGTCCATTTTTAGTGCAAAGCATCTCACAGCAAACAATAGCAAGATATTCCATTAAAACCTTGCACTGCTTTAAGCCATTAGGTCACCACACAAACACTGCTGTCATAATGTTAATTAGCAACACTTTGCCTGGGTCAATACCATTATTAATACCTTGAAATACTAATCTCTATTGCTAATTAACAGTCAAATGTAGTGAATAATTATTCACGTATTAGGAAAAATTTACTGAATGCAATTACATGTCAAGAGCTGTGATTTACAAATTCTTCCCACAACACCACCTGTGCCAGAAAATATCCTTAAAAATTCGGCAACAGTTAAAGGCTTTCCATAACCAGGATACCTCTAGTTGTAATAAACTGATAGGCCCTGGCTCTGCAATACATGAGCCTGTCTACATGGCTTGTATCTCAATTACCATTTCCAGATGGAGCAGCCCCACTCAAAAGCTATAGTTATTATACAGAAATTTAACAAGTCTTCTGCAAGACCAACGTGAATACCAATCCTCGATTGAAAATTCAGATCCTCCCTAAAACTAAGCCTGCGAACACAAGGAGAGAAGCAGACACTTCTTTGTGTTTTGAAAACTGTAAATGTTATTCTGAACACAAAATGTTAATTATTTGAAGGAGATTACTGGCCTTCTGTTTGAACATAGTACAAAACCCAGTGAACATTCATTTGAGAAAGATTTCACTTCTGTGTTCATTAAGAGCCTTGATATTTAGGTATTTCAGAGACAAAATTGGAGAATCAAGATGACTGATCAGCAGTACTTACAGCAAATGTTATTTATATTGCGTGATGCTAAACCAACTCCGTTAAACCCATAGTTTAGCGACGATAGCTGTAATTCTGTGCACATACATACAGACTAAGTACCTGCATTTTCTCATGCAAACACACATACAAACTGGTGTGTACATTCCGGATTAAAAAACCAACAGTCAGCAAACAAAGAATATTAAATACTATACCTTTGAGTCATAATCTTATAGGCATCTGGCAGATAACAGCGGATATTCTCCATCTGAGCAGGATCAGAGTCACAGATTTTATCGTCAGTCCTCCCGTAGTTGGCACTTTCGATCATGATAACATCTGTTCCTGGGCAGCGCAGCTCTATGGGGTAACTCTCGCAGGACAGCTCCCTTCGGACCACAGCCATGGGGACCGGGGCTCGGCTGAAAGCTGCAAGGATTAACACACAGAAACACGGTAAACATTTACTTTCCAGGCTGAAGCTAAGATTAAAAGCGGAATGACGTTTAGCAGCAGGTTTTATCCATGTGCTATACTGAGATAGTTTCGGTACCATTGAGATACGGTCTGTAGAAACGGGGTCCAATCGCTGGCTTGCTGGCTCTCCAGAGAAATTACTTCTCCACTCAGTGACTTGATTTTCTCATCTCAAAAAACCCCTGAAGAGATCCCTTTTATACAGGGCTTTAGCAATCTCCTATTGAAAGAGGTAAATAGCAACTACAGCATGGTTATTATTTCTACTTACCAGGTGAAAAGCTAGTTGGTTTTGATATACAAAATTACAGCCCCGTGTTGTACTTGATCAGGCAAAGGAAATTTTATGACAACCAGCAATCCAAGCACCAGGATCCCACCTGCTCAGCAAGACTGCACCTGTCCTACAGCAGATGTAATAACATCTGTATTGCTCCTGGTCCTTTTCTTGGTCCTCAGAAAATGAGAGCCTGATGGCTTTTGCTGTAGCCTGCAGCATGCCGAGGGATGGCCTGCAGGTTCTGGCAATCTTCCCAAAGTTTGGGCCCTGCATTGATATCTTCCATGGAAAGGACAATTTATGGGACACCGGATGATTTAAGTCTTAGTTTTGTGTTGGATCTGCCTAGATAGTCAAATAGTTGGCAAATACTTGTGAAGTTAAAGAGCTCTCAGAAATCTTACCTGTTTTAAAAGAAATCCAGGCTACAGTTTGCAAAAGAAAAAAGAAACACACTTTGAGATGCCTTGAAAACAAAGCCCTAAAAGTATTAATAAACAAACTCACTAGACAACAAGCAATTGTATTTCTCATCTTTACAGCATCTTTGATCCAAAGATCTTAAACAGCTTGATGAACGTGAATATATTAATCCCCAAATATCCATATGAAGTAGCTATGCATTGTCTTTCTCATTTCAGTAGCAGAAGGGTTATGCAGCTTCCAAAAGATCTCATGGGAAATCCATGGTGAAGCTGGGAACCAAAAAAATTGTTTCCCAGCCTAGCACACCAGCCACAGACTGAAACAAAAGCCAACTCTTTTCCTTACTTATTCCACAAGAATGAAAACTCATCCACACCAAAAAGGCTCCCAGCTGCAGGGATGATGTGCCCTCCTACCCACACACTGTACTACCTCCAACACAAACCTCAACATACAAACCAAGCCTGTGTCTGTGTGTGATGGTCACAGAGCAATTAGTGAAGCTTTAACCCTCTAGTAGATCCATGGCCCATCTGACACCAAACATCTTTCACCGACTCACTTTTCCCCAGCCCCATTATAAAAACACCAAAATACCCTCCCCCCAAAACCAAAAATGCCATCCAGTGTTCTGCTGTCTTGTCCCAGATAACTTCCACGTGGTACGCGCATGCCAAGTTTGCTTGTGGAAAATAGGAGCATACTGATATTTCTCAGAACATCCCTTAACTATATCAAGGCTGTTTTATCTGTCTCGCAGGCAGCAACCCAACACACTAATTTCCATGAAGCCCTCTATTCTTCTCAGTTCTTTAATTTACGTATTACTGGACAGATAAACGTTCCCATTTCTGTAAATTTACAAGGATTACTCCAATATCAGATCCTTACTGATGCACCACAATTAAGGACTAATTGCCGAACTCCCAAGACAGACGTGTGCTTATTGTTGAATAACAGCTTCTACACTTGGCATAGTTCTAGGGCTTGGATCATGTAAGATGTCCTGGTTTCCCTGACACTGGAGAAATAGTTTTACCCTGGACTCGTATTGCACCATACACTTGTGTAATGCAGTAAATTCTTACTGCAACCAACTCCTCCTGTTACAGAAGGAGGGAAATGAGGAGGACAAGCACAAATCTTTGAGATGCAATACCTCAAACCTCTAAGATGCAATACTTCATTCTTACCCTTGGCTTTAAGTCACTAATCAACAACAAGGTAAGTGGAGGAAGGATGGGACAAAGTTAAGAGACAACTTTTGATCAAAGAGAGAAGCCAGCCAGAAAGGCAGAGTCAGCAGTGCCCAGCAATTTTAGCCAGCCCTACAAACAGTATCAAGAGGTATTAAGTCCATTTACAGGCATCTGTCCACAGAAGCCTGCAGCAGGCTCTGCTCTGTGATACACTATGGCAACAGGCCAGTGCTGACCAAAAAACTTCTGATGCCAGGCTTCTGATTTTGGAAAAGAGCTGTGGTGAGCTCTCTTTTCAAGCCCGTTCTGTACTAAACCTGAGCAGATTGGTGACATGGGAGGCAGAAGGCTTCTAGCAGCTTTTGGCAGAACGCTGAGGCCAAGGGCCCTCCCTCCTCCTGCCATGTGCTTAGATGACTCCTATTAACTGCCAAAGAAATGACAAAATGAGATTTACAGGCAATATCAGCTGTTGGGAGCTATGGTTTGGCCCAGCCCTGGGTCAATTTGGATCCTTTTCTCTGGAAAGTTAATGTATGCTATACAAAGGGCAAAGACAGTTGCTAATACTACTTTACTTTTTACAGTTACCACTGCAGAATACAAAACTCAAACTTCTGACCCACATAATTCAGAAAATATATTTTTGCTCTCAATTCCTATGTTGGTGGTTTTGGGGTTTTTTTTGTGTGTGTTTTGCTTGTTTGTTTGTTTTTCAGTAACTATTTTATATCATCAAAGAAAGCTATTAAATACATGATGGCTGAGGAAAACCCCACTTAAAATCACACTAATTAACTGCCTGAGAATTCGCTCACACAAACCTAGTGTATTTGTCAGAAAGCAATACTGTACATATGCAGCACACCTTAATGCTTGTGTTTTGTTGGAAATAAGACATTAGGAACTGCTACCAGCAAGCAACAAAGCTGTTAAACATCTTTCTGTGGTACAGTGAGAGCACACTTCTTGCATCTTGGGCATGTCTCCTGTACATGAGACTTTACAGCACTGATCTACTAAAATTGCATGTACGTCAGTTCCAAGTAACAGCCCCCCCGTCCCCCAAAAAATAATCTAAACCAAAACTGATCACCTCTTCCCCAAAATAACAGCTCTTGCTCTACTTTCCACGAAAGAATCTCTGGACAGGTGAAAACATTTCTAGATTCAGCTTTCAGTTTCCTGGAATTCACCTTTTTGCTTCTCACTTGTCTGCTTGCCATTAGAAGGACAGCTTTCACTTACAGACACCTCCCTATGGTATCAGAGTCAACATTTAAATTTATTTTCTGGATATAAAGCATAAATGCAATTTGACACCCTGGAAAAACTGTAGAAGTAGCTGAATACTGTCATACAACATGACCTCCTATTGTGCTTTCTCCTAAAACAATAGGCATGCGTTTTCCATCCTGACATTGTCCACCAAATCACTTGCTCTGGATGGCTTTTTCTTCTACCTTGATATCTGCAATAAATACTCCAAAGGGAGATTACATCCTGTCTGTTTATCTCCTTGTAAACACATTTCTTGATGTTTTGTCCCTATATGATAATCTTACTTAATAATTTTTACTGGTTTTCCTGTAAGGAGCAGTGATGTTTTGCTTTTTGCTATGAAACAAGATACATCAAAGCCCATTTGTGAAATACACAGCACGATTGTATTAATTCTTAATACACTTCTCTCTTCTTTGAGTAGCTCCCTATCTTTGCAGTCTCTCACTGAGCTCCTTATTTAATCTCCTAAATAAGTGACCTAATTGTTGGCTTGAAGTCAAGAGGAGTCGATGGTTGCTCACTACTTTGGAAAACAGGTATCTTTTTCCAGGATCCTATGTGCAGACAGCCATCTAAATACAGAACTTAAAAAGAGTGTTTTTCAAATTCTTTAACATTTAAATGTGTGCCAACTTGAGTTCTGTAAGTGCAGCCATTTGGTGGAAAATAATCCTCCTGAGCTTCTGCAGAGCAAAGTGAGAGCAGAGGGTGAAAAGGCAACAGATAATGACAGGATTTTATCTGGGCGATTTAGAACTTCTTTGTCTCTGCTAATTTCAGGAGCTGGAAAATTAAGTAAGTCATCAAAATCTTGTGCTTTTTCTCCCCCTCGCTTTTGACCTCAGAACATAATTGCCTCTTGTCATGCCTGCAGGGCATGGGCTTGTAGTTATCACTCTGTGCTTAATCAAATGCCAAAATAGCCTTTAAATTATGTGTCTTCTTGGCTGCTAGGGACTTGTTGAGCTCTGCTACATTTAGAGGCACGATGGTAGTAGATGTACTTTTAAAAGAGAAGTGTGGGTTGATGCTTTTAATTAGGTTTTATATGCATTTTTCCCAGCAAAATCATGTTCTGGCTCAGAATTTTCAGACTGAATTTTCAGTGCCTATTTAAGGGCAATGAAACAAAAGCTGGAAATGCAGAGATAATTATTTTCACAAGCTCTGTATATGATTTAGTCTGCCCAGCTAAATACCTGACTTCCTGTTTCCAGGCACAAACATAGCTTGCTAGGGGAAGAGGAATGCTTCTCTGTTTGTAATTTTGCAGGACTTAATATTCCCACAGTTCACCTTGACTCTGTGGAGGGTAAAAATATCAGAAAGTAATAATTAAAAAAAAAAAAAATCGAAAAACCAAAACAAAAACCAAAACAAACAAAAACAAAAAACCACACAAACAAACAAACAACCCCACTAACCTCCTAGTCCACTCAGGTGTGGGTGGGAGCAGAAACCTCTTTTAGTCAATGAGTCAATAGGCTTTGTAGGACTCTGTCACTCCATCATGAAAAGTACACACTTAAGTGCTTTTCTAAATCAGGGTCTTAACTTTTCTCTATTAAGGTATAAAGTCTCATTAGTGCATATTTACAGCATGCAAACATTGCTCAGTATTTCTTCTCTGTTCCCCCTCTTTCTTAATCCAAATTATACCTGGCCTCTGATCTCAAGACTAATATTAGTAGTAAACAAAAGCTCAGGTCAAAGACAGTGACAACAAACATTTCTCCAATGTACAATACTCTCATTCCCCAGTATTTTCATTGCTCACAAATGTTAATCTAGTTCTGACAAGCTTAAAAGAAAAGTTTGGTTCAAAGTTCTCTGAAATCTTAATATGGAAATACCATTCTCTTTCCCCCACTTTCTCTACAGATACTGACAACAAATACAAGAGCAAAGACCTCTGTCTTTTCTAGAGGGGTAGGGCAGAAAAGCCTTCCTTCTACTCTCAGCCTGCAGTGGGGTTAAAGGTCCATCCTACAGACAATGGCTGGTGCCAAGACATTGCAGCAAATGCTTGCAACATCCATATCCAGCTCCCCTGGGGAAGAAATGAAGACTCAATGCAGCCAGTGTGGCCAAACAGCTGAAGCCATCAGCAGTGCAAGGCTGAAGCTGGACAATCCTGGTCTCTACTCCTGTATCTCACCTCTGTGCCTTAGTTGATTGCTGTCTCATTTATAAAAATGGGAAAATTATCTTAACTCCTCCAATAAGCACTCTAATCTGCTACAAAAAGAAAGATGAGAACTAGATATATCCAGAGAAAGTGAAGAATCTGGCTTCCTCCTGGGTTTTCCCCCATGAATGAGATACCCACAACCTCCTAGACTATCTTTTCCCTTTCTTACTTTATAGAAGATATCAAAACCAATTTGCAACTTTCCTTTGGGCACCATCACCAGATGTAGCAATTCCCCTTACCCAGCAGACAGCCAGCTATGAACAGACTTCACAAACTGAAAGAGCAATTTCTTATATGGTGGGATGGTATACACAAAAAAAAAAAAAATAAAAAGGCAGGAGACAAACACAAGACGGTGCAACACCTCAGCCATGGTAACTAAAGAAAAAAAAACAAACCACCAAACCACAAAATCCTCCCACCCTTCCCTGTGCATTTTATGTGGAGGTTGAGATCAACTATCTTATGCTTCCATAAGTTGCTTAATCTACCACCATTCTAACACTCAAGTGGCCCCTGCTAGGGACTTGCTCCTAGGTTGTATGAGTGAAAATACAATAGATATTCACCTGCGTGTTTATATCTGATGCCCTCCTCCACGATTAAAAGGACACATAGGAGAAGGCTGCAGTAAACAAAGACGGAGTTTTCTATAGGGACTGCCAAAACCTACACACAGTTAGTGCATTTTCTAAGGTGACACAGTCAAGGATACAAACAGAAGCACCAATAAAAAAGCCTAGCCAAGTCCCAAACACCATGGCTCTGAAGCCATACTCTGCCCCATACACACCAGCCTCATGGGAAGTACCTTTTATTTCCATGGCAGATCTCCTTTCTCATTTCTAGACACCCTAGAGGTCAGATCTCAAAAGGACGATGCACAACCACACTCTGGATGTCCAGAAAGCCCAGGGACAGCATCCAAAGCATTAAGCACTAGACAGCTACATCCTGGAGTAGTTCTCCTACTCCCACTTCATACCACCAATATTCCTCATCTCCTTGCCATGTTCAGCAGGTAAATATCCTTCTCCTCTCCCCTCACTCTTCTGAACCCTAAGTCAAAGTATGGAGAAGCTTTCTCCATTAGTAAGAAGCATTAGATTCTCTTAGACTCTCTAAGTATTAATGTAATTCTTCCTAGAGGGATAAAGAGAAAAGAAATTCACAGAAAACAGGCAAAGAGGACAGGTGAACGATCACCAGAAAGAGGAAGGAACAGTGAAGTGGGTGCATTTGCACCTAAGGATGAGTGTTCATGAGGGAAGTTGGTCATTGCAATGCCCTATGAGGAAAGAAAAAGAAGTGATAAAAGAACAAAACCCCAGAATCCAGATTATAGCCATGAATGGAGGAGTTTTGACAGTAGGAAGCAACTGAGAACATGTAAAGGCAAACTGACCCAGGGAGACTCAAATCAGGCCTGTGAGAGAAAGCAGTGCAAGAGCAGTTCTGTGCTTCCTTTCTGATCCTCCATTCCCATCTTCTGGGACTCACGGGCTGCTGTCTCATTAGTGAGTGATGGGAAACTGAGAATTACAACAAACATTTCTTCTGATGAAGCCTCATCTTCACGAATTTCCCACTTACAGAGAGGTGAATACCTCTGAAGCTAAAACTTAACACTGGAACAAGGCATCACCAGGGGTCATCCTCCATGCTGCTCAACAGACAGTGGTGTGGGGTAAGTCAGCCTACCAAGACAGTGTTGTTGAAGGGAGAGCGAATCCTTCTTCCTCCCCAAAACAAGACATGGTTCAGCTGCTGGCTGTGCACCCAGTTCTGGTGCTTGATGGACCCTCTCTCAAGACTGGGCAACTCAGTAATTCACCAAGAAACTAAAGCAGCAGGGAGAGGATGTAGGGAGGGAGTGGTTTCTGCTGGACTGATAGAGTTGAATCACCTCAGAAAAGGTTAGCTAAGGTCAGAGAAAGTAAGCAAAGGATTTTTACAAGGGAGGGAGGCTGAATTTAGAGTGCTTTTCAAAAATACATGACAACCTACCTTCTAATCAGAGGTCAGAAGTACAGTTCCAGCCTGAGCTAAATGTCACTTTAATGAATTTAATTAAAGGAGAAACAACACGTTAAGAACAACAGACAAATAGAACATGTTCTCCAAGGGAAAGGTTGAATGCAAGTTCATTAATATTTAGGCCTCATCACAAGAAAAAAAGCTATTCCCAGGTACTTTTTCCTTTGCAGTAGATCATCTAATTTGTAACAAAACGCACACATGAGAAGATAGTTGGATAGAAATGTTCTTTAAATTCACAGGCTTCCTTCATATGAATTAGCTTTCAAGTGTAAGAAAACAGTGCACAGACAGGGCAAGTGTCAATGCTCAATGCTCTGCACTGTAATGCATAAGATCTATAACCAACCCTTATGCTAAACTTGCCCTCCAGCCTAACAGCAACTTTACTTAAAATATGTGGGTTTCAGATCGTGGTCCATAACATTGAGACATTTGTATTCTCCATAAAGGAAGCATTAGGTTCTGAGCCACAGGGACCAGTCCTTTTTACAAATCCATATACCACAAATTTCACTGGGGTCTTTAGTAGGGTAATACATGTCATTTATTTCTTACCCAACTCAAAGTTACTGTTGTTATAATAGGCCCTTCACTGTCTCAAAAAACAACAACAAAAACAACAAAAAACCCCACCAAAACCCAACCCCAAAACTAACAAAAAAGCCCAAACCAAATCAAAAAACCACCAGCAAAACAAATAAACAAACAAATCAAAAACCAATCAGAGAAGCTTTGACTTTGACACTACTGAACCACCTTGACGTCTCAAATTTAATGCAGCACAAATTAATGTGGTGAAGCAAGTAGGATTTGAGTAATAAAAAAAATTGCCCCATTTCAAATTATTCCACTTTAGTTTTTTATTGTAGCCATTAATGAGGTTCATTTTTTTTTTAATTTCAGAGAAAAACTTTTATAAACCACCACAGTAGGTATAATCATAGAGGCAGTCAGATAAATGATTAACAAGGGTTTAGCCTAAGAACATTAAGGAAAAAGAATCTGTTTATAATTTTCAGATTTCATATCAAATTATAGTTCATTTAAAATTACACTTTGTTATTGTTTTCATTTAAAACACTAGCCTAAATTCCTAGCCTTTCTAATACACTGCAAAGTTGGAATAACTTTCCTGTTACCAGCAAAGTTTATTTAGGTGTGTCATCAGAATGGGTTTCAGCAGGGTTTAGTCCCCAGATGGATACTGCCCAAGTGCTGAAGATGTGCTCTCCTGCATCATTTGTACCACTGTGAACTGGGAGGTGGCAGCCCTGGGCCACAGGAAGCAAGGCAAGAATAAGCTGGAGAAGGCCAAGACCCAAATGCATCCACAAACTCAGAGATGGTCTGCCATGGAGGATGATACAGAGGCCAAATTTGACTACTATTTCATCAGAGGAAGAAAAAAGATTAAAAATAAAAAAAAAAAAAAAAAAAAAAAAAAAGGTGGGGAGAACTCCAAAGACAAAACCACAACAAACCAACTAACCAACTCCAAAACACAAATGTCAGTAAGAGACCCAGTGAACTCATCAGGTTCAGAAATTCTTTTAAGGCTGTTGAAGATCAGACAGGTTAGATATATTTGGGGCTTTGTTGAAGAGCTGCAAATAATAGATTCTTACCAAGTAACACCTCCTCAACGTTAAAGTTTAATTTTGATTTACAGTTCCCCGAAAAGCCTCTGAAGGGAAACATTAAAGCTCTTGTAGAAGTATCTGCATTATTACAGAAATGATGAACAGCAGAGTGAAGATTACTTTGTGCTGTTTACAGACTTGTTTACCAGAGCAGTAAATCTATTTTTAAGTCTGTTTTGCCCAGAAAGGAGAAGTATGTGAAATCTGAAGAACTGTCCAGAGAAAAAGAGAGGCAGGCAAAAAGAAAGAATTTCTACCAAAGTATTGGAGCCTGTCATTCAAATATCTGTAGAAAAGTCTGGAATCTCAAATATTTATCATTTAAACCAATCGTTTTATATCAACAAAGGCCAAGAATGACTCCTTTAGAGTTAATTTTACAAGAAGTTACCCAGACCTTTATGACTAGACATCTTCAAGAGGTAATATGGCTAAACTGCAGAACATTAAATAACTAATTTTTCTTGCTGTTTTAGATACCTCAGCTCCTTTGAGTCTCTGACATAATTAACAACAGAGAATTTGTTCTTTCCAGTAGTTGTAAGTGTGAAAGTTTCATAAAGAAGTCTGAGACTGCTCTAAGATCTTGACTTCTCAAAATTGCATTCCATTATATATTTATTTATATATATTAATATGTGCACAAGCTTCTATGAAGGCACGATATACGGTGGAACAGGCAAAATAGAAGTTTTCTATACAGCAAGATGACATTTGGGGTCTCCTACTCAGCACACCTTAAAGGCCACTGATTTTTAGATACCAGTGGGTGCTTCTTAGGAAGACCTGTGAGTAATCTACAAAGACAACCAAGTCCCCCGCTGCTGGATGAGGTTTTCCATGACATATATGAGCTCCATCTAAGGCACAGAGCCATGGTATCTAAGATCCTTTTCGCCGATACACTAAAAAGAAGTACAAGTAGGCTGTGGCAAGCCATTCTTTGCAGTCCTCTGAATCATGACTCCCCAGATTCTGACGTTAACTCCCCCCCTCCTTTGACCTCAAAAGATCAAGGATTTCACTAAGATGTACTAGCAGTTTCAAAGAGCTGCTCTGAAGAAGCATACACACTTATCTGAACGGTGACCAACTTTATTTACTTCCCCTCAATCTTAAAAATAACGAACAATAGGAGAATTAAATTTGGGGAATGAGCTGAAACATGCACACTTGGCTCCAGGTGAAAATATATTCCAAGTAAAAGCAGATTTTCAGGGAAATCACCTATTTTTCCCTTCTCCTCAGAAGAAAATCGAAAACATTAAAACTAATAAAATAACTCCACAAAACGGTTCACTTACTAGGAAATACAACTAAAATCTTGAGTGATGAAGTTTCCCATTGCACCCACCTGCTCACAAACACTGGGGTTAATTATTTTCCCACCTAATGCAGCCTGTGCTAATAATTAACTATGGTTAATTATTTTCCCACCTAATGCAGCCTGTGCAAATACTGCTCTAGAAACACTATATACCTCAATATGCATGCATATATAAATACACACATATATATTGTGTACATATGCACATATATATATAAATATACACATGACAGTGCCCACCTTAAGGTGACTCACAAAAAAAAAAAAAAATCTGAAATTTCCCAGAAATGCTCCAAACTTTGCTTCCAGAAAAGTCAGGTGACCAACACTGCGACATAGCTGAGAGCTTCTGGCCTTTATGGTAGGGAGGAAATGCAGATCCTGTGGCACCACCAGGACTGCCAGGGCACAGCAGTGTCGTCAAACTCACAACACTTCTATCTTCAATACATGCTCTGAATCCTGACCTAACACCTCCCCCCGTCCCCCCCAAGCTGAGGAGGTGTCCCAGGAGACACGTTACCACTCATTTTCCAGTCCAGCCTTCCAGTTGGTTAACAAGAGACTAAAAGCTATTTTTAAAAGCAGTAATAATAAGTATGAATAGTCACTGAGACATTGTGCCCAGGAAAAAAATCCAACCCGGTTCTGGTTAAAAGGAAATCCTATTTTATGAGAGTCCCTGCAGCACTGGTTATCATGATTCATTACTTGTGGGAGACTGTAGGGCTCCTTCACAGACATCCATGTGTACAACTGAACAAAAAGAGGGTCTGTGCCCCAAAGGACACTTTAAAGAGAAGAGGAAATCTGAGAAGATTAGGAGCAGGAGCTACAGTGGCACAAAAAAGGATAGTCATGCAGCATGGGTTACAAAGAGGTGCAGATACTATACTTGAGGGCACATTGTTCACTAGCTCAACAAAAATATGATTGGAAAAAAAAATTACCTAACTTGCTTCAGGAGAAAACCACTGAAAACAACTATGATGAATGGAAGACTTTTTTATCCTTTTTTTTTTGTTTTTCAAACACAATCACTAAACTTGTTTTAAATTGTCCTACTCCAAGAGGTAGATGAAAGAAGTAAATCTTTTCCTGATCTCTCTGGCAGCAAAAACCAGGATCTAATTGCCCAACAAAACCAGAGAGAGAGATAGGTGGCCTAAAGGCAAAAATGTTTTTAATAAAATAACCTGATGAAAGAGGCCATTCCTCCTTCCCTTACAGATATGGGATCAGAGAGAGCATGACTTTTTTCAAACCCCAGACAAGACAGTGCTGCCGGGACACCAGAGGATGCTCAGACAGAAGGGTAGAGAAAGGGCTCTTGGAAAATCAGCAGGCCAAAGCTAATTCAGGCACACCTGGGCACTGCAGCTCAGCCACACCACAGCATCCAATGCAGTTTCCCTCATCAGTGGGAAGAGACACAGAATCCAACACCTTCAACTGAGCAGCCCCTATCAGCCAGGAGAGATTTAGGAGACCACACTAACACTGACCTTAGGCTTACAGAGTCATGGCTTTGACCCCCTCATGACAACAGACGGTCTAGGCAGCTTCACTCAAGATTGACTGAGTGTGGCACATGGGTGAGGGTTGGAGTGCTGCCACATCCAGGGCCAGGGTACCCCCCAACAAGACTGGGAGAGGCAGGCAACCTGCAGGCACCCACACCTCCACCCAGCACTGACTGAGGTACTTGTTAAATCCTCTGTGTTGTTTCTCTCTAAAGGGTTTTGAAGGACTCTTCGAAGTTGGAAAGAAAGCACCAGGGAAAGGTTTCCAGAGAACTGTTTCTGGGAGATTATTAATTAAATTTGTAATGTAATTATGTTGCAGTATATTAGGTGCACTTTCTAAATAGAAACTTACTTTTATCTAACAAAGGATCCATTGCAAGCACTTTTTTCCTCTACCTATAATATCCGTTTCCTTTTCTACCTGTTTCAGGCACTGTTCTTCTAGTTTATACTGCGCATACAGAATTTTCTCCTTTTTCTAAGAATAAAATGCATACTTCCATCACCTTGTGCTTCCTCTTCATATTTGTGGAATGCATTCTGCTGTCACTGCCCTCCAAAGACATTTTTGGAGCACAACAAAAAACCCTTATAAAATAAATCAGATTTTTCTACTTACAGTTCTTCTATACCCCCTATTATTCTGTAATAAATCTCCTTAAACTAAGTAGGGTAAAAAAATCAGCTTTTGAGGGGCTGAGGGGAATTACCTGGGCACAATACAAAGGGTCACCAAGCAAGTTTGTTGTTAAGCCAGTCCTCGCTGGAAAAAAATAAAGTATTTTTTGATACACTGTAATATTTGCCCTTCTTGCTTTCAGGCGGAGGCGCTAAGACAGAGGACTCTGTACTGGTGCAGATTTGCACTAAGGACCCTAATTCCAATAAGGAATGAGGAGGAGCAACTCCTGAATATCTTTCTGCAATTTCTTCCCCCCATTAATATCAAGGAAATCTCACACCATGACTTGCAAAACCATTACAGTATTGAAGCCTACTTCTGACCATTAAAAGTTAAGGAAATTTTAGTGTGACTCTCTCTGTGTAATTTCATATAGGATCCTGTTCTAACAGATAATTTGATCACAGAAAAACAAAACAGACAAAAATAAAAAAAATTTAAAAAACTCCCAACAAACCAAAGTGAAACAAACAAACAAACCCCACAGATGTCTATGAGCAGATAACCCTGAACCAATGTAACTTGGTAATCAAAATAAGATCATTGTCCTGACTAGTAACACATATACTTGAGGGTTTTACCCAGGATAGCTCCTCATAGATTAGAATATTTCACACAAAATTAAACAGAAACAAAGATTTAAGATTAAAAACACAGACAGTAAACTGAGAAGTCTGTTCCAGATAAAATCCCCAACTCTGCAATCATGAGAAAAAGCTTCTTTTGTTAAATAGCCTACCCTCATTTAACAAAAAAGAAGACAAAGGCAGCAATGTAGTTAACAAGTACAAATTACAGTTTGGAAATATAAATATGTAGTGCTAAAAGCTCAAAATACAAATGAAATAAATGTAGACCATCAAACCCAGAAAAATTATGCTGGTAAAATTTTTAAAGCAGCCGCAGTATTTTTAAAATAGTGAGGTTTGTGGGTCGTAGACAACCAGCTATCAAACATAAAATGAACTCCCTATAAATATTCAGTAACTCACTCCAATCTGTATTTGGAAAGAAGCAAACAGATGTATTCATAATTCACAATGATAAAGAGATGCTTTTTGTTCTAGCACATATTTGGAAAGATATAATAGCAAACAGACCAATATTTTTCATTCTGAAGAATGGGAGTTTGGAAGAAACCCACAATCCTCTTAGGAACCCCTTACTGCTTTATAACTTGATTTTGGAAATGGGCACATTGCTACTAACAAGCTTTAAAAAAACAAACAAATAAATAAATAAATAAAGGCTATTAGAACATAAGACCTGGAACTGCACACAGGAAAAATGCATTAGCTGTTGCTTCTCAAGAAGTAATGTCCATGTGGAACTGTCATCTCAGCTGAAGCATTTCTCGAACTGCAGCAAGAACCTCATCAGTTCAAAATCATTCTACACACTTCTTGATGATCTGAAAGAAAATAAACTCAAAGTTTGCCAAATCTGCAGTCAGTGCAAAAAATTGATGAAATGTTAAGTAATGACATGGACCTTGTCGGTTTTGCAGATTGATCTATACACTGACTGAGCAGACCGTGCTTTAATGCAGACAAATACAAGTCCATGTAGGAATACAAAAAGTGCTCATTATGTGAGACCACAGCCTTGCAAGCAGTCGCTCTGAAACAAGACTGTTTTCATAACTGATAAGAATTTGAACGATACACAGTAGCTCAAAGGGCAAACATGATCTCTCCAAGTATGAGGAGGTGAATAATAAGCAGAAGTGGGAAGACAAAATTGCCCTGCATATGGTATTAATGAGTCCGTTACTGAAGTACGTACATTGTGGTGTCTACACTTCAGAAAGGTTGTCAGAAACTTTGAAAGGGTTTGCAAAACAACTTAAGAAAATTATAAAAAAAAAAAGAAAAATCTAGTAGAGTCTGGAAAGCCAGTTTTACAAGTGAGCCACCAAAGTCACTTAGTCTGTTTAATTAGTCTAAAAGACCATTGTAGTCTGCAGGTATCTACCAAGGGAAGATATTTCTCCTTATTCTGGTAGGAAAAGGCAAACAAGATTGAAGATCTGGAATCTGAAGTCAGATAAATGGAGGTAGAAATAAGGTACATATTTTTATCAGTGAGAGCAATTTACCATGAAATAGTTTACACATATAGATATAAATATATGATGCATTCCTTATCAGCTGAAGTCCCTAAAATATGACTGTTTTTCCTAGAAGAAACATTACAGATCAAACAGAAGGTACTGAAACTTGATTCACAAATTACTGGCCGAGATCACTTTTGTGCAAACCGTCTGGCTTGTTGATCATAGGAGTTTCTTTGTATTTTAAAGACGTATGAAGATTTGGGAGAAAGAAAACAGGAAAAGAGGGGGGCATTTGGCTGCATAGAACACACTGAATTTATTATCTTAAAAGAAAAAAAAAAAGGCACACCAAAAAATCACTCCGAAAAAAAGAAAACCAAAAAAACCAAAACCCACAAACCTCTCAGACAGTTTTATGCAGATACCTGCTGCGCTTACCCATGCAGAGAAGGTTTGTATCTTGCCTTTAGTTGTCGTGAATAGAAAAAAAAAAAAATGTTCCAGGACAGCATCTTTGAATTCCCAGGAATAAAAGATGGCAAAGAGGAGGAAGGGAATTGCTTAATGCAAACCAACAGATGGGATTTCAGTCAGAGGCTTGCTTTGTTTTCATAATGAACCATAATCTGTGTAATCTAAAACAGTTTTTATTTGCTGCAGCAAGACAAAGACTGCAGCTATGGCATGAAAATTGTTTTTTCCACGATCCATCACTGTAGAAGATACCTCTTCATTGCTGCAGACACAATGGACCCTGGACCAGTCAGCCAGAGTAAGTTTAGAAGGATGGATGAAAGCATAGGAACGGCACTATGTGTTTAGTAGATTTGTCTGCCTTGGGTTTTTTTTTTCTTTTTTTTTTTTTTAATTCAGCTTTCCAATATGTTTATGTAATACATCACTATAATTCTGCAAATCCTATTAATGGGTCTCTAAGCATTATTAGCTACGTGAAATTTTAGCAGTGTACACCCTACAATAGCAAATTCAGAGCAGAGACAATTAGGGTCCTGGTATGATGTTACTGGGATAGGTTAGGAGCATTATTCTGCAAATACTACATTCTAAGCATGGTACTGCAAGTGTTCCCACCCCTGACGTGGTCCCATAAGTCTTCTTTGGCCGTGCAGCCACTGGCACCAGGCGTGGGGAATTGTACAGAGCCAGCAGCACTGCATGGGAGCAAGGTCTCTGATTGCTGGCAGCTCTGTACCACAGATCTGTCCCTGCCAGTCAGCCAATGCAGGGCTCCAGATCACATCATGTTACTTACACGCTAAACCACAACATGGACAGGTAAGCAATTCAATGTTAAGGCACAAAGCCAAGAAAAACCTGAGCCACCTGGAAACCTGGAGTTGCAAACAGTGACCGCCACGTATATTGCTTATTATTTTGCTGAAGTCCAAGATCTGGGTTTCAGAAACATCAAACATCTATTTGTGGTTTTTTGTCATACTTATATTCGCATAATGTTTTGCAGTACAAAACACTGACTTCTATTCATACATATTTCCCCCTGTTATTAAGTTCATCTTCATATTAAAAATAAATTAATTTAAAATGTAGGTAGCTACATATATAAGCACTCTGCTTGAAAGACATACTTCATCTTTAAATAGCAGCAATCAATACACATACCATATAACCTAAACAAATTTCTATTATGAATTCTTAATGGATGCGTGCTTTGGTCATTTTTATTATTAATATATTATTGATTTACAGAATACATTACCACCTTAGGCACTGGGATTTGCTGGAGTCCTTACACTGTGTACGTAGTTCTAGTCAAAACAGGAGCCAGAAGTCAATACCCCATTTACCACCAGCATAGCCCCACCACAGAGTTAGATATTTAATTATGGTCTGACTCTGACAGTGGAATCACTTGTCTTACAGTGGCACATATAAGTCATAGTTATTAATTTAAAATTATCCATGAGGCCTGTCTGCTTGCCTTTCACTCTATTGCCAAAATGCTTTGGGAGTCACAATTTGGAAGAACACCGGCAGTCTAACCTTGCAGATCCCTCGCAGGGCAGAGTTTCTCTGAAATCAAAGCACCCACTTGGGCTCTTTTGCTCTGAATCAATGAACAGTTTCTCTTTGTTGCCATTCACATCAGGGAGCAGTGATTGACTCCTGCAGTTGCCCAGGAGAAAGGGAACCAAACAGCTTTCTTTGATATGAATAATAATACCAGCAGACAGGGAGAAGACAGCATACCAATCAGCCCCCCCACAACCCCTCTAAACAGGCTGCAGATAACATGACAACTGCTACTCCTTGAGGCTTCAGGAGAAGCCTACAGTGAGACAGGTACGTCATAATATTGTTACACAAATCACATCCAAAGTGTTTATTTCCTGCTCCAGACAAATGAGAAGGAAGAAAGGGTTTAGGGTTACGGTTACTTTGATGAAACAATGCTACATTGTTAGCTTACAGATTTATGCCATACAGGTGCAACAGGACATATGCATCTTGCCAGGATATTATCATGCCTTGGGCAAGTCAGGCTTTACGTCAAAAACCAAGCATAGAAATCCCAGAGATGCAGTATCCCAAGCATCACTGGTTCTTCAGCTGCTCAATGAGATGACTGTCCTATAATCTCTAAATCAGCTACTTTCAGGGTAAATCCAAAGTAATATATTGCTTTTCTGTTTTTAATATCTGATAAGAGATGGATGAGAATCCAGCCCCTTGGGGAGAATGGTCTGCAAGAAGAGATCCCTGTTTCTCTCTGTTTCCTCTTCGCTTTGGTTTATTTCAAACTGATGCACATGAGGACAAAGGAATAACATACATACAGAATAGGAGCACTTTGCACCCTTTTTGCAGAAGAACAAACAACTGCAACAGAGACAACAGTAATCAAAAACACGCCTGAGAAAATAACAGCCGCAAAAAGCGAAAGTCATATCAATTGCTTAGGCCTTTCTGCACACAGAAGTTAAGTGAGGTGAAGCGAAAAAGTTTAATTCACCGAACTGACTAGAATTAAACAAACAAGCCATCTGAAAACTGGAAGATAAGCTCCTAAAAACCTGTCTGTAATGCACACTGTCACACCAACTTTAAACTGACTCTTTTTCCTCCATTGTCCCATTTCTTACCTAAAGGCAAGGTGCTCAACCCTCTCCTCCTTCATTTCTTTCCCACACAGGGATTGCTCCTAGCACATGCCTTGCAGGGGATGCGATGCACAACATGAGCCAAATTCAGAGGCCCGCTCAGTCCTGGTCTTTGCTCCAACACCAAGGGAGACAGGAAAGCTTCAGCAGTGTGTTGAGAGGTCCCTGAACATAACACGACCACGAGGGGAAAACATCACATCAGTCTTCCCTGTCTTGTCACCACTCAGTATCTGTCTTGGCAGCAATAACTTTGAGGACCAGCCACATCATGATGCAAGAGGTCACCCCAACAGATACAGAGCCTGACAGATTCAGAACACACCCCACAGAGGCTCTTCCAGGCAATGGTAGGGCTCTCGACAGCCCAAAAGTTTCGCAAAAAAAGCCTCACCTTTAAGCAGTACGGGGAAAAAGCTCCCAAAGGCTCAGCTGACATACATGAGGAATTTTGTAATTTCTGCTTCCATCCTTATTCACCAGTGGCAACAAAAATGGAGACAGTCCTGGAAATTATCCTTGCTCTACCCACTCTAACACAGCTTGTGTCCAGGACCCCTAAGTTATAGAGCAATTCCCATTTTTGTAAATATTTACTGCATCACCATCCCTGTTTATTACATGCACACAGAGCATAGTGAAACTAGTAAATACTGAGAGCTTATTTCCGTGTATCTTGTGCCAGGCAAGGACATGACAAAACACCATGTTTCTAAAATTAAACTTTATTAGCAAAATTAAATAAAGAGGTGCCACCATTTTACTTAACTTCAAAGCCATATCCAGAAGTTCATGGCAGTTATTTCAATCAAATGTGTTATTTGCCCAGACTCACACTGAACAAACCAATCTGTAAGACAGAACCAGACCTGGAAAGTAATATTCAAACAATATCTCCCTCTCCTATTTTTAAACACACAGTCAACACTGCTCCACTGAAATATCTTCCAAACAAAACAAATTCCTTACAAAGATATTTTTATATTTCTTTAAATGCAATTTAAAACAGCTATGCAAAATAAATAAACAGAACCCACAGGAAACCCTTCCTTTCAGCTCAGTGAAAAACCTTAGTTGAATACCACACAGGGGCTTGGGTGGCTTTTGCTTTTTGTTTTCTTCCCCCCCAGTTGTTTCAGGAATGATACCAGAGCAGAGGGATGATGGGCAGGAAATGAGGAGGCTGGAGGCTATCAGTGGTGGCAGAGCTTGGCTCTGCTGGGTAAGCCTGCCCATACTCTGTATCATCCCAGCTTTAAGAATACACACACTTTGGTATTGCACTTCCCAGTGATCATTTTCTGCAGCATCAGATACCACAATACTTCCTCAAGTCAGGAAGCTGAGGAACTCATCCATGTCAGCTTGGCATAACCCAGAGCCATGGCCGCTTTGGTCACGAGTTAAGCAGATGCATATTTTCTTCTTGGCAATGATAACAGCTTCTTTTCTGCATCCTCCTTTAATGGTCTTGTACTGGGCCAACTCCTCAGTTTGCTAGAAGGCTCTCTTTATGCTGTCAGCCACCCATGAAGGATGGGGCAGTTTCAAGGGACGGGATGATTTCTCCACTAGCGTTAACGATACTTTGTGCTTCAGGAACTCACAGGCATTGCACGGATAGAGGGAGTAGGAGACAAGGCTGAAAAAAGAGGCTTCTTTTTATTTTTATCCTTACCTCGCTCTGTAGACATTCATATCCTTCAGCTGCATTCTCACATTACATTCAAATACTGGACAGGGTCCAGATATATGCTCTGCCCCCCTGCCCCAGGGTTGTCCTAGGATTACACCCATGCCCTGCCACAAGTGGTATTGCTGTATGTCAGCTGCATGAACCTCCAGGCAAAAACCTCTCCTCTTGCATGGGCTTGTTATCACAACATGCTTGCATGTGCCTGCTAGCCACGGAATGATTGCACTGTATCTCACCAAGGCTTGGTCAGATTTCCCTAGGCTTATATTTTCCACTTATCAGTGTGGCTGGGATTATACAGCAGCTGGCTTGGCAATCCAGAGCAAACTGAATAGGCTGTTGGCTCAAAGCATAGCTGTAAATACGATAGCCAAATGTCTGGCAACCTCCTCTAATACTGCACACATGGAGAAAGTAGGTCCTACCTTCTCCTTCTGCGTTTTGGGTTCCTGCAGCCCAGGTCTGCTTCTGCATTAGGTTTGCAGACCTTCACTGGGTCATTCAGTTTTCTCTCCAGCTTCCCTCCTGCCAGCCTGCCTCATGTGGATTAACTGCTAGGGAGCCTTTAATGTCCCCAGAAATTATTGCTGGAGTCAGAGTTGTCAGCTACCTAATGGAGTCAATGCAGCCTTCCCCCTTGGTTCTGGGAACAGAAGCAGTACTGCTCTGCCTTGGGCAAGGACACTCACAAACCCAAGGCAGCCTTGGGCACTGTTCCCAGCAACAGCTTCTCAGTCATACCTTTGGGGTCACTGTTCTCCCACAAGTTGGGAAGCAGATTTTTCTGTTGTTTCCTTATCTTTATCCTCCAGGTTGGTCCGTGCACAAAGTCATTGCCTCCCTTTCTCTATCACCCTACTCCTGCAAAGGTTATTTTGTTCAAAATCAAAACTTTTTTTGTGCTTTGAGATCTTGCATACAGCTCTTTCCATTTAGTTTGATGGTGAGAGTGGTGCTCTTTTTCTTCTCCTTTTAATCACGCGCTCGCTTGATGTACCACAGTCTTGCTTTGGGCAGGAAGTTGGACTAGAGATCTCCAGAGGTCCCTTCAAACCAGCATGGCTGTAATTCCTGCCCCTTATGGGCATCATTGGCACCACCATACCTTAAACTTCTTAATCTAGATAATACCCCAAACTGAACAGTTACTTCTGAAACAGAGCTGCAATTACAGCACACACCCTGGCCAGTTTCACAGGCTGCCTCTGTCTTGCTTCTCCTAGGCTGGATTCTTTCCTTCTCCTACCAGGGCGGTTGCTATGGAGATTTCTTCAGAAACAAAGAGAAACAGGGATACAAGAAATACAAAGCATCCGTAAGGGCACGGAAGAGAAAACAAATGTATCTGTCTAGTTAATAAATCCATTTTCCCCAGATCCTCATCTAGGAAGCCACTGATGAAGGAACAGACCCTTAAACACTCCTGCTCTGCAGGCATTCCCCATGACATGGCATGGGGACTTTGCAGCACATCAGCACTAACACAGGTCAGCTCCACAGTGTATAATGTGGACCATTACATTCCATAGGGTCACATCAGGCTGGGGAAGCTGAAAAAAACCAAGAGATTTGGCAAGGGCTAGTGAAAAGCACCATATACGCCTGCCCTGGTCTTATAGCTTTTCCTACACGTCAAAAAGAGGTGTGATCATCTAGAATCATAGACTTATTAAGGTTGGAAAAGATTTCCATAATCATTGAGTACAACCTTTGGCCTACCACGACCGTATCATAATACTAGGTGCCATATCCAGTTGTTTCTTGAACACCTCCAGGGATGGTGACCTCTCTGAGCAGCCTGTTACAATGCTCAGCCGCCCATTCAGTGAAAAAATTCTTCCTGATGTCCAACCTGAACCTCCCCTTTGTTGTGGTGCTAGTCACCTGGGAAAAGAGACCAACACCCACCTTGCTACAACCTCCTTTTAGGTAGTTGTGGAGAATAATAAGGTCTTCCCTGAGCCTCCTTTTGTTCAGGCTAAACACCCCCAGCCCTCTGAGACGCTCCTCACAGGACCCACTCTGTAAACCCTTTACCAACTTCATTACCCCTCTCTGGACTCACTCCAGCACCTCAATGTCTTTCTTGTAGTCAGGGGCCCAGAACTGACACAGCAGTTGAGGTGAGACCTCACCAGTGCCAAGTACAGAAGGACAATAATTTCTCTCATCCTGCTGGTTGTGCTGCTTTTGATACAGGCCAGGATGCCATTGGCCTTCTTGGCCACCTGGGCACACTGCTGGCTCCTGTTCAGCCAGCTGTCAAACAGCTCAAGTCCTTTTTCACCAGGCAGTTTTCCAGCCACTCTTCCCCAAGCCTGTAGCACTGCATAGGGTTGTTGTGACATAAGTGCAGGACTCAGAACTTTGCCTTATTGAATTTCATACCCTTGGCCTCAGCCCATTTATCCAGACTGTCCAGGTGCCTCTGCAGAGACTTCCTACTCTCCAGCAGATCAACACTCCCATCTGTCCCTCCAAACTGACAGAGGGCCTGCCTTTCCTAAAACCACGCTAGCTGGCCTGATCCCCACGTGCTGCATAATGGTACTCTTCTGTAACCTTCTCTGGAACTGAGGTCAGGCTGATAGGCCCTGTAGTTCCCCAGATCCTCCTCCCAACCTTTCCTGTACATGGGCATCACACTGGTCAACCTCTACTTGTCAGAGACCTCTGGGGTTAACCAGGTCTTACAATAAATGATGGAGAATGGCTTGGTGAGCTCTTCCAGCATCTGCCTCAGTACTCTTTGGTAAATCATGTCCATCCCCAAAAACTTGTGTCTAAGCAGCTCAGCACATCACTAACTACTTGCTCCTGGTGCAAGTTCTCCTATGTATTTACAGGGGCTTGCATTAAAATATCTCCTGCAAGCCTGTTCAGAGAGCTTGCAATACATCTTTCATGTGGATGTGCTAGGTGGTTTATGGCTCTGGGTGGGTATTAACCTGCCTCCAGCACAGGGGGCACTGAGAGTTCACAAAAACAAGTCAGAAAAAGCCCTAAGATCTAAGTTTTTGAGAACGTTTTAAATGATCAGTATGGGCTTTCAATATTTTTCCTGAGATGACCACGTGGCTCTCAAACCACAGAAAATGGTAGACAAGACAGAGGGAAGCAGACAAAGCAAAGAAAGAAAAAAAAATAAAAAAGGAAAAATATCTCAGAAAATACAGTGGCAAATTACAGCAGCTCCATTCACAGCAGTACTCAGGGCTATTCAGTGATCCCTGTAGTTATTTACTACCAACACACTAACGGGATGGAGAGAAGCATGGTCTAAAAGAGGTTAGAAAACAGATACTTGTAACTACACAGATTGTTTCATTTTTCCAGATTATGCCTTATTTTAGTTCTTCAAAACAGATGCTAGAACACAGTTGTTGTTTGGTGTTTTCAAATCCTCTGGATATTGACCTTGTTATTGTGACTTATTCCTATGATATATGGGATACATAAGGACCTTAACTAAAGTGTGAAGACAAATCCAGTCCCCAGTCAGGGCTATTTTACACACTTATGTAAGCTCAGTTCCCCCAGAGTTGGAGTGAATTTCAGATTGTTCTGCATGGCATTCAATAAGAGACAGAGTGGTACTCCTGTCCTCACTCTATATACCAAGGTCTGAAGGGATTATGGGCCAGGTCCACAAGCAGTGGTCAGAAGAACTGGCATGAGCTTTGGTGCAAAGACTGACATGGGACTTCAGTCAAAACCTAAAGTTCATTCTGGTGCAGCATGAGCCTCAGTTCAGGAGTGCTGTCAGCATGTCTGGTTGCTACAGGAGCATGCAAGCACCTCGTTCCCACTCATCTGCTATCTCAGGGGGATTCTTGACACATGAAAATGACCCCAAGTATCTCATTAGTGGTCATAAGGCAAGTGGGTGCAAAAACAGGGTCCCCAGCTTAGCTGTTTTCGCCAGCTGAGAGCGCTGAAAAAGTTTGGGGAAGGAAAGAGACTGACCTGCCTCTGCCCTTGCCTCCCCGACAGCCCTCAGAACTGCTCAGAGTGCACACAGGCTGCATTCTGCTGCAAGGCAGGTAGGTAAAGGAGCCTGCATACATATGCCAAAGGCACAAAGCTCTGTTATTAAGCATTATTCCTCATAGGCGTTCCCACACCAAGGGAGTTGCCAATAAATCCTCTAGCTTGCAGCAGGGTCACTAAAAGTTCAGGTATTGACTTGACAGGTAAGAGGAGGTGAGGCAGTTCAGGTCTGCAGAGCAGCTCGAAGGCATGTATACTTGCCTGAAAAAAAGCACTACAGCTTGAGATGAAGGTAGAGCAGCAAGTCACACGTTCTCTTCAGAGACAACTGACCCATCACAGAAGCATCCCAATTTAGCCTTTGCTCAGAGCCTGCTTACTATGGCACAGCCCTTGGTGGGATGGCTTCCACCCAAACAAAAGCTAAATATCTTCCTTACAGGCATGATACAAGTGAACTGAAACAGCTTCTTCAACTTGGAAAAGACAACTGAGAAAGAGAGAGATGCTTGAGACATCTAGCATTGGTAATGGTATGAGGACGGTAAATAGGAAATGATTGTTCAGTGCTACTCGTAACACCACAAACAAGGGAAGCCAATAAGCTTCTCACAGTGACAAGGTTCAAAAACAAGCCTAGCAATGTATTTTTGTATGTAACATATAATGACCTTGGGAACTCACTGCAGCAGGATGATCCCAAAGAGACATTCAAAAAGAATAAGACAAATTCCCGTAGCACAAGGTCTATCAGTAGCTTTAACCTGACAGTCCAGATGTTATCTCCAGATTAGAAAGTCTTTACACCAGAAACAGATAATGCATGCCAGGAGAACGATTTCAGGCATGCCATTATTGTCATACTACTTCTCCCTTCACCACATCTGTTGCTAATTACTGCTGAGGACAGGACACTGTGTCATCAAGTCTTCAGCCTGACACAGTAAAGCTTTCCTTAGGGGTGTCCTCACTGCTTGGAACAGAAGAAAGAGTAAGGCGTCTTCTAGCAGCTTCATAACAAAAATGAGTGAGTGTGAGGAAGAAGGGGAAATTAGAGCTAATTAACCTAAGTTGAATTTTACCCACCTATTGTGCAGGAAAAAAAAAACCCTGCAGTATACGTGTTGTTGTCTTCTCCCCTGAACCCTACTGCTCTAATAAGTAAGACATAATTACACCACTGTAAAAAGTTATTTCCTAAAGAATAGATTTGCAAAGCTTCCACTGGCCTAACACAACTTTCTCTGAACTCTCTGTTAAGACATCTGTTGAGTTCAGTGATCGCACTGAAGCGAGGTAGTAATGACAGCAGAGAACAAATCTCACATGCCAATTCCCCAGCTAAAGCTAAAAGTCACTAGTGAAACATTCAATAGGAACCCTACATACATTGCCTGTCTCCATCACTAATATCTAAGGATTCAAACAGAACAAACAGTTCTTCAATACCAACACACCGAAACCACGTGCAATCACAGGAGCATGGCCTGCCTCATCATTCACACAGAGTCAGTGGAAACAGGGGCAGGCTAAAGACCTCAGCTCCACCATATCCTTATACTCTGCTTTAACATAGTTAGTCTTTGTTACATATAGGAACATGACTTTTATAACACTGTTATGTACAGGTCTGTATTTCTGCATCCCACCAAGTCACTGACATTCAACTCAGGGAAAAGAGATTTTGCTGATTAACATCCCATCTGGTTGGTAAGAATACTAACAAAGCCAAAGAGAGAAAGCCTAGTAGCACAAAAGAAACTGTAGTTTCAGCTCAGCTCACACTCACACCAGACACCACAGGAATCCAGTCCACTCAGTACTTTGCTAAGCTACCATCTTCTAGCTCCCATAGGTGGGCACATATTGCAATGAGCAATACCCAGTTAATCCAAAGTGTGTTCCACTCTCAGGATATCTCACCACAACAGAAGAAGAATCGGTCCCCATGAGAGTGGGAACTTACTCTGCTTTCCAGTCAACAAAAAATCTTTCCCCGTCCACCCCCTGCTTTCAACCCTGCAGGAACCAACAACCTCTAAATCACTTTTTCCTGTATGTGGACCAGCATCCTATGGGTTAATAATAAAATAAATATTGATAAAATCCAGTCTATCCCATACCCAGCCAGATGGTGCAGCTGTCAAACAGCTCTGTCAGTGCATAAGAAGAATTAATTGTGCTACCCGTCCTACCATAAGCTCACAGCAAAGTTAGATTTCAACAGTCAAATTAATTTCCAGACTTCATTTTCTTCTTGCCATTTTAAATTATCATTTTTAAAATGATACAATATTTCTGGAATATAATAAAACACTTTCCCGTGATCTTTAGCATGGTTCTATTAATACACATCATTTAGTTTTTACAGCTTCTCCCAGTAATCCTCATGTGAGATCAACACAATGATTCAGGAAAGGTTTGCCCTCACTCCCTCACGCATACCAAAGGCATTTTTCTACCACATTTTAATCAAATCTGTAGTTCCCTAAAAGTAACAAGGTATTACTTTACACAATACACTGCTATTCAGTATTTGTCCACTAAAAGAGGAAAAAAGCTTACGAAGTGGCACAGATTTATAATGCTATTTTATAAATGTTTCAAGTGTCTGTATATATATATAAAATATATAAAAAGCTATAGTAAAATACAGTGTCAGCCTGGACAGTCAAAATCATGGGGCAATTTCAGAAAGTAGCTACTGAGGTCATCAAATAACAAAGCCAATTAAGAACCATCAGAGGAAGAAACAATAAATTATTGGACTCAAAAGGTTTCACTGCAATAAGCAAATAAAGCCAAAGAAACCTCAGAAGAGTCACTTTGCTTAGCAGAAGTTGCTGAAATCGAGTGATGTTCATCATCATCCAGCTCAAAGTAGTATCTAAGCCTGAATAACTGGTTACTGCATTATTCTTTCTCCTATCATAAGGAACACAGGAACTGCAGCTTTCATGTCAATTGAACTTTCTGTATCATTGTATTAGGGTGCTGTGCTTTCTAAAACAGTTACAAATATTATCTATGGAAGTTAGTGTGGGAGGTGGAAATAAAAATATTTTAAAAATTCAAAAGAAAACTCAAAAGTCAGAGAACTTCCAGCCTAGTCCAAGACAGCATTTCCTAGTTCCAAGCACCCTACATTACCAGACCATTTCTGCCTGTATCTCCCTTCAGGCAGTGAAGGTTAGATGAATGACACTCACCTCACCTCTGTCTGCAGGACAAGTGGTCAGGAGGTGCTTCCACTGTGTGAAGGAAACAAAATGACTTAGGGGCTAAAATCCTAGTCTACAAGAAGTCAACTGAAGCTTTAGCAGCTATCCTACAGGCCAGTGAACTGATGATCCACAAGACCAACAGGTTTTGGAGAGTGCACAGGACCTTGTGGAACAAAACTGCACAGGGTTATTGTGTGCTGAGATGAAGAGAAGCAACAAGTGTTTAAAAAAAAAAAAGATTTCTTCCTTCTGTTACTGTATACTCACCATTCTACAATGAGGTTTAAAAGACGAAGGAACGACGATAAAAACCTGTCACATTTCTCCCAAAGTGAAAACTGAACATCTGTATCTGCATTTTGCTGCCTCCCTCCTTGGCACAGAGGGGTAGCCCCAAGGCTAACAAGCTGCAGGCGGCCATCAGGGACCACCTCGAACAGCTGGACAGCCCAGCATGAGCAGAAAGCACCATCAGCTGCAGGAATAGCACTTTTTGGGATAGCAGCTTCTGCCTGGCTCTGAGGTCCCTATCCAGAAGATGCCTCAGTGACCAAGGGATGGAAGAAATCTGCCTGCAGACCCACCTTACAGGTAGGGTCCTCTTTGTAATGTGTTATACTTATTTCTTGATGGGGGAGGGGGAGAAAAGGGGCAGCTTTTATGAAAGAAGAATGAGCATGCATCCTACAAGGCCTGCCATGTGTATAAATGCTTTCCCCACAAGATAATAATTTGTTAGTTACGCAATACAGCATGTGTCTTCCATGCCAGACAACACGATATACTAACAAAGTGTGCTACTATTTAACCAGATTTCATCATTTTTCTCACTCCAAAAAAAGCACAAAAAAACTACCTGTTTTTACAATCTGTTTAAAACCAAAGTTCTATGATTCAAGTCACACTGTTACTTGGTAATACCCAAAAGTTCTAACACCCCCACAGAATCCACAATTTTATTCTAGCATAATATGCACCTGTTTTTATTCTTTACTTCACACACACACGGATTAAGAAATTATGCTTGTCAGGTTAGTGTTGTTCAGTAAGTACAGCCCCCAGAAGCACTGGCTGAGAATGTTCTGACGAAACCTGTTCTTTCCTCAGAAAATGGTGATCTGTCAAAACTAAATCTGTTCATGAGAAGGGAAATTCTGAGAAATCTTTATGGGAAAAGAAAAATGCATGTAAGACAAAAACTTCCAAATTGTCAAAATGTCCAATTTAAAAATCTTGTAAATGAAGATATTAAACTAATCTTGAATGCTTTTTCATTTCCAAGTGCTTATTAATCTGTTTTTTCTATCAACTTTGAAAAACGTTTAAATTAAAATGCAGTGCTTCCAAGTACTGTAAATCCAATATTTTCACTGATGAGTTCTCATGCCTTTTCCCCCACTCCCAAATTATATACTGATTAAATTTGAGACACTAACATTCCAGTCAGGAAGAGAAAATTTTCCTTTCTTTTCTCCTCAGAATTATTTTGGCATGATGAAAAAAGCCTCTGGCTTTTCTTAGCAGATAGGGAGCCTGCACTGTCACAGTCATGCACACAGCCACACTCTATTGAGTTCCTTCCCGATCAGGATTTTATGGAACAAAACATCTCTAATGGAAGTTAAAGATGAGAAACAGAAGATGGTATATGAAAAACAGCCATGCTTGTCATAAATTTGAACTTCTGAGAGAACATCAGGAAAAAAAAATCCCACTGCCCACGGCAAAAATCTTGCCACAAATCACACATTTTAGGAAACCACTGAGGCATAGGAAGACAGTTCTGCAATTCTTGTTTGTGGTCAAAGTAACCTCTCTCACAACAACTGCAACACAACAGAAATCTGGTCTCAGGTGAAGCTGTTACAGCTGCAAAACCATCAAAACCCTTGTCCTCTGAGCTAAAATTACCACTGTCGTTTTTACCCCATGCTTCTGACGTTCAAGACATCTGAAAAAACCTTCCTTTCTAGCTCCTATCAAACTCTGACTCAATAGGGAAAATCTGAAATGCAAGCATCTACCTGGTTGTTCTTCATCAGAACCATATGGAGAAAAAACAGCACTCCCGGGAGGTTCTTGGAGAACTTTATTCCCTTACCTGAAAGTTTTTTAGCTGAAAGTTTGGGGTTTTTTTTTCCACATCAAATAGTTTAATAATGCTTTTTCTTGCGTTGGGACCTCACCTACTTAGAAAGTTGTGATACAGGGCACACCATAACACTACTATTCAAAAGTCTACCAATCTGGGGAGCACAAATTGTGATCATCACACCCCATTAAAGCCTGGCTGAACAGCTGGTCTTATGATAGTCAGGTTAACAACTTGCCACCTTTTTTAATATAAGTGTGACATGGCATAAGCAAGAGTTGATCATGAGTATCTGAAAACCACTTCCTGTGGCTTTCTTTGGGGTCACAGTGAGCAGGGGAGATTGACAGCAGTGGGCAACTCCAACAGGTCACAGCTGCTGAGCACCTAATTGCAACCTGAAAACCTGAGTCCTGGATTATTACTGTTACTGCTGATAAACTCCCCCCCCACAGCCATTATTGCTTTTATGATAGTTTTGAAGACACAGTAAGTGCTATTTATGCAATGAGCATCACATTAAAGTTGTTTTTAATAAATGCATGGCTTGATATTCCTGCTGGTTACCTCTGTTTTGGCTCAGCAACATCCCCTCCAGCTCTGAGACTACTGTGAATCTACAATACCAGCTGTGTGAAAGCATTCAGTTTGAGCTAACTCTTCTCTAGAGGCAAGTCTCCTGCTTTCTCTGGGGAGAAAAGACAAAGATTCCATCTCATCAGGGAAATGAGATCACCCACTACTTCAAGATTTGCCTCATACTTTTGCAATGCCCTCACTCCTTTGCACTTTGCCAGGGGCTAAGTCCAAACACTTTCTGTCAGCGGAGCACAGGGCAGAACAACTGAAAACTCCTGTTTTTATTTATAGCAACCTGTTAACTAATCAACACCATAAAATAAAAAGCAAACGGATTTCAAACTTTATTCAAGACCTACCTGACATGGAAAATGATCTGAAGCACAAAAGTTAGTTAAAATGAGTAAATCCAGCTGCCACTTGTGGAAACTTAGATAAGCTATAAATGTCCCCTTAATGTCATTATCTCCAAAAGCCTGCATGTCTCCAGAGCCAGCTGCAATTGCAATTCTTTACCAATTTCACTCCACAGCTGCATCAGAAGCCTGCAAGTGTGATTCAACTCTGACAAGCAGCTTGGTGGTTTTTTGTTAAAAGAAAAAAAAAGTAGTAAAGAAAAAGAAAAGGTATGTCAGGGCTCCAATTTTATTGTATATGTAATTTTCTTACTAAATGTGCATGGCATATACTTACAAAGACTGCAAGTTTTAAGGTATTTTTCGTAAAACAAAAACAGAAAACAACAATGCCTCACTGCCAGTTCCTCAAAAAAATGAGCCTGGAATATGAAAATCAGCCCAGGATACATCTATTTTTTGCACATCATTGTAAGTAATAGAAGTTCTTCAGGCAAATTAAACCTTGCTGCTGTGCAATTTGATGGCATTTATTTGAGCTGCACAAGTGTAACTAATTATCCATGTAGAAAAAAATTAGTAAGCCACATTTTCTCCAACACAGTAGAGGAAGAATAACCACCTTTCTTCATTGTAATTTGCTAGCAGGAATTTTTAAGTATAAATATAGCAATACTGTTGTCACCAGGAAGGTGATGTTAAAGCAGGTGAACTCTTTACCATCAAAAAGAGCATTTCTGCTCAATAGATTCAGGAGCAACCAAATCCTGCAGTCTCTTTAAAGCTGGGCAGCCAATGCAAAGCATGCATTTTCTTCCTTGCTACCTCTAGAGGCAGAGCCCACTATCTCTGTCATTGATGGACTACTGAGCTTGAAGGAAACATCTGCATGTACCTTTGCTACAACACTGACACATTACAGGAAAACCCAAATCCATGCACGGTTTAGAGCTCATATTTTTTAAAGTTTATGCTCTGCTGAACGCTGAACATAGATATCCACAGAACTACACTACTGAAGTTTTAATGTCTTGCTTCCTATCTTCCCACAGATTTCAAGTGCTTAATTACTTTTCTGGATCTAGCTGTAGCTCCCTTAAACCTCCCTGAAATCCCTGCCTGAGCAGGAGTTGTCTGCCTGATCAGTAGGCAGCTTGTGTTGCCAGTGTACAGCTCCCCTTGTGCTAAGGGACTGCAGCTGAAAAAACCTGATATATGCAGAGAGTCTACCTCCTTCCAGGCTATGTGCACAGCATCCCTAAACTCCCTTTCCAGCAATGCAAGCCCTACAGATAGAGCAATGCTTGCATTCACATTAACATACCTAGCAGTAAATATCAGGACCCAGTAGCTTTTCAACACACCACCCCTTCTGTTGCCCCAAGCACACCTATAAAATATGTTACGTCCTCGAGTTGAGCCCAAATGCCTACCCAATTAATGGAGCTGTCATTTATCTCAATGCTTTTGACATTAATATGGCACTCCAGCATCCTGCCAGTGATATAATGCCAATAGGATCAGATCTTGTTAGGCAGGGATGCAAGGAACACTGTTTCATGAATTTTTTTAATGACCTTCAGTATCCCCCCCAATCCAGGCTGTTTCATCAAAACTATAAAAACGACAAAGTTTCAGCAAAGGCAGAGCTGTTCTTCCCACATTACTATCACTACAGCTGCATTGCCATAAACGTCCACAGAACCTCCCCAAGCAAATAAAGGTGACACAGATGTATGTCCCAGAGAACTTAATTTCTGACACATTTGAGACAAAGAGCCACAGTTCAAGCATGAGAGGGCAAGGGGTCAACCTGCAGACAAGGGAAGAAACTGAAGGCAAAAGTAAAGAGAAAAAGAGACGCTATCCAGGGTTCTTTTGCACAAAAGGCAGCTCAAAAGAGGAAGGGAGTAGGTAAGGAAGAAGAAAGAAATGATTCAGTGACATAAAAGCAGGAGGAAATAAGAATCTCTACCAAAATGCAAGAAGAAAGAAAAAGCCAGAGAAGAGACTGATGAGAAGACGCAACTGTTGTGAACGTGGAGAGCATCCTCATGCGTCTCGCTCAAAATGTCAAGACAATCTCAGTGCATCCACGGCACATTTAACTCCTGGCAAAACGGGCTTATGGTGACCTTGAGTGGGGAGATCTGTTTAAAGGACCATGACATTCCAACATTTAGAAAAGCCTTTTGGAAACAATATAACCCAAGCCCACTGCATTCCCCTTCTGGTTGTTAACTCCAAGCTTATTCTTTACCAAATTATTTACCGAGTGCATTAACATAAATGGAACCACAAGATTTATTTTTAATTAAAAAAAAAAAAAGGAGACCTAAGCACACTGTTAATACTGCCAATGCCTTTCACGACTTCATTAAAAAATAAATTTTAAGATTCAACTTTAGTAGCTATTGTAATAGAGCTATTTTTCATTGACTCGGTGAAATTCCTTTCACATTCCTTTTACTGTGAGAATTAAGTGTAAAAACAGATCTAATTTTTCTAAAGCAGAGACTTCCACCACTAAGGAAGCAAAACAACTGAATTATTTATCTGCCATGTATAAGAACAGTGAAAAGAAAATTAAATCATTAGCTTTCTTCAAAACAGGAAAAGAAAGCAATCTCTCATCCGATACTCATGTCGTCAGTTATGAATGTTGCTCTAATTATAGTCTGAAGCACACAGCAAGATTTTTAGGAGAATGAGAGGCATTTTCTGGCACTTTGAAAATGGAATTTGTCTGTCTCCCAGGTCTTCCTGTGCTGCCCAAGACCTCCCAACAACTATTATCTCCCCAGCTCTTAGGGGGCATCAAATTGCCACAAACCCTAGTCCTAAGGGATGATGTCAGAGCTGAGGTACCAGTGAGCTGCCTCCAGGCATCTGACCCAGGTATTAAAGTCAAAAGATCCACATAGCATGTGAAGGATGCTAAGCCAGAGAGTAAAGAAGAGATGCATTTTACCTCTCCTTGTGTTATTACCCTTCATTCCTTGTCAAATTCAAGAGAGGAGCAGCCAATGTGGATGCACTTGACATACCACCACCAACATGGGCTCTCTACCACAAAGCTAAAATAAACTGCACATTTCTGAAGCTCCTTTCCAGTAATACAGGCTTCCCAACATTTACCATGGATATAAAGTGGTACTTACACCTGTTCAGAGTGTCTTCATGTCCCAAAGTGCCAAACACTGAAGTCGAATGCTTTGAGCTAACCTTAACACTTGCTGTACAAAGGAGTACTAAAATGTAAGTAAGGGCAAAAATCTAAGCAGAATAAAAACCTATTTTCCCCCTGAAAGAAGACTGAGTAGCAGAAGGCTATTACACTTTAGATAAATGTATAAGGGATTATGATTTTCTTTCACATATAAAACAAAGGGGAAACATGATTTGTTTCAAGGACAATAATTCCAATAAGCAAATTTAGATATTCTGTTTCATTTGACACCCACATCTACATTTCATTGCAACCTATTAAGCACAGAAGGCTAAAACCTTTTAGTTTTCAACGAAGTGAAGTGTGAAAACATGCAGGTTACATCTCTTGAAAAAAAAAATAAAAAATACTCTCACATTAGCATTTTCATTCCTTTTGCTCTATCACCTACTCTGTCCTCCTCCCCATCCGCATCACAGAACAGCATCAGCAAATTTAACAATGACCCAAAGCCTTCTAAGACCCTGTTGTAAAATCATCCGTGCATCTCAACCCAGCCCAGGTGTGCCGACATGGGAAACAACCGGAGCGGTGCTACGGAGAGGGTTTTGCTGGCAAACCCGGAGGGTGACAGGGCCCCCCTGTCAGAGACTCTCTTGGTTGGAGGGATGCCAACTGGGCCCAGAGGCACAGTGCAGGGCCCTACCTCCATGGCATTTGTACCTCACAGGAGATACGACCCGGGCAACCAGTTGCTCTCCAGATCATCTTTCCCGATCTCCCCTTTGGGGATTTTGGTTCAGTGCCACTCGATGTCGTGTCAACTGTCACATCGAGGTCTCAGAACAGCTGTCAATCAACAGCTGCAGGGCTCAGCTCAGCCAGGCAGTGCACAGCAAGGCAGAGCTGCCTCCAGATACCACTGGTCGTGCAGGAGGTTTGGAGTAAAACACAAGTATCTCCAAGTGCTGTGTGTGCAGCAGTGAGGCCGCCTCCAAACCAACACACAATTTTCTACCTGAGCAAACCACTGCAGGCTGTGCAGACCAAGGCATGCTCTTCTGACATATGAATGCATGGCAGTGTGAGAATACAATGCAAGACAGAGCAAACAAACAAACAAAAAGAAATCAAACCGTTACCACTGTTCTGGCACGTGTTTCGGTAACAACTTTTGCCAACATCTAGGCAAGGAAAAGGGCTTAGGACAGACCAAGGACCATATCCTGACAGTTAATTGGATCTAACCATTCCTGCCCAAAAATGAACAAGTAAGCAATTTCTGGAAGTAAAGATACAAGAGAGATGCTACAGAGTGTCCAGTTGAAGACAGTTCCCAGTCAAGTAGGCAGACAAGCTTAAGAAGCCTCAGGATTATACCAGCCATGCACTTACAGCACTTATATTCTGCTTACACAAGGGAATTATTTTCAGCAGGACTCATTATTTAGAATTCTTCGAACACCCCCAAGCAATGCAGTGAGAAAGGTTAAGGTTTCATTCCTCCAGTGAATTCTCAATGTAATCTGACAACAGTAAAGCACTGTTCTTGTTCATCAGGTTAAATACAGAGTCTGTCATATCACTGGAGATGCTGTGGACACCAAGTTCTTTACCAGTCCACCACAAGTTCTGGCATTATGTCTCTTTGCCTGTGTGTTTCTTGCAAGTGATGGTTTGCAACAGCTTTTATAAAATGGTAGTGGAGCTACTATTTGTCTCTGCTTCCCCAAGCACAAACTACACCCACTTTTCTCATCACATGTAGATAATGTGACCCATAGCAATGCCCTGAAAATCTGGAATAATGGATGTAATCCTCAGAGTTTGAGGAGGACTGTGAGACCCGAGCTGCTCAGAGTTCCCATATAAGTAATCCAGCAACAAGACCACTCCATTTCTGGCAAAGGATGCTTTATAGCACCTCACAGGACTGAGATGTGATGAGTCTCTTGTATCCATTAGACATGTGATCTGTCTTGGCTTAAAAACTAAGCAAAATCAAAGCAGACCAAATCATGCACTGTAAGTGTTAGCAGCCAAACAGAGCCCTTCATCTCAAACAATACAACAGCAGTGCATAGAAAGCAGGAGTGCTAGTGCAGCATTTTAAAATACATTCTTGCACTGTACAAAAGCCACAGGTTGGGAATGCATTGTTAGGGGCTCATTCCTGCATACTTCTGCAGCAAACTGTGGTACCAACACTGAGGAAAATGTCTATGATGGCCCGCCTGCTTCTTGCCACCTTAAGCACATGTCTCCATGAATGCCACACATGTGGAAAGCAGACCCAAGAAGTGCTGGAAAACATGCTGTCAAAGAGATGAAAGATCAGTGCATGGTCAGATCCCTTCATCCGAAGATATCAGCTTCTCCTGCCTGGTCTTTTCTCTTCTGAGTAGTTTGGCTACAAATCAAAGCCCTTATGAGTGTGCAGACGAGGGGGTGACCCTGCTTATGCAGGGTAAACCCCTCTGTACTTAGAGCGGAAGCGGCAAAACCAATAAATGTAAACATAAGCAAGGCTGCATTTTCAAACAGCAACAGCAAATTTGAGATTTCTAAAATAAGAGGTGGAAGAAAATTCTCATCAAGAACACATCAAGGCCCAAATCAGCATGTAAGGGCAGCTTAAGTCTTCAGCAATTAGCCTGAAATAGCACAATATTCAGTCACCAAAGCCACAAGATGTCACATCAGATGTCTGCTATTACAGCTTTCTTCATTCAAATCGCTAGCTGACCCAAAGATAAAGTTTCGTTGGGCCCTTGTACACACACACGGACTGTGCCTCTCCAAAATGCAGGCACACAGGTCTGATGAGTTCCTGGGTAACAAAGGAGACAGGTGGGACAAGGGCTGCCACTGTGTTACTTGGTACTGGGAGATGCAAGACCCCAAGGCTGTGTGTTTCTGAACAGTCATTCATATGTGATTTTAGTAACTGCGTATAACATTCCACAATAATATCCACAATCAGTGGTGGTGGTGTTCATTACTTAAGTTTAGATACAAAACATAATGAGATGCTGTAATTCCATTTTTAGACAGTTTTACCCAGAACATTAAACATTATTCAGCTAAATAAAAAAAAAAAAGTCAATTTAGTACAGTCATTTTAAGGGACCTGCAGGTTTTAATTTGGTTAAAAAGTAGACTACAAATGAAGGCCCTTTTGGAGGCATCTAAAAAGGTACAAAAAAGGTTCCATTCTTTATTTGACTGAAGTGCACATTACGCTAGAGCGTTACTGAGAGCAAACAAGAGTAACTGAAATCAGTCTCCTGCTAATTTTCATAATCTGTAGTAGAACACTTTTCTAATTAATAACAGACTTCTAGAAACATCTATGTTGCCAAATACACACGTGCTGCACTCCTCCACCTTTCTGACATCTCTCCTCAGTGCTGATGTACAAAGTGCTTTCATATCTTTTTTTTCCCCTTTTACAAGCAGGTTAGTATTTAAAGCCTGGATTTTTCCATAAGTCTTTGAATTCCACACCACTGTTTGTGAGTCTACATTAGACAGTGGTATTCCAACACTGAGAAAGTCAGTAACAACTATTCAATTCTATATTCAGACACACGCTGACATAAATGTACTTTGCAGCCAGTTATACCATAGAATTTGGAGGAAATGTTACATTGTATATATATATTTTTTAAAAGTACATTATTACTCAGGTTTGAATTTCTGTCTACAGCTTAAATGGATTGCTTACATGCTGAGGCTGTCAGTTGACACAACAGTCCAAGCCAGCCAAAGCCATCTAGTGTATCATGGAAGAATGCACGTGTGCCTTTGGTACCCACAGACACCAGACATCACTGCTCATACACTGCATGTCATAAAACCCTTTGGGACCTTCTCCTGCTCCCCATCCATTCTTTCTGGCTAAGGCACTCTGGCCAACTTTGTCTTACAGCGGGCCTAGTAGAACCTTAAAAAGGGAAGGGCAAATGACCTCATAAAATATGAAACCCACAAAAGATGAGGTTATGTGCATGCTTGCTGTCTCTTTGCCACGAGTCTGACAGGACACACTGTTCTTGTGCTTGTAAAACCTGTCTTCATGCGCACACCAGTCCTAGCAGCCAACACTGAAAGTAATCTGCCTAGTAAGCAAAAACAAAAAAAATTACTTTTGCTCCTCAGATGCATTTGATTCTAGCTACTGCCCAGTTATAATCTATTTATTGTCTTCTAGTGTGTAGCATGCTCCCAGCTGATGAAAGAGTTGCCTTCCAATCCCCATTTGTTATTTATATGTTCAGCCTGCCTTCGCTCTAGCTCCCCAAAACCTGTTGTACACTGACATCAACAAATGGCAAACACTAGTAGGTGGCAGTGTTCATTTACTAAAATACCCCACGATGTCAAATCAACTGAATGTGTTCCTCAAGTGTTGCCCACATCAGCACAGGCCTAAATTTAAAAGCATTTGCCTCACCCTCGTAAGACAGGCAATTTCATTTCATTTTAATTTATTTTAAAATCCTCTAATCTCTCTTAAAGCTCATCACTTTTCCTAGCTGTTCCAGCCCCCTGACCCTGCTCAGGTTTCTGCCACATGCACCAGCAGCCCTTCAAGGAACAGCAAGAGTGATAAGTGAGAGAGTAAGGGGCACATCAACAAAGAATAGGAAGGTGGCAAGGCAGGAAAAGGCAAGGAACTTGAAAAGTAACTGAAGACTTAGGATTTGTGCACGCAACAGCCCAGTCCTACCAGCTCTGTAAGGCAGATTTTCCTGTTTCTTAAATGCATTCACTATCAACTTCACCTTTACAGCTGAAACCACTACTCATGTAACCAGGGTTAAAAAAGATATAGGCAAGTCCCTCCAAAGAAGACTCACTCCACTGACCCCAACTTACACACAAACTAGGCTGTTATTTGGTTAAAGAATAGCATGAATTGCACAACAAGCAAACAGGAAAGCAAAACGACACCTACTGTAAGAGACAATTCACAATGACACAGTTTTCTTAACAAGCACATATTGAGTGTTTCCACCAAACCTCAGACAACAGCTGGCTCTGATGAGAAAAATCATGCTGGAGTAGAAAGAAGGTCAAGACTCAAAACAGAAGGGTTTTTTATTATATTTTTTAAAAACATGAGTAAAGTGAATTATTCCTTCCTTGAAAGTTTTCAGTATTTTTATAGTGTCTTTAACATCAAGAATTGCAGAAACTGCCTGTATCTTCACAGTGATCTACATGTGTACACTGTTTTCTGACATTGATCCTGCTTGCAATTGAACTGGCTGATCCAAAACAAGGGAAATACTTAATAAAAGCCATTAATGGCAGAATTTACTGAAAATAAATATCTTTCCTGGGTGATTTTCTTGGATATACCTAAATATCATTCTCCATGGAGGTAGAAAGAGAGTAAGGTATAGTTTAAACTTTAGCAAGCACTAGAATATAGTGAACAAGGGCAGGTTTAGCTGTTTTTATCTCAGTTCCATGGGAAAGGGTATCCCTGGTACCAGATGCCTCTCCCATCTCTAGTGATGCACACAAAGACAAGCTGTTGCTCCTATTTAGATACAACTCCAGTCACCAGGCAAAAAAGTATCACCTAGAGCAAGGAATGATGCTGAAAGAGTGTTATTCTGAGAAGGACTGCCTCCTCAATTTATCATCATCCAAAACCAGTCAGAACAAGTAGGAAATCCTTTGTGAAAATAAATGGATTAACCAACGAAAAAATAAACCCTCTGAGTTCAGGTGAAAAGGCAGAAAGGATTGCCAGGGCATTACAATTTTAGAGCTGTTCTTCTTCGCCTTCTCCCCTACCTGGAGATCACCCAACAAGAAAGCACTCCCGCATGAAACACACCCTGGTGTTTTCAGAAATCAATTCCCATCCAGGGCACAGTGCAGTGCCCAATCATGTTGATGCTATGTATCATTCCCAAAGGTAGATTTACAGCAGTACTGTTACAATTCCTTGCTTCCCTCTCACAGCTAAGTGACCTTTGGGAGAGAGTGTAGCTGTAACCACAATTGTGAAAAATTACTTTCTTAGGAAAGTTAAGGCATTCTCTCCTCAAATTCTTCACTGTAACTTCCGCTTTTTGCTTACTAAAATACCAGTTGCATCTACAAGTGCCAACTCTAAAGTTTCAGTACATATCATGTTAAGAACAATACACTGTTACCAAAAAAGGAGAGCTGCCTACATTTCAGATGCATTTGCTCAGAACCCCCATGTGAAGCTGTCAAGTGGAAACCACAGCATCTATAAAAATCTAGCGGAGAGACGTTCACAGGGAAGATAAAACAGTTGATCATTCCACCACCACAAAGCAAGTGGAAATAGCAACAAATGACACAGAGGAATAGACGCCGCCACTAGGAAGATTAAATTAAATGAAAAATGAAGCATACCAGGAACTACCTAGCCTGCCAAGATGTTGTGCTAGATGCTCCACAATTATCCAGGAGCAATCTCTGGCTCTTGAGAATACAAGTGTGATAAAGTTAGATCACCTCAGCAGTTGGGGTTATTTAGTCAGATTCACCACGCTAAGGACCCAAGGACATTTGGATTTTAACATTTCTCATTTTTTTCATTATTACCTTTACAGATTTCAGCTTGTACTAGCAACAGAATTAAAAGTGGAATAAAAAATTGCACAGGATACAAATACTAACAGTACCAAGCATATCCAGAAGGTACACAGCAGACCAGGTGTCTGCATTGCAAATCAGCATTGATACATTCTACACGCAGGAAATTTAAGGCATTAAAGCTATGATTCAAAAGGAATACAAAAGCAGCCTCAAAGAACATTCTTCTTTTTCTGCTTTATGGGAGTTTTTTTGAGTGTTGCCAGTGGAAAATTTCCACACGATCAACCTAACAGAAAATGGAATTTGTCTGAAAAAACCCAAATGCCGCATATAAATACATTATGCTATTTAAAAAAAAAAAATAAAGTCTGTGAGGGTTTATTTTTTAAAAACACAAGAACTAAAGTATCGTTTTACCGCTAATTCACTGTGCTGCAAACTCCCACCTAAATGCAAATAGATGCTGTGTCCTTTAGGTCAGGTAAATGAAAAGCGTTCTACCAATACAAGGCATCTGTCAAATTTTCAATATAGACATTAAAAGCATTTGAAAGGTAAATCTGAAACCCCAGACTGAAACAACACTGTGCTTTTAATTTAAACACAATACACTGCATGGTTGTTATTAAGCTCTTCACTCACAGTGTAATTTAAGGACCATTTTGATATTCTGTTTGGAAAAAAGGTGTCAAATTAAGGAAAGTGCTGTCAAGTCCAGAAACTTTGTGAAAATAAAGTCCTCTCTGTAATAGCACCCTATAGGGTTTTAGTTCAACAGCATTTTTATATAATTCTAACAATTACACCAACAGCATTTGCCTCGCAGACCCCCGTCTCTATGAAAAGACTTCCACAGCATCCTTATTCCTTTCAGCTACAAATGCTGTTGGCAGATTATATGCAGTTACCAGCTTATACCACATAACACAACTCATGCTGTAATGGCCATGTGAAGCACATGGCTGTACAAGTTCTCTAGACAGAACCTGCCTGATTACATCAACAGCCCGCATTCCCCTTAGTGCTGACTTTCGATACTGAAAGCCAGAGAGGACTGTGACTCCTACAGTTCTCCTCAACCCTGGTAGTACAGAGGAGGGGAAGATGTTAGGCCAGCAGCTGCCATCCACACAAGGAAGCCACAGGCAGCCACAAACCAACCGCATACCAAAAGGGATGATTTTGCCTGCTTTGTCTTGTTCTCCAAGGATATCGAAGCTAAGTATAAGCTTGCAGATCATGTCTGCTGCACAATGTCCCCCTAACCACTTTTAGTCTGTTGTCCCTTTGGAAACCTGTCTCGAAAAAACAGACAGGGCATAAATAATACAACTTCTGCAAGTTTCATCACTGAGGAGCCTAGCAGTGGAGACACCCTATACTAGGTTCTACAATGAAGGAAAGAATCCAAAATTGAAATCAGTTTCTATTATTTCCTTTGCCCATGAAACAAGCTGTCCTTTAGGAGTGATAAAGTTTGTTTAATTAGTAACTCACCCAAGGACCGCCAGAGAAATCACTTCCTACTATTTTCTGGAAGTACAGGGACTGACAAATTTTCTGACTTATCAGCTCATTCTGCATTGGACACAAGTATGCCAGGCAAAGGGTTTCCTGATGTCAATGTATGATGTGCACTTAAGTTGCAGGAGAAGAACTAAGATGTTTTCTTATGTTCCTTTCTTCCTGCCAAAGGGATAGATTGCAAGTGCTGTGTGAACAATCCTAGCCATGAAATAACGTCCTACTCAAGTAATAAATTATTTACTACAGTTCTTTATTTGAAAGGGAGTCAATTAGTTAACGGGCCATCAATTAATACTCAGCAAGGAACAATACAAAGAGAGGAACTGTTCTGAACAGTACAGATCTTAAAAAAAAAAAAAAAGAGTACTTTTAAACTGGATACCTCTGTTTTCAAGCCAGCATCGTGCTTCACTGAACATCTATTTTAATATATAAACGACTACATTTGCTAGCAAGACATCCTGTTGACACCTATTCAATCCTGCCCTACTTTGGCATGACAGCCTTTTGCGTTCTTGCGGGGTTCAAGTGAGTGCTCAGATATATTCAAAGGATTATAATGCAGTGTATTTGAGGGCATGAGGCAAAAGCTTTGTTTCCCCGGAACAAAATCTGAAGGGCAGCATCCCCTCGAGGACGTAGCAAACAGAGTTACCCTGGAGACAGCCTCTGAGGAACAGTGACAATCCTCCGCAGACAAGATGATCTGTTGGGTTGGTATTTTAAGTGGGGGGGATGGGTGTTGAGTTTCCCCGCTCCTTGTTTCTGAAGCAGGAAGGGAATGAAGGTAAGGGAGGGGAAAATAATGTTAGTAAGTTATTTAAGGATCTTTACGACGAGAAAAGTTCGTCACTCCCTCTCCTACGCAATAGTATTGTTTTACTGTCAGGAAGTACACAGTTTTCACAGTTCGTTGCCATTCTTTGAATTATTTTCTCCTAAACTTTGCTCTATCATCTAATAAAAGCAGAACTTGATCAACCTCTCTCCTCAAGAACTGAGGAACTCGCAGTGTCTGTATCCGTGGTCTCCATTTTGCACAGCTTAACTTGCCAGGCCAAGTCTGGCACCTCCTCTCCTTGCCTGCTGAGGGAAGGTGAGTTGCTCCAGGAAACACATTTCAGACAAGGAGCCCAACCAGGGGAGAACACCACATATACAAAGCCATGAGATCTGCAAGTCACCTGAGGCATCATAGCAAACTCTGAGTCGAAATGGATTTTTTTTTTTTAATGTTATCAAAGTCAAGTATTCAGTTTTATAAAAAAACATTCACCCAGGCTTCCCCATGAAAAATATCTTCCGTTACTATTACTTTTCAGCTCAAATTAGGTCTTTCCCCACAGCTTTAACTAGTATTTCTGTTGCTTTCCAGGTAGTATATCTGGCTACTATCCATCTTATTTGTGTATTAAGCTTTACACATAATGCTGCAGATGTGTAAGCATTATCACTATATAACCACTGAATAGATTTATAAAAACTAAGGAACATTTGACATTTCCATAAGATACTCAGATTGCCATATCCCAGTGTAAACAATGAAAATAAAATCAGACACTGTAGCAAAGTATACTAAAGTTGTTATGGCACTTAAACTGGTTGTGAGTCTAACTCTCACAGAGGTTCATAATGCATAGATCCCATTGACTTCTAAGGTTATTGTTTTTAATTCAATGCATTTTCATGAATGCTAGACAGACTGATCTCATCTCCTTATATCATTTTTTCTGTGCCCTAAGCTTCTCACCATAATAGCGTTCCAGAGTGATATTGGATACACCAGCCCTCCTCAGAAGTTATTCTTGATTGCATTTTGCCAACTGGGCAACAAGGGATAATGAAATTCAACATGTAAGCATTCCCCCAAGAGCTGGAAAATTTCACATCTGTCATATATTTACTATCCAAAAAGAAAGGCACTGTATTTGTGCAAGCACTAGGGCTCTGAGAAACGGGGCTGTCACCAGATGTTCCACAGCTGAGAGTCTGTGTAGCCTCAAGAAGTGAGGCTAATCAGTGCAGGCCCTAAGTAATTAAGTTACTATGCTTTGCAAGAACTGCTGGCTGGTTAGAGGAGAAAGACCACAATTCAACACCCCAGTGAGAGAAAGGCAGAAAGAGATCAGACATTACATAGGTGAATGGGGGACAGCCAGCATTACCAGGGCAAAGAGTGCACAGGACAAAATGGGAATCTGTATCAAGCCAGACATCAAAATAGAGCAGTTCCACCTTCTGGGGCCCGCTAGGAAGATTTTGTCACCAGTGTCACAAATCGCAGCACATAGCAAATAGCCTAAACCATTCGGGTTTCTAGTAAACAGCATTCCCAACCACGTTTTTAATTAAGTTCCTCAAGGACACTAAACAGAGACTACAGGCTCATCCATTTTGTGCCTCATCTCCTTCATTTTGTTGTCTCCCCCGTCTTTAATCTAAGGCTCCTGTGAATTCAGGTATGCAATCTGAAACAAAGATTGTAGCTGTCAGGACGCAAGGACGTGCTTGCAGTGCCTCATGTACTAAAGTACAGAAGTACTAAGAAGTACTAAAAAAACCCACCAAAACAACTTCCCACAAGTAAGAGCTCATCAGCTCCCAAAACTTATGTCCAGGCCTGTTTTGTCATACACATGCATAAAGGTAAGCAAGTTTTGGGGGTTTTTTATTGTAATACATAACTTTCATGCACTTCTGTCATCAGTGCTCAGAGACTCTAAGGTGTTCTGCTGATGATACAAATTCATTATGTATTTGGCATCTAGCCAAGAGGACATTTTTTTTTTTTGTTTCCAATCAAATTAAGGAAAACAACTAAACATTATTAGATTTTCTAGTCCTCAGAATTCCCCCAGAGTAATATCTAATAGTAAGGTTTTAATTGCACGTGCCTATAAGATTACAAATTACAATGACAGGTTGGATTTCAAGTCACGACAAAGACATGAAGGCATATCAAATGTTCCTTGCATTATTCCAAGTTTAGACAGACCATCTCTCTATAGGCTTATTTATATATACAGTATGAAAGTTATATTTTAAGCACATACACACACTCGTGTATAAATACACACAGACAAAAATAAAATCAAGTGGCCTGGATTTTCCTACAAGTATTAAGAGTAGGTATTCTTCCTTAAAAACATACTACAAATTGCATAGACAGCACTGAGCAGGTGATAAATAGGACTTGTCCATGAATCTGTCTTTCAGAGTAGAGCTGTGCTTCCAATGGAGGAATAAAGGGGAGTATCTGCTTGCAGGAACACTTGTCAGCCCCAGTGCCAAATGCCCTACTCCAGCAGAGTAGCGGACATGGTAGAGGAAGGGAGATGATGTTTTCTGAGAAATACACAGCAAGCAACAGTTGGTAGGGTTACCACCAGCCCCTGGCTTTGTGGAGGACCACCCTGGCTTTCCCTGCCTGCAGAGACACTGCCACATGGGTTTGTTTGTCCACACCTTGAACTGGAAAGGCGCTAAGTTCCCAGCTCCACTCCAACCTGACACAACCAGCACAGCCAAACTGCCTTGCTTATAAACCAACATGCACATTTCCCCTCAACTCCACTGCAGACAGAAGTGCTGCACAAGACTGACATACCAAAGCCAGTTTCCTTTTCTCATCTGCTCTCTTGATACTAAATCAGCCCTTCCTGCAGCCTCCAGCATCTCAGTAATAGAAACAAAACACTGAATTAAAAATTGGAGACAGATCTTCAGCAACAAGACCTGCAGAGGGGGTGAAAAAAAAATTGAAAAAAAAATTCTCATTTAAATCTGCAGCATTGATGAACTTCTAATTGCTCCTAGAAGAGTCTGAAGGGTATCAGCTGCCCAAGAGAATAAGGACCATGTGCAACACTAGCTCTTGAGGTAGGGAGCAGCCCCCAATCTAGTGACCTCACTGCAAGCACCAATATTTGAGAGATTAGCCCAGGGTACAATCTCTCCTATGTTACACTCCAGCTTACACCCTCAGGCCTGAGCAAACCAGATTCAAAGTGCATTTACATGGAATCAACAACTTGCCATGGGATTTGGATCAGTCCCCAAAAACTCAGTATCAAAATGCAATTTATGACCCCACATACTGGAGATTTAAGAACAGGTGACAAATTGGACTGAGCTTCTAAAATCCATCAGGCATCTCAGTTTCTACATATTATGGTATAGGACGGAGTGACAATAACCAAATTACCTATTTCTAGTCCTTACCTCTTCCTCTGCCCACTCTAACACACAGACTTGAGAAGGATGTTTAGTGTCCATGAACTTACATGAAACAAATTTACACCTCAGGATGTGTAGCAAGGCATCCAACAGTATCAGGCACTGCAGAAAGTAGCCCAATACAGCAAAACACAAGAAAATACATAAAAGTAGATCTTGTTCTGATTACAGTTTATGTGGTGCATTCAATATTGCACTGTAACAAAAACTAAAACTAGCCTAGGCCTACACTCTCTACAGTGGGCAGATTGCAGCATCTGTGTGGTGTTGGCTAAAAACCCACTGCACATCCCACAGCTTGGAGCAGAATCATGACAGAACAGGGATGGTCCTGCCAGGCACTGGGAGGGATATTCAGGGAGGCTGCCCAGCACAACACTGTTTCATGAAATCGGGGAAATTCAAAGTAGGGAAAATCTTCTAAACTCTCCGACATGCTTTTAGTTTCTTCCCTTACCAGAGCATCTTTCCCAGATGAGTTGCTCACTGAGCAGCAGGAAATGCTTTTCAAATTCAAATAAAACCACATTACGAAACATATCCCAATTCAAGAAGTCATGATCAGTAAAGGAAACAACTGAACAACACTGAATATGCCATGGGGTAATAAACATCAGATGGCTCTAGGATTCATTTAATATGTCTGTGGAGTTGATAAAATGGATGTTAGATTTCTTCTAGGAAATCAGCAGTTTCGTTTGCAATAAAGAACTTCTTGCTGTTTTCACTGGGCAAAGGATGCTCTTCCTAATAGGAAAACAGCAGGTCTGCCCAGATCTTGTGGGAGCAGGTTAGCAGCAACTGAGGAGGAGGTGCAAGAACGAAGGTGGCCATAATTCATTCCCTCACTGTCACTCTTTTCTCATTTTAGCTTAAATTACTTCAAAATGCCCTGCTTAAATGTATGAGGGAACTAGGGCCAGAAAACCCTCAAAAATAAATTTTTTTCCTATCTAACTCCAATGGTTTAATCTTAGCTGAAGTTATTAGGAAAAGAAACAGAAACAACAACCCACTTGTGGGCATATTCACATCCCGAAGAGATGTGCTACAGCTGCATGGAAAGGATAGGCATATCAAGCTTTTGCACTTAAAAAAACCCTGGCCAGTGCCAGAAGGGATGGTTCTGCCCTAGCACTGTGCAGTTACTTTGTCTGTGAAGCTGTCTTCAGGTACTGCACTTCTCCAAGTATTGGGGGAATAGATGTATGATCTCATCCACCAAACCCCTTTACTCAACCCCGAACAGCAGGATCACTCCAACCCCTGGTAGTTTTCTGTCATCTTCACCACATAAAAGCTTTAGCTGGAAGTTTCCCATCAACAAAGTAGGTGGAATTAGCAATTAGTCAAATAAGTCTCCATTTTTCCACTGATTTAATTATGCAATAGGTGAAAACAAAGAGCGAATGGGTGGGCAGTTATTTCCCCTATTCATCAGGATAAGTAAAGGGAAGCTGCTCACTTCTGCTCCTCTTTCTTTACTGCACCAGCCTCCTTCAACTTCAGCTTCCCCCACAACAGTCACTTTGTGACTTGGGACATCTTGTATGTCCAAGAAGACACAGGACAAGGCGTCCTCTCACATGTAGACAGCTGCAGATGTGAAAATATTCCTGGTGCTCCATGGTACATCTGAGTATTGGCTAAGGGATGACTGTATCCATATTAGTCAGCTTTGATCCACTACAATTTTCAGTCCTGTTTGTTTGGGATTATTAACTCCAAAAGGATGTACAAAAAAGATTATTCTGATATGTTTATTTGGAAAAGTCAGGCAAGCTTTTTAATCTTTGTTTGTTTGGGGTTTCTTGTGTGTGTTTTTTTTGGATGTATTTATATCTAATGCCAAACCACAGTAATTGCATCACAAACACTTACTGCTTACACAGAAAATCATCATGGTTTTTCACTGGGATGCTATAATATTTTTAAAACCAATACATCCACCAGAGGAGAAATGAGACCCTGGGCCCATCAATATCCTGATGAGCTAAAAGTTGCTGAGACCACAAGTAATACTTATTCAGAGAAAGTTCCTTGAAAGAATCTGCTTTTAATAGCTAGTCCTTACTTATTCTGTGCTTAGCTACAACAAGGACTAGTCAGGAACAGGGCTAACTAACAGTTCTTACTAGATAAGGACTACTGCAGAAGAAACACAAATGGATCAGTGTCAATGAATAAACTCAACATCCTCCTGAATCCCAAGAGAAAGCCTAAGCACTGCCTCAGAGATCCTGTCATCACAACAAACAGTGTCCCAAGCACATGGCTGTTCTTCATTCATATCTTTAAAAACAATTCACTGGAAAAAGAGTTGTGCCTTAACTGCATGAGTTTTGACTTTTGTCTTCAACAAAAAGAAGAATATTAAAGCTTTTTAGAAAGACGGAGAGAAAGAAGTATCACAAAATATTTCTAAGGCATTTATGTCCAGCTTATTTTTCCTCTCCAGTACCACCCCAGCCTTTTCCAGGTTGGCTTATTTTTCCCCAACACGCAGCAGAGCCGGCACACCAGCTTGGTCCCTCTGTTGCTCTTCCAATCTGCTGCCAACAAACTGTCTTGTCCATTTGCTTAGTACTCCCTAGGACCAAAACCAAATGTGCCGGCCATTATAAGAATATTTGACGTGCGCATTTTTATAGCTTGAACTGGAAGAAGATTGGAAGGTTCAAGAGACTGGTTACAAGCTACGGTTTCCAGGTCAAATCAAGACTAGGTCAGAAACAAAGAAACCTAATCATCTGGCTTAGCAACTGCTTGGCAGCTGATACAAAAGGAATAGTTAGAGTTAGGTCAGCTTTTTAGACAGCAGATGTCTGCACCACAACACCCATTCATTACCTACACAGTTAATAACTACACAAATACAATTTTTCAGGATTCAACAAAACTCTTAATTGCCCAAAACTACTTGCTCCTCTTTGTGACAAGCTCTGAGTTGCACTTTTCAATTCTGGTTTTTAAGAGAGTAACTTTTTTTAAAGAGGTTCACTAATAAAAACATTTTTATAATCCTAGTAAAATATAATGTGAATTAAATTATGGTACAATAATTCACACCTGACTGCACAGAGGCCATTTGGCCTTCATCTTTTGTGTCTGAATGTGCTGGGTGGGAATTACTACACAATAATTCACATGCTGTCACATCTTATGGCTTAACTAACACTTAAAATCAGAGTTAGTCACTAGAGATCAGGAATCAGTCTTGTCAGGAAATGGTTACAAATGAAAGAAGTATCAGAGGTCACAGGCCTGAAAGGTAACAACTTCCCCCTACTGCTCTGAGAGCAAGCACATTTTCTACTGCTGTAGTTCAGAAGGAGACCCACAAGCCCTGCTGCTGTATAGTGTACATATTAAAAATTATCAAATGGTTAGGGTTGGAAGGGACTTAAAAGATTACCTAGCTCCAACCCCCTGCCAGGGGCAGGGATGCCTTCCACTAGACCAGGCTGCTCAAAGCCCCATACAACCTGGCCTTGAGTACTTTCAGGGATGGGGCATCCACAACTTCTCTAGGTAACCTGTTCCTGTGCTTCACTGCCCTCACAGTGAAGAGTTTCTTCCTAATATCTAACCTTACCCTACACTCTTCCAATTTAAAGCCATTATCCCTTGTCTCATGACTACATACCTGTATCCAAAGTCCCTCTGCAGCTTTCTTGAAGGCCTCCTTTAGCTACTAGAAGAACTCCCTGGAGCCTTCTCCACACTAAGAAACTCCAGCTCTCTCAGTCTGCCTTTGCAGGAGAGGTGCTCCAGCCCTCGGATTATGTCCATTGCCATCCTCTGGACTCGCTCAGACAAGTCCATGTCCTTCTTGTGTTGGGGGCCCCAGATGGGGATGGATGTAATACTCCAAGTGTGGTCTCATCAGAGCAGAGTAGAGGGGCAGAATCACCTCCCCTGACCTGCTGCCCACACTGCTTTTGGTGCAGCCCAGGATACGACTGCCTTCCTGGCCTGCAAGCGCACGTTGCTGGGTAACATCCAGCCTCTAATCCACCAACACCAACAGGGCTGCTCTCAATCCATTCTCCATACAGCCTGTCTTTGTGCTTGCCATTGCCCTGACCCAGGTGGAGGACCTTGCATTTGACTCTGTGGAACCTCATGATGTTCCTGTGACCCCTCTGCTCGTGATTGTAAAGGTCCATCTGGATGACATTCCATCCTTCAGGCATGTCAAAGCTTCACACAGCTTGGTGTCACCGACAAAAGTGCTGAAACTGCACTCGATCCCTTTGTCTATGCCACTAATGAAGACATTAAATAGCACCAGTCCCAATATGGACCATTGAGGGTAAAAGATCTTGTTTCCCCTCTATAGCAGGAAGATGCTATGAGCAGACACACTTGACAAAAAACCAAAGGGAAAAAACCCAAAAAAACCAACCAACTAATGTTACCAGAAAGTCACCTTAAAATCTTCCTCCTTATTTAGGGTGAAATTTAGACGTGAAAGAGGTGGGTCCACACACAGACCTCTGTGCTGCACAATGGCTTAAGCAAGAATCAAACAGCGTATAGTCTTAGCAAGGTTGAATTTCACCTTCTATCAGCTTATAGATTGGTCTGTCATCAGAGAGGAACTTAATACTCCCAATTTTAGTATATCGCTGCTAATGAAAAGCACTACAGTATATACACAGAACAGTCACCCCCTTTTATCAGGAAAAGCCTTCCTCGATTCACTTGTTCCACTACAGAAAAGGTGGCACGGCTGCAGGTAATACAAATTGCCAAGAATAGCAAACATTATAAATATTTCAAGGATGATTAATCTTTAAAACACTGAAGTTAGGCAGAAGCCTGGAAGTCAACTTGGCTATTTCACAACTAATAAAACATGTATCTTGTATTTCATTGTGACTATATAAAGAGTATTGTAGTAAAAGGCAATTATCCACCATTCACTAGCTAACATAACACTTGTACAAGTATAAAAGAAACACAGTATGTATTTTAAGCAGTGACAGTATTTCCACTGTATTAAAATAGTAGTGAGGCAAATGTTCAGCTCACATTAAACAGCACTCTGTCACCAAGGACCAGCTTGCTAGCATCATATATTCCCCCAAGATAGATAATGCTGCTTGCTTTAACAGAATCATTGTCACCAGGCAACTACCAGTGCTGTTCAGTAATAAATATTTCCAATGTTCTCACAGAAACTGGCTCAGCATCTGGACCTGCTATTGCCTGGAGAGCTCAGCTTGACCTTGGAGTACCACCTTTTCACAAAGATGCAGCCCCTCACCACGGTTGTCTCCCAGAAGCATTGCAAAGATGGTGCAGAAGCTCAGAGGGCGAGAACAGCACAGCACACGAGTCTCTCCTTCCTTGCAGCTACAATGACTTGAAAGGACTTCAAATTTAATTTCCTACTCTGCGAGTGATAAATTAGTTCAGCCCCACCTCAAACTAATTCTCATACAGAGAGACAAGATGGCATCTGTCCCTAAATGAAGGAAGGTCACTTCACAGCTATGCCACAAGTCTCCATAAGTAAATTCTCAGAGGCAACTTATCTTTTTTGGAAGTTTAGAATTGGGCCAGCAGCATCTGTAGTCCTGCCAGTTTGGTGCTGCCAAGTATCAGCACTAGGCCTTAAGCTTCATAAAAATACAAGGCTCCAGGACTTGTCAGGCTTTGTCTGAACCAAAATCTATTCTAGTTTAAACTTAGCTCTATCCCCAAAAGTTATTTCAAAACTCTTGTAGAACCTCCAACTTTCCCTAGGATCAGACAACTTTTGCTTAGCCTGTCCTAGCTGCAATATCAAAACTTCTTTAATGTCAAATTGTCCTGTTTTGGGCTGGAATAGAGCTAATTTTTTCTTAGTAGTTCATACAGTGCTGTGCTGTGGATTCAGTATGAAAATATAGAGTCATATTCACACACAAGGTTGAAGGGAAGTAAGCAAACATCTGTACAGTGCATAGTTACCAGCTAGGCTTAAACTGGGATACCTATTGTTTGTCCTGTAATTTCAGTCAGATTTTGCTTACATTACTGCTTAACTTTCTCTGACTTCAGTTTTGCTTAGCTTTGGTCAAGTATGTCTGCTTCTAACCCAAAAATCACATTGTACACCAAGAAAAAGATTAAGAAATCTAAGTAGTCACAACAATGACTAACTAACCCCATGGATTATCAGGGGTGAACAGTGTGTAAGCCATTAACAAATGAGTTTTTTAACTTAAAAAGTTTTAAGCAGCTGCAAGACCAGGAAGAACTAAGCCCAGCAACCAACACCACACTTTGCTCAAGAAGGAACCAAGATGCTGAAAGCTCACTCTCATGATACAACTACAAGTCAAGAGTTTAGTAGCAGAGGAAAGAAGTAGATTGCAATGCCTGTTGATTTTATGGCATTTGTAACAATCTCCAGCAGAAACTGGGCAATTTGGATTATTGCTTTAGTTGCAGTAATAACTGGTTGTTAATTTTTTTATTATACTACTGAAAGAAGTAGAGTAACAACAAAAAACTCATTCTTCATTGCCTACTGTGAAATTATGCACACAACACAATCCTTAAAAAAATAATTTTCAAATGAATAATAATAATAAAGCAATCTGATAGGATGATAAATATCTCTGCATACAACAGGCCTTCAGCTCTTTTCCAGAGCCTAAAATGAGTTACTTGTTTGGAGATGTGCAAAATTTCAGCCCACAGCAATCACTGGGGTATCCTTCCTATCCTGTTCTTAACAGCATGCAGTGCTGATTCCTTTTATTTCTGTTATTATTTTTGTCCAGCAGTCTGGAAGTCTTAAATCTCAACTCTCAGTCACACATAAGCATGACAGCAATGTGACAGAGCAGGTGTAGACCTCTCCAGGCTTGCAAACTGAGCTGCTGCCTGTCATGTCCATCCCATTTCAAGTGAACTTTGACAGTGTTCATTTGTGGGTAAAGAGAAATTTGCTTTATTTGGGGTCAAGGGGAGGAAGGCTGAGGAAGATGAGAACAGCTGCTCATTCCAGAAAACGCCTCTGGGAAATCCACCTGCTACAGGGAAAGAGGATCAGTTCGCTCAGGTGTACATGGGGGAAAAATAAGTCAGGGACCACTCTGATGGTCCAGACCTTCAGACGCTTTGGGAAAACCTTCCAAAAGGGACAAAAAGAAGGCAGGGGTACAAAAGCCCTGTCCATTGCAGAGCCCTTGCAAAGGATAAAAAAGCCTTTGCTTTTGCTGTTGTTGCTGATGGTTTTATTTTTTTCCCTGGTATTGTTGCTCTCTATCTTGGTTAATTCTCTGATTTTGTATAACATGTTTGGTTTTATGGAACAGATGGAATTACAGGCTTTTCTGTAGCTTAAAAGAGAGGATAGCTTTTGGGGGGCTTCCACACTCCTCCAGGTTGTGTCGAATACGCAAGTTGTAAGCTGTTTTCCATTCATGTCAAGGGCAACACTAAAGAAATCATCCACTACTCAAATCTGCTATCATCTCAAGTATTTCACATGGTTTAAAATTTCTGTGAGCTATGATCCGAAGCAGTCTGAGCAAAACACTAGACATTACCGTGCCTGTGCATTTAGGATACAGCAGATTAACATCATCACTGAGGAACTGCAGGGGATCATGACTTTTCCCCTTTTTATGATTTCTACAGCTTATCAACAAGATGACATTGTACCAGGGCAGTATTCTGGAAGATTACTTTTCATCTTGCAGATCACTGAAGTATACACCCTTTGACTCCACACCTGTCATCACAGCCACATCACACACACAATATACTCCAAGAAATGAGATAGCTAAAATAAAATAAAAAACCAAGCCCCCTCAAAAAAGAAACCACCAAAAACAACATCACCACCTCTCCAATTTATGAGATCACTGGTCTAAGAAATCTGTCTATAATGCAACTACTACTACAGATGAAGAAGCTGTGTCAGGAAACTCAAAAAGAGAACGAGATGCAGCAAGGTCAGTTTGAAAAAGTAGTTTGTATCAACTCCAGCAATCACTACAGGACAGGAATCATTCCAGATCATGAAATGAGAAGTCAAATGCTTTGAGTCCTGGTAAATTACAAATGCTTTCTGCATACAGTGAAAAGGGACTACTAAAGGGGAAATAAAAACAACAAAAAAAAAGCAGGGTTTAACTGGGCTATTTTTATAAGGAAGGTGAGGCTGTGGCATCTGTTTAAATACAAATATGCTGTCTTCAGGCATAAAAACTGCATTGATACCAGCTTGTCATTCACCTTAGACAGCCTCTTGCAGGCACTTGCAGGGAGAGAGGCAACAAGGGAGAGCACCTGAAAGCATCAGATATTCAGTCTCTGATTTCAAAGCCTTGGAAGCCCCATTGGACTGTTCAATTTGACCTTCAGTGGAACTCTGAGTTTTACGTGCACGTCCTTCCACACAGGAGACTGAAGGGGTTTGACTGCCCAGTGCTAGCTGATAGCAAACGTACTCATCGAACATCACACATCTAAACCTTCTCCCCTCACTTAGGAACAGGAATGCATCATCCTCAAACAACCAGACAAATTCTCAGTACCTGCTTCCCCCAAAAGTTCTGAGGTGGAAGCTGCATCCTGGCCACTCTTAGAAATCAAAACAGAGAGAATCAAAACAAGTTCTTTAGCTCAGACCAAAGGTCTTCATCCTCCACTGTTCAAAGGCAGTTGTGAGCCCCTACTGCACTTTCACTGGCAATTTATAGGGATTAGATAACATGTGTGTTGGTTAGATGTGTGATATCACAGCAAACACCCTCTACATTTAGTCTGTAGAAGAACATAAAGGGTAGAAATATTTCCAGGCATCTAGTTTCTGCATCTCTGGCATTTGCTCATCTGTAGCATAATACGGCTCCCAGGATACTTCTGACATTTTCATTTACTGCGACTATCAGGCAGGACTTTCCAGCTACAGTGGCACTGAGAATTTAAACCAGAACTGCCAGAGGCATATTTAAATTGTTAATTGCTTTAACTGTTAATACTGCTTAATTATAAAGATTTACAAAACATTTGCCATTTAACTTTCCTGGAAAGGTATGGAGAGCACCTTTCCTAATGGCTCTTTTATTCCACCCCAATTGATCAACTCAGTTTAAATATTCATTCTAATTTTCAAGTCAGTGAGGAGTTTTACTTGCAGAATGATAGTACAGATAACCTTTGTGCCCAAAGGTGTTATATCAGCAACAGGTCGTGCTCTATAGATATGTTTTGCCAATTACATATATTTCATTTTCTAATCACCTTCTCTTGCTGTAAAATTTTGCTCTGGTGTCTTACCACATATACAAAGGATCAGTTCGTAAAGCACAAAAAGCCTGATGAATATTTTAAAGCAGGGGCCCACAGGTTACATACCGGGAGTCATGTTATTTACAAACACGCATCCACTGACCTGTAATTAAAATGAGATCCTTGGTGGAGTTCACCTTCCACTTAGGCACCTGGGAAATCAGGCAGCCAGATTTTCTAAAGCTCTGCTCTGAGCATTTCGTAACTATCACCCCTAATAGGAGCTCCTGAATGCTTCAGCACTCATGAAACCTGGCAGCTTACTTCTGTGGCTTACATTTTGGTTTCTCATAGAAAAAGAACCCAACCCCAGGCCTCAAAATCTTACTTCAAAGAATTACATGTATCAGATTTCACTTAACAGTTTCCTGGCTAATAAAAAGACCAAATTTTTCTCCTAGAGCTCTGTATGGGGTTTGGGTAGCCAGGTTTCAAGGGGCTGGGTGGGAATTACATGGGTGGCTTTGAGAGAAGTTGCTTGAAGCTTTCCTATGTCTGACAGAGGCAGTGCCAGCTGGCTCCAGGATGGACCTGCCACTGGCCAAGGCCAAGTCTATCAGCAACTGTGGTAGCACCCCTGGGATAACACATTTAAGATGGGGAAAAAGTTGCTACTGTGTGAGAGAAACAGCTCTGCAGGCACCCAGGTCATTGAGGAAGGGGGAGGAGGTGCTCCAGGCACCAGAGCAGAGATTCAGATTCCCTTGTAGCCCATAGTGAAGACAACAGTGAAGCAGCCTGTCCCCCTGCAGCTCATGAAGGGCCACAGTGGAGCAGAGATCCACCCGCAGCCAGTGGAAGAGTCTGTGTGCCCATGGAGAGCCTACACTGGGCCATGCTGTGACCCCGAGGAGAGATGAGCCCACTCTGGAGCAGGTTTGATGGCAGGATTTGTGATCCCAAGGAGGAACCCCATGCTGGAGCAAGGGAAAAGTATGCAGGGTCCTCCCTCTGAGGAAGAATAAGCAGTAGAAACAAGGTGTGATCAGCTGAACACAACTCCCATTTCCCTGTCCCCCTGCACACGGGGAGGAGGTGGAGACAACTGGGAGTAAGTTCAGTTCAGGCAGAAGGGAGGGGTGGGAGGAAGGTGTTTTAAAGATTTGTTATCTCTCATTAATCTACTCTGATTTGATTGGTAATAAATCAGTTCTTCCCCAAGTTGAGTCTGTTTTACTTTTGATGGTAATTGCTGGGGGATCTCTCTCTGTCCTTATCCTGACCAACAAGCCTTTCATTGTATTTTCTCCCCTGTCCAACTTGAGGAGGGGAGTGATAGAACAGCTTTAGTGGTCACCTGGCATCCAGCCAGGGTCAGCCCACCACAAGCTCATCCATCCCTACAGCAGAGCAGCTGTGCCTGACGCTATTCCCGCAGTTCTCAGCTGCAGCCTGGCTGTGCATCGTGGTTCTCCATGCTGCTGGGTGGGTTACACAGTGTGCTAGGCTAAGGCAACACTCTTGGTTGCGGTTCTTTTTGGTGCAGAGTCCCTGAGCCTATGGGAGCCTCGGTCTTTCAGCAGAGCACAGAAATATCCACTGCAGTGCATGAAATCACAGCCCAACATGATGGTGAGTAAAATCCCACCCTGGAGCTGTGGCTAAAGCAGGACATGCAGCCCCTTAACTGAGCAGTATTCACAGAAGGGAAATTCATTTCCATGTAGAGGCCAGGAGAGACAGTCCCAGTGACACAGCCAACAGAGCAGGCTTAGGCATGGAGGAAGACACTCTGCCTTAATGCAGCAGCTAAACTCAGTAACAGAAACCTTTATGTGTCAGAGTTCTTTGTTTCAGTACTTAACTACGCATAATATAGCCTGGGAATTCAAATACCTGAGGTGGAAGCAGAGAAAGAGAAATCAACATCCTGGAAAAAACCCACACCGTTAGGAAAAGACAGACAAAATCCTTGCTATTTTCTTTTCTTTTCTCTCTTCCCTTCCCACAGGCAAATTTACACCATCTCTCACTCACCATGGGCAATCGGTGTTAAGAGCATTGTGAAGAACAGCAGCTGTGATGACCACATGACTGTGAAGGAGGGCTTGAAAGTATCCCAGCAAACAAGGGTTCAAAGAAAAAGGCGAGAGTCCTCCTGTAACTTGCTTCCAACACTTCAACTGTTGGCCTTCAATTCACATCCGAAAAGGGGAAAAAAACCCAATCAAAAATAATAGTAATAAAAAAAAATCCCACAGCCAAGTATCCAGAGTCTGAGACCTACAAATGAGAAAGGAAAAAAATGCAGTTAGTATAACAATAAGATAGGTGTTTTCAATCAAGTCTTGCTGCATTTCATTGCTGCCAGCAGCTGTAAAGGCAAATGTGTCTTCCCCCCTTCCTGGCCCTTCAGATACATGCACATTCCTACATAAAATATGAATTAAAACTTATCCCTGTGCAGAGAGACAGTTTATGCATAGCCAATGCTCTGCTTCCTCTCTCAAATAGTTTTGAACAACAATGCCCACAGGTCCAGACAGTCCACAGGCTTGAAAGCTGACTAGAAAAAACAATTCCATACACATTGCATCTTAGTATAAGTACATGGGACTTCTAATAAAGGGGAAGAAGGAGCAAAGAATAAATGCAAGCTCTTGGAAGAGCACAGTCACCAAACCACCACCAAGACAGGTTGCTTCGTCACTCAGCCTAGGCCATTCCAGTGAGCACACATGGGAAGCACAGTGCCTTAGGAGCAAATCCAACTCATAGCTGCAACCTCTGGCCTGCCTCCCCTTTCCCTCAAAACAGAAACCCTTTTTCAATATATCTAACACAGGCACACCAACTCAGATAGCCCCAGTGTAGGGAATAAGACACCCAAACAACAATCCCAGGCTTTCTCTTTAGCTTCCCACATAGTATGTAATGCAGGTAGACACGCTGGCCAAGAAATTAGCTGTGCAAACATCTGCTATATGTACCAAATGACTCAGGCAGAAGCTGAGCCCAGCTCTTCCCCAGGTACCTGGGCACTGCATTATTCTGCTAAGAGGTTTCACTCCTTTTTGCATTTCTTTCATTCCTCTTCTGCAGAGGCTGACAATGATATATCAGGCAGTGGGACTAGTAATACGGTTTGGGAGCATTTCCACTGATGATAAGCCTCTTTTTGTCTGAGGCATCCTGTGTGGCTTTTAATCACTGAATCTGGACCAGGCTTTAAACCCAAATAGAGCCTAAAGTCACCCTTATTCTCTCACTGGCTACTTTTTAGTCACTGCCAGTGAACTCACTCCTAGTCAAGCTCTGCAGTTATTTATTATGGAATTAAAAATAATTCTCGTCCATCCCACACGCTTACAGGAAAGCATGGGGAAATCTGAATCCATGCTTGAATAAAAACATTAACTCATTTAACTGGAGAATGTATTTCAGCTTTCCATCATTTTAATCTCTCAAGAAGGGTCTAGATGGCCACAGTGACTCAAACTTGGTAGGAAAAAAACAACTATGCAGAGTTAAACTACGGCATCAGTTTGAGACTTAGCTCCCCACTGACTTTGAAATGATGAGGAAATATGAGGAATTGAAAAGTACTTTATATATCTGTTTTGAACTCCTTAGACTGCAGTCTTCACAGCACTGGTCTAATTAAAAGTCTCTCAAAAAAAATCTCTGATCAACAGAAGTTATTCTTCCCTGAGCAAAGAAGCTGTTTTTGCCAATTTCTGTTCTTACCGAAAACCCAGTCTGAGCCAAAAACAGTATGAAAAAACTGTGCTGCATGCCATTGTGATGTGGGTATATTTCTGGAAGTTTGGCATGACAAAGTGGCCTTTGTTTTGCTTCCTATCTTTACTGATGAACTAAATCAAATCCCGCATTGTTCAGAACCGAAGTCTATAAAGAAGCCGTTTTGAGGTATTTTTAATAAATATATCTTTCAGTGCCAAGATTTTATGCTCCCACTCTACTCTCCTCCCCAGTCTGTCCCTGCAATTTGTTCATTCAAATGTAGCATTTAGTTTCTTTTTCTCATCTCTGTAACTGGGGTGACTAAAAAGCCCAGGGTCAATCTGCAGTCAAGTGGATTCTTTATAGACATCCTTGAAATTAAGACTTTGCTTGAGCTGGGACTAATCAAAATGGTCACTGATAATATTTAAAATCTGTTTTTCAAACAGGGACAAGCCTCATGAATATTTTAAACCGTACATTTTAAACAGTGAGCAAGTTTTCCATTTATATTTTAGGAGGCTACAAGCACACAAACTACACCACTGACCATTATTTATGCATACTTTTTCTACAGTACCCCGTCAAAGTTTTAAGAGTAAGAAGCTTTTTGTGCTACAAAATTTGAAAAGGCATACAGAGATGAGTGAAAGCTATCCAAGCTCAGGTAAACTTCCCTAAAGCAAAAGCTCAGTCAGGCAGTGATGGAGTAAAGGTTTGTTTTCTAATTTTTATTTGTTTAAGCTGAATCAGTTCTGAATAATCTAAGTCTGTTAGAAAGAGATAACATTATGGTGCAGCAAAATGGGTTCGGGTATAAACTGACAAAGTCACAAATTAATTAGGCTCCCTATCCCAGAGAAGGGATAATTGTCAACAACACATTTACACAGTGGCCTTTAAAACTGTATTTATCTGTCTCTATATACCTACAAAATAGAATTCATGGAATTTTTTTGCTATCATTTCATGGGCTGGGGCTGAATGAGAAAAAGGATTCACTTGCCCTCTGTAAAGTCCAAACAAAGTCTAATTTTTGGGAACTAATGTCTTGGAACTACCAGAACTAGAAATAAACATTTTATCCTACTGGAAAATACATTATCAAGTCACAAAGCTTCTATGCAAAAGGGACAAAAAGACTTGCTAAGCATTATGCACCATTTACTCCAGTTGTAAATCTGATCCAGTGTTCTCTGCCCTACCATCCTTCCTGCCAGAGGAGAACACGCCAGAGATGTGGCCTGCCAGGTGGTGTCTGCACACCCCGACTGGCACAACCTTGCCCTTAATCCTGCTTCTACAAAGACTTCAACCCCTTAGGCTTAAGCTCATGCACATATATTAACAAATACACAATGTGTCTGGAGACATGCCAACTGTGTTTAACAACACAGGGCACCACTACATTAACCAAACACATTGTAATGCTACAAAATTCTGGGTGGGTTTGTATTTCATGTAATCAAATAATCATAGTGTGTTTGTGAACCGGATATCTGCAGGGGAACAGCTAGATAGGAAATGAGTGGAACAACCCTTTTCCTTAGTGGTCACTCAACCCCTCTCAAGCAGCAGTGTAAGATGCAGAAAGAGGCTAGCAAAACAAAATTCACTTCATCTTTGGATTAATTCCAGGTAAAGTACAGCCAAAGAGAGAAACTAGAGCACATATCTGTGAACTGTTCAGTGCAGAGTGTTATATTTACTGATGCAAGAAAGGCATACACTATCACAGTGAAAAATTTAAGAGCTACACTTGACCTAAGGGGTTTGGAGTTTAACCACAAAGACGATGCAGCCTGCATTGATTTAAAAGAAAGTTCTTCTGCTCACTGACCTTTATGCCCATAAGGCTGCCCCTGACACCTTCACAGTCTGATCCCTTGCATCACCCAAACCAGAACTGCATGCTGGCAGTTCCCAAAAATCCAACTCAAAGTGCTACTGACAGAACAGGAGAAAGCCAAAGGAAACTAAGGCCTTGTGGTGAAGAGATGAGCAGTGAAGTATTCATCAAGGTGTTGTTCATAAAAGAGCATTATAGATACACTGACAAACTCAACATCTACCCAAGTCTGTTCTTCAGCAATTGATGTCAAGCAGCACATGGAGCACTTTCTGAGCTCATCTGTCGGCAGTCTACAGGGAGGGTGAAAAAGAAAACTAAACCAGTTCATGTGGTGAGTGAACAGATAGGCTGAATTCAAAGTAGAATTCAGTGCAGCGCAAGCCAAACTGGTCAGAAATCCATTTAATTACTGTCATCTTCCAAACATGAGCATTTACATCTGCACAAAGCTGGGCACAACCCTTCTCACATGGCAAAAGTTACCAGTTCCTCAGCTATCCAGCATTTTCTAGGCAACTGGGGTACAGGAGGGGCAAGAGTGTTTTACAAGGAGGCTCATTAGAGAAAGCCTGATCAGAAATGCCCTGTTTTTCTTATCCAGTTTCACTTACAGCGATTTTATTCCTACCCCTGAAAACACACACAGTGAAACTAGCTTCAACAAATCCATGATGCATGAACTACTTTATATTTCTTAATACAATAGATTCCTGCATTTATCTTCTCCTTTGGCAGAAATCACCTACCAAGTAGGAAAAAAACTGTGATGTTTCAAACAAATACTGATAAAATTCACTATTTTCAACAGGACAAGTTTGGAAGTAATTAAACTCCTTGAAGCTGATGGGTCAAGCTGGAACCATGGATGTAATCCCCCATTCTCAGCATCTGCTACTTGAGACAATTTATTCCAGGCAACATTTTCAGAATTTAACCAAGAGAGGAAAGAGAAATAAACCCAGTAAGAAAAACTATAACATGCAATCTCTGCAAAATTAAATTAAGTGCAATTTAATGTTAGAAAACTTCTTCAAGTAAGACACTGAGATGTATTTCCACTCGCATTATGAATGTCTAAACAATAGAATTACTGAAATACATTTAACCATCAGCTGTTTGCAAAACACATTTTTATTGTTTATTTTTACTGGGGGAAAAAAAAAAAAAAAAAGACTTCATTAAAAAAGTTTCGGTCCTCCAACCTCCTTCCACCTTAACCCTGTCAGGTACTCAGGGTGTGGCTCCCTAGTCACTTTGCAGGTGGCAGCAACACAACCTGCCACATGTAAGGTCACACAGACATTACCGACCATGTAACACAAGGGGAGCAGGGCAGGAGCAGGCAGCAATCCTGGCATTTCAGTGGAACCGCATGCACTTCCACTCACAGCCACTCACTGAAGTTACTGCTACCGGGACATGGTTATTTATGGACAGATTTTTCCATGAGCATTTTCAAGAAGTCAAGAACGTGTTTCCGAGACACAAACTGAATTTTCTGTAGACTTTCATTCGTGTCTGCGTTTAGCCCAGGAGAAGGTTCATATTATTCCACAAATTCTTATAAAGTCAGAGTTCTCACCAAGTTCAGAAAAACAAGCTTTTTTTTTCCCCTCAAAATACGAAGCAGCAGCCACAGCTTTTGGCTCTTTATTTAAGGTTTTAAGTTTGCCAGATGTGAGAAGGCTTTGTGAGAGACCCAGTGAGCTCTCTCACAGAGAGAAAGGACTCACCAACCTATGTTTCAACATGCTCATATCTATGTCTTCCTGTACTGCAGACCCTGCTCCTGCTCTGCTCTTATGTCTCTGTTGGGGCTGTGAACTCAGAGGGAAACTCCTCAACACACCCACCCCATATGTACAAAACGACATAATACTTCTAAGTCCTTACTTCCAAGCCAGGTTTAAAACAAGCACTTTAACCTCTATTTCACCTAACTGCCATTCCTGTATATTAACATTCACTTCATCCATACTGTTTGAAAGCCTGAGACCATTCTGCCCTTTACTCCTCCTTTATAGCTGATGCAGCACTCTGAGAAGTCACTTTTAAAACCTTAAAAGCCAGAAACAATGACAGCAAAGCCTAATAAGTTTGTGTTTACCCTCGATTCTCCAGTATCACTGCAGTGCTACTTACGCCTCCATGAGGGGAGTGGCCAAGGCAGTAAGGAATCACTATCAGCCCAAACCAAGCCTCATCAACCACCTGTTTAGGCTATAATTCAAAGTGACAAAGAGCTCTTTAGATGTTCTGCGGGAATTGCTGCAAAATAACTCAAGTGTTAACTGAGTTAATTCATTTCAGATTAATCAAGCCTTTGATAAGAGCACACCTGAATACAGACCAGCCAAATATAGTAACTTTTTTTTTTTCCTGTGTGAGTGAAACGGAGGTTTTTGTGTTATTCCAATGGTCAAAGGAGAACTTAAGCTATCAGCTTGTTGGTTTTCCCATTCAATCCAGAATCAAAGCTATTTCAGGAGAAAATGATAATCAAACTAATAGTGACGCTATTCAAGTCACAAGTGAGGATGGAGGAAGGAATAGAGAGAAAAATTAAGAATCTTGAAAATACAGTCCAGAAGCTTAGAAATATTGTAATGAATTGCACATCTGAGTATCACAGCTACTGAACATTCCAGACTTTCCTTAAGTGCCTGCTGGTTATCCTTGGCAATATAATTTATTCCAGATTTAAGAGGAAAGTACACCATTCACAAGGTCCCTGCATGTGTGCAAATACATGATTAACACATGCGAAATTTCAAAAGGTGCAGAGTATCATATGAGGATGTGGTAAAATATGCCAATGTTTGTATTGCATTACCACCCCAGATCAGCACCAAACTGAAAACTGATTACGAAAAACTTGGTACTCTCCCTGGTTAAGCACCACCTGCTAAAGCAGCTCACAACTGGCAAGAAGCAAGTCAGTCCCTCCACCACAGCAAAAAAAACCTACAAGTCTTGGGAAGAACTATGCAGCTCTTCACACGAGCTGCATTGCACCATAAACTTCTGACCACCTGAAACAAGCCTATTTCATCACCGTATACAGCAGTTATTACAACAATATTCCACAAACTTTTGGGGAGGTGTTAATATCCTTCTCAAAAATTTATTATACCTACATGATACACCATCTTTCTCAAATGTTTTGGTTTGCAGCACATCTTTATATAAAAGGAAAATAACGCATAGGCAAGCTCTCTTCACAGTATTGCCAACAGTTGCGATTTCATTGCAAAACTCAGTATGTGGCAACTCCCTGCAATAATGAAAATTTCAGCTTACTTTTCAAGTAAATTCCTCTTTATGGAGAGAAGCTGAAAAATAGGACCCAAATACAGCTCAGGCTTAGTAAACGGGTGGTAAATAAACATAACATATTTATTTGATTTGAAATTCACATGACTTTTAATCAAATCTCAAATATTTTTTTCTGTGAACGATTCACAATGTTGAAATTCTGGGTTTGACAATACTCTTGTAATGCTTATTTGCATTCCACAGAGCCTTTGGCAATTCTTCTGTGACAAATAAAACACATGTGGTGCATGCATTGAAAATGCAGACAAGCTTATCACCAGGGTCAGCATTATTTTAACTTCCCTTCGCTACCATAAGCTGAGCTTGTATTTTAAGGCATCAGCTCTCCCACACATACCAGCCCTATTTATTCAAATGTCTTACCATGGCTGTAATTGTGATGGCACAGATCCTACACTGGATCTTGCTTTAACCTGAGGAAGTGACAGCCTCCAGGGAGAAAATTAGCTAAAGGAAGTGTCAGAAAACTCCAGGCGAGTTCAAATAGGGGAAATGTGATATTGGGACCAAAGCAGGAATACTCCTGAATGCCTCTGGATGCAGATTTTAAAATCGTTTTCAATATTCATTTATCCCTCCTATTTCTCCCTTCCTGCTCTGTCTCCTTCATACCACCTTTGATTTTCTTCCTTTCCTCTTCCTGGCAGGAAAGGACCTATTTAACTTACGTTGCCCCAAATCAAGCAGCAGCTGCAGATAAAGAGGGAGAGAAGAATTTAGTGCCATTTGCCATCACAGAAAGACTGGGTTTTGAGGATGGGATTTCTTCCTGGGCAGTGCAGGGGAATGCAGGCAGGAGCCATTTCTCCTTTGCCTGCCACTCACCAGGAAGCAGCTCAAAGCCCACATGAGTGGGTTCCTTTCCTCTGTGCATCAGCCAGGAACAGGAGGATGGTACACAGGCTTTTGAAGCTGTTTGGGCCCCAGAAGTGGGATATGTCAGAGAAGTTTCTTACTTGCAGAAATGATAGTGGAGCACTTTTTGTGGGTCCTGCAATTCAGAAGAGGGGAAAAGGGCTGCCTTGTGTCCTCCTCGTGGCACACTCTTTCACAGCCCAGTTGGCCCCACAATTCCTTGGCTGTGGAGGTTAAGTAGCAGAGTTAAAGCCATCAACAAGCTACAGAGAACTGAGCCCTACTGAGCTGAAGCAGAGAGCCTGCCCTCCTTGATGGCTTGTTTCATGAAATCTGATAGACAGCAACACATGATCCAAAATACCAGGATCACAACTGCATTTGTCATAGAAAGCAGTACTTTTGAGAATGCTGGACTTCCTCAGCCTCTGACTTAGTCCAGCTCCAGTAAATATTCACAAATACAGCTATATGCAGCAATAAAAACAGGGAAAGGGTACCACTTGACTGAGGAATTACAGTGAACACAGTAGCAAAGCTGTAATCTATTTCCTATGTGTAAAATGTGTATCCAGTGCATTTTTATTCTGCTCTTGCTTACTATTCCCTTCTCAAATAGATGGTAACAGATATTGCTTGGTTTTGCACTAAAGCTGTAACTTCCTTCACTTTCTGTGCTGAATTGGAAATTAAGAGGCAGTGTAACCAAGGATAATTGCTTTTGCCATTTAAAATGTACTTGTCTTGAAAGACTTAGAGTAACAATAAGGGACCACCTATACATACAACTCCACACACACACTTGTATCAAATGGAACCAAAATCATTGGCAAATGAGATTAATGGCAAAAGCCAGGTAACACATTTTTAAAAGCAAGTTATCTAGGAAAAAGATAAATTTAATTGTCTTTCAGATCTCTTATGATGTAATAAATGTCTATTAATGTTTAGCAGCAAATTGGCTTTTAATGATCAGTGCTATTTTTAGCTAGTGGTGACATGTAGTTTAAATATAAACCAGATTTATGTTTTACACACCAGGATGACTTTCTCAGATGACTCTCCTTGACTTAACCTCTTCACACCCCACAAGACATTTAATATAATTTTATTTCCAATAGACTGTGAGCCAATAGGATTGTATTTGCTACTACTGATGCTTTCAATGAGAAATAAAATCAATGAGGTTTATGCTGAAGATAAGTGTAAGTGATTAGCTAAGTCTAAGTGGCTCGGAAAATATTAGGAGGGTTATATTATTCAACCAAATTATGCAAATTAAGAAAGACTCTGGACTGAAGTAAAATCCATGAAACACTCCTGACCTTGCTGTGTTAGAAAAAACCCTTAGCTAGAATTTATTCTTTTGAGAGTATCTCAAAAATGAGTATTAGTAGGTAAGAAACTTTGTCTCATTTTTTAACACAAGCAGGGAACCTTAAGCATTCCCACCTACAAGTTAAAAAAAAAAAGTCTTCCTAGACCTACAGCCAAAGAGCAGCCCAGTGGGTTGCTAGGAGAAAAACAAACAGCACTTGATGTAGTATAAAAAGAGCAGGCAAGCGAAGCAAAGCCCAGGCATACAATGACTGGGAAAGCAAGACAGTAACACAGAAGCAGTATTCTGTATCATGAAAAAAGCAAGGGATATGCATAGGGAAGAATAAAGGGTGCATCTAAATTTCTAGGTGTGGTATTCTCCAGTGAGATACATACACAGAAACAACAGAAAAAGCAGTAGACCAAATTACCTAACAAAAAGTATTTGCAGTTCCCTAAAGCAAATGTCTGTGTAGTAATAATGAAGAGGCTGTTTTTCCACATTTTACCATATTAATGGCTTCTGTTGCACATTAATCAAGAGTCGAACCTCTTTGATCTTTGAAGAGGAGGGAAAAAAAAAAGGAAAGATTATTACACTCATTTTCTGCACAGATACTTTTGTTATTATTTACAGTCTGCTAACATAAGTCACCATCTCACCCAAAGCCTACTTATGAAAGATCCCAAGCATTCTCACAGTAAAACACAGGCTTTTTCATCTTTCCCCTTTCCTCCTCATATTATCTAGTCAGGATAAACACTGTTTTGCAAAGAACAGATGTAGAGAGAGGGGGTGGGAATTTCCACGGGTGCCCTACAACTCTGAAATCAAGCTTCAGCCAGTAAGTGGACTATTTCCACTTGACTTTGATAACAAGTGATAAACGTTCAACATTTCCTTACCCCTGCAGAAGCATCCCTTCAGAGCAACTGCACCCAGTACAATCTCTAAGGAAAACACCCTCCCCCTCTCCAGGCCCCCACCCCTAAATCTGCAGTTGCCTTAGCCTTGTTCCTCTCCAAAGGAATACTCTGGAGATCTTTTAGGTCAAAAGAATACTTTGGAGATCTTCAGTGAACCCAGTCTCTTCCCAAGCTACTAGTTCTGCACCAAAGCTCCATTAGCAAGCCAGATAGCAAATCTCCCATCAAACCTTATGGAAAAGAGGTAATATCCTCAAGCATCTCACTGCATTCACAAATTGGGAGGGCAGAATGACAGCCAGTCTCATAACAAATGCTGCTAAGCCCTTGTCCAGTGAAAACCTGAGAGCTCGGCTGTGTATGAAGGTGCTCTGATGTCACACCAAGCCATCAGTCCCCCCTCAGACACAAGATGACAGACTGCAACTTCTTTGATCTCCCTCCCAATGAAGAGCATCACACACTACACACAACAGTGACTTGAAATCTGAAAGGGCTGCTGAGGTACAGCTGAAAGCCAACACTTCTCTTGCTACTACAAAGGAAACATTTTATACTAGGAACTCTGGACGGATAAAATATTTATATAATACAGATCACACACACTTCTCTCTCCCCTTCTGAAGTGAAACAAAGGCCAGATATTTCCAGCTGAAACTACAAGAGGGACCCTAACTAAACAGAACGTTTAAACCTGGCTGGAATTTCACCAGGAGCTCCCAGATGAAGCCTCAGCTCTCATATCACAACCTGGCATCATCAAGATATACAGGGTAACAAGGTCTTCTCCAAAGTGGCTGGCACCCTAACTCTTGCAAAAGGTATTTTTCAAGGCAAAATCCTTGCTTTTTACAAAAGCAAAGCAAGTTTCACAAAAGCTTACTCCAGTAGTGAGCACATGTGCTCTTTAAAGGGTCCTATCAAGTTTTTAAACAGTAAAATTCTTGGGTGGGTGAAAGGCTAAAATTAATTAATTAATTGCTTTCTTGCAGAAATTAATTATGAAGACAATCAGGACAAAGGTGCTTTTTAAAAGAACTGTCCTGGGCAGCTGTGTAAGGAATGCAAGACACTTGCTCTCTTTTCATGCCTCATAGCTGAGGATCAGTAGCAACCAGCCTAAAGAGAAAACACACCTGTTGTGAAATTTGCCAATGTAAGATGTGCCTGCCTCTGTAAGCCTCAAGGTAAATAATGGCCTATTCCATAGTGGCATTCACTGAAAGATCTATGGGAAAACCAAAAGCATTTCTTGCCACAGAAGGTTACCTGAAGTCCTAGAAAAAGATGCAGTGTAGTGCAGAGAATAGGGACAAGGAAACACCAAATCAAACCCTGCAACCTCCTCAGTGCCTTTTTCTTCCCAAATAAACCTACTCCTACTTGACTCTTCCTGAAATTATGGGATTGTAATTTATCTTTTAGACAAACTACTGCAGGACTAGAGTGACTGTGTTCAACAACGATGCTCTCATTTGTAGTTTGTCCAATTGAAGCAATGAACTTCTATAACATTGTACACTTTCAGGTACACATAGAATTTAAAATAATCAAGAGAACATTGTAAACATGTAACTCAGTCACAGGTATCTGGCAAAAATCATATGCCATCAAATATAGTCCAACTGAAATGGGGTGGCTGTACCACTAGAGACCGTGCAATGAACTTAATGACTCGGTTTCTATTATTTCTAAGGTAAAAATAAACAACCTCAGTTCAATATACCTTAAGTGTAATAGCTGTAAAACGTGAAGTAACACGTCTATTTGTGATGGTATATATGAAGTATGCAAGTCCACTTCTGATCTTACTCTTAATGCAGTGCTTCCACCTAGATAAAAAGTGAGATGCCTCAATAGTCGAGGAGTAACATTTAATTGCAGAAGTCACATTCAATTCCAAAGCAGAAATTAAGCACCTCTGGCAACTATAAGGCAAGAAAATTAATCTGATGTATGGGCCTGTCTCTTATGGTATTTTGCAAGGGACTCTGTAAATACCAAAATGTAGCTATATTTGATATGCAACAGGAATCGGGGGGAAGAATTTTGCTATCTCCTGAAATGTTCCCTGTGAAAGAAAGACCTCATTTTTCATTCCTCTACAGGAAGGGTTTCAAAAGCACTGTTCTAATGCTAGCTCATCTGAGGTCAGTGGCAAAATGCTGCTGATTTCTGTAAGAAGATGTACAACGAAGAGAGAGCTTTGGAAAACATCACCCTAAGCCTAGTAAGCAGCAAGTAAAACCTTTGTTATTTAAGGTCATAGCTAGAAGTGGAACTACACTAAAGTATTTCATTTGATTATCTGAAAGGCAATTCACTGTAAACAACAAACAACAACTCTTTTCTACATCTTTACTTTGACTTATTTTACCGTAAGAGAAGTAAGCACTCTAGTTTATAAAACAAGAGGATAAATGACAGAGATATCAACCCTAAACATTTTGCTAAAGCAATCACTCTTTTGTTCATTTTCTTCTCCCTATAAGGATGATTCACAAGGGTAAAGCAGAAACACTAGGCTTCAAAAGTAACCAAAATTGGCAAATTGTGCAGAAAGATAGACAGTGTCATTGTTTAGTACTTGGCACCAGCGTGGATCTGAGCAAGCAAGAACACAGATTGCCTGTGATGGGAAAATCTATCAAATGTAACGGAGCCAACTGATGGCTAAAAATTCAACATTAAGATCCTTTGATTCCCTGCTTACCTTACATTTACATAAGCTTCACTTCCAAAGCAAAGAGACTCCAAAGAGGCAGTGTCTGAATTGAAAGAGAACTGTATTTCTTCTAAGGTCAAGACCTTCTGTTGATCCAAACTTACCATCAAGAAAAAACACATTACCTAAAATAATTATCTCCAAACTAAAATTTTTCCATTCAAGCTTTGTCTAGACTGTTACAGAAATATGGAGGGAAGACGTAGAATGTGTTTTCTAAGAGCAAGAAAGGGTAGGTGGCTTCCTGGCATCAGTGTCCCTTCTGACCGCTTAATGCAACACTGCCTTTACCCAAAGCTCACATTCAGTGCAAATTCAGCCAGTACAGTTCAGCAGCACATCATACACATGCCCAAAGACTGAGGTGCCAGCCAGGGCTGCCTCATTATGGAAGAAAACAGAAATAGCATTCCTAAATTGGATGCAATCACCAGGAACAGTTTAGCATCAAATGTTTCAAAATCTACTGTAAAAAGCCAAAGCGCTAAATGCCAGTAGATTTCAGCCTTAGGCTGAGAGACTAGGGAGAGTCCAAGTGGGACAGTTTGCTATCAGAAATTTATCAAAGAGTTAATGCACGATTTCTTCCTCCCATATTAGGAATTAAAACCACTAATGTGGGGCTCAGATTGGTAGAGTGAAGAGGGGGACGGATGACCTAAACAAGCACCTTCTCACAGCTTCAGTCACAGATAGAGGGAGAGAGCAACGCCTGGCAAAGAATTCCACTAATGTCAGAGGTTGAGTCTCCAGCCGTGACAGTTTTGTTGGGTGCCACAGTCCCATATTGACAGTAGGAAACAAAAATGCCTTTTCATGGCAATCAGGTTGGGAAACTTCTAGACAATTCCTTCCTTTTTTAAAACTGCCCTTCGCCCAAAAAAGGAGTTAATCATCTCAGGTACAAGGAAATCATCCTGGGTTAACCAGCCACCTGAGGTCCTTGGCTCACATGACTGGGATATATCAGGAAATTTTCAACCAGCCTGCACATATCAGGGAAATCCTGGAATCGTTGCCTTTATCTCTTCCTTGAGAATTAGAATTATGTAAGCTCTCCTTCAGGACAACAGAAGATACAAATTTGCTCTTACCCCAGTATTTCAGATCCAAACAACATTTTTCTGATTTTTTTTTCCTGAATTTTACACATTTTCCTGAAAATAATTATCAATTTTGTATTTTTTTAAATTAGCATTTCCTATTACCCAGTTAGAAATTAGTTTTTCTGATAATGTTTCGATCCATGGCACTTCATTTTAAGAAACTAAGGTGCTCTTAAAAGAAGATATCAGTTGTATTGAAACATTCTGGCTGATATATGATTTTGATTAAAAAAAGTCAATTTGCTGGAGAAAATAGCATCCCTGGATTTTTTTTCCCCTCCTCAAAACTGCCAGTAACTTAAAGCAATTTTCTCCCTACTCAGTGGAGAAGATATGTGCAACATGATGACTCAGATCACTGTTGCATGAAATGGTCAGACCACTGGGCAGCCTACTATGAGCTTAGAGGAGAATCAGGAGGATCCCACCATTCTGCTGAAAAATGAAGGCTGCTGCAGGAAAGCTCTCCATGACCCCAATTTCTGATTTTCCATCATTTCTGTTATGCTTCCCTCAGCAAAAAGGCAAGTCCTCTCTCCCCCATCCTCCTCCAATGCAAAACCCACATATATTTTCAGGTCAGCATTTTCATGCTACCAAATATACTTAGCTTGTATATGTTCCACCTCTTAAATGCCTATAACCTCCACCCCACTGGGCTCAGTCCAAAACCCACTGCCTTTTCCCCCAGAAAAACTGTCCTGAGTTCAAGCCCTTCATTACTGTAAGTAAAGACAAGACTGAGGGGAGCTAGTAAGTCGAGAATAGTTGAGGACATAGACCTCCCCAGAATTCTCTTTATAGGTAATTACAAGTCAGCCACAATTAAAACAAAACAGCTTGTCAAACAGTGGGTCTGCTCCCTAGTGGCAAGCTCACCAGTACCAGCAGTAAGGATGAATGCAACATGCTCTTTTGTCCAACCTACCAACTGCAGCATTACTCCTGCAAAAAGGCAGGCAGTAGGGAAGAAAAGCGAGAGAGTGAAGTATGTTCTAGCATTGCCATCCTCGAGTGCCCCACAATCTGTTCAAGCATTTTCCTCTGAAAGACTCCACTGCATTTCAGTTCCCTCTACATACTTTAGTTTTCTACCTGCCTTGACACACATTCACTAGTGTTTAGCTTTCAAAGAAGCGAGGTTCGAGACTGAAATGTTCTTTCACTCATCTTTCTCTGACCCAATCTGGGCCTTGCTATCTATTCTCATCTACAAATGACTGGTACTAGAGAGGCAGTGTCAGTCTTCCCCACCATGCAATGGTAGCATTGGCCAAGCAAACACTATAGACCCAAAAGGCTCATATCAGGAATAATTGGAAGTAAAGCTCAGGGTTGTCTTTCAAAAGAAAAAGAGTAAAGCCTGGAATGGTTGATATAGTTCTTTTTGATACATAGGACTTCCTTGTGCCTTCCTCTCCGCAGCTTTACCTCACCTTCCCTTGTAAAAACAGCCAGCACTTTTGATTCATTTTTGAATACTAATCTTCCAGACAGCAGCAGGATTTTATCCAGTTGAAGTGAAAGTGTCAGTCAGACTGGTTCACCCTATCTAATGAAGCCATTGTCATATACATAATTTCAGGGAATACCCTTTAGTCCACACTTAAGGCTGAACCAGGACTAAACCTTCTTCATAACCTTTCAGCATCTCTGTGTCTACTCACTGTAATTTAAATTGGCTAAGTTCCTATGACATGCAGAAAGCCCCAACCCTTAAAACATGTTCCTCTATCTTTTTAACCAAACAGTGTCTGGAAAGGTTTTCTCCCATGCTAAGAAAAGGGACAAAGAGAAATGCTCAGGAACACCACCACATGGTTAATACAGGCAGGACAGAAACAATTACAGGGACAACCAGCAAAGCCAGAGCTCATCTTCACAAAGCCAATACTTGTGTCTGTAAGATTAGAAATTTCAAAGGCAGCCTTCATGAGCCATCACTGTGAACTGCAAACACGCAACTTGTATCTCTGTGGTGTAAAGCAAAGCTATGCTGCAGGAACAGTGAGAAAACTAAATCAATACTGTTCAGGGGCAATATTGGTAAGCCACTATCCAAATGAGCAGCAATGTGAGCCTATCGATTCTGTAGAGCTATACTTCCACACTCTTTTCTTCACCTTCTGAAACATTTCTATCACCTTGCAAACGTCAAACTGCAGACTGAAACTCCTAATTAATACTTTCTAAAAATCTGAAGTCACAATGACTACAAAAACCCTTGCGTGTTCTGCATTACATGTTTGTCAAAATACTTTAGGAATAAAAACTGGTTTTTGAATTATCCTGCTGTGGATATACCAGGCTGAACACCTAATTATGATAACCTCAGGCACCTCAGCAAGGCTACCTGGGATAGGTTCATGACATACACTGCCTGACTGAAAGCTGCTCCTGCTGAGCACACAGGAGTGCAGACAAAGCACATTGCTGACCGGGGACAAAACCAGGCAAAATTAATGCCTGGGCTTACTTTAATGTGTTTCCAGAGACAGATAAGCCCGTCAATCACTGGAGACTCACATGTCCCAGCCTTCCTTTCCAGCCAGGTGAAAGGCTTCTAGGGACACACCCTCCTATCCCTCCCCCCTGCTCCCCTGGTCTCAGGGTGAAAACCAGGGCAGGATTAGAAAAGAGCTGGGGGATAAACACATCCGTAAAACAATAAATACCAGCTAGACAGCTCGGAGGGTCAGGAGATGTTTAGGAAGATTACAAGTTCAAAGACCACAGCAGCAGCAAGTACTGACAGATAAAGCATACTTCTTCTGAAAAGTATACACAAGTTGCACATGCGTATGTTGCATTTAGACAGTTTTTCATACAAAATTTTGATAGTTTTTAAGTATTTAATTTTTTTTATTTATTTAAAATTATTCTTTCTTGGAAGACCTGGAACATGAAAGCACCTTACTAGTGCTTTCCTATGGCAGACTGCATCCCCACAGAGTGCTGGAGAGCAGACCTCATGTCAGAGGCCTCCAGACAGATTTTTTTTAAAAAGTCAGATTCAGGAGTTTTGGTTGAAGCAGCAGGGGTAGCAAGGAGTGGCATGGGTCCCTCCCTGCTTCCCAGTAGCATTTCAGGGGAAGCCCTGCCTGATCACTGTGGCCACTGCCCCTGCTTCCTCCCCTCATGGGGATGGGGGGGAGGTATCACAACCTCTGGACACTGGGACCTTCTCTTTAGGGCCCACCACTCCCCAGGTGGGGTGGGTCCTACCCCACAGCCTCCACCACAAGGGTTCCTTGGCCCTGTGGCCACTCCTGACCTCAAGACCTCCCTTTGATCACCCTCAAGGAACTATTCCCCTCTCCCCACACCCTGCAGCTCAGACCCCATGGTGACCCCAGGGCTGAGGCTCCCAGCCACCCAGGAGAGGAGACATAGGTCCCTAATGCTGCTTTCCAACCCCAACCCAGGACCTAATAGCTTTACCAAGAGGCCATTCAAAATTGCTAACACAGCTTTTAGGTCAGGCAGACAGGAATAATGGTTTGCAGGAGATTCTTTATCTGCAATTGAATGCCTTGAAGCCATGCAAGAGCCCCAGTATGCCCCAGCAGGCCAAAAAGTGTGGTGAGAACATGGCTGCTGTCCTTCACCAGGTGAAGAGGGCAGACTGCATTTAAATAGCCAAACAGCACCTACAGAAGTACTCTAAAAACAACACAGCCTCTGCAAAAGGTAGCCCAAGGTCTACAACACTCTCCTCCAGAATAATCAGATATTAAACATACCCTTCAGAGAAATAGTCCAGTCATTAACAGTAACTGTTTCTCATGTGCATCAGTAAAAGATGTAGTGCTACAGAGACTAAATGGGACTTACAGAAAAGAAGCCATAAATCTTTGTCAGCCTCTCAGAAATGAACACTTAATACAACTAGCTTGGAGTATTTCACTTCTCACTCAGCCGAGGTACCAATTATGGCACCACTATGATAGATTTTAATCATTGTTGTGTTAATGGCTCCCCTGATTTATTTTATCCCCTCTCTGCACTAATGACCTGTGCTCAAAGTCTCATGATCAAATACTTCCCCCTCCCAGTTGAATAAAGCAATCTTCTGGATTTTGACCTATAATACTGCTGACCTTTTCAAAGACATATGAAAGGCCTGCAGAGGTTTGGACCTAGAGAAACTTTGGGTCAAAGCACAGTGACAATGCAGCCAGCAGTCATCTGTTTCCCTTTTCCTGCCCTTAAGTCTACTCCTATGTTCCCTTGCTTCTCCTCCATCCCACTCCCCAAGGGCTTTAATTTCTTTACCAGCATGTCAATACCTTCTTCACATGTTGTAAAAGTCAGTATAAAACCAACACATCATTGAGGGTCACAAATACAGAGTTGTCTGCTAAGCCTGTGCTATCCCTTGACTTCGTAGTTGGCACTAATTTAACAGCAGTTTTACAAACTCAAAGGGCGAACACAGTCCATGCTAGCGAGAAGCCTCCTTGCTTCTACAAAACTTGGCTTGCCAAAGCAGGACCAACTAAAGATGCTCTGCATCTGTATATCCTGTGTGTGATGGAAATACGTCACTTAGACAACTCTTCCCAAGCACCAGCGAAGGGGCTCAGTCACGATGCTTAAAGTGATTTGGGTAGCCTGCGTTCCTCCAGATGAAACCAAGGGTCATCCAGCAGTGTTAAAAAGCAATAAATATAAACATCTTGAAGTTTCCCCTGTCCTAAGTCAGGGGACTTGCTGCCACGAGATGGTGATGAAGCCAATTCACAAAAGCAGCAGATGTTTATATCCCACTCCCTAATCCTCGAGAGCTCACAAAATCCTTCTGACCAAGTTCTCCTGGAACCACTTATGAGACAATATGGCAAGCTCTTTGCTGTCAGGATCTAAAGAAATGGGAGCAGAAAGTCACATACGCAAGAACTCACACATTTTTTGCAAGTCAGTAACATGGAAGCAAATGGATTCTGTATGGCTTTTGCCATCACATCCTGAGAAACCTAGACAAAAATCACCCAAGCAAGAGCACGGGTCTTCTAGAAGAGCACTTCTCTTCTATGATAATGATTAAAAATAAACAAATAAGCAAGCTTTTATTTATCTTCTCCCTCCATTTCCATCCCATCAACTACCTATATGCTTTCTTCCTAGAACTTTTTAAACATCCTTCCTGCTGTGTACCAAAAATATGGGAACTTAAAGCAAAAGCCACTTTCAAAACTTTTTTCCTTAGTGCAGATGCAGTGGGTTTGAGGCACAGCACGTCCCATATCACTCTTTGGACTATCTGGCTAAGCTCAAAAGCTTAAAGGAAAATTCCTTGATAAATATCCCCAGTGCCCTCTCTGCATGAAAATAGTTATCTTCACAGTGTCATGGTTTAAACCCAGATGGCAACCAAGCCCCACATAGCCACTCATTCACTTCCCCCCAGTGGAATGGGGGAGAGAATCAGAAAGGTACAAGTGAGAAAACTCTTGGGTTGAGATAAAGACACTTGAACAGGCACAAAAGCTGCACACACAAGCAAAGCAAAACAAGGAATTAATCCGCTCCTTCCCATGGGTGGGCCCATCTCCAGGAAAGCAGGGCTCCATCATGCACAACAGTTACTTGGGAAGAGAAACACCATCACTCTGAACAAGTCTCCCCTTTCTTTTTATTTCCCCCAGCTGTATATGCTGAGCATGACACCATAGGTCACAGAATATCCCTTGGGTCAGGTGAGGTCAGCTGTCCCAGCTGTGTCCCCTCACAACTCCTTGTGCACCCCCAGCGCCCTCACTGGTGGGGTGGGATGAGAAGCAGAAAAGACCTTGACGCTGTGCAAGCAACTGTGACCAAAATACCCCTGAATTATCAACACTGTTTCCAGCACCAATCTCAAACAATGCTCCAGCTACTGTGAAGAAATTTAACTCTACCCCAGCCAAAACCAGCACACGTAACCAGAAGACCCTAACTGTCCTGCACAACACATTCTCCCTCTATGAGTGGCAAAATTTTCCTTACAACACAGTTGTGTTCATGACTGGTTTTATCTCTCACAGATCATATCACAGGGTGCTGCTGTGACAGCAGGTGCCTTCTGGACTCTAAGGCCCTGCAGAGCTTTGATTATGGAGAAGCACCACCTCACTCCACATGAACAGGGGCCAATTTCAGGGCCAGATCATGGTGGTGGCTGGGTAGGGAATGGTCCCATGAAACACGGCAACACATTTCATGGGGGATTTCCTTTTTACTCTCTTCCTACAAACTCTGTGCCATATGGAGAGCTGGCAAAAGGGAGAGGACAGATGTCTGGAGACATTATAGTTACTATGTTAACTGCCTGCGAGTTTATTCATCAAAAGGTGATCACCCTTTGTTCTAGTAAGAATTTAACTTTCTTTGCTGCTTTGAGAGGTTGACAGCAAATCACTATTACACTGTTCTCAAAAGGTACCAAGTGATTTGCAGCCTGATTAAAAGGCATGGTTCCTGACCTGAAATACCAAACGTTAAGCAAAACCCACAAAGGCAGAAGAACTAAGAGGTGACAGCACCAGAAAAGGAGATGAATGGAATCCCTCTTAGCAGCCATGCAGGCTCTGTACACACTTGCACGCCGCACTGGACCAGGTTGGATGTCACAGGGATGCACAGCAAAAAGAGTGCTGTTACACCCAAGAGAAGTTTCTTTTTCTGCATTCAGACAAAAAGGAAGTTTGGAGCACTTAAACAGGCATGACAAAAATATTGCCTCTTTTTAAAACAGGTACTTGGATGTGCATGCTATAATAAAAAAAAAAAGAAGACCAAAAAAAAAAAACCCAAACAAAAACCACATAACACCACAGAGACCACTCACTTTCCACCAGCATTTCACAGAAACAGAGCTCCCATGAGATGTCCTTGGATTCAACCTGGAGTTCATTTCCTGTGCGCTAGGATGAGCATGAAATGCCCATGTGGTTTTTGCAAATAAGGGAACAAAATAATTTAGAAAATATCATTCAACATGAAATCTGCTTTTAGAGTTTGCATCCTATAAGCATCACTTCCTGTGAAGGAGTAGCCATTGGCGGTACAAATCTGCAGTCTCCCAAGCTGAAGATGAAAGTGAGAATTCAGCTCACAGATGGGCATGAAGCCCAAAACTTGTCACACAGTTTGGAGGCACGTAAGAGATACAAAAAATGAAGTCACCTTCATCCAACTTCCACCAGTGTGAAGCTGAGGGCATGACCTCTACCTGAGCATTGGATGGATTGCAATAGTGAAATCAGACATTTGGTCAGGGAAAAGGGAGAAGTCAACTACCGCTTTTCCCTGGGAAGACGGGACTTTGCAACACTACTTAACAGAGAAATCTCAGAAAATAGACAACAGAGTAAGTTGGGAAAAGGGGAAAGAGCCAGTAGCATTTTCCTCATATTTGCTACCAACATACCTACAATTTAGACAAGCTGGATTGATGGGACAAGGCCAGTTGTATGAGGTTCAACCAGAGTAAGTGCCAGGAACTGCACGTGACTCACAACAATCCCATGCAATGCTACAGGCTGGGGAAGACTGGCTGGAAAGCTGCCCAGTGGAAAAAGACCTCAAGGTGCTTGGTCAACAGCTACTGAACAAGAGCCAGCAGTGAGTCCAGGTGGCCAAGAAGGCCAAGGGCATCGTGGCCTGTATCAGAAATAGTGTGGCCAGCAACGAAATCAAGACAGAGCTCAGCCCCCTCTACTTGGCACAGGTGAGGTCACACCTGGAGTGAGGTGTCCAGCTCTGGGCTCTGCACTACAAGACATTGAGGTGCTGGACTGAGTCCAGAGAAGGACAATAAAGCTGGCAAAGGGGCTAGAGACTAAGTCCTATGAGGGGCAGCTAAGAAAACTGGGGTTGTTTAGCCTGGAGAAAAGGAGGCTCAGGGGAGACTTTATTGCTCTCTATAACTACCTGAAAGGAAAATGTAGTGAGGTGGGGGTTGGTCTCTTCTCCCAAGTAAGATGTGATAGGATGATAGGAAATGGCCTCAAGTTGCACCAGAGGAGGTTTAGATTGGATATTTGAAAAAATTTCTTCACCGAAAAGGTTGTCAAGCATTAGAACAGGATGCCCAGGGAAGTGGAGGAGCCACCATCCCTAGAGGTATTTAAAAGAAACATGTAGACATGGCTCTTAAGGACATGGTTTAGTGGTAGACTTAGAAGTGCTAGGTTTATGGCTGAACTCAATCTTACACTCCTTTTCTGACATAAAAAATTCTATGACTCTATGCAAAGAGGCTTTTCTTCAGCATCAGACACCTATCCACTACCAACTGCTGTTAAAGGGTTATAAACTTTTCCCCAGTCTGTGGCTGTAGAAGACAGTGCAATAAAAAGGCTGCCTCTGTAGAAACAGCCTTCATTAAGTCAGACAGGTAGGAAGACAGAGAAAAAGAAAAAAAAGGAGATGAAACAGTCATTCTTTGCATAAGTACCAATGTGTCTTGGCACTTTCTGCAATGTAGAAATGACTGCCCCCCTCCTTGGAAATGTTTATCACATACAATGGAGGGGGGAAAGAACTTGAAACCACATTCAGGGAAATGAGAGCTGTACAGATTTAAAGATGAAAAACCCATAATTTGCTAGTCTATCATCTGTTTCTTCTGGCACTCGATGAAATTACCTGCCTGGGTGGTTGTTTCTTTTTTTTTTTTCCTTTTACCAAAATTTAGGTCAGTCACTGTCCCTCATTCACAGTGTCACAGCTGCTCTGAAAATACACATCAAAGCACTACCTGAAAAAGTGAGCTGCCAGACACCACCGCAACGCAGGTCAAGCACACAAACACTTTTCTTTTTCAGCCTGTGTAAAAGGCCATGCTTATTTCCCCCCCCTCACCCGACCGCAAATCCCAGCCACAGGTGAGGTAGCAGATAGCGCAGGAAACCAAAAGCTGCCATCCCACCGCCTGACGAAGCGGCTGCTCTCAGCACGGAGGTGGGAAGCCACACAGCCACCTCCCTTCGCATCCCGCTCCAACAGGCGGAAAGGATGCTCAGCGGGATGCTCAGCGACACGCCGAGCGACAACACTCACACACAGAGCCTGCCCACCCCTCCCGGCTGCCGGCTCACACCGCCCATAAACCACCCCGTGATCTTCCCGAGGCCCTTCGCACGAGAAAGGTTGTTAAATCGGCGATTCTCTGAAGGAAAGAACTTGGGAGCAAAACAGAGGCTATGATAATGAACTGTTCACACAAGGGCTTTATCTCCGCAGGGGAGGGATTTGTTGGTTTTTAAACTCTAAGCCAGCAGATGATGAAACACCTCTCCCTAAGGTTTACTGACCAACAGTAAACAGCGTGCAGGTACGCCTGCATAATTTTTTTTTTTTAAGCTCCTCTTACTTCAACACAGGTTTAAAAGGAACCAGATTTGCACCTAACGCAGCAACAACAGAGTAACAAGACCCAACTTCATGGCTTTTCTTACCTGCTGCAATGCTTCCACTCACCTACTTACAATATACGCGCATGGAAGCATGAATCACTGTAACAAAAACAAACAAACAAACAAAAATATATTAAAAAAATGGTGGAGTGAATGCATTCTATGTTACCCTCATTCTCTGTGCTTTCTCCACCGTGCTATCCCCTAATGCACCTGAATTGTTTCTGTTTCGCAGACCATTGCTCTCTAATGTTATTCTTTGCCTCAAAAATTGGTAATTATTTTAAGGAGAGAAAATACACACGCACACCCTTAAGATTGGCTGGATTATTTTTTTATCTTTTAGACTTAGTGTGGAGAAGGGGAGATGCCTCCCCTTACCAGAATGCTGTCTAATTTTTTTTTTTTTGTTCACTCTGTAGCTCAGAGACAAAATCTGAAGCTGTAATTCTCATGCAGTAATGGATCTGAAGGAACTGAGATTTCAAGAAAGGTACAAAACACAGAGAGTTTCACAATGAAATTGCTGGAAGAGGCAATTCTGAACAATGGTTTTCAGCAGGTTGTGCTACCAGCAGACAGCACTCCCACATGAAAAGGCACAACACCTTTACCCCAGTTGCCATCCTCTCACAAGCATATTATGAAGAAAAACTCTGAGCTCCTGCAACAAAGCTGGAAAAACCCTCTGCTCACTTAAGAAGCAGCTCATTAAACCGTGCTCAAGGCCAAATCAGCAAATACCCCCACATACCATAAAACTACCTTAGATAGGCAAGGATTTAGCCTTAGCAGACATTTCTTTCATCATTTTAAAGTGGTATGTTATGGCATCATCCAAACTCCACACTATCACAATAGAGAAGTATTGATGGATATTAATACATGGGGAACTGACACCTAGCTGCAAACACAAAACATTATCTTGGACATCATGGGTTTTCTTAATTAGAATAATAACTTTTAACATAAAAAGCCCTATTTGCAGAGACCAAATTGCTTCTACTATGATTGAAGAATGTCGAAGTCAGGCCAAAACAACACTAGAAATGGCCTGGAAGCAGAAAGGCAGCTCTGCCCTTGACAGCAACTTGCTCATAAAGCCAGCATTAACACTGCACTGTCCCAAACACTCTGTTCTGAAACAAGCTATCTTGTATCGTGTTCCCTAGTAAATCTGTACACACCCTTAATTCTACAGTAAGCAAGACATAGCTTTTTTTCCCCTGGGAAAAAAAAGCTATCTGAAATTCTTCCTGCAGGACAACAGCAAATGTGTGTCCATAGACCAAGGTGTACCAGGACAGGTTCTCACCTGATTCATGGGCAAATTACTCTATCTTAGCTGCAGGTACAGCCTCCAAGAGAAAGCACACCTTAAACTTCTGAATCAAGAACTCTAATCAGCCAGAGTTGTGCAATATCCTCAGCTGGTCTCCTTCCCAACAACTCTATGTCCTCCACTAGTTTATTTTGGTTACCTGAAAGAGAAACAGTTCTTGTGTATCTGGCTATCAGTCAGCTGCAGCTTCTGTATATTACTACTAATAAAAATGTTTAATAAAAATATTATAGATTCACAAACATAAAACTTCCCATAGATCTAAATGGCAGCCATGCACCTTATTCTTTGTTTTAAAAAAACACAAACCATTTATATTATATTACAGTATAATACCACATTTAGAAGTCTGTTGGGAGAGAAGATGAGTACTCAAAGCAGACACTGCTGCCCTACATCCTATGCATCCAAAAAGTTTGCATTTTGCTGTAACTACAGGACCAAAAGCAGCCCTGAGCAATCAGTGGACAAAGAACCTTAATTAAAGCATTGAAGTTTCAACACCAAAGATGAGGGGAGAAGAAGAAACCAAACATCAAAACAAACAAATAAACAAAAATATAATTAGGAATATTTGTAGGAAGCACAGGGATAACAGCCAGGAAGCAAGACCCCAGCACTGCCCACCCTCAGATATGCTGCTTACACAAGGATTGTTGGAGGCCGTGATAAAGGGAGAAGAGGCAAAGGATGCTTTGACAGGGTTTTGTTCAAAGAAGTGAAGAGCTATAGCAACATATGCTTGAGTGCAAGCAAGGCTAGGAATAACAGCAATGCTTGTGACTACCTAAAATGCAAGCTACAGGAATCCAGAGAGAAGCAGTTTGGAAAATAAAAGAACTGTGACATGGTGGAGGTTAAAATGGATAAGGTACAGACCTTTCTAGCTGTAAAAACCAATAATAACCATATCCAGAGTGTCAGGCAAGTAATTCTCCATCAATTACTTATTCTAAAATAAGGTAGCAAGGCACACAGTGGTTTTGAAGATAAAAACATAGGAAAACTTAAGGGACTTGTGGCAGACAACAGAGGAAATCACTGGCTCTCAGCTAATCCACTAGATTAGAGCTCCTCTTCCTCCACAAACATCTTGCTTTGAGTTTATTCCTTGTTCAGATTACCTTCCAGTATTTCTGCTCCATTTTTAAGCCCCTCGCAACACACGCACTGCCAAAATACTGTCGATTTCAACAAAATGGTATGTCGAGGAAGAGGGGAAGGTCAGTGCTGCCAGAGCCTCAATTTTGGGAACCTTCCAGAGAGAAGCACAACTACACCAAATTTCTTCCTTCTTGTGCCAGTCAGGTTGTTAAAAGCACTGCCTGTGTTTGTACCATGTTATAAGGCCCCTCTGAGAGGGGGAAAGACAGGTCAACGGGATCGTTTAATTTGGACTCAATAGCTACAGAAGAGAGCAACCCTGCTGGAATCTGTTCATTCTTGGGAGCTGAGTTACGGTCACCATTATTTCAGTCCCCAGAGAGCTCAGCAGGCCAGAATACAAATTAAAAGATTATAAATAGCACTGAGCAGGGGTTTTTGTTACCATCTCTGAGGCAGTGCTGTGCTGACCTGCATTCAGGTTTCACCACGAATCTGAAATTCAGCTCAGGCCCCCAAGAAAAGTTCAGGGAAGTGTCAGCACCATCCCAGTGACAGCTGGGACTTGGGATAACCCCCTTGCTTTTCTCTCACGGTGCCAGAGAAGTATTTACAGCTTCAATTTGAAGCCAGAGGTAAATAGATGATTTTGTACAGTCTTAAACCAAAGTCCTGATGTCCACAGAAAGCATTCAGAGTAGCAAATCAGAGTTCTACAAGGGAAGAGAGAGGGCATACAATCCCAAACCCATACACATATGCAAGCTTCAAGCTCTCTTTCTCCAAGTGAAACTTTGAAATGCTTGACATATCCCAACAGAAATAAAGCTTTTTTTTCTTACCCTGCTTGGTGATGAGAAGTTGCATGGAGTGGCAGGGGGCAAGGCAAGGAGCTGAGATTTGGGAGCCTGTGTTCTGCTTATGCCTCTGTAACTCATCTGTGACACAGTCTTGGTTCAGCCTCCCTAACATACTTGTCCTAAAGCTTGTATATTTGGTTTAACGTCACTTTTCTAAAGGAGACTACAATCTAGTTTACTCATAAGCCTCAAACTGACTTCCTAATCTTTCAGAAAAGGACTTGGAACCAGGCAATGAAATTGAGGTCAAAATAGACCTCATTTACTATGAGTGAAATATTCTCTCTCTGTGTGTGTGTGTGTCCTTCCAGTTGCAAACCAAAATGTTTTCCCTGGAATACTCTCAGCTGAATGAAGCTTTCAACCCTGGCTGTGAGCCCCCTGCCATAGGTGGTATCATATCAAGTAGCCAGAAACTTCTACCTCAAAGAGCTCAAAATTTCCATATAAAACAGCTGATGGCAGGACACCAAACAAACTCCAATGACTAATCCTGCCTTCACAGAGTAGAAGTCATCAGAATAATGGTTCATTTTCATGACTGGGCTCTTCATAGTCCTGACTCATTTCAAGTATGACAAGCATCAGGGTAGCAGTTCTGAATTCATGGCCTTGAACCCACCACTTTCTAGCAAAAGCAAGGTGGCTGAAGCCTTATCAATTTTTAGGTATGACAAATGCTAAAAACAGACCTCTTAATGCAGTGTTTTCCAGATCAGAGAGGAAGGTTTCTGCTTTTGATATTCCCCTCCAAAGCTTTTTCAGAAGAGCTGTGAAAAGTGACTGGTCTGAACAAAGGAATCCTTCACAATTATCTCGAAGCCTTTAGAAAAGGCTGATGTTAAATGTCACATTTTATGCTGCTATCTCACAGGCCTCAAGGAAGAACAGAGCTTATGTCAGAGTTGGTATTTGTTTTTCCCTCTGCAGAGAGGCATACTTCAGTGGGAAAGCTTCTCTCAGAAAGATACATTCCTTAAGCGAGATAGTGATATGAAAAGGAGAATGCTTTGAAGATCCCTCTCCCCCTTTTAATTATAGAGTTGTAATATATCACTTGGAGTAATAAGACCAGATTATTCCACCAATATTCAAGTTGACCTGGGTTTAGCACTCAGTAGCTCTCACCAAAACCCATGAAATTCAGAAAAATCAAGTTGCTGAATGCAAGCGAAGACTGCAGAATCTGGCTCAAAGAGAAGCTGTAGAAATAGCAGCCTCTCACCTCTACACACATCATTAGAGAATAACACCACAACCACTGGCGTCCTGCTCGAAGATGCCCAATCCCTGCTTAATAACACCGATGCTCTGGGAGACATCCCTGAGCAAGGATTCAAAACCTCCCACTTTTCTGGTGCTCATCATCTCACTCCTTCCCCACCACCTCCAAGGAGTCAGCGTCACTCCACACAGCTGCTCCGTACCTGCCCTGCTCCTGTTGCTGTCTTTCCACCTGGGCTGCTGCTATCTAACCTTGCCGACAGGACTAATGACTAATCTGCCCGTTTGCAAACATCACCAGACTTGCAGCTCTTCCCACAGGCATTTTACCAGAGTATTTTAGGAAACGGTTTGCACAGATGGCAGCAGGTTGCTGGAAAACCGTTTAATCCTCCTCCATGTGCTTTGGAGACAGCATTATTCTTAGAGCTGGCAGCGCTGTCTTGATCTGTTGTACCAAACTACAGATGTATCAGCCTTTGTATTATTAGACACTGGCAACTTTGCTCCAAGGGAAAAAAAAAAGAAAAAGAAAAAAAGACCCAACCAAAAAAACCCAAAACAAAACAAAACCAAAAAAACACACAACAGAAAAACCTTACCACAAAACCAAAAGCCCCACAACAAAACAGTGCCAAAGCGCTCTTACTAAGCATTGGTCAGTATGAGCATGCACCCCTCAGCACGAATGCCAGAAGAGCCCTGGGACCAGCAGAGCTGGGATTACACCCAAGTGGCAAGGGCTGGTCTGCAGCCATCCCTTCCAGATACACTCCCACAGACAGAAACAAACACAAGGGGTACCAGAGCAACAGTGCTCACACGACTGCAGCCCATGATCGGTCCTGCAGCAAACTGCCACTGCTCATCTAGGAACAAGCCCCATTCTGCCATCACTCTAGCTGGCTTGGGGAGAAGGTAAGCCTCCTCTGTTCCCCAAACCACCCAAAACACACTTGAAGGCCACCAGGTGGATATCAGTAAGGGATTGAACCTCATCCTGCAGCAAGAACATGTGCAGATTTCCAAAGCCCGATTTTTTCCCCTCAGCTCAGACAATATGTCACATGGTTTGTGATATTTTTGCTACCTAAGGATGCATCTCAACACTCCAAAGCAGCAGGAGTTAAAAGCAAAATATTGATGCCCATTGAAAACTATACTGCAGCTCTTTTTCTCCTGAGGATTCCCTACCACTGTCCAAATCTACAAAATGCCCCATAACCAAACAAAAATAAATAAAGCAAATCTCCTTCCAAGGAGGACATTCACCCACAAAGCCTTCAACACCCGAATTCAGAGACAGAATAAGTGTTGGAGATAGAACACGAAAGGGACAGAAACACATTATTTTTAAAACTGGGTTAAGTGAATTTGAGATAAGTACAGTCTGTTCAACACTGCAAAAAACACATTTCTTTCAAGTGGATCCTCAAGTCAGCTGTCTGAGATGCTACACCTGGGCCGAGCCACCTGCAGCAGTCTGCCATGAAAATATGACAGTATCAGAAAGCAACAGCACAAGGAAGCAGTTATGGCAGAACAAAATGTCATGTTGCAAACCCTGGACTTGTCTTAATTACTATCTGGAAACAAAAAATTAAATTTATTTCTTTTTATTTAACAAAACAGTCTTCCTGCCCTAAAAGTCAGAGGCCCCAGCATAGAAAGACATGCCTAGGCACTCAGATGACTCACACCATCTAACTAGAGGGGTGCATGCATATGAGAGCACATCTGGCTGAGCTTCTTTCTTAGGCATTGCAGCCAAAAAAAAATTGCAAATCTCAATGTAACGACAGAACAAAAATTTCTAACAAAGAGAAAAGGGGAAAATGGAGCAAAGACTACACTGAAAACTCTGCTTCAGAAAACAGGCTTTTTTTTCCAGAGTCAGGCCTGTCTCATCACTGCTCCTACCTGGCAGAATATCCAGTGACGGTAGAGGATTTAGGATAGGGCCCATATATTGGACTCATTTTGTCAGCTTTTAAAGTGGAAAAAAGATGCACACAACTTGTTTCAATTTCTAGGCTTTAAATAAGATAAACTACATACTTCCAAAAATGCAGAAGCCTCAAGGCACAGACATATTTCTGTCAAAGGTGCAACTAATACATGTCAGCATACCTGCAGGATGCTTAATCAACCTGATTCAAGCACCAGAAAGAGTGACAAGGGAGCTTTGTCCTGTCACAGATTTACTGCTATTGCTGCCATAACAGACTCGATCAAAAGTAGGTCTCGTGCTACAATTACAATTTACAATATTAGCATGTTTGTATTTCACAGACTTTCAATATGCTTAAAAGTGCTACGGGAACAATTTTCCAAATTAATCTCACCTTTAAAAGGCTCTAAGTGATGGAAAAGCTTAATTCCCAATTCTTTTTAATGGAGTTACCAGTCCTGGCAGGCATGAAGTCACGAATTGGAGGTGTGAGGGACTTTGCTTTGAAAGCAGGGACATCAGATGCTCTCCTGAGCTGCCTGCAACCACTGCCATTTTCTGCTCAGGGCTCATCTTCATGTGTTGGTCCAAGAGCTACAATGCCCCTGGGGCTGGCTTGTAGGCAGAGCCAGCACCCCGGTCTCACCAGGCAGCAGTGCTATCAGTGGGATAAAAGAGGAGATCATCTTTATAACCCATAAAACATAAACCCATAAAAACCCAAATTAAAAGGTGGGAGGAAAAAAAAAAAAAAAAGGAAGAAATTTAAAAATCCCAGGCTAGTTCCTAGATTACCTAGGAAGCATCCAGAAAGCTGCTTCACGTACCCTAGTGATACATTCTTGGTAGCTAATTATCTTCTGCAATTTCCTGCCTTCTTATTGTTCAAAAGCATTCCACTTTGGGCTAAGAGCATGACACTGACATATACAGTACAATCTCCTCACTGTGTAGTTAGTGGTGACAAATTTTACAGTACTACCTAGTACCTCTGCTCACACACAGTACCTCAGGCTCGTGTCTCCTGCAGCACTACCTCTTTTTTTATTGGAAACTTCTTGCGTATTTCTGTTGACAGTCTTTGAGGCACAGCCAGGTCACAGAGATTAATCTGATAATTTGATTTTCATGATTAATTATCTCCTGATAAGCAGCTTTTCCCCCCCTCTTCTGCAAGAGTCATTATTGCCCAGCCCTGCCCTTAATTCTTCACATCAAATTTGATTTCTTTTATCAAATTTTGACAAGTTGAGGGTAAAGTCACAAGTGAGCTCTGCCTTGCTGCACATCAGCTAAGCTTAGGGACAGCAGCTGAGATGGAGAATTGACAGTCTGCCTTGAAATTAGCTCCAGAGTCAGCCCATGGTCACAGGAAGACATCTCGTGCTACAAGAAGAGATGCTCACATTAGTTTAATGTCCTGAACCCCTTGTTGTGGCACTGGTGAATGGAGGATGAGAAGAAACAACCTCCTGCTCTCTAAAAAGAGAAAGTTCTCTTCTTTCTCTTTCCACCTCCCTGATTCAGAGGCACAAGGGATGCTCCTTACAATACCACCTTGCTGTGCTGCGCCTTCAAAGTGCCACTGAACCCTCGCTCTGGTGACAAAAGAAGAAACTGCCAGCAGGGATTATAGCGCAGACAGCAGTGGCCACAAACAACCTAATTTTCCCCAGAGGCAGGCTGTGTATGCTTTTTGTTGTTCAGAGCCATGTGCAAGGAACTGGATATTTGCAAATAAAAGGAGATTAGGACAAGACATTAATCCAGCATCTGCTGCTCATTCATGCTGTCCCCTGAAAGAGAGCCCAGATACAACATTTAAATCATAACACTCAGTTCTGAGCTGCTGGCAAATAAAATCATCTTCTTAGAAGATGGTAATTAACAGACACACAAAGTTGTGATATTACTTTTCATACCAACTAAGCCTTAAGACAGCCATAAAACATGATGTTGTTAAGGAAACAAAGCAAGATTCCCTTTGGGGAAGGGCAGCTTCCCCTCAGTTGTGCCTACCCGTGCACTAAGCCCCAGCAGATAAGATACAGTATGGTCAGGAACAGGGTGGAAGCAGAAATGGTAACAGCTTGTACAGAAACCCTTGTTCTCAGAAAGGCCTAACTTCTTGAAGCCTACCAAAATAGCACAACAGGGCTATTGTTCCCAGAGTTGGATGGCAAAGACTTCTGCCACCCTTGGGAATAATTTCTGCTATTGGATAGAAGGGCACAGCAACAAATGGCAACCACAGCTTTTACAAAAAGCTCTGCTGTGGGCACCACAACACGAGAGAGTCAAGGGCATCAACCCAGCAAGCTCCCTTCTACTTTTTATTTGTTTTCTTCATATCTACAGTAACTACGCAGCTGTCAGTGCTGCTTTTCTGAAAGAGGGAGACACAAGAAAAAAAAAGAGAAAAAATAATTTAAGCTGGGGGAAAAACATCTAGTTCAGAAACACAGATGAAAAGCATTTCATCTCTGCATATTGTCTGTTTTTCTACCAGCAGCTCCTTTTCACAGAGGATTTCGCCTGACAGAGCTGATAGGCGCTCACCGCTGCTCAGATTTCGGGTTTGATACCTTTCAGATGTAGCTGGCACATTTGGCGTTCAAAGGCACCATACACGTGGCACCACCTGCATCTCATGCCTTGGGAATCAAGGGCACGTTTCACATTACAAACACTGGCTGTCTACCACTGCCATCTGATGCTTTCTATTCAGCACTTTTTCAGCTTAATTTCATTTACTTTAAGATGGAAAAAGATGGTTCATTAGAGGTACTTCCCACAGCCTACTTAAAGCAGTGATGAGCTGACACACATTTTCATAGATCCAGGTCTCATAGCTTTACCTCAAGTTGCAGGTCTTGAGGTAACAGACAGCAACAAGCCAGCCCGTTAAGAGCTGCTTTACAGTGCCATGTGGGTCCCTATTCACAGCACTTCTGCAACCTGGAGTATTTCACCTTCCTAGTGCAGGAGGATCCTGTGCTCAGCAAGCCAAATCTTCTGGCTAGTGGCATTCATTTCAGTTACATATTAAAAAAACAAAACAATTTGCTTTTCAGGTGAAAACTTACATCAAATTTCAGATGAAAGACCTGGACGGTTAGGAAAGACATTCAGGTACATCAGAGGAAACCCTTTTTAGTAATTTCTGGAAGACACATGAAGGGGTTTTAAGAACAAAAGTTTCAAATATGTGGATGAGCTGATAGTTGGTGTCAGTCAGTCCCATCACACCACACCAACTAGGGGAAGGGCACACAGACCCAGCCTAATGGGGTGACTCCAGCTGGTGGCACACAGTGGGGCGACACGCATGATAGACATGAGAGAAGCTTGGCAGCAGGGATGGTTGTGAATGAGTGCCCCCTTTTCTGCAAGTGCTGTCTCACAGTTCCATATGTGACAGACCCCTCGTGCCCAGGCCCAAGGTTTAGCCAGGCTGTGAGGTGTCATGCAACTACCTGTGCCAGTAGGGTTGGAACTAAATGATCTTTAAGGTCCCTTTCAATCCAAACCATTCTAAGAAACACCCACTCAGGAGCCATTTTGGCCCGTTATTACTCAGCCCCAGTCCTCCTCCATGACATTCATAGTTATAAGCACCCAGCAGCTTCAGCCTCCACAGCCCAGCCACAATCTGCCTTTAAGGAAAGTGGCACTTCTTGCTTTTCCTTGGACCTGCCTCACAGCTGAAAAATCCTTTAATTCCCGTTTCGAACAGTGAAACAGCCTAAGTGCCTTATGAAACAGGGTCCTGGATATCAGCATTCAAAGAAGAATGGGTATCTACAGCAGAGCACATCTCTCACAGATGCAAAGACTGCAAGGAGGTAGGCTTGCTCCAGCCTGGTATGGCCGCCCCCTCCAAGATGACTACCGAGTGAGTTGGCTGCAACTCCTGAAGAAGCTGTCCTCATGACACACCACCACTTCCTACCTCCCTCTTCCAGTGCTGCAAAACCAGCCCAAGCTTCACTCAACCCAAGCAACCTTTTGACATCCAACTGGCATTAAACCCACCCTTTTGTTGTCATGCCATTAGTTTAAATCAGTGTTACAGCCAGTTCTCCAATCAATGAAATACAGAAACATGACTGCAGGAAGGAATTAGCATCTGTAATCCCATGATTACATAAATCCCTTTGGTCAATCAGTTATTAATGGTTGTTATATTTATTGGGGTTTATAGCAGGCCTACAAACCTGAGCCATTAGAAGCAGGCACCAAAAAAGACACTGTAAAAAAGCTATTTGATTACTGACTCCTCACGATAAGTGCTGACAGAATACAAATTTGGCTCGCTCTCCCTCCTGTTAGCAAGCCTGCTAATGAGCTTGCCAATTAAGAGCCAATCTGAAGACCTTGGAGGGGAAACTGTCAAGAACATGAACTCCCATGCCTCTGAGGAGCAGCTGCAGGACTCGCGTCGAGGGCCACCTTCAGCACTCCTTGCTGACGCCACCCGCTGATGCCTTTATCTCCCACAACTCACTCCTCTCACCCAGGAAACACAAACACTTGTCACACATGCATATTATGGTTTCTAAGGCACAGACATCAGAAACAAACACTAAAGAGTAAAGCTAAAGAGTAATAAAAACTCCCTTGCTCCTTATCACTGCAGAGGTTTTACTAAGTCAAATGGTAAGTACTACTGTGAATGTAGCAAAGCTTTAAAATAATAATAATAAAAGAAAAAAGTTGCTAATTACACATCATAATATCATTCTGGGATACATTTCGTATTTTTGCATGTGTGTGTTTCTATTTAACGAGCCAAGGCAAGAGAATGTAGGCTCCTAACTCCCTTTGGATATCTCTTTGCATTTTCCTTCCCTCCTCAGCAATTAACTTAATGCAGTTTATGAAAGAAAAGGCAAAAGCATAAATCCTACACCAGTCCAAAATCTCTGGAAACAAAACTTCATGATTTACAGTGTCGCCAGCTGCAGAGACATGTACAATCCACTTCAGCCACAGCATGTGCCACCACACAAGTGCACAGGGTACAAGCATTCAAGGGCTGTGAGCATCTCACAGCTCAGCCAAATCTTTCTAGTTCCATTACACCCATTTGATTACCTTGGCCTGTCATTTAAGCAGACCATTTCATTTCAGAATCACTCAACACTGTACTTCGTTGTATTCTTCTTCCTGCCCAGTCATTGAGTGGGTAACTAGCAGTGGGATTACCAACAGAGAACTGTAACCAACACACTTCACCACTGGAGTACCCCCCAGTGACTGCTCACATCCAAGGGACTGTCAGGAAGCGAACAGGAGCTGGACTCCTGGTCCAGGTTTTCTTCTGGATTTACCTGTCCCCCATTTAATTCATGACACCACACAATAAGTAACCCTCTGGAAATAACCTTTAGCAGAAAGCCCTGTTACGAAAATAAAGAAATGCCATAGTTTCTCTGAAACCGTATCATTCTGCTGAAACTAATTACGAGAAAGCTGTTGCTTAATGAAAGTTTGCTTTAATATGACTTATGCGATTCATAAGTTTGCTTTGGACAACATCCAGGTTTTTTAAATTAAATATTAACTGCCTGTTAGCCTATCAAACAAACCTAAGCATGTCAAGTTAGTATTTTAATAGTGTTTTTTCTTCTCCTCCCAGCCTAGGTTTGGCTTCCTAATTGACTTGCTGCTTTAAAGTCAGTAAACTCAAAAGTCTGAGAGAAGATGTCACACTTTAATGGTTTAGAAGTGCACGCTTTGTCTGGGTGATTGATGGATCAAATGTGTGCTGAGGAATGCCGCAATGTTTCTTTCATCATTTCTGCTTCTCATGAGGCTGAGAACCGGACTATCTCTAACCTTCTTTGCTGCTAGCAACAACAATAAAATTATCTCATTCATTATAAATGTAAAATCCACCTCACCATCCTGAAGGGATGTTATTGAACTGACATTACTGTGTGAGCACAGACAAACATACATGTGAGAATTTATCACCTAGGATGCGGGTGAGTATACGCACCAGGCACGCTGGGCTCTCTCTGGCTCATTACAATCCTCTCTGGTTATTGCCAGCCCCAACCTGTTTGGCGAATGAGATAGGGAAGAGATGTGACAGTGAAAGGTCCTTCAAAAACGCAGGCGATAAATGGGATAACATTCACAGCTGAGTGGTGAGGAAAGTCTGACACGTTAATCGAGGGTTGCACGTCTGACAAAAGGCACAAATGCAGATGGAGAGTTTTATTAAATCAATATTTAATAATTCTCAGTGTGTGTTTCAACAGTTATTATTTACTTTCAATCCTGCCTAAATCAAGTAAAGGACTGAAACGTTTCTGATCTCAAGATGAGTGTTGAAAGGTAGAAAAGGCTTCAAAATAATATGTATGCTCTTCAAAGTGACTAATATAGACTACACATATACTCACATACCTGTATCAAATCTTCTAGTGCAAGAACAAGTATTTCTGACTGCAGGCCCTGCCAGTGGGACGTGAAAGTCAGGCAGGTTCCCTAAAGCGCTGACATCGCATTTATTAAATGTTTTACATATAAAGCTTAGTTAACAAATCCGCTGACGATGCACAAGCCAGGATAAAATCCTGCTCCCTTCTCCAGAGCAGGGTGGCTCTCCCAGATTAAAGGTGAGCCAGAAAAAGTGTTGAAACTCACTGAGGTCAGGTAAGGGGGCTGGTACAAATACGCAAACCATTAGGGCAAATCTGCCCAGTGTGTCCCAGAAAGAGAGGGCTACAAGAAATCTCTCGGGGATGCAGAGTCCAATGCACTCAAGCGTAAGCAATCAGTGGAAGAATGAATGGGGCAGGAGGGATCAAGAGCACTGCCAATACTCTGCGGCCCTGAAATAGTAGAGGATTTGTTAAATCCCAGGGAGCAGCCCTGGCTCTATTCGGCAAAGGAGGATAAAGCAAAGCCTTGGCAGCGCTGGCAAGGAGGGGGTGGTACTCCCCTTCCCCTCCCCAGATCTGGGGAGGATAACTTGAGGTGACAAGCAGGGCTGAGTGGCCAGGCACCCCAACACTTTTGTGCTCTTACAAGGAGCCACTGGCCTCCCCAAAGCTGAAGCACAGGGGGTTTCAGCATGACCCTATCTTGCACTTCAGTCCCTGCACAAAGTGTCTGTTTCTGATGTTTGTCAGGCATTTGTCTTCACTCCTCATCCCCACAGCTCCCTTAAAGTGCCCTGCAAGCCTAAATGGGGATGCTGGGTGCTTTATCCCATAAAATCCTTCCTGTCCTGCCTCAAACAGGCATCATTTCATTGTAGTAACTATGTCTCTTCTTTTTTTCATACCATCCATGGAAATGAAAAAGTGCTGTATCCAGTCTTATGGTGACTATATTACATACTAGCAGTGAGATGGACTTGCAGGCACCAGCTGTGATTTCTCCTCCGCTCTCCACACTTCTGACTCGTATGACCACTCTTGTGTATCTTTGCATTTTAGACATACCACTGAGACTGCTCATTTATCTAGAAATCATTCTCACCACAACGACAAGTCAGGAACACCAATCATCCCCGCTGCCCTATAGAGGCAGAGAAAATGAAGCAGTGGTAACATAAATATTGCCTGAATAGGCAGGTACATGCCTCAATTTTGCCTTAATAAGAGTCAAGACCAGGGCCACCCAAAAGCATAGTCTCGCCTCTCATTTGGGTGGAGGGGAGATCTATCACACCTGTGTACACACTGCAGCACTCGTGACATTCCATGGGACAACCTGCAAGTAAAGCAGGGATTCAGTCACATCCAAGGAGAGTTTTGCTGGCTGGCCCCAGCCAGGGCAATTTGCAGGACAGTCGTGCTTTCCTTTGTTCCCCATCTCTTTTCTTCAAACCTTCCTGGCGTTGCCTCCCTTCCCCCCTCCCATGCTCTGGCAGGGATGCTGAATGCTGATGAGACAATACTTGATCCATCTTCAAGCACTTATTTTCGGGCAATTAACTTGGCATCATAGAAGCACTTAAGAAACCTGGCTTTCCGGAGGGGGAGACAACTGACTAAAAAGCTAAGCAAGGTAGTAAATTATTGTCAAATGACTAAAAAAGAACAGGAAGGGGGTGGGGGGGGGCGGGGGAAGAAGAGAAACTAACACTTTGATAGAAGACATTTGCTGCTGTCAGGCCAAATCTGAGATCTGACAAAAAAAGCCAATCTAACAGTTTGAGAAACCATTAGCGTGAGTCCAATAGTGGCCGCTATCAATTCTGTCTAAAACAATTGAGCTTTGCCATTCAAGGGTGGATGCTTTCTTTTCTGACATCTCCTGATTGTATGTCATCAATTCATCCTTGGAAAAATTAGCCAAGACAAAGCATCTATCTAGTTAGCACGCATTACTCTTATGTTCAAAGGCTTACCAATCACCATGTGGTCTTTCATCACTAACTATGCCTACTATAATATTTTTTCTACTTTCAGAAGCAGTAATTTACAAATTAACAATATTTAACTGATTTACCTGGTCTTGAATTCAGTTCAGGGGAGCAGAACCACAAGGAATTAATTCAATTTTTCAAAAACCAGAAATTTCCAAGTCTTCCTTGTGGCATTATTTTCCTGTCTCCCCAAAATAACACTTCAAAGATGCATTTGCCTTTCATCCCCCAGATGCCAACATGAGGAATACAGCATGAAAAAAAGCCAGTCTGGTACTGCCTCAGCAGTCCCCCTCTGCTGGGCACCTGAGTGTTCCCTCACATTCCCTACCTGGCTTTGGGAACAGTGGGGATTTTTTATAGATCAGAAGCATGTTGATTTTGCAGGCACAGCTTCAGATTTAAAGGGAATAAATAAATATCAGTCTTCCCATGCATGGCTTATAGCTACGTCCCACATTTTTCAGTGGATCTCACTGCACACCCCTACAGCTACAAGAAGCCTACAGACACCTGCACAAGAAGTCCTCCTCTAAGGAAAAAAAAAAAAGTTCTTCAACTTGCAGGTTATCCTACTGGGCTATTCCAGCTACCTCCTCACTTTGTATGTGTACTGCTGCCATCAGTGAGCAATGTCCTGGAGCTGGAATTCCAGTGCAGTGCTCTGTAGGCACAGGGGCCAGGGCTGCTTTCAGGAACAAAGAGGAAGAACCTAAGGACAGATAATGAAGGAAAGAAATTCCCCTATTCCCCATGCTCTCAAAGCCCAAATTTAACTGTTTCCTTCTGTCTCATTGAATTGACATAATGATGTAAACCACCAATATATGAAAGCCCACAAGGTCCATACAGAAAAAAACCCGACCTGCCACCTTTCTATCCACCAACTCACACAAAGAAGCAGGGATATCAAAACCCCAGATTTATTCCCATTAACTATTCAGCATCATAAATCAAGCCCTCCCACGTTATATAAACACATCACAGCTCTTGCACAATAGCATCCTGCTAGCACATATTTACATTATTCCCTCAAATGAAAAAAAAAAGTATTCCATGAAACACTATCTGTGCAATCCTCTTAGATGAGTTTAAAGGAAACAAACCCCAAAATAAAGGCAGGCAATATCCCTAAGAGGAAATACTTTTAAAGCAGGCAGTTCAAGTGGGGCACACACAGTACTTCCAGGGTACAGGAGTAAACTTAAAAGTCACAACTCTCTATGCAGTATAGTATATAACAAACCCAAAGTCAGGGCATGTAAGAGATGGAGATAAATCCCAGCAACGCTCCTTTGCCAACCTGCTTGTTTCTTTCTACAAATAAACACCCTACTACCACCTGGTATGAGCTAGTGTCACTGCAGATACAACAGGAACAAATTCTGGAAGTACCTTGCTTGTTTTCACCAAGAAATTAGTTTTATGGGTAAACATGAACACTTAGATCAAGGCTGAATTATCAGTTGCAACTGAACAGCATTCAGGAGGCACTGTTACACCCTTTACTTCCCCACTGCATTGCAAGCTGCCCCAGTCCTGCTTCTCAGGATATCTAACACATAGGTTCTGCTGCTGGGAAACATTTCATGATTACAGCAGGATGGTCAGGGTTTATCTATCAGTTCTCAATGCTGGAAAATAAAAATTACTTGCTCTCCTGGACTTCCCTCACACTCCTGGGCATGTTCTCATCCTTTGGTTTAAATGAGAACACCACATGCTTCTGCCACAATAACATCAAGGGAAACAACAAGCTACTTTTAAACATTTATTATCTCTTGATTCAAACAGCCATCCTAGGCTTGACATGTTATGTTCAAACACCACCTACAGTGGATGCCTAGCCCAGAGCACTTGGATGGGACAACCATTTAGCCATCGCTCTCTGCACACTTTTCCAGACTCAAGTAATCCAGGGACTTGAAATTAAGCAACACCGAATTTTGCATGAAAGTCCTTCCAAAACTAACTGTCTTCATTAGCACCAACCCAGCTGCAAAAATATTTGTCGAAGCTTCATTAATGCCAAATGGGCCCTGCAAGCACACAGGTTTTGTTAAAAGAACCCAAGACACTTAAAAAGGTAGGGTGGGCTTCCCTCCCGTTTTGGTTTTCTTGGCCCTGCCATCTTTCCTTAAAGTTCAAAAGCTGGCAACAATTTACAACAAATTACTGTGTAGAAAGTATGCATATACATATGTGCCCGTGCACGCACACAAAGCAGAGAAGTCAGTAAGGCTCTTTCAGGGAAAGAATCCCCCTGCAAGAGTCTGGACTCAATCCCTGACAGTCAAAATCAGTCATTTGCTAACAAAAGTCTCAGGCAAAAGACTACATCCAGGCAGATGCTTCTCCAGAAGCAACAAAGCAACCACTGTATTCCAAAAGAGAATCAAGTTTGGAAGTGCTTTGATCTCCCTGTCCTGGAATCCCAGGTAGCACCAGCCTATAGACTAGAGCTCCTCTGCGTACCAACTCTACCTTGTTATTGCCTCAAATGGGGGAAGCAAGGGATTTTAGGCCTGGTCTTTAGGGCTTTAAAAACAAGCACCATTCAGGAAAGCAGTACAAGATAGTTTACCTTGTGATATTTATATCACTCAGGTAGTAATCACCCTACAAACTCCTCTACCTGCAAAAAAGCTCTTTTAACTTTCCATCATGGGTTTGCCACAGGGCTAAGTAAGCAAATATTTCTTTACTGGCTTTTTTAAAGTCCAGCAGACAACACTAAGCCACACTTTTCTCTCTCCTCTGCTCATGCCTATGCCGTGATATACCCACACCACAGTCTGTGCTTACACATGTGATGTTCAACCATGTTTCACAGAGAAGAGAAACGTTCCTTCATCTCTTTATTTAAGGGTTTCTACCTGCTCAGAGAGATGTATTTTGTCAAAGCCCAAGCTTAAGTCACTCAATCCACAGGAGGAAAGACCACTGAGAATAAAACACTCTTTGCTGGCAAAACCAAACAAAACGAAGCAGAAAAGGATATAAATCCACAGAGCCTCAGAGCAGGATTAAAAACACCACTTGCCTTCCCCACAGGCTTTGTAGTCCTCATGAGCCTGAGAAGGATGGATTTCAGCAAGTTAAGACCCTAACAGAATACCAAAAGAAACAGCATGCCACGTGTGGTTATATGATCTTCTGGTTTACCAGAGAATTTTGTGAACTACCCCAACCCTTTCATGGCAGATCAATGAAGATTATAATGGACATCCACACCTTGTTGGGGATTTTCAAGTCTCTCAACCTGCAAAACCAAACCCTTGGGCTTTACAAGTACTGCTGACCTGCCTGTGTACGTGTTAAATTTCATGAGCCCTGAAATGAACACCCAACTCTTAAGAGATTATAAAATACATAATTTTGTAAGAGCAGTTTGTCAGCTCAAAAAAAACACCAACCTTGAAATACAAAGGGTGCATGGTGAATTTTAATTTCCACCAGAAGTGGCTCCTGTGGAGTTTACAGTGTTCAACCACCAACTCAGATCCAGACACACCTGGTAGAATCAGATTCACACAGGTTAGGAGGACTGCACCATAACCAGCACAGAGATTACAGTCTGCAGGGAAAAAAAAAAAAAAAAAAAAAAGGGAAGGGGGGGAACCCAACAAAGTTTGTATATTCCTCCTGTAATGCCAGGGAACCTCAGACTCACCAAAGTACACACTGAGATGATACACAGCCAAAACACAAGGCCTTTGCCTTCTCCTTAGATGCTGCTGCAAAATGGGAAAAAATTGCAGCCCAGCACTTTGCAAACTCTGGCACCCAACCCCTGAAAGAAGTCTCTATGTACTACTGCTCAGTGAGAAAAACTGCAGTAGATTGATGCACACTTAAATAGACCGGGGCTTTTGTGAATATTAAAAGACCTTTTATATAGCCAAGAACCTTTTATGAAAGTGTTTCAAACCCTCCACTAGTACAGTGCTCTCCTTCTCCCAAGCTATTTTCTTGGTCAAGAAACAGGTCAAACTTCCAATGGGGAAAAAAAGCCCTCTGATCTCCACCAACTTCCTTCAGGAATTGGTCTGGAGAGGAGGAAAAAAAAAATTATATTCAAATTGCTTCATAGTTTTTCTGCAAAATTTGGTAACTTCCTTCAGCTTGTCCACTCAGTATATTCATATTCAGAGCCATCCAAATGAAATTTCCAAAAGTTCAGCAGGACTTCTAATTGCATTGCTTAAAATGGTTCCCTGTCGAGGGTCCATGCCAAAGCAGGTTACAGGCTTTCAGATCAAGGATATTTCAATGGGTAGACAGAGATTTAGATAGAAAAAGCCAAAGCAAGGAAGTACACGGAATTTTTATATACTGTGGCTAGTCAGTGTCTATTAAATAAACACTTGGGAGCAATATGGGGCTTAGTTTTTAATATCCTCACTGTCTTGATTCTCAGAAGTTTTCAACACATTGCTTATTATACATCTTTGTGGAGCAGGAAGACTGGGGCTCTTCACATCTTTGTGAACACAATTTAACAGACCACAAGTCTACACAGCACAGAGGTGTCAAATGAAGAAAGAAACAGACTGCCTCTCAATGAAGTTCAAATAAGGAAAGCATTTAATTATGCATACTTCTCCAATGCTTTGGACACTGCTTTTAAAGGAGAGAAACTGTCATAACTCAAAGGTATTTACTCTAATGAAAAACTACAATTGTTCAGGCTGTTTCCAATATATTCAAATAAAAGAAGATAGGTTGAGATTTTTTTTTCCCTTCAAGAAGAACACTCAGGAAATTACATCCCATCCAACCCTTCCCCCTCATCTTTTTGTCAGCAAATCCTATAAACCCACAAAATGCCAGGAATTAAATGCTAAGGTTGGCAATCTGTCATTGACATATGTTCCTGCCTTTTTTTTTCCCCACCAAGTCCTAAGATAAAGCTGCAGTTTCAGCCTGAGCATTGAATTTCTTAGCACCAGTTAGTATTCGGCGACTTTAATTCTCCCCCTTCTTTTTTTCCCCCTTTCCCTCCTCTAATCAACGTGATTTACTTTGCTATCCCACAAGCCAGTTTTTCAGGAGTCACGACCCAACTTCC